>NC_053146.1:4944156-5567728 GCF_016808335.1 Panicum virgatum
AAGACGAAAGTCCGCCACCACAAGCTTGTGTTGAGGGACAACACACTCCCCAAGTATCACCTTACAATCTAAGCAATCACGTCTATCCTCCCTCCTAGCAAGGATAAAGTCGATCTGGCTCGAGTGTTGTCCACTATGAAACGTCACAAGATGGGATTCCCTCTTCTTAAACACGGTATTCACTATCAACAAGTCATAGGCTAACGTGAAGTTCAACACATCCTCCCCCTCTTGACTCCTGCTACCATATCCAAAACCCTCGTGCACTCGCTCGAACCCTACATTAGTCGCACCCACATGGCCGTTGAGATCTCCTCCTATGAAGAGTTTCTCGCTGGTAGGCACGGTACTAACCATGCTATCTAGATTTTTCCAGAACTGCATCTTAGTGCTCTCACTAAGGCCTACCTGAGGGGCATAGGCACTGATCACATTCAAAACCGAATCTCCAACTACCAACCGGATTAGGATAATCCGGTCGCCTTGCATTCTAACCTCTACGACTCCATCCTTAAGGCTCCTATCAATCAAGATGCCTACACCATTCCTACCCGGAGTTGCTCCCGTGTACCAAAGCTTGAAGCCAGTATCCTCAACCTCCTTCGCCTTCTGGCCCTTCCATTTAGTCTCCTGAACGCATAGAATATTTACACGCCTCCTAATTGCTGCATCAACTAGCTCTCGCAACTTACCCGTTAGGGACCCTACGTTCCAGCTACCTATACGAATCCTAGTTGGCTCGGCTAGCTTCCTTACCCTTCGCACCCGTCGAGGGAAGTGCGAAGACCCTTGCTCATTTTTCACTACACCCGGGCGTAGATGTAGCGCACCATTCAGGTGACGATCCGACCCTTGCTCACTTATCATCGTACCCAGGTCACGATACGACGCACCCTTGGGGGGATGGCGACCCGGCCCTTGCCCATTTATCACCACACCCGGGTTCCGATGTAGCGCGTCGCTAAGAGTGTTACGCCCCAACGAGTTTCTTGTGGGTTTCAAATCCATTAGAGTGGCTATTTTTTATGTTGGTTTGCCAAAATATAACGCAACCCTCCTCCTTTACCCGGGCTTGGGACCGGCTATGCTGAGACGACTCAGGAGGAGAGAGTCTTCCAGTCAGCATAGACGGAGTTCTACGAGACAAAAGTTTATTCTTATAAATAGGTGCTGGATCGAATGAATCAGGTTTTCATAGATACCATTGTGTGAATTTCGAAAATGATTGCGCACACTCAATTTTCATAGAACTGGGAAAATACTCACTACCCAACTTTTGAACGCTATAACAGACAAAAGAAGAGTGCTTGTTGCTACTTTGTTCTAGTCATCCATGTAAAAGCAATTACTTTGCCATCCTCAGTGCCTCTGCTTTCCTCATGATTTTCAGAAGCATCATTCAACTGGAAAGGAAGGTAAAATGGGTTAAAGATCACTTATTAGTAACAAAAGTCGCCTATCATTTGTGAGCAAATTCCTATGCAGCAAAGCTATCCGTTCTTCAAGTAAAACTATGGAGACCTCTACTTACTTTCAAGCTCCCTAAGTTAGCTGACAAATCCACATTTTTATTCTCCCATCCACTTCCTTCTTAATGGTTGTCCTCAGCTCTTGGAAATCCTGGAAAGGAACATGAGAGGAAATATTTTCAAAAAGAACTAATTCCAGAGATGAAAAGCAGAAAATCTTGGAATGCAAGCGAGATCCTTACTGAATGAAGCTGTTCTATTTCATTATTGAGTGAACTTTTGATATCAGAGAGTTCCTACAAGACAGTCAAAATGATAAATGATGTGCTAATATATAAACCAGCAGGTCAAGGAACAAATTTAGTTGCAGGCCAATACATTTACATCTACTATGTAGTTTGTGACTTTAATCCTTGAAAATTGATAGTTCACATGTTCTAATTTACCATTGGGATCTCCAATAGCAATATTGACAAGTACAACAAGTTGCTGGTAAACATAGATGTTTTTTAGAATTCCAGAGATTAATCCTATATCCGAATGCATTCACAAGTACAACAAGTTAGCCTAAAAAAAACAAGTACAACAGGTTCAATGCTGTTTTATAGAAAACCAGACCAAACAGCAAGCCCAACTTGCTGTAAAAGGTGCCCGCAGAATCACGACGGCTCAAGAAGCTGCTTGTTGGCCCCATGAAACGAATCCAAGAACTGGTGAAGCTGCAATCAAATCCCACTAATAAAATAATTTTTATCGATAATACTCCTTATTTAGCTAAAGTTATTGCAACTGACTCATACCATAGTAATCTAATTTGAAACTGGCATATGCCATCCCAAGTTCTTGAAATAAATAACGTCGAGGACGGAGAGGAGCCTGGGATAGGATGCGTTGTATATATTGGCTTGCTGAAATAAAAGGAGCCATCAGACTATCAGGCTCCCATAAGAGAATGCACCTGCCCTACCTTGCCAAACATTATTGTGACATTTTTCGAGAGAGAAAATATTTTCACTAATATATTATCCAATGCCTTCCAATTTGTCCATTCAGTCCAGCTGATTCAAGAACAAGAACATAGAAGGAAAAATCTCTATAGTGATACTAACAAGTTTTGCAAGTAAAGCAAACTCTTTTTTATTCAATGCCCAAGTTCTTTGTATTGTAGTTATTGCCAGCCTTGACAACGAATGAAAAATTGCCATATGAGATTTCAAGTGCATATCAGTAAAAATGTAAATTCAAACTGTGGTTAGAAAAAGGAAACTAAATTAGTCCGCGCTAACGCTACGGCGAAATCTTAGACGTGCAAAAGAAGAATTTACACATAGAAGAGCTAAATCCCAATTTCAGCAATCACTTAAAGCATCCATTCCAAAATTGGAACACAAGCTACCACAGAAGCTTGACTGTTGCAACACATTTTTTCCCCCAAAATTGGAACACAAGCTACCACAGAAGCTTGACTGTTGCAAACACAAGAGAATATCATATGCAAATTACACAGATCGAAATGCACCAAGCACGCAATCAAAAGGCTGGGAGCCAGTACCATGATTATGCACAGCTTGTTGAACACATCCTGAAGAATATTGTAGCTCTGGATCATGTCATATTCAGTCTTCGCATCAAAGTTAACCTGCAAACATGCACAAAATACAGTGGTTACAATCAACTGAACAACCAAACACCACGAGTGCGGACCCAAATACAGACCAATCAAGTCAGAAGCTGGTACGAAAAGGAAGGAAGCAGCATCGGTATCAAACCTTATGCATCTGTACCACTCCGGGATGAACCATATCCATCAGCTGGCACTGCACCGCCCCCGACGCAGCATGCGGCAAAGGGATAACAAACAACCAATCGGCACAAAATCCCGCACCGCGCCACACATCAAACAATTCCCAGACCACACAATCCTCTTGCGCGTGAACAAGAGATCGCGATACTCTCGGACAGATCAAACCCTAACCCTTAACCTGGCAAATTGAACCAAGCAAGCGTGGCCCAATAAATTAGGGATGAGAAAGGGGCCTGACCTCCTCGACCTTGGCGAGGGAGAGCTGGAGGGTGGCATTGATCCAGTGCAGGATCTCGCCCCTCCCCGCGAAGTAGGCGCTGTCCATGATCCCGATGCTCGAGTGCTCGACACCGCCGCCATCGGCTCCTTCCCCCTTACTCGCGAGCTGCAAAACAAACTTTTCGTTGCAATAGTTGAAATCGAACAACTCCACGAAGTCGTCCGGGACGCCGTCGGCGGGCGGTGATCGAAGTCGGGGGCGGAATGCGGTGGCCGCGCATGCCGGCCGCGGAACCCCTTTCCCGAACCCTAACGGCGGGGAGGCCGCGGGTCACGCACGCGCAGGGCGCGGCGCACGGCGAACGCCAGTCTCGGACTCCCGCGGTTAGGGACGGCGTCGGGGTTGACGATTGACGATAGAGGAAGACGAAGGGGCCGCGGCGACGATCAATGGTGGAGGGATGCTGTGTACAAATATCTGGGTACCCAACGTTGTGGGCATCTCAGTAGGGGCGTTTTTTTGGGTGGCCATAGCAAAGAATAATCCGTGCTTTAGAGGAGTGATTGCAGAGATGAGTTATAAAATTGCAAGCATTATTGGGACAGTGATGGGCCACCAACACAAGAAAGCAACCAACCTAGAATTATTACGTGATGCAAATTAAAGAGATCCGACACACAAGATTGGGTCACGGAATTAACCAAGCACAACATACTAGTAACACTTCCATCATTGCGTATAATAACAATTGGGTAAATAAATTTAGCAAGCAACTAGGTACGTAATGGTAAATTGATCATATGTACCAATTGCATCTGCAAACCAACATTCTTAAATTGAATCCCGCAACCTAAAAAAAAAGAAATGAATTGAGGAAACAGATGAGAAAGACATCGGTGAATAGATGGAATATAGATTGGGGAACAAATCATACCTATCAATTTGATATCCTAATCTATTAAGAATCCATCCACGAATTCGATGAATCGCCTTTAAACCATCTCCAGCATAGAATTAGGGATACAAAAAAACTATCCAGTGAAAGATAGGCGGATGAAGCAAAAATTGAAGAGAGGTTGAGCAATTTGCACTTCACCGGAGTTGCAGGAGGAGAAGGAGAGGGGGCGAACCATGCAGCGATGAAGCGGCACCGGCAGTCGGCAGTCGGCAGGCACTAGCAGCCGGCAGCCGGCGGCGCTGAGAGAAGTCACGGGATGAAGAAATAGGAAGGATGCAGAAGTACAGCTGGGCGATAAATCACTAATGGGCCGCCAAAAACGAAAAGAAGCGAATGGGCCGCGCGGATGCATGCTTCTGCGACGAATCGGATGGCAGACGCGCGCGTTACTCTAAGATGCCCGTGCTAACACCACGGATAAATTGCAGACTTGCAAAATAATAGTAAGCATACCCGTGCTAATGCTACGGATCACATTAAGTCCAAAATTAATTCTATGGTAAAAACAAAAAAGAATACCCTCTCCTCTATGGTAAAAAACATAAAGAATGCCCTCTCAATGTTCATATGCCCGTCCTCCTGGTCCTTCCTCCCCTCTAATTTGCCTTCTTGGATCAGCCTCTCTATCTAATCAAGCCCCTCTAAGATATCCCAATCAATAGCTGTTATCAAACCCTCAGTGCAAGTCATTCAAAAAGCCAACTCAAATATTGTGATAATTAGCTTTAAGTAACATATAGCTTAAGAGTTGAGATAGTCAATTCGATTCAGCATTTGACCAAAATACAAAGAACAACATTTCTGGTAAAATAGAAAGTTGGCAGATTTGAACTCCTATGAATCCCAGCAAGAGATACAAACATAAAAATCAGTTGGGTTTATCTAGCTCTAATATATCATCCTAAAGGTAATAATATTGCAAATATCCCATACATCAGTACAAATTCCAAAGGTTCCCAAGGAAAAAAGAGCATGTTAGTTGTTAGGGTATGTGTCCTCAATTAATTCCAAGTCCTTCCGGTCCCCTGACAATCTGAGAAGGATTGCGCAGAAATCTTCTTGCATATGCCAAGTATTTTCTCCAAACAAAAAAATTTCATCCAAGCCTCTACAATCGAGCAAGATAATATATTTATAGAAATGACCTTGATGCAGTACAAGTAATCTCTCACAATAAATAACATAGAGGTTTTCTGGAATGTAAAAAGGCAGCATCATAGCAGTAAAATACTATGATAAATAAAATGAATCTATATTTATATTTTTTTTGTTAATAAGAACTATCTATCTAAAAAGGCATGGCACCAATCGCTCACTTACATCTTAAAATATCTTTTTAGTTCTAATGTCAGGCAAGGAATAGTAAAATGTGGTGTCAAATGACTAACCCATCTGTAGTAACAAAAGGCACAAGGTGCATTTGCATGTTTCAGTGTTCAGGCCAATTAGTCTCTTACACCACAGGCAAGACCAAAACACAATGCAAAACTGCACACAAATGCAGCATCAGTAGTACAGATAAAGTTGCAATATAGCACACCATAAAAGCAATCAGTCAGAAACTGCAAACAACATCCCAAGCCCAAAATAATGTAGTATAGAACCTCACTGAGAAAGGGTGCACACAGAAAGGAGATTTTTTTCTTTGTAGAAAACTAATGATGAATGTTATGTTTTGGGGGGACACGATGCTTGCGAAGAATAGACAATTCATGCATTCAAGCATCCAAAAGATACAATAAGCATACTGCATGCAGTAACAATTAGCATCTTAGGATGAAAAGGATATACAAAACAAGAGCATGCTATCCCCCAGCCCCCCGGCCCATAACTTCAGAATTACGCTAACCTCCCTTAGATTCATGAAACAGTGAGCTGCTCATTATTTTAGGATGAGCTCCTCTAGCAAAAGCTGACAAGCTATTCATTTAAATAGTAAGATTGCCCGTGCCAACGCTATGGATAGAAAGAGTCTGCCTCACCTACCACGGACACAAGAGAATACATGATAAGCTGCGGAGGCTGCACCGCCACCACCGTGTCCTCCCCGGCCGACGTCTCTGATGTGTTGAGCTGCGGCGCATCGGAGGCCGCCACGCCCGGGAGCTCGGCCATGGGTGGCTCTTGGATGGCATTGTTATCGCTGGTTAGGCCGCAGTCGAAAGTAGTCTGATTTGCTTGTAGATTTGATCATGTGAATGCTTATTTGCTGAGAAGCACATATCTGAATCATCCAAACCTCTAACATAGCCATTTTGGACCAGCATACATCCCTGGTACTTGAAATAGTTAGATATCTTACTGTTGCAATACTGCATTGCCAGCACAAATGTTAGATTAAAATCAAATCAATGCATGATGAAATACACAACATTAGCTAAACTACAATGTTGTTTGCCATGCCTACTACTCAGTTAACATACCAGAAATATTTTCTTTTCATGGATTCCTAAGAGGTTCATGATCTGGCATAGGTGAATAAAATAAGTTATTACTCTAGCAAGTAGTAGCAGAAGTGTTTGTCCAAAAACAAACGGTAGCTATAGAATGTCACCTGCCTCGGCCAAGCAATCAGCAGACATCCATGATCATTGGCATGAAATTTAATTTGCAGCAGCACATGGCATGATATAGTAAAGACAATTTGGGGGAATAGATGCTCACCTTGTGTATTTGCTAGTTCCTTGTGGATATATCCTCCATTTGAAAGCATAACTCAGCTCTGATTTTTCACTTGCAAATTTGATGGTTCAATATCCTTCACATGGATTGCCTCTGCAAACATTGGGAACAAATAAGAGGTATGAATATGCCTTCAAAATATCAAAGCATAACTCAGGTCTGATTTTTGAAGCAATCCAGAGCTATGAACTATTGCAAAGCTTAACCGAGATGTATAATACGAAGTTACACATAGTACTTGAATTGTCCAGTGGAAGTTAATTGTAAACATTGGCACCTTGAATCATCACTTAATATTGTAGCAAAGATGTTAATTGAATATTATTCATTATTCCATAAAACATCAGTATTGTCCAATTAAATTTTGGAGCAATATAAGCTCTTTACTTGTTTGTCCAGTGCAAGCTTCCTCTCCTCTTCAACTCTATCTTGCCACCTGAATGTACCTGGACACAGGGAGGGGGGGGGGGCTTAGATTGTATGCTAGCAACAGTAATTAGATGGTTAGGTGTAGAGGCTAATTCTTTACTCGATAATGTTTGCATAAATTTTGTGAATAAGATAAGTGGTCAAACTTGAGGTTAAAAAAATTAAATGAATTATAATTTGGAAAAGAGGAGTAGCATACAACCCTGGCTACTACAATCATACCTTTTTTGTGTTTGATTTCTACCGCAGATGTACTGAAACACCTAACTGAATCTACTAACATTGCTGCTACAGAGTCAATGCAAGTGGCCCTTATATCACAGTATCCTCAGGCATATTGCACCATATCTTTTGATGATGGGCAACAACCACGATGTAGCAATTAATGGCAAATAGTAAGTGCGTCTGTGCTGTCGCCACGGGTAAACAAAGAAATGCAGCAATGAAGTTTGCTCATATATATACCCTTGCAAATGGAGCAAGTCAGAGTGACTACCTGGATGTTGCACTAATAACTGGAAAGGGGAACCAAAATTCATGGAACAACATCAAACCACATCGACGCTCCCAGCATCAATAGGAAGGGGATCAAACCTGCTAGGGAAACCAAAATCCATGGAACGACATCAACATGTAATTTTTTAAACATGTTCCGCGAGCTAGCAACCCAAGCACTAACCCATCGGATGCAACAAGGTAACCGACAAATACTAGAGACACCTCGCAAGGGTAAATAACTACATACATTACTTCGTCGTATAAAATCATTTTGAATTCCGTTTTCTTGCAGTGGTCTAATTAGGACAAATATGACTTTTTGTGACGTATATCGCATGACAGCAGAGCTATTCGTCATTATGGCAGTTTGATTTATGACGTTTTGTATTGGGCACTATAGTTTAGTGACGAAAATGAGGTGCTTGTCACTAACATGAATTGCAAATCATCACAAATGGATCAAGGCCCATATCTTGACGAATTTTATTGTGTCATAAAGGATAACCAACAAATGCCACAGATCTTTGACAAATTTGCATTGCCAATTCATCATAAAAAATTCAAACAAATGAGAAGTGGTCGGGTCCCACATAGATTTTTATTGGGCTGTCAAACCTATAACCTCATTTACAAATTCAAATGTCCTACCACTAAGCCAACACCAGCATGTGGTTACCTTGGGCGATATATTGAATTCATATAGCAAAAATAATAGAGGTAAAATGGAGAAAAAATCGCTTCTTTAGGTATTCGAGCCCGGGTCTAAGAGTCCAAAAAGCACCTAGTTCACCACTGCGCCAAAAGGTACTATGCAACTATCTTTTGCATTTCATATATTTATAAGCATTTTTTTTGCGTTTTCATTTTTTTTAAAAGAAAAAAAATGCTATAGAAGTAACTTGAACCAGGGCCTAACGGACCATAAGCGCTGGCCTTATAATCATTGTTTGCATTTCAAGCTCAGAGTAGTTCAATGCAATAAGCTTAGAGTTGCATTGAACCAACTTAATGGAATAGGCTGGGTCTTATTTGTGTTGAAATAGGTTTCAGAAAGCTTTAGGCAAAGCTTATTTTTCTACAAATGTATCCGTGATTTGCTTCCAATTTGGGGTGCCCTGTTGTGCCCACAACGATAGCCGTCCTCGGAACATCATTTTGTTTTTACCTCATTTTGTTTATCAACTGCTAGCAGGATTCTAACTTGATGCGCTGTTGCATATACCAAGAAAGAGCAAAGCAGCTAAGACCGACAAGGTTCAATGCTATGAACCAGCAACCATGAAATACTTGGGCTATTTCCCTGCATTGACTCTTGATGAGGTATGTTCTTGGCCTGGTATACTTAGGTCAGGTCTCTTGAGTACAAACCACATATTTGATGTGGGCCTTATTATTATCGATCTTTTGATGTTGTTTTCTGAAATATTCTTCTCTGACTGGCAAAATGAATAAAGCTTGTTACGTACTGCTCTTTGCAATATTTTGAACCTCATTAATTAGCCTGTTCTATGAATGGGATTGTAATTGATGCTGTATTGTTAGATTAAATTGGTTATTAGTGTTTGAGGGGTCAAGAGTTGATTAGGCTATACATATATTAGATCGCTAAGTTCTTATCTTAAGATCATGACAGAAAATAACTATGAGTTAAATTCATGATTTATTGCATATCACTATTGTTATGTTATTGCCTTATGTTATTACTAGCTAACCAAGTGAGAATGACATCACCTTTGAAGAGTATGACTCATGAACAGTGGAAGGCACCTGTGACCATGTTGTCAAGTCCAAAGCATAAGGTACGGAGTTACATGCTGTTGAACCATTTATAGTAACTTAGCACTCGCTTGGTGGTTTATTTGTACACATTGCACCTGAACATTAATATTGTATATTATATTTGAGTTGGTCTGTCTACTTCTTAATAGAACTCTGTGAAATTTATTTTGCTACCGATGCCTCTGTTTTGAAATAATAGTGCAATTGACCATCTCTGAAATATCTTGCTCTTTGAGACATTAGCTAAAGCTTAAGCAATTCAGCTATAAGCAACTACATTGCAATTTCAGAACTAACAGATGATAGTAAAACACATTTTAGATGATCTGCTATTGTATGCTAATCATTGCTAGTTGTGTATCTATTTTTTCCAATGTTCTTATCAGAAGCTATGGTCAGTTCCTATAAAATAGTTTAACAGAAGATTGGCTTGACTTAACATGTTTATATAAATTAGTTTTGTTCCTTATCCTTTAATTTTGTTTCTTGTATTTTGCAGGTGATGGACTGATCTCATAGCTGTTCTATTTTGTTGTTGCTGATAGATGTTAAGGGACAGCCTTGGGCACTGTAAGTTCTATAGTCCTGTTCAATGTCATTAACGTTGGACCTCAATTTGGTTTAGCTAAACAATTCTGTAGCAGAAGTTTAGTTTCTTTTTCAACAAAATATTTATAATAATTACTGACTGTACATTCAACCAAACCTGAAGGCTTTGATAGTACTAGTGCACTACTAGTGCTTGACTAAGCAGAGCGGTGACTACTTTGTGTTGGTCCATATTTTTGTTTGTTTCGAAAAGAACTATCAGCGCAACGTCCGAAAAGAACTGTCAGCGGAACGTCCGCTCCCCCTAGGCGGACTGTCTGCCTTCCAAGACGTTTGGACAGCTGAACTTCTGCCTCATTATTTCAGAAATTGTATCCTACATATTCTATCTATTACATTCTAGTACTAATGTTGAAATCCATTTTGTTATAGGGTATTGTGCAGCAGGAAGTATGTGCTCAATGATAGCTTCTATAGATGTCCTGAAGAAGGTAGGAGAATCAGCAAAAGGTGCAAGCAGTTGGCAAGATTGAAAGTTTGACCAAATGCAGTAGCCATTGAGAATGAGTAGTCAATTTCTTCGTCTCATGCTACTTTCTAGATTCATGATGAATGACCCATTGTTTAGTGATTTGGACATGTGACTTGGTTATCTTGTTTGGTACTTTATTTTCCTTAAGATTATGTATTGCCTAGTATGATTGTGCTATTGTATTTGTGCCACCAGGATTAACAAATGATAAATGTGGCTATATTTATGTTGATCTTGTGTGAATCTATCTTCTATTGATCGGTAATGGACCTGCAATTTAGCTCATAATATAGTGCTCTCCAAATGGGCTTTGTTGGGCCATTCATTGCTTTGTGATGAATTAAATTGTCACAAAGGGTCTGCCATGTCACATCCTAGTCATCGCCATGTTAGCAGAAGAAATTTTTTGTGACATTTTTTTCCTACGTGGCACTTGCATAGTCAGCTATGGTATAGGTTTCGTGATGTTTCTCGGGCTTGGTAGTGACGAAAAGTGAGTGTCACAAATTAGTGACACCGTAAGAATCGTTATAAAATTTGTGACAAAAAAAATACATTTTCGTCACAGAATATATTTTATGACCCACATTAGGCGACGATCGCATTTTCGTCACCCGAATGTCACAAAATACAAAATATAACAAAAATTACCATTTCTGTGACATAAATAGAACGTCACCTAATGTCAAATCTCTTGTAGTATAATAAGGAGATTAATATTATGAACAAAAAATAGAGGATTTTTAGATAAGGGAATATATATTAATATTCTAGCCTCTGTATCAATGGATACATATAGCTATTCATCGAGGATGACGAACTACTTGGATATCATCGGGGACGTCTACAAGTTTTTTGTCGAACAAAATAATACACAAGATCAGAGATGATTTTGATAACCCAACATCCGTGATAGGACATCAAAAAGATTGTAGACATCTTCGGAATTGGTAAGGCTTAAAATTAGATGATTGATAATATTTGTGGATACAGTATAAGCCGGCTCTATTGCTGTATTACCAATACTTATGTGTAATGCATATTCCAATGTTTGAATATGTGTACTTATGTAGCACGGATAAGCAGCCTAGAAAGCACGCTGCACCGAGGTAACACCTGACTGCAGCTGATGATGAAAATAATTACCAAACAAAATACTTGACAAACTTCTATTGTATATCTGTCGCATACAAGATACTCCAAATATCTGACGACGAAACTTAGTAACAAACTTAAGCGGTAAGGCAGAGATGAATGTTTCGGCACCACAAGCAAACTGATATACAACTTGAAATCCATGATACATACAGATGCTGCAGCAGCGCACGCACCATTATAAGGCATGACCATGCCTTAAATGTGCTGAACAAATGAGTTGTAGTGACATCAGAATAAACAATGATGCCGCAAATTCAGAAACCAATGCCTGCAAATCCGATCCACTTAATTCATTATTGTATCCACCAAATAGATGGTGAGTCTCCAAGTACACATGGCCAACATCGGCACACATAAAATGGACAAGCCACTTCTGGGCACCTGTGTAACAAACAATTTGATCAATAAAACTATTCTGGACTAGTCGCTATTGCAAAAGAAAAAAGAAAAGGTAATATAACAAATATTCACATCTGTTTCAAATAAGAAAAGTTGAACTCATGGTGTGGAACTTATATCTGCAAGTTAGTATAAATATTTCAGCATTATCAGACAATACCAACCAACATTGGAGACAGAGAATAGTATAAACTCAGCTAGCTGAATGTAGTCTCAGTAAACAATTTCAAGAAATATATATTTGCCATGAACCTTGAATTTGGCCATTTCCATTAAAAAGATTGGGTTGACATCAATGCCTGTAACGAACGTGGCCCCATTTAGGCCATTTCGAGTGATGATTTTGGTGATCGGTGACAAACGCAATCAATGAGACTAACAAGTTTGCGAGATCATATTTGTAGGATTTCTTAGGTCTCTTGGATAGAGTCCAAACCATATCCGAGACGTCCAATTCACCGTCGAGACGTCCAAACCACCGTCGAGACACTCAAGTCGCAGTGAAAAAACATAGATGGCATCAGAGTAATGATGTCAGCGCTGCTAGAAAGCTGAGTTGGAAGTCTAGCACCGGAAGATCCGATGCCTCATCAGAGCAATGCATCGGAAGATCTGATGGCCTCCACGTCAGCTGTCAGACCGCCAACGGCTACTATTCAGGCGCAGTGTGACCAGAAGGTCTGACGCCCCCCCCCCATCGGAAGATCGGATGGCTACGCAGAAAAAGGGATAACGGCTACAAACAGCTAGTTTGACTTGGTGGGCTATTTAAGCGTCTCACTCTGGCCATTTTCGAGTTGCTGGAGTTCAGAGAAGCCCCACACACATCCAAGAACACCTCCAAGCCAACCCAAGTGCTTAGTGATCAAATTCTTAGGTTTAGCACAAGCTTTTGTAAGTGTTAGTGCTAGATTAGCTCTTGAGTGAGTGAGTGAGCAAGGTGTTGTGCCTTGTGCTATGGTTCTAGAGTGAACCAACACTTGTACTCGGTGTGTCGGCCCCTTGGAGTCTTGGTGGCTCGCCGGCAACGTCAATGACCCTCAGGATTGGTGTGGAGCGGCGTTGACATCCTTGTGTGGGGAACGTGGAGAGCCCCATCCTTCATGGAGAAGCTCCTTAGTGGAACCCGGGGCCAAGGTGACCGTAGTGACTTGCAAGCCTTGGTGGTGACCCGAGAGAGACTTGGTGGCCGAGAAGCGATACTCTTCGTGAGTGCTTCAACAATGTGGAGTAGGAGCGGCTCAGTGCCTAACCGAACCACGGAATAAATTTCGCGTCAAGAGTTTGCTTTCTCTCATCCCTATTTAAGCTTCCGCATTTTCATTCTTGCAACTTGTTTGCCTTACATTCTTAGAGTAGTATCTTGATAGGATTGGCTATAGGTTGCATAATTCTTTTGGGATGAAGGTTTTTCACACTAGAAGAACACTAGTTGCACATCTAGATAGTATGTCTTAGTTTAATTTATGTGCAAATTAGTTGGAGCTTGGGTTAAGGTTTTTAGTTTGCCTAATTCACCCCCTCCCCCTCATAGGCTACGAGCACCCGATTTCCTTTCAACACCATGGGAAAATTATTCAGATTTCATTTCTAGATAGCTTGTGCACTGTTAAACACCATAAAAAATGGCAAGATAACAAACGTGAAAAATGCTCTCTAATATATATAGTTTTTCCCGTCACTACCTTCCTTTCTAGTCCTCGTATAGTGCTCTCATACTTTACTTTTTTTTCTCGACTACAGTCGGGAGAGCTGTGTATCATTATATTGATAAGAAAAAGGGAGGGGGGGGGGTTTAGAGCCCCCACACACCAAACAAAACTCACGCACCTAATAAAACTTTAAATACATACCAACTGGAGCAAGGGCAAGAGATAAGACATGGCGGCTCGAGCCCCAGTCAAACTACAAAACCGTAACTCCTCTAAAGCTAATCATATAACACCAGTCAGAGAAGGGGAAATGTGGTCGAAAACCCGTGCTGCTGTGCATACTCTACTTCTCTGATAGCAGCACTCATTCCTCAGCTAGCCTTAGCTGTCAGTGTCACATGACTGGGAAACTATGCAAATGTCATGACTGCACTTTTTTTTTTTGAAACTGGAGGGGATGAAGCCCCTACAGGAAATAATTCCAAAGTAAGAAAAGTACCACAGGAGCAAAAGAAAACCAAAAGTACAGCAGTTCAAGAAACAAAAAAAAAGATGAAGAAAATAAGAACAAAAAGAGGGTTGCAACAGATTTTGGGTCATAAATCAAAGATGCTAGCTAGAAACTCTAGTCTTCGCCGTCGGCCGGGGAAAAGAGGGTCAGCACATTGGTGGAACTTAAGCAGTAATATCATAAAAGTTGAACTCATTGTTTGGACCTAAAATGAAAAAAAGCACATGAAATTCACATATGTTTCAAACAAGAAAAGTTGAACTCATTGTGTAGAGAACTTAAGCAGCGTTGACACTGAAGGGTTGACCATGATTCAAGTGCTGCTTGGTAATGGTCTTCTCTTAACGGCAAATGTGAACTTGCTACTTTTACATGGATTCGGCATATGATTCTGCAAGGTTTTGGGGCCATCCCATATACCCACAGGAATCTAACAAGAGTGTTCAAATCTGACATATAGGTTTTTTCTATTTAACTCAGCAAAAGTATTAGGTCATGGGTTGCTGGAAAAATGATAACTACACAAAACCATGCATTTTGGAAATCACCATTAGAATCTAACAATTCAGTGACCACAAAAAGCACATGAAATTTAAGTGCTTGAACAGCCCGGCATGGGACAAAATTTAAGTGCTTGAACAGTTTCTTTAAATTTAAGTGCTTGAACAGTTTCTTTCTATAATTAGCATATAAGGGACGAAATGAGTAAGAAAGCAGAAACGTTTTACTTCAGTGTATCGTGCCACAATATTTTATAGAAACACAAAACAACAAGTGAGTTGTGGAGCAAGTAGAAATGGTTTCACATGCATGTGGCTGGCTCACCCCATGCCTTTGGGAGCTCCCCTCACCACAAGTACCTAATGACTTGCAATTCAAATGGGCGGGCTAGCTAGCTCACCCCGTGCCTCCCTTATGCATAGCATGGACAATGGTTTCGCATGCATGATGTGGCTAAACAAGCTTCTTATTTAATAAGTATGCATGCAAATAGAGACACCTCGGTTCTAACCTGCTTGAGTTAATATCATCACAGATATCAATACCGTGCCACGTAAATTGGACTCGTTATAGTTTTTGGTTTGCCTAAGGCCATTCTCGGTGGGAGATTTATTTGTATTTAATGTAAATTGTACTCCCTTGGTACAATTACCAACTCTATATGAGTCATGAAATTAAATGTCTATGAAGCCATAGAATGAAACTTTCCATTGAGTGGGTGTTTCATCCATGTTTCATTTCATTCTTTATTTGTGACATTGGTATTGTCGGAAACAATGGCATGAAACTTCTGAGTGATACTAGCCTAATAATACGGACCAGAGAAAGTTGGAGTAGACTAGAAAGGTCAAAGCCAATGAACTACCCCTCACATAGTAATTAAATAGGTCACGACAAAGCATGTGACGGAAAAGTATTCATCCTACAATAATTACTATGGCACGACACAAATTAATGCTCGCATGCACAAACAGTGGGCAAGCACAAATTAATGTATGCACAAACAAAGCACGGAAGGTTGATCAAAGGTTTGCCATGCAAAAGAGTACATATATAAAGGAGAGAGACGTGGCAAGCATGAAGAAATGATAAACCCAAGATCATGAATACAGGAATGGACAACTGACAAAGAAGGTTCTGATATATAGAGGATTGGAGCATTTTTCGTACAAGTAAAATAGCCACAGAGCAAACTGCTAAGAACAAGAAGCCAAATAATAACTGGTGAGTGAATTGTTGTAGTGAATTAAAGAAAAGTATGGAATATGGTATAAATAATCCAGATTGCATATGGAGGACGAACAGATCTTGCATGCATTACCTTATCTAGAATGGCCATTAATTTATGCATTGTTCGCATCTTCATCTCCATGCATTCCAGTTTCAGGGTGCATACCTACAAACACAATAAGTAAATGTAAAAAAAATAAAGCAAACAATTCTAAGAGGGGGCTAATGATTATGACAGAGCAAGGTCGTTGCGAGAAATGCAGTATTTATCTATCTCATCGTGAAAGAAAAGCAGAACATAATTTTTTTTGCTGATCTCATAAATAAACAAATAGATAGAATTATTCTTAAGAGATCTTATTCGAGAGTTCCTGGAGTGGCTATGTAAAACGTAGCTAAGCTAATGAACTCTGACAACAAAAGCAATAATTGCTATTCAATAAAATTGACTCAATAAAAAGATAAAACAATGTCTCTATTTTCTATGTCAGAAATATATTCTAATGTTGCAGTAAAACATTTCATCAATGGATAAAACAATAATCCCATTTCATGGTGATAAAAAAAGACACCGAAGGTTCAATAATATTACTAACAAGATCATAGCCATAGAGATCAAAATTCGCTCGATATCACAGTTATAATGTAGTTGCCAATAAGAGTATAAATATGTGAAGTAATTAGAATTATTTATATCAGTTAGTTTGAGCTTATGTTCTAATGTAACAAAACTGGAAGTTCAATTATAGCTGAAAATTACTGCCCTATGTCTTCCTATGAATTATTTTAATTGTAGCACAATCCATTATAGCATAGAGGTACATTAACTGGCAACAATAAACTTTTGACTGCTGTTGTTCGGAAAGATTGTTTTAGTTTTTTGTGTTTATGATTTAATGTAAATGTATGCATGGGCATAGAGTAAAGAACAATTTGAAAGGCCTGTGCTGAATCACATGGTCCCTAGATAATACCAAGCAGATAACATCACGATATGTGGAGAGATTATCAAGAAATAAAATGTACCATTCAAATAATCTGTATCATTATTCAGGGAAACGACATCCATTCGATCAACCAGTTATGCATAGAACTTTTGGTTACTTACCTCCTGTATAGAAACTTGAGAACGGATATGCTTCGCTGTCGTTCATGTTTACAGACAGTACCTTGAACTGCAATGTCTCAAGATGAACCATGTAAATAACTCCAGTGTTTGACGATCTAAATATCACATTATCATCTTCATCGAGCCCTAATATCTTTAAGGGCTCCTGTGTATTTATCCTATGATCCCTTGGCTTCAGTGAAAGAAGGCTGCTTAGTTCAACAGTATTCTTAAACACCCATCCAGCATCACCATCGCCATTAGATACTCTCTTCCATACATGGACGCTGAAGCCTGCTAGAACAATGAAGCTGATACCACCACCATCTGCTGGTACAATAAAGGGCTGGAGTCTCTGTTCCATGAATGCATTGAAGTTGAATGCATTTGGTGGTGCATCAATAATAGCTATGGTTTGGCTGTGCAAATTGAACTCAAGGGCAGCACCCATCATACCCACAGGCACCCAGTAAACAGAATTCCCAACGAGAGAACTTCGACAATCAACTGGAACAATGAGATGAAATGCCATATCCGGCTGCGGCGGCAATAGTAGTGAGATGAGATTGCCCCATGTGCCTGCCTCAGATGAGTAAACAAAGGCAAAAACACCTTCCTTGTTGCAGCCAATTAAGACCACCTGGAAGGGCTCTGCGTGGCAAGCGCCATGTACATGGTTTTCCTCTCGGGAAGCACAAACAACCACACCATGCCGACCTAAAATCTTATTCTCCTTGAGCATTTGAGGAATGTCTACATGGTGGTGGTCACCAGTGATGGGGTCCCACACCACGAAATGTTGCTCCCTGAAGTTGAGGACAAGAAGGCGGCCGTGGTGGCACCCCAGGATGATTGTGATACCCACACCGAGCTGCAAGCTAGATAAGCGTTCAGCAGGGATGCGATTGGGTGGATCTTGGGCGGGCCTGAATCCAATTCTTCCACCGTAATCGCTGAAGAAGAACCCAAGGAGAGGAGCTTTCTTGTGGTGAGCCAGGAAGCGGCGGTGGAAACGGGGATCAGTGATAAGGCGGCGCCAGGGCTTGCAGACTAGTGAGGCACGGGGAAGGGAAGACGGCAGCGGTGGGAGGCGGAGGAGGATCATGGAGAGGATGTTGCCGTCCTCAAGCGGGGGCGCTGGCGCCCCCTGGCACGTCATCCTCATCGGCCTGACGGCGCCCTGTCCATGATTTCCCTATGTGAAACTTAGAAAATTAGCAACCCACATCTAGGGTTTGGGCTACGATAGGGACTGAGAAGAGGCATAGGGTAGGGGAGGACGATCCAACCTGCATCCGGAGGGGAGACTCGATCGAGGATGTAGGCAGCGCAGCGCTCACTTCCAGCGATCCTACTGCTGGCTGCTGCTCGGGATCTGAGAGACTGAGACCTGCTATGGCTGCGCTGCTGGGCCACCGAGACCCAGGTTATAGGTGAGTGGATCTAAAAAAAAGGTTAATTAATTTCTTGTTGCAACGTGACATCACGTGGTGAAGGTGCATATAGCAAACGGAGTAACAAACCCAAGCCAGTGTAATATTTGCGTACGTGTGTTCGTAGGAATGAGTATGCACGTTTATACATTAATGATTTAGTGTGCCTATGAATTATATTTTAGTTAAGACTAATGACTTTAAAATTCATAATTTGCAATTTTTAAAATAACCTTGTATGAAAAAACGACCGAAAAAAATGTAGTAGACTCCAAGCTCATAGCGTAAATAGAGCGGAAATCCAATACGACGCGCGAGCGTCAGCAAGCCTGCTGGCGCTCGATTACCAACCGTCCAATGCGTTTCACATGCTTTTCGTGCACACATATAGGAGATATAAGAGCCTAGTGGTCTAGTCTAATTTAGAGTCTATATTTCTACGTAATAGGCCGTAACCGGAAGGTCCCGGGTTCGAGCCCTAGCTTCTGCACATTTGTGTGGGTAAGGCTTGGGACTTAAAGACAACCCTTCCCCAGACCCCGCACAGTGCGGGAAGCCTACGTCACTGGGTACGCCCTTTTTATTTCTACGTAATAGGCCCGAGCCACATACTTTAACATACTTTATGTATTCGAACTACCTAGTGTTCTCTTTCTCTTTTCTATTTTCAATCTTTTTTTGTTTACTTTCCTTATATTCAATTTTGAAGATGTTCTTTTTAACAAATATTTTGTACAAAGTATGCTAAAGTTATCTCGATAAGTTGTATTTTTCCAAATTGCATCACAAACTTATGCATCAAAGTTGTTTGAGAAGTTTCGGTGGAAGTTATATTCAAAGTTATCATCTAGTAGGGAGGCAGGAAAAGTTTATGCGCAAAATTTGTATGTGTCATGTTAAAAAATTGTCCTACAAAAAATTGGTTGGAAAAAGTTATACGTAAAAGTTACAAGTATCATAAAAGTTGTGCTAAAAAATTATCATCTAATAGTTATGCTGAAAAATTATCATCCAATAGTTGTCTAAAAAAGTTATACATACACATATTAGAAGTAACTTTCTAAAAGTAGAAAATCATGGAGAAGAAACACTTTCCTAGAAAGGAAAACCCGTCGTTGTCCGAGATCGAGCGCTATCACAGCTCCTAGCACGCACGTGCTAGTTAGCATGTGCCCTGGAGTGATTTGGATTAGTTCCCCAATAGAATCTAGTTGTGTTTTATCTATTCGGTAAGTCTTTATAGAATCCACTCTGAAGAAGTTGGGAGCCAAGTTGTACCAAATTGGCATGTTACTATACGTATTAGTTGCCATTTGCGAAGTTGATTAGTTGCAGTATAATTTCAATAGTAAATAAGAACATCACGTGAAGAGCAAGGTGAAGAAGAAAAGGACACGATCGAGATGAAGGGACACTACTACACTTTTTTTTTGAGGCAGGCACATCAGAACTGCCTCCGCCGAAAGGTCACGGTAAATTGGACCTTAACCAAGGCGATCGATCGCCTGCCTTAGTTAACCCATGAACAGAGATAGATAGCCCGCCTCGGTTAATCAATTAAAACAACAGGAGCCCACTGGTGAGCCCTTTCTAGAGCCCACCGGCGAGACCATTCAAAGCCCACGAGCCGGATCCGTCGGGAGGACCCACCGCCATGTTGCTCGCCGTGGAGCCCACCGCCCGCCGCGCCGCTGCCTGATCCGACCGATCCAGCTACTATAAGGCCGTCAGCCGAACCTGCTCGATCGGGCAGTCGTCTACCTCCTCTTTCTCTACAGAATCGTCGTCATCGTCTGAAAAAAGTAACACAAAATTAAAATTAATCTCAGTCATTAGAAGCAAACCAATGAAGAACACACAAGAAGGAATTTGTTCCCGTCAAGATTCAAGAGAAGAAAAGCAAGCTCACCGGTTCTTGCACATCTGCCATTGGTGCCTAGCTTGGAGCTGGCATTCCGGCAGCGGCCTTCCAGGTGGCTGAGCTCCACTTGCTGCGTTGGAGGTGGAGGTCGCACCAAAGGGTCTCGCTGCCACCGGATCCGCACTGGTGGTGGAGGGCGCACCGGAGGTGGAGGACGCGCCGCAGACGGAGGTGCACTACTAATGTCCCCTGCCCAATGGCTCTGGGCGCAGGCTTTTGCAGGAGGGGACTTTTAGTCCCAGTTGGTGACTCAAACCGGGACTAAAGCTCCACTTTTAGTACCAGTTTGTGTCACCATCCCAGACTAAATTTTTAGTCCCGGTTAGTGGCTCCAACTGGTAATGTAATTTGAGCTTTAGTCCTGGTTTGTGCCCCCAACCGCAACTAAAGCCTCCCTGACTATATACCACCTTCTTCTTTCCCCAGCCAGAGCCAGTTCGAGCTCTCTTTTCTTGCTCACTAGCTCATCGCCGGCCTCTGTTCTTACGTGCTCATCTCCGGCAGTCACAAGATTTCTTTGACTATCACTTCGATCCTTCAGTTGTAAATGTTACTATCTTCATCCTCTCATGATTTATTAGTACCACTTCTCATTTCGTCAACTAGATTTTATGTGGCATTCATAGTGGATTTTTTTTATGATTTGTATGCCATTTGAGCTCAGAATCACTTGATTGCATCAAAAACTACTTTAGGGTTTTATTGGTAGTATGCATTGCATATTTATGGTTTTCCTAGAGACGTAGAGAATTTTAGGGTTCTTTTAATTGCATTTGTTTGGAAAAAATAAGAATTTATTGTAGTGTACAAAAATGAGTATAGAGAGTATACTCATTTGAGACCTCGGCCTCCCATTGGGTTTCGAAGCGACTGAGGCCAGGCCTCCCTCTCATTGCGTGCGGTGAGTGCGGGCAGAACATTGCGATGGAGTACTGAGTGAGGAAGGAGGGTCCCAACAAGGGTCATATCTTCTACAAGTGTCCAGATCGCAATGTGAGTTATTTTGTCGCATTCTACGGTTATGATTAACTTGTACCTATTTTGCATGGTGTTTTTTATTAAACTTCTTTTTTTTGTTCCAATTTTAGTGGGATGGAACTGGATGTAAAGGCGGGTACTGGGAGGAAGACTACATAAAACACGTGCAAAAATCTCTTGCACATGCGGTTGTGACGGCTGGTGAGGCAACGAGCCAGCGGAAGAAGACTATTGATGTAGAAGAGATGAATGATCTCTTTGTTGTAGTTGGGATTGGTCGAGAAATCGTTATGCTGTTGAAGTGCATTTTAGGTTTAGTTTGTTTAGTGCTAGTTGGGACTGTATACATTGTAGCGAGGCTTTAATTATGATGTCTAGTGTTATGCATGTTGTGTAATTAACTAATTATTATGTTCAAGGATTTCATATGTTATGTCATGTAATGTAAATGTAGATGAGATCACAGCATTGGATGTATAACGTTGATCGCCGCTCCCAAGAGTACATTGATAGTGTGCATTATTTCTTACGTGTGGCTGAGGCAAACAAGCGGGATGGTTTCATGTGCTGTCCATGTGCCGTCTGCAAGAATTTGATGGAATATGCTACATCAAGGACTCTTCATTTACACTTGTTTAAGTCAGGTTTCATGCTGAACTATATTTGTTGGACCAAACACGGAGAAAGTGGGGTTATAATGGAAGAAGGTGAAGAAGAATCATTGTACCATGACGATATTATTGCTGAATATGGTGCCTTCTTGAATATGGCCCCTTCTTAAATGATACTCCAATGGGGGAACATGATCAAGAAGAGGTAGCTGCAGAAGATGAGCTCAATGATGATCTTGGTAATGCAATTTGAGATGCACAGAGAGAAGCAGAAAGTGAAAAGGACAAGATCAAGTTTGAGTGCATGCTAGAGGATCACAAGAAATTGCTATACCCAACCTGTGATGCGGGGCGGAAAAAGTTAGCTACCACACTAGAATTGCTATAATGGAAGGCAAGGTATGGTTTATCTGACAAGGGATTTGGGGAGTTATTGGGTATGCAAAAGAGGATGCTTCCGAAGGATAACAAATTGTTCGCCACTATTACGACCGGTCTAGGCCTTGTAGCCGGTCCGGCAACCCCGACCCGTCACCCTGAATTCGAGTACAATTAGGATTTATTTTTTGCAGATCTAGATCTGTAAAAAGGATTCTTTGCGGGATAAGTCCATCCCACCCTATAAATATAAAGGGTCATGGCCGATTGAGTCATCATCCAATCGATCAAACACAAAAACTTTTATCTTTTTACTTTCTCTTGCCCTAGCTTTTTCAATCTACTACTTGTTGTTCCTCCTTCGTATCTACGTCGATTGATGGCGTTCTAGGTGGCCTGCCGACCAACCCTGCGTGCGCCTGCCCTGACGAGTCTTCCCAAGCTAACGTTCGTAGGTTCGTCACCGTTCTTGCCGGCGGCGACCGGTCTGACCGCTCCTTGAGACCGGTCTGGCCGGTCTAAGCAGCGGCGCTGCAACGCGTGCCTCTACTAGTTGCACGGTCGAGTGCGTTTCGTGTGTTAGCCCTAGATTTGCGTCAACTGTAGCCCTCTAGATCGATGACAGCAACGATGAAGAGTCGAAACGTACGAGGCCCGAAAAAGCCATTGGAGGGCCGCTTTGTTATCACGGAATTCGATATGTGTACATGCAAACCACCTGGAGAGCATGAAAGTTGTCATGTTCGAGTTTGTTCAACCACCAAGGTTGCATCGCATTGTGTGGTCATCTGATGGACCGTACCCGAATGAAACACTTCCTGTGCTCAGCTTAGAACAACCCAAGGGGCAAGGGCAACATGTGCTAGGGATACAAACCTGGCAATCATCTTTTTGTCTTCTTGCTGTGTGGGCGGCTGATGTTCCAAAGCAAAACTTGCATTGGCGCGCCCGTTCTTCAACAAGGCACATTCTGATTATAACCTGTTGTAGTTGTACAGCATTCCATTGGGGCACTATACTACAAATGCGGACAGCACGATGCCGGCGGGCGCCATGGCACAGCGGTTTCGTAGCAGCTTCAAGGCTCGGCTCCCCTTGCACCACAAAGCTCTACCATTCTGCTATAAATGCATGGCCTTCTCCATCTCGTGCTTGCATTGCCGTCCACACACTGCAGCCAAGGACGCAGAGATATCAAGCTCAGATAGCTAGCAAGAGACCCAACACCATATCCATGGCTTTCAGCAGCAGGCTGACTTGGCTCTTGGCCGCGGCGGCAATGGCCACCGCCTTCCTCCCGGCGCCGGCCTCGGCGGAGGACTTCCTAGTGGGGGGCACAACTGGCTGGAACCTGAGTTACCCCATCGGCTGGCCGGAAGGGAAACCCTTCAAAGTTGGTGACAATCTAGGTACAAAAACGACACTTTTAATTCGTTTCAGACTTCCAGTATAACTTCATCAGGAATTCAGGATACAACTATTTCAAAACAAAACAAAATCATCAGGATCCAAGCATGAAAATTTGTTTCGTAATTGCAAAATCCAAGTAGTAGCTCACCCTATCGATTAATGGCCTATTCTCCGGCGCGCGATGCAGTGTTCGACTACTATACCCCAAGGGTCAGTTCACGGTGACGGAGGTGGACAGCGAGACGTTCAGGGAGTGCAACCTTCAGGGCAACACGATCCACGAGTGGACCTCCGGCCACGACGTCGTCCCGCTGGAGAACCCCGGGCGGCGCTGGTTCTTCTCCAGCCTTGCCAACCACTGCGACCTGGGCCTCAAGCTCGTCGTCACCGTCACCGGGGCCCCAGCGCCGGCGCCGGAGCATCATCTGCCGCCTACTCTGACGCCTCCTGTCATCTTTCCTCCGGCGCCCACTCCGGTGTCCCCGGCGCCCGCTCCGGTGTCCCCGGCTCCTGCTCCGGAAGCTCCTCCATCACCGGACGACAAGTCATCCGCCGGCTTGAACCGCTACAAGATCGGCGGGGCGGTTGCCCGGGCGGCCGTCGTGGCAGGCGCCGTTCTCGCGGCGGTATTCGTCTAGTTCGAGTCATTGTCGAGCTGCGATCATGGCCGGTCATGGAGACGTACGTATGTACATTTGCGCCGGCGTGTTGTCGTCGAGGCCGCGTTGAGTTGTTGGGTTAGTTTCGTTTGAACTTGTTTGTACTTTTACTGTCCAATGTTTGAGGCAGCTAGAAAAAAAATGTGGGACTAATAGTACATTGCACCCAGCAAAGATATGAACATGGTGTTTGACGACAATGTTTTCATGAGCTACCCTGTGATATATAGGAGGGCTCTTTTTGGGCCAAATATTTTCTGCCAAACTCTTATTGAAATACGAGGAGCATGTATAGTGAGTTTCTCCTAAGCTTTTAGTAGATTAATCCTTCTTTTTTTTGCGATTACATAGTACAATTTAGACACTCACAACATGTTAGATATAATGGGCTTGGCCCATTAATATTTAATAAATCAATAAAACTCTATGGTCATTAAATGGCTGGTTATTTTGAGCCGTGACAATATTGCACATTAAATGGCCGGTTAATTTGAGAAATTGAGCCATGGCGTGGCTGGTGGATGGTGGACGGACGTGGCTTTATTTTTGCCATTTGCTCACCTTGAGTTGGGAGTTACCAAAATTAGTGGCAATCAAAGATTTGATGATGGGAGTTTCTTGTCTTCTCCCTTACTCTACCGGCACTCCATTGCACGACTAGAGGCCCATGGCCTTCCGCCTCCAGCAGCACGACTCCTCGCTTTCCTCCCTTCTTTGATATAAATCGAAGAGGGTTCCTTCAGTTAAATTCTCCCTGGCAATCACTACAATCTAGCAGCACTTTGAGTTCTTCCCGTTCCGTCTCTTGCGCGCACACGAGATGGAAGAGTAGGCCTCCGGAACGTCTCCGTCCGCTGGGTTCACCTGCTCGGGTGAGGACGGCAATCACGTTTTTGGGGAGTGTCGACGGCGGCACGACTACTCGCTTCCGTTCCTGTTCCCGACGTTGGCGGCTTTCGTTCCTGTTCCTGGCAGCACGACATCGAGCGGACGATCGGCACTGCAACATATCTGCACGGCATCGAGCGGGACGACTACATCAACAAAGCACCATGTCGCTTTCGGGTGCTTCCGGCACTGCCGCTGGGTATGCTGATCTTATTCTCAAAATTGCAATCTTTGTGATTAGTATAAACACTGTGATCGACATGCTTTATTTGAGAGATTCTACATGTCATGCATTGCTGGTTAGCACTAGTTTCATATTCATGATGTCTTTAATGATGAATTTGTTTGATAAGCACATATATGATATCATATTCATGTATTTCTTGCTTGCGTCATATTTATGGAATAAATTAAACATGAAATTGCCTAGATTTCTAACACAACGCACGCATTGTCACCCTCTATAAACACATGTACACAAACTCTACCCTTATAGCATCTTCGAAGAAGACTGAGCCGGCAAATCCTCGAGATTGACGAAGTCATCACAGACACCTCGCTATCGACAGGAACGTCGAAGACTGAGCCGGCAAATCCTCGAAATTGACGAAGTCATCACAGACGCCTCGTTATCGACGGGAACATCGCCTACCATTGAAAGCACAATGTAGTTAAATCTCCTGAAAAAATAGATCTCATGGGAAGTCGAACTCAGGACCTCAGGTGACCGGGCTACAGGCTCTTTTCGCGAATATGTGCCTGCAATAAATTGTGGCTTTAGTTTAAGTATATGATTTGAAGGCATATCACAATTTACAAATTTTGGTGGACACAACTCATCTTTCTTGTGGCATCCTGTCACTGCCTTCCGCGCTACTTTCCCACCACCCCTATAAGCACGAGGGAGGATCACAAACAAGTGTATCCTTGGATGAGATTTATCTTCTATTTCTACTAGATAGAAGATCAAAGAGAGACATCTTCTGATTTACAACAACAACAACATAGCCTTTTTTCCCAAATAAATTTGGGTAGGCTAGAGATGAAACCCGAAAGAAATAAGACATCTTCTGATTTAAGAAAATAAAATTATTTACTCATTGGTGTTGTCTGCTTTTAGAAAAAAAAATGAGGAGCTCAACCATACCACTTTCCCTTTGCCCCCAATAGGGATGTGTTTGGAACAACGCACCTCATAATTATAGTTAGCCAAACAGGCCGCACGACATGGCACGGGCACGGGCATGACGGAGCACTGCACGGCGGGGCACGGCGACACTGTCGTGCCGACCCACATAGTGCCGCCGTGCCGAGGTTGCGGTCCAGGCATGACACTACGAGGGCTTCGCCTGTGACGTGCTGTGGCGATGGGCACGATGACCCACCGTGCCCGTGCCAGCTCGCCGCCGGCCACGCCTGAGAGGAGTAGGGACAGAGAGAGACGGAGAGGAGACAGGAGAGCTCGAGGATAATCTATAAAACATAAAAGAGAATTCATACATGCATCTCTCTTTGTATTCTCCAATGTAACCGGACAAGGTTATCAAATTCTCTGTATTCTTCACAACTTGACATTTTGTGATACGGCTGAGAAATGGTGTAGGTCTACCTCCACTTACCCATGGAGAGGACTAAGGTGACACCACCACAGATCTGAATTTTTCCAGACCCCAATTGAAACATGAACCATGCTTGTCACCCGTAACCAGCAGACACTACAAAAGCAAACTACATTTTCTTTCGAGTAAAAAACAAACTTCATTTTACCTGCACGTCCGTAGAAAGGCCTTTTTACAGTAGAAATTAGGGGGGGGGGGGGGCAACAACATTATTCTACGAAGTATTGGTATGATTCGGGGTCTGCTTAGATGTTGAGTGCTAAACTTTAGCACCTATTAGTACTCATATCTTTGCTAATGTTTTCAAATTTTAACTAAAGTTTAGCCCATTATATTAGCATTCTTGTTTGGATGGACTAGTGCTAAAGTTTAGCACTTTTGAACATTAACACTTGATCCAGACACCCCCTACATTTGCCCTGCAGCTAGCTTGACTGTTTACGGTTCTACAAATCATCAATTGTACTTACCTTTGGAAAATATCGGAAACTCCCATGAGCGCAATCATTACCGTGAAATTTCGTGATGAGCTGATGGATCCAATGACGGTCGAGACGACAACGACGCCGGAGATAATAAATTAGCAGCCTGATCATACCGATCGCTGCATCCGAGGTTAATTACCATGACAATTGCAACGCATGAATATTCCTCTCCAAACATCATCTGATGCCTGATGATACCAAAGCGCCTAAACATCTTTCTTCAACCATTGCTAATTACCATTTGGGGATGTACAACACAAATAAATGAGCCGTCGAGTAATCTCGATACCCAAAGCCGACTAAATGAGCTCGCGAGCGTTGCCGTCATCTTGCGAGACGACAGCAGCGGCTCGTTGTGCGAGGCCAAGTCGACAGCGAACTCGCCGTTGTACGGATCGTCCCAGTAAACGACAGCGGCGACGGGATGCATTGTGCCCGCGAGGTTTTGGCACGGGAGATTGGCGCCAATCCTTCCGCGAACGCGCCAAATTGCAAACCTGTCCACTATTCCCATTCATGCACATGCTATTTCAGATATAGCAGATATAACAAACCTGTCCAAACTATATAGATATATAGCTAATTGCTTGAAAATATAGCAGATAGTTTGTCCATAGATAGATACATATTTTTCCATACAGTTACACAGATAGCAAGGTCGAACCGTAAGTTACATAAATATAGATAACTATTGCTTGAAAATAAGATAACTTGGTGTTCTTCGACACCATGGATCACCATACAACTCCACATCTGCAGGGAAAAAATGTTCCAAATTAATTCACTAACCTTTCTTTGTCTCATCCTAAGTACAGTTAATTTTCAGTAGAGGACCAGAATGATATGTCTTACCTTAGTTAATTTTCAGTAAATAGTATATTCTTCAAATACTTTAGGGTGTCAACATGATCTTTCTTTTCCTCATATGTCATTAGCCCTACATCTACTGCACGGAGACACTACGGGACTGTGCCTATTTTCTGTGTGCTAAGGGCACACGGCAAAGGCCGATTTACACTCGGCAAAATGTTTGCCGAGTGTAATACACGGCAAACAGCTCACGGCAAACAACGGCCGGCAAAGAGCTAGTTTGCCGTGTGGTACATCTCGGGCACACGGCAAACACTTTGCCGTGTGCAATATTAGGCCGACGGCAAAATAAAGTGCAGTGTCCAACACCACGTGACATAGTCTGTTTGCCGTGTGCCATAACGGCTCGGCACACGGCAAACACGGACCCTTTGCCGTGTGCCCTGTCCCAGGCACACGGCAAATAATGCCACCTTTGGCGTGTGCCACGTGGACAGGCACACGGCAAAGAATGGCAGATTTGCCGTGTGTCTTACTGTGGCACACGGCAAAAAAATGGCGGCACACGGCAAAATTAATTTTCAGATTCATTTTTTTTGTTTAATCACAAATATTTCAGATTCCAATCAAATTAACATCACAGGCAATTCATATATATTGCATCAAATGTCACGATCATTTCATATATCACAATTTGCATCACATTCAATCCATAGAAGTCCAAATGCAAATATCGCAATGCATACATACCCAAATGTAGTCGATACAAGTCCATCAAGCACTGGTAGTTCATACATGTCCATACAAGCACAAGTTCAAACGATAGTCTATACAAAGAGAGCATGTCCATACAACCACAACTCACGACTACGACGGCGGCGGCGGGTGCTGGAACTGCTGCATGTACGTCACCCAATGAGGAGGCGGCCACACATTCTGAGGCATCGGCGAAGGGGACATTTCTGTTGGCCCATCATTTGATTGAGCACGAATGTCAGCACCCGTCATCATCTGCGGTGGATGGTCTTTAACTTCAACACCTTTTGTAAAGTTCTTCTTATCTCGTCTGAATGGATGGTCAAGAGGTAGGAATTGTCGATGTTTGTCGAACGAAGAATACTTGCCACCCTTCCGCAACCAAATGAACATCAATGCTGCCTTGCATACTGGACAAGGGAACTTCCCGTGGACACACCAGCCACAGAATATCCCATACGCCGGCAGATCATGTAGGGAATAGTGGTACCAAACATACATTCTGAAGTTTGTCTTTGTAGCTCGATCGTATGTCCAAACCCCATCGTCCCAAGCACGGAGCAAATCATCAATCAGGGGCTCCATGTACACACTCATATTATTTCCAGGGTGTCCAGGAATTATCAACGACAAGAATATGTTATGTCGTTGAAAAATAACGCCAGGTGGGAGATTCAGTGGGATAACGAACACGGGCCAGCAAGTGTAAGGGGCAGCCGACATTTCATAGGGATTGAAGCCATCTGTCGCCAGCGCAACACGTACATTACGAGCCTCCAAAGCTTTGTGATGATGAATCCCGTCGAAATGGGTCCATGATTGAGCATCGGATGGATGCACAAGCTTATCAGGATTGTAACGAGTTCCCATTTTGTGCCATGTCATCTGCTTCGCGGATTCCTCGGTCATGAACAGACGTTGGATTCTTGGTATGGGCGGCAGGTACCGTAGGACTTTCACGGGTACCGCGAGCTGCCTCTTCTGACCTTCACCAGAGTCTACCTCCACGAACCGAGAGGATTCACACTTTGGACAGTACTTTGCTTCAGCGTGTTCTTTCCTAAATAAGATGCATCCCTTGGGACAAGCATGTATCTGTTCATATGGCATTTTCAGTGCACGAAGGAATTTCTGTGTCTCATACATGCTCCTTGGAAGAATGTGCCCTTCTAGAAGCATGCTGCCAATAACTTGTAACATAACATCAAAGGCGTCTCGACTCAAGGTAAATTGGGACTTCACGGCCATTAGGCGGCCAATGTCATCCAATTGTGAAACCTTGGTATGACCGTGAAGGGGTTGCTGGGCTGCAGCCAACATGTCATAGTGCGCCTTCGCGGTTGCCTCTGGCTCCTCCTCCTCCCTACGTCCTTCATCAAAATGTGCTTCATGAAAATCATCTAACATGTCTGCAACCCCGGCATCAGCGTCATATTCTTCGATGCGTTGCCTAACAACTTCGTCTCTCATACGATTGGCTTCGCCATGGTAGGTCCACCGGGTATAATTTCTCATAAATCCATAATTGCAAAGATGATTCGTCATGATTTCGCGTGTTTGTCGACGCGTGTTTGCACATTTGTTGCACGGACACCATGTGGTATTGCCTCCTTTGAGCTTTGCAAATGCTCCGTCCAAGAAAGCCTCGGTCTTGTCAATCCACTCCCCGGACAACTGACCCCCACATTTCCATCCAGTATACATCCACGCACGGTCATCCATCCTCTATCATATCAATGAGTAATATAATATAAAAGATCATCCTTGCATCTACAGGATGTCTACCAATTCTAATAGGTTAAGATAGGTCCTAATCCCACCCGAGAGGATGCGTAGCTGGGGTTGGTTCTCATTCTCTACACCGATTCGAGGCAGAATTTCGGCAGCACCTCCCCGCTGTTCTCCAAATACACGTCCCGAAAAAGGAGATTGTGTATCCGGAGAACAACGAGGAGATGATGCCGAGACTCTGTCTCGAATCGGCGTAGACCATGAGAACTAACCGCATCTACGCACCCTATCAGGCTGTCTAAAAAACGTGGACAATTCGAAACAGATACGATCATACATATGCAAAGATCTTCATATATCCAACCGTATCTCCTTCGAATGGGTGACGCCTAACTCGGTTACTCCTATACGAACATGAAACGGAATGAAGTGTTGTTTGCATCGTCCTCACCTAGGGCTCGACGGTGGCCTAGGCGATGTCGCGCGTGTCGGTGCGGACGGCTCGAGGACGGTGTGCACAATAGCCTCTCCTGCCAAAACAGATACAGAATGGTGTCAATTGAAAATTTTAGTACCACCTCTCCCCTCGAAATTGAAGTTTTCTAACCCTGCAAAAAAAGCATCAATGCACTGGCTCACCTATGGGATGTTGAGCCACAGCGGGAAAACAAAGCGTCGGTGGAGCGGTGGAGCGTCGCGGCGGGGCGCCAGTGCGGGGCAAATCTGAACAAACACAGCACATTAACCTTTAGCGAACAACGCCGAAATGATCCGCTCCTTGTTTCAAACTCCTCCCAGGCTATCCATTCCACTATTATTGGCAATTATTTAAATTGTGTTAGCTAAGATCAGCGGAGATGCATTCATAAAAGATGCTATCTTCTAAATCATTTGCTCTAGTTAACCACACAATGTCGCGACTAATTGTTTCAAATGCTCCAAGTAAAGTAAGCAATGACCTCACTGCGGCGTGGACGCGGCGCGGATAGTCGTGGTCGAGGCGCGCCGGCGTGGACGAGGTGGGGCCGGGTGACGGAGCTGCGAGCGCCGGCGTGGTGGAGCCAGACGGCGGCGCCTGGCAGCTGGCGGTGCGGCGAGCGTGCCGCACGGAGGGGCACAGACCGCCGGGGGGCCGGACTGGCGCCCCTCCCCGAAGAATGCCCACGGGTGGGGCGGGGCGCCGTGCCTCCGGGCCGCCGGGTGGTGGCGGGGCTGCGGCGCCGGCGTGGTGGAGCGGAGGGCGGGGCCGTATGGCTGCGAGCGGCGGCGCGGCGGGCGTGCGGGCGGGTGGCGGTGCGGCGGGCGAGCGGCGGCCGTGCGGGCGGCGGCGTGGTGGGCGTGCGGGCGGGTGGCGGCGCTACGGTTCGGTGGCGGCGCGGCGGGAGGGAGGCGGCGCGGCGAGCGGGTGGCGGCGCCGAGCGGGCGTGGGGCTGTGGGGCGAGCGCGCGTGTGTGTGGAGGGCCGGCCGGTTTGGCTAAGTGTGGGTGCTGCCTGTTTGCCGTGCGCCACGATCCAGGGCACACGGCAAAGGAAATGTTTGCCGTGTGCCCAGATCCAAGGCACACAGCAAACAGTGCCTTTGCCGTGTGTCCTGGGCCCAGGCACACGGCAAACCTTTTTCTGCAATTTTTTTTTACTGAGCTAATTGCATTTAAAAATTTGTTTCATGACATTTTATTGAATGAGCATTGAAAACACATTGCCCAATACACTGAACAACTCGTGTTTTACGATTCTAAACAAAAAATTCTATTATTTCATGCGTTTCAAATTGTATAAACCAAATCGTTTCCGGTGTGTTTAACCAAAACTGATTTAACAAACTTTATTGTCTTTTTTGTCAAATTGCATAAATATTACATGTTTGCTGATTATTTTCAAAAAAACATTGTTTCATGTGGTCATAGCTTAATTTTAATGTACTATACGGTTGATATGGTTTAACTGCAAAAAGAATTCAAAATTTAGAAATGGATCCAAAAAATAACCAAATTTTGGCATTAAGGAATCTAAGTACGATATTGCATATAGAATTTTTTTTAATGTGAAAACCCATCTCAACCATCAGTTTGACTTGAAATATGAACGATCATGTTTAAACCACTATGGATCTTCTCCACACATGCTTCGCGTTAGTAAGGAGTGTGCATCAAACATGTGAGAAATCTACTAAATTTTTTACCATAGCCTAAGCACAGGAAATTATTCTATCATGAAATTTTTTATGATTTCCGGACTTCATATTCTATTTATAAAATTTTAAAATGATTCGGCCTCATGTTACCGATCAAGGTTCGGGACAAGGGTAATCGATATTGCCTATGATTTCATGGATACGGCCTCAGATTGGACTCAACAACAAGAATATGATTTTTCGATGAATTTTTCTACATTGCTGATGTCACTAGCAGTACAAATAAGACTTAAATCTAAGAAAAGTGGTTAATGAATTTAAATGATTAAATATAGCAAAGAGAATTGAAAAAATACCAGATGTTAACATCAAGGTCCATGCACAATAAGTGTATTTTTGAAAAATTTGGGAGTGCTAATTTCACATTTTTATCAATACTTTGCCGTGTGCTACGTCCAAGGAACACGGCAAACAAATAAAACACATGGCAAATGTGTTTGTTTGCCGAGTGCCCAGGGACGGCACACGGCAAAAAAAATTTCCGTTATGTGTTTCAAATGTTTGCCGAGTATTTAGGATTTGCCGTGGGTTTAATCCGTAAGCACACGGCAAATATGGGACAGGTGTAATGGGATTCAAAATTTTGCCGAGTGTTTGAAGTTTGCCGTGTGTCTTTTTTATCGACACACGGCAAAAGTGTTGTTCGCCATGTACCCCTTGTTTGCCGTGTTCTGAATCCAAGGCACACGGCAAAAGTATTGTTTGCTGTGTGCCCGACATTGGACACACGGCAAATTTTCTGGCGCACGGCATATGTGCTGTTTCCCGTAGTGAGACTATTGTAGGTATCCATCATCTTAGACTTAAACTCCAGTGTCCTACTCTCCTTCTCAGCTAGTTTTGCCTCTTTGTGATCCTTTGCTGCAAGCAACCTTTCAGCTGATATTTTTTTTCATTCCTTCCAGTACCTTGAGTCTATTTGTTTGAGATTCTTTGAGGACTTGGACTTCATCATCATCATTTGGGCAATGTTTTGGACTTTCCCTACGATTCATAAGCAGCCTTTTTCGCTGCTTTTGTCCCAATTGGTCTTGGGATTTCACGAACTTCAAAAATATCCACTTCTTAAGGTTCATCTTGACGCCCTTGGTCTGATGCCTTTCTTTTACGATTGCTTTTTAAGCCATCATTGTAGGTTACCCATTTTGGCTCATTTCAGACAAGATACCATACATCCATGTGCACAGAATGTCCTAGATTGAGATTTTCATTGTCAGACAGGTACAACTTGTGTGCTTCATCAATCCACACCTGATCATTCCACCCACTTGTATTTAATCTACGAGCTTTAAGCCAGACACAATGAAAAAGGTCTGTCCACTTGTTAACTTTATGCCACCTATCCTTCATTTGCTTCTCATTTCTCTTCCTATTACTAGGAGTTGTCAAGTTGTATGTGTTAGCAACATCGGACTAGTATTGCTCATTCCTTCTGTCGTTACCAGCAATTGAGTCCACTGAGTTTTTCAACCAAGCACTCATCTACAATTAAAATACTTGCATATTAGTTATACAAGAAAACATGTCGTAGGAATGAGAACATAGCCAATAAATGACTAACCAGTCTTAAATCTTCATCTTGTGTCCATTTAATCCGCTTGTCAGTCCTACCCACTTCTTCATTTTCGACATTTAAATTATGATGTCCTGTTGTTGGTGGGTTTGATACTTCTTCAACTGATGGCGATCTCTCATTGCGGGTGGGTGGGTTAGATGGGCCATAGTGAGAGGGTCCCCCAACAAAGTGCAAATTTTGGGACAAAAGAGGCGAGTTCTGTAAAAAATTCATGTAGCCATGTGTTCCTAGCATATCATTAACCCTGCAGAGGAAATGGTACTTGGAACCATTAAAGAAGTAATAGCAGAAAGAACTGTTCAATTGATTTTGCCATGCAGGTAAGAACTGCTCAACCAAATTTTGCCACCCCATCTGCAATTACTAACCCACATTGATCAATTATTCCAGGAAATGTCAGGGTTTAATAGTAACCCACATCTAAATAGATACATTCTGACAGCCAATGCAATGTAGTAAGACCAAATGATTTCAGGACTGGTGCTTATGCCATTGCAGTGACCAATCAGGTTGTTGGTGTGGCAGAACCAATTGTAACATGTATATGTATTCAACAGGCTGCTATTTCCCCACTAATTCTCATAGAAATGAGAATTCCTTTTATTATGTTTAACTAAGTGATTCTTGTACAATCAGGTGAACAAACAGCCTTATCTGATCATACATCAATGCATTTAATCACTAAGCGATTTGAAACAGAAGACTCACACTATATTATTATCAACTTATCATCTTGTAGCAAAGCAAAACATTCAAAAAATATCCAACAATTGACTCACAATGTACTTGCAATTGGAGCACGCATCAAAAATGGTTCCTTCCCCAAGTAGCTTACCACTCTGTTGAATCAGAATGTGGACCATTCATACATGGAGTCATCGAGCTTGGGCTGCCGGAGAAGGTTCCCGGGAAGGAAGGGACGCCGGTGGAACTTGGGGTAGCCGGGAACCTTGGAAAGATAGTGGATGGATGGCCAGCGGCGAAGATTGGGCTGCCAGTGGATAGATGGGCGGTGGAGAAGCTTGGGGCACTGGAGGATTGATGGCCGGTGGAAAAGCTTGGGGCGCTGGAGGGTGGATGGGTAGTGGCCATGGTTGTCCTGCCGGTGAAAGGCGGTGTGCCGGCGACGGGGCCTTCTTCATTTGCCCCTCTGCTCAGCGGATCTAAGGCAATCTGGATGTGCACCGCCGGGATTCCCTTTCCCCCTCGCACCGCTGCGCCGGCCTCTCCACGCACCCCCGCCGTCACGTCCTTCCTGGCCCGCGCCGCCGTTGCCTTTCCAGCCGCCGCCGCTAGGACTCCCTTCCCACCTCGCGCCGCTGTGCCAGCCTCTCCGCGCACCCCCGCCGTCGTGCCCTTCCCGGCCGCCGTCGCCTTTGCAACCGCCTTCCGAGCTTTCGCAGCGGCATTCTTCCTCTCCGTGCCACCGCCGCAACTAGGAGGTGCTACGCCGCTACTGCTTCTTTCTACAACCTCGACATCTCCGATTGAACTTCCTCTGGGTGGAAATGGGGAGGGGGGATATCGCTGTAATTTGGCGCGCTCGCGGAAGGATTGGCGCCAATCTTCCGCGCCAAAACCTCACGAGCAGATTGCATCCTGTCGTCGTTGTCGCTTACCGGGAACGATCCATGCTACGACGAGTTCGCTGTCGACTCAGCCTCGCACCACGAGCTGTTGATGTCGTCTCGCGAGACGACAGCAACGCTCGCGAGCTCATTTAATCAGCTTTGGGTATCGAGATTACTGGCTAAGAGACGGCTCAATTATTTGCGTTGTACATGCCCTAAAACTACATGGCTCATCAGCCGCTCGGGGTTGGAATCACTTCTTTGGTGCGTAGTGGCAATGGCTTCCAAGCGGCGGTTGCTAATCGTCGCCGTCGTTGTCCTATTTGCGGCGGTGGCGGCGCTAGCCATCGCCGCTGACCTCGTGGTCGAGGACGGCAAGGGCTGGGACCTAGATGTCGACTACGACGAGTGGGTCGATGGCAACGAGTTCTTCGTCGGCAACAGGTTGGCCTGTTGGGTACGCGCACAACTAACCAACGTTAATAATCGGCGAGTTAATAATTCAAGTAGCTTCTCTCTATCCTATGTCCCACGCCCGTGCAGTGTTCAAGTACATCAAGGGCAACCACTCGGTGGTGGAGGCGACGGCGGCGGGCTTCGCGGCTTGCAGCGCCGCCAACAGCCTCGCAACGTGGGCCTCCGGCGACGACAGGGTCCCCCTCAGCGCGCCGGGGCAGCGGTGGTTCTTCAGCGGGGTGGGCAAGGACTGCGTTCAGGGCATGAGGTTCAACTTCACCGTCCTCCCGGTCGTCAAGCTCTCCCCCTCACCCTCCTCGTCACTGCCGCCGCCGCCGTCGTCCTCGAGCGCTCCCCGCAGCAGCGGTGGCAGCGGCCTCGCTCCTGTTCTAGGCATCGCGTTCAACTGGGTTACAAATTGAATGACGAGCCGCTCGGAATGTATGCGCCCTGGTTTTTGTGATTTGACGGGTTCTTCAGAGTTGCTGAGGAAAATAGATGTTTTAAACGGATTAGCTCGATTTTATTGAAAGTGGAAGTAATTACATGTTCTAGTGTAATGTATGGGGGAAAAATCTAATGTTTGAAACATCAGCACAGTCATAGAACAAAACTTTGATGGATATATTTGTGAACCTTAACAGATAAACAGATTTTTGAGGGGGGAAATGTACTTCAAAATATTGCTAAATGTTCAATCACACTGTGCTGAACAGATATTCCATGTAACCTAAGATATCCGAGGGCCATTTGGATCACTGTTCGTCTACACAGTCATTTAGTCCGTGTACACGCCATGTAAATGCTACACAGTGACCAGCCATGTTCGTTTAACCAGCCATTTACCCTATTTAATAACAGTTTACCCTATTTAAATGACCATTTAGCTTGAAAAAAATAGCTAAATGGTAGGAACCGATTGTTTAATGTTTACCGTTTAGGCTAACACTGATTTGGATTGAGACCCCAAAATGTCTACCTAAATATTGGCCATGGCCAATGCCAATGTAGGGGCAGTGCCAAATTTTTGCCTAAAGTTATAGTGACTGATTCATGACAAAGCCAAATATAGAGAATAGAGTCAAGGATAAAAGTATAACATCTGAGGTCCATTTTTATTTATTTCCTATCTTCAAAATATAAGCAAAATTGGTCTTGTTTTATCAATTAGTAAATTGCGAGGATTCCAATGCATGGTTTAAAAATCGTGACTGTTTAATTGTTTTGTAAATACAAAACACAAAACAATGACTACAACTAACCAGCTTGTGACAATCATGTACCAGCCAAACAAAATCCGGATGATATTTCGCAAAAAAAGATCTGTATGACATTTTTTTAATTTTATACTTGGGAAATTGACAGAAGCCGAGAAGGCCTAGGCACACCTTTTCTATTTTCACTCCCCATGGGCCCAAAACTACAGACATTACAACAGGCCCACCAGCCCACGACATGCGACTGTGCGAGACCAACTCAAACGGACAAACCCCTCGAAAACCCTCTCATATTCATCCCCGCCCCGCCGCCGCCTCCACGCCCTCTTTGCCGAAACCCTAACCCTACTCGCCGTGGCCGCCCTCCCCCCGGCGACGCCGCCATGTCGAACCCGAAGGGCTCCAAGATGCTCCAGTTCGTCAACTACCGCATGCGGGTGACGATCCAGGACGGCCGCCAGCTCGTTGGCAAGTTCATGGCGTTCGACCGCCACATGAACCTCGTCCTCGGCGACTGCGAGGAGTTCCGCCGCCTCCCGCCCTCCAAGTCCTCCAAGACCACCGGCGACCGCGAGGAGCGCCGCACGCTCGGGCTTCTCCTCCTCCGCGGCGAGGAGGTCGTCTCCATGACCGTCGAGGGCCCGCCGCCGCCTGACGAGTCGCGCGCCAAGGCCGCCGCGGCTGGGGGTGCCCTCGCCGGCCCGGGTGTCGGCCGCGCCGCTGGACGCGGTGTTCCCTCTGGCCCGCTCCTCCAGGCCGCTCCGGGCCTCGCCGGCCCTGTTCGGGGCGTGGGTGGACCCGCCCCCGGCATGATGCAGCCCCAGATCTCGCGGCCGCCGATGCCCAACCTGTCGGCGCCGCCGGTGGCGTACCCGCAGGTTGTGCGACCGCCGCAGGGGATGCCTCCTCCGCCAATGCGGCCTGGAATGCCGCCGCAGATGCCGATGCCGTTCCAACGTCCGCCTGGGGCGCCGCCTGCTCCGTTCCCTGGGGCACCCCCACAACAGTTCATGAGGGGTCCCCCGCCGATGGGGCCGCCTCAGATCAGGCCCGGGATGCCGGGTCCTCCACACCCTGGAATGAGGCCTGGGATGCCTCCGCCGCCGTTCGGACAGCCGAGGCCAGGGATGCCGCCCCCGCCACCTGGCCCGCAGCAGCCTGGACAGAACCCGCCGCAGTAGCCTCTTACCTGTAAGTTATTCTTGCATATATAGTTATTAATTGGTGTTTAGGGTTGATTCCCCCCCCCCCCTGAATTGCTGCCATGGCTATTTGCGCATAAGATTTTCTCAGTTTGTTCGATGCATAATTAATTACTGTTTGTTTTGGTTAATAACTACACTTCTGTGTTTGTTAGTATTGTTAGATGCATGGTTCTAACATGTGGCAGCTTGGTGTGTGTTGGAGATTGATACAATGATACTTATAGCGATTAGCGATCATACGTTTTGCGCCCTCAAATATATGCCACCGGTAGACATCATGTCCGGCTCACTAGCAAATAACACCTAATTTAGCAGCAATAACTGGCTGATGCAATTCATCTGTTACCTTGTGCTGCAAACTGTAACTCTGACCTAAGAACCATTGTTGTTACTACGCTACAATTTGCAGGGTACTGCCATTATGATCACGTGGAAGCAATTTTCGTTTGCCCACTTACAGGATAAGTGAATTTGCTTGCTGCTCTCGTACCACTATACTTATAAACCCCTTTTGTTTTATAACTTCTGATTTGAATTTCTACATACAAGTGCAGTTTGCAAATGCTACTTCGAAATTTCATTGTTTGATGCTGACATTCTACTAAATTAGTGGATGCTGGTTGTTTTAGTTTGCTCCTAGATAACTTATTATTTACATTTGTAATGTTTGGAGGAACAACATGGAAAGAAAGAGTATAGCTGTTATTGTGGTTTCATAAAGGTGCTCTATTTCTGCCTTTTGTTTTTCGGCAGGGTGTACCATGCAATTTCATGGAAAAGTATGAGGAACTTTTGGTATCATTCATGTGGTTGAACAGGAATTGTGGAGTACTAATATAATTAACTATGATATGAAACAATGCTAGGTCGTTGGGGATACTTTTTCATATACTTTTGATTTGAATGAAACTGAGCAAAGAAGTTTATTCTTCTTGGCATAGTAGCTTATCTTGCATTTCAGCAATAGCTTTTCTTCACTAAAGCTACTTTGGATTATTAGTTAGTAGATCCTTATGTGATCACAATTTAGCATGTTAGGACGTAGGTCAGCTCTTTGATTTAGTTTGTCAGTTCTCCAACACATAGAAATCTAATGTTTGTCCGCATTAGCATTTATTACCCACCTTGTTTATTATCACAGTGCTGTGCCATTTTAGTATTTGAAATACAGTTTCTTATAAGTAATTTATATGCATTATGGATAACTGACAGCTGCCCGTGTTTATTGTAACCTTGTCAATCTCTCCTGAATATGTGCAGCTGTCACGCTTATCTGTGCTGATATATCTTCTGTCCAAGTGTGTTAGGGCACTCCCAATGGAGTATTAATGGTAGTTTCTATCTCTATTAAATTGCTTGTCAAATAAGCAAAATGGTGATGTGGCAGCCTAGTTAATGAGGAAAGAGAGCACAAATCATAGAAATGGTTTCCTCATGGAGAAACCATGTCTACTCTTAACCCAATGCACAAGAAACCATGAATTTTCCATTGGGGAGAGACCACTAATTTCTATGGGGTTAATGCAACGCTCCCCATTGGTGAAATTGGGAGAGAGAAAGAGAAAACAATTATTACTCGAAGACACTACCACTGTGAAGAATGGTTTCTATAGATGATTTCTTTTGCTATGGAAACTGTGTTAGTTTCTACCATTGGGACTGCCCTTATATATAAACATAAGTAATTGTAGAGGGATCACATGACAATATCCACCATGATATAATTTGTAGGGATGTTTTAAACCTTCAGGACCTGTGTGGATATGGTGGACTGCGGTCCAAACATCCCCTGAAGAACACAATGATATGGTTTATGTCATAGTATGTGGTTGTTTTCTTGTAGGTAAACATAGTCCAGCTGCAATTTTTGGTTGCTTGATACCCGAACTCCCGAACTAAACAACAATGCTACTCGACTTGAATCTGAGCTGATTGAGATTGAGTCCATGTCATGCTTGATATTCTTAGTTTCTTTGCATCGTCTGTTTAGTTTGCAAGATATGGTTAGATCGTTGTTTTTCCTTTGCATACAATATAATATTTTGTGCTGACTTTGTGAATCTTCTCCCCAGGTGCAATCTTGGAGACGCACTATGGAAGATTTTCCTATCGCGAGAAAGGATCGTAATCGCGCCTTGGAAGACCTGTGGAATTCCAAGTAGTTTCGTTTTGGTATTGTGAGAGAAGAGAACCTTGTTAGCGTGTACTAATCATCCTTTGATGTGACTTGTGAGGGGACTTTTGTTCTGATGCAATGTACGTAAAGAGGCGAGGGCCTGTTTTAACTGTTTGGATGTTAAGTTAGGAAATATGGATAGCTTGTTTCATCATGTCTGAAGTCTGAACCCCTTTGGCTAAGTACCGGATGGACGTGTACTGCCCTCGTCTTGTTATTTCGGCGACTCAATCTAGGATAATCGACTTGCCTATCAGTTTATTCAAGTTGCCTAAGCCATTGTTTCTCTTGAAGCGGCAGCGGTATAGTACTTTCTGTGTTTTGGTCATGGAGCGACATAATTGACGAAAAGGGATTACTCCCTCTGTCTCAACTGTCTCTCGGGAAGCTGCGTTAGACAGCTATTTAGGGACGGAAGGAGTAGTTTTGATTTGTGTCTTAAATTTATCCAAATTTTATTACTTGTATATTTACTAAGATTCTAGCCCGCAGCACGAGTAAGGATTAGTGAAGGTAGCAAGCTGACATGTGAGCGCCTCACATGTGAGAACGAGAGGAGATAAAAAAGGGATGAGACTGAGACAGGCGCTGTTGGAGGCTTTGCCGAGCGTGAGCACCGCCGCCAGCCACCGCTACGGCCGTCATCGCCGGTCGAGAACGAGCAGCTGGGCTGTGAGGACAATAAGAAAGAGAGGCGCTTCATGACCCTCACCAGTGATCACTCCATTTACCATCGGCTTTGCATGGCCTGCAATGATTATTTGGAGCTCTCTGCCGTGTTCATGGGCTCTGGAATGTTCCCGGGCCCGTTGCGTGAATTGGAGGGGTCCCTTATGAAAGATTTTTTTTTTTGAGACTCCACCTTATGAAAGAAATTAACTGAACACTACTTGGTAATATGAAGATACTTGAAGTTTCCCTTTGAAAAATAGACATACTTTGAAATTTGGAAATCGTCATGTGTGGTGCCACCTGCCCCAAATGGACCAACACATACACACTGATTGATGGTATGATAGAGAAACAGCATGCGAATATGCAACCGCATGCTTAGTGGCTACCGTACCTGATCTTCCTGATTAAGCACATCAATTCACTCATTATGGAGTCCTCACTGCCACTGGCTACAAGGGAACATTGTATGGAGTCTTCTTTTTGCAGATAAACTGAGTACTTACCTAACGCCAAACACTAGAACGGTTCTTGAACCTTGATTATGACACGGTTAGCTTCTGATGCGCCTGGCCAGTCAGAGCAATAATCTGAGCCGTCCTCCTCCCTCCAACCAGCATGTGCAGAGGAAAGCATCTGCACACCTAGCTGCCACATTCAGGCCAGTGACTGCTCAAGATCCTGCTAGTGTGATGCTACATTGCTACTGATCGGTTCAGCGATTGCTGCAAACAAAAGGAAGCAGCAGTACACGGAAAAATTACCCAAATTAACTGGCAGCAGTCACTGGCACGAGCTCGGCCTATTTTCTGCGTCCTTTTTCTGCAGGGAAAATCACTTTCCATGGTGTTGAATGCTCTGCCGACTGCTAGCTCTCCCTCTGTACGGTGGCACTTAACCACTGATGAAACCTTGTACCACTTGCAACTGTGTGGTGACACGTACCTGTGCGCACGAAGTTTTACAAGGGCACGCAACACGGTCTGCTGGTTGTACATGTCCAAGGACAAGTCTGAGTCCTATCCAGGACAGGTGTTTGAAAGTGATAGATCATCGATGGAGCACCTGTTTGTGAACTTTGATTATAAATGTGACATGTTTGAATATTTGGAAAATAATGAGAAGATTTGTATCGGAAAAGTAGTTTTGTCCATAATAATATACCTTTGTAGTGCGTTACAAATTAAATATATACAAAGAGTTAGAACCAAATACAGGGCAGACGCTTACATATGCATAGATCCACACTCAACTTCTACGAATATATACACACAACTCTACCTCTTCAAGAACCCTCGAAAGACTGAGCTAGCAGGTCTTGAGATTGATGAAATCACCATAAATACCTTATTATAGACAGGCACATCTTGTACCACTCCACCAAGAAGATATTCGTATGCCCAAACAGGAGAATAATGGCTCCCCCAACAAAATGGCAGACTAAAATGACACGTGCATGACGTAATGTTCCGGATCAAGCTTTCCTGGCCTCTAATATAATAGAGTCTAGATGTGAGCATCTACAGTGTACTAAAAAAGCAGTCCATAGTGATTAAACTATTTCTTTCAGCTGGCTGGAGCATCGTGCAGCCTCGCTGAAAACCAATCCATAGTTGCAGCTATCTATTGTGCTATGGACTGGCTGAATAGATAAAATATTGTTTCTTCTCTCTTCTCTCTCCGCGTCTCTTCCTGTGGATTTGAGGATAAAAATAGAGAGTGGGTCCCACGCATGGTTCTTTCAGCTAGCTAGAGCATTGTGGTCTTTTCTATAACTATAGACTACCTGCTGTTGGGCCCACTCATATGGACTACCATAGCTATTTATTTATTTACTATTATTATTTTTGAAATGGCCACCATGGCTAGGGCATGCTAAGCTTACCGGTGGTCCGGGTCGGACCATATGGGCCCCTGGAAGCCACACATGATGGCTGATCTTGTTCTTTGTTTGCTCGGTGGCGGTGCGTGCGATCACTCATCAGCTAGCATGCGGTGGTAGCCATCATTTGATTCCGAATCTGACGGACGACCATATTTATATCTTTGCCAAAAGGACCATGCACCGATGTACATATATGCCATGTATGTATGTATGCACGTACTGTACGACCGTAATATTAAGTACAAAATTAAATCACAATGGGATAGATCCTCACTAACTACAAATAATATTGGTCCTTTTTGGGGCCAACACCAACTAATAATTCTTTTTTTGCAAATACGAGCTAATAATTGGATCTCTCTAACTGGTTGGTGCTAGTCCCACTGGACTAGATAGATGAATGCTCGATCGATCTGGTCTGGCCATTAGTGTTAGGTTGCATCATGCACGCACGCGTGATCTCCCTCCATCCATGCGCCTTCGCGGTGTACATGTCACCTCGCTGACGGGCGCACATGCAGCATGAAGATACGACAAAGTTGTTGTTCAGAAGGGCGAGTCTTGCATTGGAGGCCGACGACTTGGAGTTAGCCAATCACGGGTGGAAATATAATCTTAAAATTGGTTTATATCATTTTTCCTTTGTTCATTCCTCCAGTTAGCTAATAAACTGTTATGTTTTGTAATAATCATTTAGCTGTGTACTTATAGAGGTCGGAACTCGTTTCCATTATCTAAAATAATATATGGGCCACTGGCCTATATATATGGAGCTTCATTAGCTTTATATTCAGATTTAAATGAAAATATTTAACTTTATTATCCCAAAGCTGAAGTTGGGGCTGGGGAGGCTAATTGTGTTGCAGGTTTAAAGACTTGGTGATCAAAGTGAGTGTGTCCTACTTTCTTCTTGTTTAGACTGATGGTATTTTGCATCGTTTGTTGTATGACGTACAACAGTCGTAGCACTTCAGACTCGCGAACAAAGCTGGTACTTGTAGATATTATATGTATAACTTTCTCATTAAAGCTACATGAACACCATCCACAAATAATGGTATATGCACCTTATTTCCCATGCGGCCCGTTTTGAAATATTTTAACTATCTTTAAAAAAATATTTCAACTAAAATGCCAAACATAAGTTGATCGATTTCTTGATGCCATTGTCAGTGGACACCATTGATGCCGAATAGTTATAGCCAATCGCTCAGAGCCGTCCTCCAACGTAACCACCACTAGAGAGATAAAAAGACCGCAGGCAGGGTCATCAGGGGCGTAGCTATCATGGGGGTAGGGGGGGTCCATGTTGTCCATTGGAGCTCCCTATAAGAAATGTTGGCATAATGAAGAGGAGGAAGAAGGAGAAGGGAGAAAGAAAGGAAAGAGAGAAGGAAGAAGAAGAAACTAAGTCCTCCCTTGATCCAAGCTCTGGCTCCATCCCTGAGGGTGATTGTTCATTGATCTGAACTCCATCCCTGAGGGTGATTGTTCATTGATCTGAACTGATCGATGCCATATCCAGGCGAGTGATTGCTGCCACTACTCAGCATGGAAAACAAAACCGCTCGATAATCGCGATTATCGATAAAATTTATCGTTATCGATGCTAACTGAAAACGTAAACCGACTGAAATTTCGCTGGATTTCAATGGAAAATTCAAAAATTTAAAAAAATTTATAAAAAGTAGAGAACTTATTTTTATAAAAAACTAGACCTTCTCTTGATTCCAGAATGTTGTCACATGTTGAAAGGAACAATTGTTTGCTCAGGGAAAAAATATTTTTATCTAACTTAAGTCGGACATATGCTGCCAACTTAAGTCAGAAAAATCCGACTCGTTTTGAACATATCATGGAGATAATAGATAGGAGGATGTCCACTGTCATGCTAGGGACTTATGTGCAAGGTGCTTGTGTTTTGAATCCGATGGTGAATTATACCATGGGGACAACAGATTCCTTAATGACAAATCTTCGCAAATATTTAGAAAGCATGTGTGATACAAACACAGCGGCTGCTGCACTTCAGGAAGCTGTGTTTTTTAAGCAAAAGCGAGGAGATTTTGCTGGAGAGCTAGCTAGGAGGATGGCCACTGATCATGCTACTTCACCGGCTAGTTGGTGGTCTATGTTTGGTAATGATACTCCAACACTTCAACGCCTTGCAATGAAGCTTCTCTCTCAATGTGCCTCATCAAGTGGATGTGAGAGGAATTGGAGTACTTTTGTCTTCATCCACACAAAATTGCGAAATCGGTTGGGACACAAGAAGTTGCATCAGTTGGTTTTTGCGAACTACAACCTTCGACTTCGTATCCAGCGAGCATGAAGCACAGTTGAGCCTAGTGACTTTGATCCTGTGAGTAGAATGATGGATCTTTCATTCTATCGCCAACGAAGTGCTATTCAAGATTGGATGGAGCACGGCAGATCCAATGCCCCTCCAACATTGGATGAGGACTCTGATATTAGTGATGTTCCCCTTCCTAATCCAATGTTCACTTCTTTGGCAGAGGACAATGAAAATTTAGAGCAATGGGCAGGTGAGAATGTTGGTGATACACATCTTGGCAAGAGGAAGACAAAAGTTCTCCGACCTGGGCCACCAGAAAAGAAGGGAAAAATGATTAGGAGCCCTCAAGAGGAAGAGCTTGCGAGCAATGAGACAACACTTGAGCCTAGTGGTGGTGGTGATGAAGGCAACACCGATGATGACGATGACGATGATGATGACAATGATGATGGAGGGAGTGGTTATCCTATGAACTATGAAGTTTGTATGGACTATGCACTTGTTTATTTATATGAACTATGCACTTCGTGGTTTGTATACATGTGTAAATTCATGTGCTTTATGCAATTTCATGGGCAAAATATGTAAACATGTTTATTTCTTAGGCAATCTCATATGCAAAATTATGCATGTATGTGTAATTTATCTAATATAATATAATATATAACCTAAAAAATTAAATGCTATCAAACCTTTATATTTTTTCCACTGCCAAAACACATTTTCAGTAGGCGAAGCGATAAATCGTTCGGTTTGCATCGATTATCGACGATAAATTGTCGATTTTTATTTTTTGAATTTGGGTCCCTTTACCAATCAGTTTTGGCAATTTTTCACCGATTTTCAATTGATTATCGTTACCGGAGCTCACTGATAAATGTTATATCACCGGTAATGTAATCCATGCTACTCAGTACTACGAGCTAGCAAGTGATCGCTAGCTGATTGCTGGCAACCAAAGGAAACAGTACGCAAGATCAACAGCTTGTACAAAGCACTACCCACCAGCAACAGTAACAGAATCCTTTTCATTTCTCCCGGCCAAAAAATCGTTGGCCATCTTGAATTTCCTAGGAGTTGACTGTTGAGTGCCGCGTGTCACCGTCTGTAAGATACTGTACGTGGTAGGCTAGCAAGCAGCAAATTGGACACACTGTCGCGTCACGACCTTGCCATCAAAGAAATGAGGGCAATGACCACCTTGTCCTTGAGAACGACGGGAGCTGTGTGGAGTTATTCAATGATTACTTTTTCGTGGTGACGCCGGTTTTATTGTGCACAAACTACGAAGCACATCCAGGCCCGTACATGAAATCGGTAGGTTTTAGTGATTAATGACGACCGTATGCGACTAACGTGTGTTTTGAAGGAAATATTATTTACAAGTTATGTCTCATATGAAATGTGAAAGGAGACCCCTCAAAATTCATGGTCAATCGATTCACGGACTCAATTCTCAAGAATAAGAACCATTATAGATTCAAGTGTCACAAGAAGATGAAGGACACTTGATTTAGTTTGAGTTTTATAGTTTTTAGTTTATGATCGTACTATTAAGAGGGGTTCTCGAGTTAGTAGCTTGACTCGAATCGATTTGGCCTTAGAAACGATGCACACTTGCTCAATTCAGTCCAAGACAACTCAGAAGAACTCAAGAAAACAGTTGGAAGAACAAAAACTTGAAGTTAGAAACAATTCCAAATCAACTCAGCTGAATTCAGGCAAAAACAGTTGCACCGGTTACACCGGTGGTCCTGCACTGGCGCATCCGAAGGCAACCGGTTATACTGGTGCCATAGCTCCGGTTCATCCGGATAGTGCAGCAGGGATCAGGTCATGGAAAACATAGTATCACCTGTTACACCGGTGCCCCTTGGACAAGCACCGGTCTATGCACCATGTCATTCTTCAGAGACCATGTTTTCAGGCGTGAAAAAGTTTCTACTTCACCGGTTACACCGGTGGCCTTACTCTAGAGCACCGGTGCATTCACCCTTGCGATGATCGGAGGCTCTGCCTTGGAAACTGAAGAAACTCTTCAGCACCGGTTACACCGGTGCCTCTTAGGAATATTCACCGGTGCATTACTGTCAGACTTTCACAGTGTCAGGATGTCAACGGCTACTATTTAGTTTTAGTGTGACCGGTTGCACTAGTGCTTCCCCTTCGGTCTATCCAGTGCCTACGACTTTCTAGACAGATTCTTTCCAACGGCTAGGGGTGCCTCTCCACTCTATATAAGTCGACCCCCTGGCTCATTTATGATGCCTTTGACGCATTGAATACCTGAGGCCACCCTAGAGAAGAGAAGAGAAGTGTTTGGAGCTATTGAATGAAGATCTAGTGATTGCAAGTGATCCAACTTGAAGAAATCAACCATTTCTTGAGTAGCAAGTGCGCTAGTGCTTAGGGCCATCTCAGTGAGGGTCAAGCCTTGAGAGCTTGTTACTCTTGGTGTTTGACGGCACCTAGACGATTTTGGTGATCGGGTGATTCTTGGTGAACTCTTGGAGATTGTGGGAGCCCCAAGAGAAGGAGATTGTACATGGTGTGAAGCTCACCATTCTGGAGATGGAGAAAGAGCATTCCTAGTGAAGACTTGCTTCTTGGTGATGCAAGAGAGCGATACCCTTAGTGGGTGCTCCAACGTGGATTAGTAGGGGGCGTCAACTCTTCGATACAACGGGAAAAATCTGATTGTCTCGTGTCCCTCTTATTTACTTTACTAGCATTTCATATCTCTTGTGCTTGCTTAGACTCTTGCCTCGGTTGCTCTTGTCTAGAAACTTATCATGCTAGTGTGGTTCTTTTGACTAGATTGTATTTTTCTTAGTGTGATCAACTCTAAGGAAGATGAACATGTTAGTGTGTTATTCTGCCCAAAATGATGATGCTAGTGTGCTCTAGTTGATAGGATCAACCTTTGTAGATTGGCAACACTAGTCTAGGTTAAAGACTTGATAGAATTTCGAAAAAGTCCCAATTCAACCCCCTCTTATTGGGTCTCGATCTTTTCAATTGGTATCAGAGCTTAGGCTCTCTTTTAATAGGCTTAAAAACCTAGAGAATGGCCCCGGTGAGTAGTGGACCACCAAAGCTCGATTGGAGAAACTATAACTATTGGAAAGCTCACATGGCAGGTTACCTTGAGGCTCTCAACCCGCTTGCTTGGGAGGTCACTGACAAGGCCGTTGCCGGTGTTATGGATGAGGATCACACCAAATGGAATGCTAGAGCTAAGAATGCTTTATTTGATGCTATTAATGAAGAAATCTTTGCTCGTGTGCATAGAAAGAAAACCGCCCATGAAGTTTGGGAAGAGCTTGAGACCATCCATGTTGGGTCTAAGAAGCTCCGTGAAGAGAAATACCAAGTGCTTAAAGAGAAACTCAATGAGTTTAAAATGCTTCCTAGTGAATTAGCTGAACAAATGTATGCTAGGTTGAGTGTACTTGTTGAGGACATTAACGCTCTTGAAATTTCTTCTTTGTCTACTAGTGACATCATCCGGAAGATCCTCCACTCATTGCACAAGCCCAAGTACAACATTGTCACATCTTTGCTCTATGAGAAGGATCTTTCAACATTACAAGTGAGTGAAGTTATTGGCAAAATTCGGTCTCATGAGATGTTTCTCTTGGGCGAAATTGATCCTCCACAAGCCAAGAAGGACCTTGCACTCAAGGCTAAAAGTGAGCACAAGTCAAAGAAGAAGAACAAGAGCAAGGCTCCTTCACCAAGCTCAAGTGATGATGAAGCTAGTGAAGAATCAAGTGATGTGGATGGAGACACTGAGCTAGCACTTCTCATGAGAAAGACCACCAAGATTATGTCAAGGCTAAACAAGAAAGGGTACAACTATGACCCCAAGAAGAACAAATTTCGTACCCGGAGAAATCAAGACAACACCAACAAGATGTGCTACAACAGTGGGGAGTATGGGCACCTCTCATATGAATGCCCCAAACCAATCAAGCCTAACAAAAAGAAAGAAGATGAGGGCAATTGTAGCGAAAATGGCCTCTCATGCCATATTTCAATATAATGTTTTGGTGATTGATATAGACAACACAACGCTTGGACTAATATGATTATTAAGATGACCAATCTCAGGCTTTTAGGTTCAAGTGATGACAAAGAGAAGATAGGCGTAGCAAGGCCCGAAGGGCTGCCCCTACGGTCCAAGGGACAAGAATTGAAGAGACCGTGAAGAAATCCAAGTCGAAAAGATCAAAACAGAGACAATTTACTATCACCGGTTAAACTGACGATAGGAAAATTGTACTCATCGGTGCAATGGGCTCAGTGGAGACCAAGTCAGCAGAGTGCACCGGTTAAACCGACGACAGGAAAAATGAAGGCGTCGGTGCAATGGACCCAGAGGCTGAGGCTAGGGTTTAGCACCGGTTAAACCGACGATGCTCAAAATTGAGCGTCGGTGCAGTTGTCTAGAGACTCCATTTTTCGGGGGTTTCTAAGCTTGAACTCACCGGTTAAACCGACGGTGATTTCAAGAGCGTCGGTCGATTGATCAAGTAGCCGTTGGAAGACTGTAACGGCTAGAGGAAGGGAAAGTACACTCACCGGTTGATCCGGTGTTGACAAAACTGGAGCGTCGGTTTAACCGACGATAAGAATTTTTGTCAGCCTTTCCCAACGGCTCTTTTGGGGTGTGTGGGCTATATATACCCCCAAGGCCGGGTCATTTGAGGTTGCTGGAGTGTGCTGAAGCATACTACACTTGAAGAACACCTCCAACCATCATAGAGCTTCATTGTACATCATATAGGCTTAAGCACACTTGTGAGAGTGCTTAGTGCTTGTAATAGGGATTAGTTCTTGCGAGAGCTCCCTTGAGAGAAGTCTTGCTGCGGCAAGCATCTTGTGTACTCGTCATGTGACCCTCCGACTTGGTGTGGAGAGGCAACGGCACTTTGTGCGGGGAAGGAGACCCCTCTTGGTGAGAAGCTCCGATAGTGAAAACGGTGCCGTGGGTGACGCTTCGAGAGAGACGGTGGCGGTGGCCTTGTCTTGGTGACTTGGGGTCACTTAGCCTTTGCTTGCCGGGAGCTTTGGTGGCGAACGCAAGACGGTGATCAAGCGGAGAGACTCGGCATCACACTTGTTCGAGTTGGACAAGTGGCCGTGGACGTAGGGAGGGACTTGGTGTCCTAACCGAACCATGTTAAATCGTGTGTCTTGGTGTCTTCACGGGAGTTTGCATATTCTCTCCCTTACCTCTTTACTTACCGTATTACATTTCCACATTTACTCTATCTTGCGTGCCTTTACTTTCCTAGTTAGTTTGATTAGGATTGGCTATAGGTTGCAAGTCTTTTAGGGGTAAGTAGAGACTAGCATAGATAAACCTTAGTCCTAACTAGCATGTGTAGGACGTGTTAGGTTTATCTTATGCAAATAGATTGAGCCCTAGGATAGAAAGCGATTAGCGACCCTATTCACCCCCTCCCCCTCTAGGGTCGGACACCCCGGTGATCCTTACAGCAATCAACACAAGCACTCAAGGAAGAGCCATGAGAAGAAAGACTCAAGCAAGAAGAGGTCTTTCAAGAGAAAATAGAATATCAAGGCCTTCCTTGGAGAATGGGTGACCGATGGCGAAACCTCAAGTGATGACTCAAATGATGACGAGTCAAAGAAGACAATTGTGGGAATCGACATGCATGATGATGATGAGCCTCCTCTACCTCCACCACCCATGTGCTTCATGGCAAGAGGTAACAATAAGGTGAGCGATGATGAGGACTCCTCTAGTGATGAAAGTGAAAATGGTCTATCTCCTAATGACTTGCAATCCATCCTAGATGAGCACCAACAAGTGATCAAGAAGTATAAATCTAAATGCAAAGTACTTGAAATTCAATATGCTAAGCTTAAGTCCTCACATGAAGAGTTGCTTATTAGAAACAAAGAGGTAGTTGAAACTTATGACACATGCATTGTTTCTAGCAAGCAACTTAGAGAGGAGCATGACAAGTAACTTGCTACGCACAATGAATTAGTTGTTAAACATGATGAAGTAGTTGTGCTTAATAAGTCATTTGTCTCAATCAATAAGAAACTTAAGCTTGATTATGCTAATTTGAACATGAAATATCAAGAACTTGACTTTGCCTTTGATGCCATGGATGAAGAACTAAAAGCAATTAAAAAGGATGGCACGTCTACTTTTTGTGATGATCTTGTAGAAGTCTCTCACCCTACCACTTGTGATCATACTTCTCCTATTTGTTCAAAAACTAACCATGATAGGGAGAAAGAACTTGAGAAGAAACTTCAAAGTATGACTAAGTGCATGTACAATATGACAAAGAGAGCACACCTGCACAAGAAAATTCTCTTCCACAATGCAAGACACTTTGGGACAAATGGACTTGGATCCTTCCCAAAGCCTCCGAAGAATTGTCCAAAGTCGCCGGAGCTCAAAGCATGATTCACCAAGAAAGTGGGCTCCTATTGTCAACATTGTCAAGTTACCGGGCATCATACAAGGGAGTGTCCACTTCCTAATCGCCCTCTTCCAACCTCGCCTCCTAACTACAAGTCACAATTCAATGAACATCATTTCTTGTTAAGTAAACTTAAAAGTGGCAAGGTTAAGGCAAAATTCATTGGAACCCAAAAAAGGAAAAAACTTCCACGCCAAATATGGGTTCCTAAAGGTTTAGTAACTCATGTCAAAGTACCCAAAGTTACTTGGGTTCCCAAACCTCAAAAGTGATTCATTTGTGTGTAGGTGAACTACAAAGCCGGTGGAAAGTATTGGGTGCTTGATAGCGGATGTACACAACATATGACTGGCTATGTAAAAATGTTCACCTCAGTAGATGAAGATGTGGGCGATCATGAACACGTCACCTTTGGTGATAACTCTAAAGAAAAGGTGGTAGGGTTGGGTAAGGTGGCCATAACAAAGGATTTATCCATCTCTAATGTTTTCTTGTTGAGTCGGTTAGCTTTAACTTGCTTTCTATAGCTCAACTTTGTGATTTAGGACTAATATGCACCTTTAGTGATCAAGAGGTTGTAGTGACAAGCAAAGAGGACAAGAGCTTAATCTTCAAAGGATTTCGACATGGTAACATTTATCTTGTTGACTTCTCATCTAATGATGCAAACTTGGCAACGTGTCTCTTCACCAAGAATTCTTTGGGTTGGTTTTGGCATCGCCGCATTGCTCATATTGGGATGAGCCAACTCAAGAAGGCCTTCAAACGAGGTATGGTGGTTGGTGTAAAAGATGTTACATTTGACAAAAATAAATTGTATAGTGCTTGTCAAGCCGGGAAGCAATTTGCATCATCACATCCTATGAAGGCTTACTTGTCAACATCAAGAAGTTTGGAGCTACTACACATGGATCTCTTTGGACCAACCACCTACAAAAGTCTTGGCGTTAATCTCTATTGTCTTGTAATTGTTGATGATTATTTTAGATATACTTGGACTTTCTTTTTAGAGGACAAAAGCAAGACGGTGGGGATCTTGAAGATTTCCGTAAAGAAAGCTCAAAATAAATTTGAATCAAGCGTTGTGAAGGTCCGGAGTGACAATGGCACGGTGTGACAGCCCAGATATTTAATTAGCTAATCCAGGGTTGTTAGCACCAAATCATACATCATTAACCAGTAAACTTTGAAACAAATGTCTGAATGTCTGTGTGTCTATGTGTATATGTGCATAGGTCGAAAACTTTAAATAACTTTTAAACTGGTGTAAGTTTGCATGTGAAATCGAATAGGCATCTCACTGACGTCATGACAAACCAAAGTCTAGTTGAAATCAAAGGGAGAAAATGAAATTTTTGCACATGAAATGACGAGTCTTTCAATCCACAGTTTTCAAACATTTAATTTATCTTTCAAATTTAAACAAATATGCTTTGAAAACAATTTCTAAAACATAACTCAAATAAACTTTTTCCTAGAACTAAAGTTGTAGAGTTTTACATGTTGAACAACTTTGTGTTCAAGGAATTTCAAGTTGCTACACGGAGATTGAAGAAAAATTTGACTTTGAAGTTGAATAGGGCAATAATTCATATTCATCGAACATTCAGATTTAACTCTTCATATAAACGTCAAATGAGTTTTTGTGCCTGAAATAAAAGTTGTGAAGTTAGAAATTTTCTACAACTTTCGTGTTGAAAGTTTTTCACATTTCCATTAGAAATTTTGAGAAAAATTCAGTCAAACTCATTGACTCTTTCTCCCTCTTCTATCTGTTCCCTTCCCTGGTTCCTGAACACGCCTGCTCGCCGCCTGCCGCAGCTCGCTGCGCTGTCGCTGCGGCCACTACCTGGCCATGAGTACCCGCCCCCGCTGACTTTCCCTCCCGTCCCGTCGAGCCTGCCACGTTGCTGACCATCTGCTCCATCGAGCACGCCACCACACGACGAGCGCTCGGCGACAACGCCGTGGCATCGCCGCTGGCCATCAACGCCGATCCCAGCGCCGCGTCCTCTACTTCGCCTGGCCGCGCTACAGAGCTCTGCCCTCCCTCATTTGCATCGCGGACCAGTGCCTCGCCCCGTCCCCTCTCCACTCTCGTGCTCCCAGAACCGAGCCCCTGCTTCCCTGCGCACAGAACGCCACCGTCGCCCACCATTAGCGCCGGCAAGCGAAGCTCGCCGTGGCGCCGCCTCTCCACCATCCCTTTGCCCAAATCCGACCCCCTACTAGCTACGTATCGTCCCAGTGGAGCTCCCAGGCCCGGCCGCCCCTCCACATCGTCGCCGACGAGCCACCGCCGCAGACAGAGCCGATGCCGGCCGCCTGCTCCTGCGGAGGGCCCTCCTCTAGCCATCTCCTGTCAAGCGAAGCCCACCCAGAGGTTCGCCTCGGCCCCCTCCTTCTTTTCCCCTACGGGGCCCCCACCGCCGGCGAGCTCCCTCGCCGGGAAACGGACCGCCGCCGCCTCCTCTGTTCCTGGGCCGGCCAGGGGTCTCCCGTAAAAAGAAACAAAAGAGTCAAGGGTTAAAGTGCAAAATGTACATGAATTTTAGAAAAGAAATCAGTGAACTTAGAAAATGCATAGAAATTTGTAGAAAAATCGGAAAAATGCAAACTCAACTTTTCTGGAATTCTTGTGACTAGATCTACAACTTTTGTTACATGAACTTTTTTATTTGCTCACTAGTTTTTGCTTAATTTAAAATACAAATAATAGGTAGCTTTTATTGTATCTCAAGTTATATGCATGTTCTGGTTCTAATTTTTGGATAATGTTGTATTACTAAATAGTATGGCTCTGTGTAAAAATATCATGACCATAGGAGAAATATAGCTATAGATTTTAATAGATCTTGATTTATGCCTAGGTTAAATAGTTTTATTGATCCAATTTGTTCTGATACGATTCATGAGCTGAAACTTTTATAGTTTCTCTATTTCGATACATGTATTCTTCAGAAAAAGTTCGGAAATTTTTAGTTAAGTCAAACTGGTCCAAAAAATTTATGGTAGGAAGGAATGTACTAAATCCTAAAAAATAGTTGCTGTGCCTGGAAAAATCTAATAATTTTACTACAGTCTTTAATTTTGTTTTGAACAATTTCTGTTAATTTTGAGGCTCAGAATCTTGGGATAAGAGTCTGTGTAATTTAGTTTTGATCCATGAAGCTATATATTTTACTATTTTTCATGCCTTGTGTAATGCTTAGTTAAATCTGAAATTTTTACAGTAGGTTCATCACCATATCCCCAACATTCAGTTAAAGTTTTGTTACTAGTACTCGCATGGTTTCGTCTATACTATTTGATATTAATTCTAGTAGTAGCAGCTTATGCTATTTTTAGTGATTAATCTACTTGACGAAAATGTCTGAAATTTTGAAAGTAGGTTTGTGTCTAATTAAAGTACTTTGTATAAAAATCTCAGCACCAGAAACTATATTTAACAGCAGTTATGAATAATCCATGTTTGCTATTGAAAAATAGCATTTACGAAAAGGCAAATCCCTCACTTACTTAATGAGAAATAATTAATCTAAATAATACTCTATAAACGATTGCCCAAGGAGATGTAAAGGAAATATTTTACAACTTTATAGTGAAGTAAATAAAAAATTATTACGGTCACACAACTCATGCATGCGCATTTCATATAGATACGCCTACTCTCGCCGACGGTACGTACGAGCTGGTGCCGGAGTCCGAGAGTGAGCAGTGTGAAGCCCAAGCTAATCTAACTGAAGCCGCCGAAGACCCGAACCAAAGTTCGGAAGAGTCCAAGGCTAATTTTGCTTAGCAAGGCAAGCCCCGGAGCATGTCCCGTCTATTTTAAATTTATGCAACTTATTGTTATTCCTATTGACTTGTGCATTTAAGTTTACAGGGGTTGATTGGAACCTTAGTTGCATGATCCTAGGTACCTATGCTTGAACACTAGTATGTGTAGGTCGCTAGTTGGCTATGCTAATGGTTCGGTAGAAGTCGAGTGATTTCCTGTCACTCGCGAGAATTATAGGAGTTGGATGTTTACTACATGCTGCAACTATAAGGTCTACGGGCGGGGCTGTGGTACTTGTGATGCCCCGTCTGTTTAATGAAATTTGATAAGACCACAGTGTGTGGTAGTGGCGGTTAAGCGTTTGAGCGTACTAACCACATGCCGAGAAATATGGTAATCGGTAAGCATAAGTACCTGATTGGCCCGGCAAGTGGACTTTACTTTCACCTTCTTTGAACGTCGTTTCTCATGCGCGCACATGCGGGTGTAGAGTCGTCGTACTCTGTAGTCGAGGACGGTGACCCTGATCTACAACCCGGAAAGAAAGGGGAAATGTTGCACGTGTGACTCTGGGAGTAACCACGTGACGTGTGTTTAGGTCTGCCTTTCAAGGTTAACAAATTTGATTCGAATCGTCCGCCTCTCATGGATATTGGGACTGCTTAACCCTTTTGCCACATAGAGTAAGAAGTGGAAAAATGAGGATGAAGAATATGGTTGAATGATGAAAAATAATTATTTTTCACCATGTATGCTATTGGATAGATGCTCGCTTATAATGGTTAATTGAACTAGAATTTTGAAACTAAAATTTGAAATTAAGGATTTACTCTTAGTTGCTTTTCGGCGAAACAAACCTCTCCAGCCAAAAGCCTTGCATGTCTAGGTAGTGGGCTAAGTATACCCATAGTCGGGTAAGCCTTACTGAGTATTAGTATACTTAGCCTTGCTTGTGGCTCAACTTTGTTTTCAGGTGATACGTTTGAAGATCAGATAGCTAGCTTGACTTGGCCGTGTACTTTATCTCCTGGTTGGTCGGTGGAGTGGGATACAACTCCGGCCAACGATGACAATGCCGAGTGATGTCATGTACGGGCTTCATCATGACATCTTGTATCGTCGTTTAGAACTCGCTTTATTTTCTGTTGCAGTCGAACTCTGAACTACTTTCAATTTGAATTTCAAGTACCTTTTTGAGATTTCGAACTTGGTTTGTAATAATTAAGTTAAGACCCTGTAATGTAATATATTTGTGAAATGTTGTACTCTTTGGACTCACCTTCATGTTAGTTGCATGTAAGCTTTGGGTTCGATCGACGCTCAGGTGGATTCTTCGGGACTTTACCCGATAGCACTGTCGGATTACTCCGTTTGAAGTGCGTGTTAGACGGGATTACCTTTAAAAGGTGATGGTTAGCGCACTTGAGCCGGATTAATTTGGACGGTTCTGCCACACACGGACTTTAGGAATACACTTATTGAAGAGATTTGCAATGATTTGGGCATCAAGCATGAGTTTTCATCAACATACACACCCTAACAAAATGGAGTGGTGGAGAGGAAGGACAAGACTTTGATCACTCTTGCAAGAGCAATGTTGGATGACTATGGCATCTCACAAAGATTTTGGACGGAAGCCATCAACACCGCATGCCATGCATCCAACCGGGTTTATCTTCACCGCTTCCTAAAGAAGAAGCCCTATGAGCTTCTCATTGGGAGAAAGCCCAACATCTCCTACTTTCGGGTCTTCGGTTGGAAATGCTACATCTTCAAGAAAAAGAAGCACCTAGGCAAGTTTGAAAGTAGATGTGATGTTGGTTTTCTTGTTGGTTATTCATCTAACTCCAAAGCATATCGTGTATTCAATAATACCACACGCATGATTGAAGAAACTTGTGATGTGGAGTTTGATGAGACTAATGGCTCCCAAGGGGAAGGTTTCTCTTGTGATGATGTAGGTGATGAACCACTACGAGAAGTTATGAAGAACATTGCCATTGGACAAATCAAGCCAAAGGAGGAGGAAGAAGAAAATGCAAATCCATCCACTCAAGTAGAAGCCTCTTCCAAGGATGACATTAAGGTTGAAGTAGTAACTACACCAACAAATCATCATGATGAGTCATTCGATGAATAAGATGATGCTTCTCATCCTCCTAAAGACATTCAACAACAACTTTATTTTGATGACACCCACATCACAAGTGAACAAGCCCAAAATCAAGCTCAAGATGTCGAACCACTAGAAGATTCTTTATCTCATTCACAAGAGAGGCCAATAAGAACTTCAAGGAACTATCCCATTGACTTGGTCATGGGTGACCCTTCCGGTGGAGTAAGAACTCATAGACGTCAATATGCCTATTTTTTTGAACATTACTCGTTTGTTTCTTACTTGGAACCCACAAATATAGATGAAGCATTTGAGGACCCGGATTGGGTAATGGCAATGCAAGAAGAGCTCAACAACTTCACCCGCAATGAAGTTTGGGTTCTTGAAGAGCGTCCTCAAGGCAAGAACATCATTGGCACCAAGTGGGTCTTGCGCAACAAACAAGATGAACATAGTGTGGTGGTTTGGAACAAGGCAAGACTTGTGGCTAAGGCCTTTGCACAAGTTGAAGGGTTGGACTTTGGTTAAACATTTGGCCCCGTTGCAAGACTTAAAGCCATTCGTATCCTTCTAGCATATGCTTCACATCATAACATGAAACTCTTTTAAATGGATGTGAAGAGTGCTTTTTTAAATGGCTTTATTAATGAGTTGGTGTTTGTTGAACAACCTCACGGGTTTGAGGGCCCTAGATATCCTAATCATGTTTATAGGTTGCACAAGGCGCTCTACGGGCTCAAGCAAGCGCCTAGGGCTTGGTATGAACGCCTTCGTGACTTCCTCCTCAACAAGGGCTTCAAGATCGGGAGGGTGGATACTACATTGTTCATAAGAATCATCAATGAGGAACTATTCGTACGTCAAATTTATGTTGATGATACCATTTTTTGTTCAATTAACACCACTCTTTGCAAAGAATTTGGAGATATGATGGCTAGGGAATTCGAGATGTCCATGATCGGTGAGCTCAACTTCTTCCTTGGGTTTCAAATCAAGCAAAGGGACTTTCATCCATCAAGAAAAATATACAAGAGATATCCTCAAGAAATTCAAGATGGATGATTGCAAGCCGATCAAGACTCCAATGCCAACCAATGGACATCTTGACTTAGATGAGGGAGGTAAACCGGTTGACCAAACTCTTTATCGTTCTATGATTGGGTCACTTCTTTACCTAACCGCATCTAGGCCCGATATCATATTTAGTGTATGTATGTGTGTTCGCTTTCAAGCAAATCCTAAGGAATCACACCTTAGTGCCGCTAAGCGGATCCTTAGATATCTCAAACATACACCTAGCATAGGCTTGTGGTACCCCAAAGGCGTTAGTTTTACACTATTGGGATACTCGGATTCGGACTTTGCCGGATGCCGTGTGGATCGCAAGAGCACATCGAGTGGGTGCCACTTGCTAGGTCATTCCTTAGTCTCTTGGTCATCAAAGAAACAAAATTTCGTGGCTTTGTCAACCGCGGAGGCAGAATACATTGCCGTCGGGGCTTGTTGTGCTCAAATCCTCTACATGAAGCAAAGCCTCTTGGACTATGGTGTGGTATTAGATAGGATCCCGCTCTTTTGTGATAACGAGAGTGCCGTAAAAATTGCTAATAACCCGGGTCAACGCTCTCGCACAAAGCACATAGATATTCGCCGTCACTTTCTAAGAGATCATGTGGCAAGGAATGATATATCACTTTGTAGTGTTCGTTCCCAATTGGCGGATATCTTCACAAAACATCTAGATGAGAGAACCTTTTGTAGGTTGCGAAGTGAGCTCAATGTGCTAGATGCTTCTAACGTCATGTAATTGCCTTGTCATATAGATGCATTTCATATGTACATACTAGGGGCTTGTCTAACCTTGTCAAGATAGTGATGAACATGGGTCTTGCATGAGCCGGTGGTTCTTTGTTTCGCTCATGGTATGTTGAAAGGTTCATCATGAAGAAGCTTGCCGAGGGTTCAAACTTGACAAGATAGATTTAAATTTATGCAATGCATTCTTCTTATCATATAGCGTGCATTCATATTTAAATTCCCGCTTTGCATGAGCATTGCATCACATTAGTAGCATCACAAGGGAGCAAATCACACTTAGAGAATGATATTCATGCCATATATGATATATCAACTCCATAAGAGTGATAAGATCAATGTTGTGCTTTCATGCCTATTGAATTATGTCCTAGCGAACTTAAAGTTTCAATCTCTAAGTTCATAGGCCGTATGGCTCATACATTTCTTGGATCTTGTGTTTATCCTTGCTTGGTTCTTAATTTGCCTATGTTATGTAAAAGCTTGCGAGCATCTATAAGTATGAGTGTTTGAGGGGAGAAGTTGTCTCTCGAAAATGATCCAATTTAAGTGTTTATTGCTTTGGTTCTTCGGAAATTGAATTACAAGTAGAAGTTCTAGTTCAGCTGAATTTTCAAGAATCACCGGTTGAATCGAACCTAGACCACCGGTCTATCCGGTGCCTCCTGGATGCACCGGAGCCTAGGCTGCGGTCCAACCGGTGCAGCTCTGCGTCTCTCAAGTCAAAAATTCCCTCTCTGAATGATGCGACGGTGACTGCACCGAAGCTCACTGGTTACACCGGTACCCCTCACCGGTGCAACTGGTGCCACTCTGTTTGACCTCGAATTCAAACTTTCTAGATCCGGTCAAAATTGCACCGGTGCCTCTTACCAACCCCCACCGGTGCATCTAGGGTTTTGCAGGCTAGCGTTTTCAGTCTCTCTTTCTGTCACGTGGGGCCCGCGTATCATTCATCCGTTCGCTTTCTCCTCTTCAACCCCGAGCGCCGCCGCCCCTTCACCCTTTTCCGCCACCGCTCCACCGCCGCTCGCCCACACACTCCGCCGCGCCACCGCGCACCACCGCCGCCGCACATCCGCCGCCGCACATCGCCACCTTGCCTGCGCAGCGCCGCCGCTCCGTGCTTGCGCTGCCCAGGCTGCCGCCGCGCCCAACCCTAGGACCTCCGCCTCGCCAAGTTGTCGCCGCCCTTGCGCTCACCGCCGGCCCTGCTCCGCCGCGCGCCGCCGCCTCCACTGTGCCATCATCGCCTTCCAGTGCCGCCGCACGCCAGTGCGCCCTGGGATCGAGATCCAGCGCCTCCTCTTTCCAACTCAAGCTTTGCCCTTGAGATGTTCGACGTTTTGCGTCAAAGCAAGTCTCGCGTCGATTTCTTCCGATTCACTGTGGTATGTGTTAGCATATGATTTTAGGTTTATATCATCTTTTTCACGTACAGATGCTCACACCTTGCCATATCTCTAACTAGAAGCTTTTGCCTACACTTGGGTTCACCCACACTCTTTTCATTCTAGTGCACATATCTCCACTCCTCTCACATTGCCACTAGAACACACTCGCCATTTCTGCACTTATCTCACTTTGCTCTCACACTCGTGTCACATTATCTTGCAAATCACTTGAGACACTGTTTCATCCACTAGAAGTCATGACTAGGCTCAATCAACTCAATGCTTTGCTTAGGATTTCTCTCCTCTAGATAATAATCTAGTACTGTTATATACTTCCCGCCTTAATTTATTATCTTCTATCGATCTCTTTGACAGATGGCAGGCGACAAGAAGGGAAAGGGCAAGGCAGTTGTTGTGACGAAGAAGAAGAGATCTCGTGATGAACACGAGTGGGACCGAGAACTAGCAGCAGCAGATGCAGCAGATCAGCCGCAACACTCAGTCTGGATTAGAGACTCAGAAGCAGAGGCAGAGAGGCAGGGGGAGCCACAAGACACACCACAGCTACACCGCTTAGCGCATACCCGCGTCACAGAGACAGCTTAGCCCACACCGCCTCCTCGTGGTGGTCCACGGACCCGAGGGGGTGCAGCTCAGAGGAGAGGGACTCGCTCGCAGCCACAGCAGCAGACAGAGCAGCAGTCAGAGGGTGACACACAGACCGAGAATCAGCCCGAAGGTGACAGTTCCTCTGACAGTTATAGGGTTGATATCATTGATCTCAGAGGGATGCCGTCGCACAAGATCCAGCGCTTTCGACTTGTCACATCTCAGGTCTGGTTTTTGGAGCAGCGAGAGCAGAACGTTGACTGCCGGTTCTACACATGGATACAGATGGCGTTCTACTACGCCTACTGTCAGTTGGGCGTCCGGTTCAGCGAGCACAGGAGACTCCACTGGGGATCTCTCAGAGTGGCAGTAGGGTCCCGTTCTTTAAGGTATACCCTGGACTGCGAGCACTACTCAGCGCCAGGGACAGATATGTCCGTGAGTGGGTCCGGATCTTCTACGCCACTTTGTTTGTTGACGTGGACCGCTAGTTTATTGAGTTCATGTTCCAGGGGAGGCACTGCAGACTTACACGAGAGAGACTGGCTACTTTACTTGGAGTGCCACACACCGATGAGCCCCACTCTCTACACCACCTGACTTACGGTGACGCCGAGCCTCCCCGTCGCCCTCACCAGCCGTACCCACCTCCAGATAAGGAGGCCAGCATTCTCTTCATTCAGCTATTTCTGCCAGGGACACTGAGGGTACCAGACAGGCTCACACCGCTCGCCAAGACGATTCACCTAGCTCTTCGGCGGAGTCTGCTCTATAGGCTGGGGACAATGAGGGGATCACGGCTCTGCAGCAGTGGCTTCTTATCCACATCTTGACAGGCAGACCGTTCGATATTGTAGATCTTTTTATCTGTGAGTTAGAGGAGGTGATCTTTGACGGGATGACAGCCCACCGTCAGCAGCCATTCGCATACTGGATCAGCTGGATCCTAGCACAGCTCGGGCAGAACGCCCACATGGACGAGCTGCAGCACTCAAGGTCGAGCTTGAAGGAGTACTCACCACCTGCACCTCGAGACGGCAAATGTGGCCCGAAGGGCCAGTGCCTAGCACAGAGGACTCTTGACGAGCATGTGTTGGCCGAGGGCAGAGTCCGAGACGAGGAGAGGGCTGTAGAGGACGCCGCTTTGGACGAGGCAGAGGCTCAGTTGCCCGGGTTCTTGTCTGTGGACACAGACGACTCGGAGGACGACGAGGACTACACTCCGACTATTTCCGTCCCCCGAGCTGCTCACGACGACGAGGCAGGCACTTCACGTGGTCCGGCACCAGTTCCACCACCAGTTACAGCCGCTCAGGTGTCTCAGCCAGACTCGCTTGCAGCGCTTATCCAGACACTTGCAGAGGAGCAGCGCTCTCAGAGGGAGATACAAAACAGGCTACTAGCAGAGCAGGCGTGCCAGGTGGAGGCTCAGACACTCCTCTTCCAGGAGTTGAGGCAGCAGCAGGAGGCCATAAGGCAGTAGGACCTTGTTCAATCCCAGCAGCAGCAGCAGATGTTCACATTTTTCTCAGGCTATTTCGGGACACTTTACCGCCACCAGGGTCTGCCGAAGCCCCAGTTCCCTACTACTTAGCAGCTCTAGTATGGCCCCTCTGGCCCTCCTCCTCCGATCAGCGGGTTCGTGCAGACACCCTTGGCCTCGTACCCGATGTCACCACTTCTTCAGACCGAGGTGTTTGCGATGCCTTCTCCAGCTCCAGCTCCAGGACAGTAGTTCGGGATGATGGCAGAGCAGCGGGCTCTCTTTCAGTCACAGCAGCAGTTCCTTAACGGCCTTCAGCACCTGTCTGCTCAGTCTCTGCCAGTCACTACACTCACGTTCGAGCCGATCTGTCCGACTCCTGCTCGTCCTTCCTTGGCGGACTCCGTTCTAGTCTCGTCAGCACCTTTGACAGAGGCCACCAGTGTCGTCACGGAGGCAGCCACGTCTACAGCTCCACCTACCTCTTCGGCTGCTCCGACGACATCTCCAGTCACGGCTACCGCTTCTTTAGACAACCGAACGACGACCCCGACCGCTTCATCGCCGCACCCAGCCAGTCAACTCTATCTTCTCCGCCCCAGGAGTAGCTTCGCCTTCCTTTTTAGTGCTTTGTTTCCACAGGGGGAGATAGATAGGGGGAGTAGAGATAGGGGGAGCAGGGGGTTTGTGGCGTGTTTTGGACTCTTCATGGCTTTTGATGTATCAGACATGTCGTTTGGATATTGTGTATGCTCTTGTGTTGACATGTCTCTACATGTGCTTTAGCTTCAGTTATTGCATGCTTGTTTGTTTCCTTGCTTATCTTGTATCTTGCATGTGTTGTAGCGCTTTCAATTTCATATTATTTCTATCTCTACTTTGTGTTGTCATCAATCACCAAAAAGGGGGAGATTGAAGCGTATCTAAGCCCGTAGATGAAATTGGTAAGTTTCGGTGATTAATGGCGACCGTATGTGACTAACGTGTGTTTTGAAGGAAATATTATTTATGTGTTATGTCTCATATGAAATGTGGAAGGAGACCCCTTAAAATTTATGATCAATCGATTCACGGACTCAATTCTCAAGAATAAGGACCATTCTAGATTCAAGTGTCACAAGAAGATGAATGACACTTGATTTAGTTTGAGTTTTATAGTTTTTAGTTTGTGATCGTACTATTAAGAGGGGTTCTTGAGTTAGTAGCTTGACTCGAATCGATTTGGCCTTAGAAACGATGCACACTAGCTCAATTCAGTCCAAGACAACTCAAAAGAACTCAAGAAAATAGTTGGAAGAACAAAAGCTCAAAGTTAGAAACAATTCTAAATCAACTCAGCTGAATTCAGGCAAAAACAGTTGCACCGGTTACACCGGTGGTCCTGCACCAGCGCATCCGAAGGCAACCGGTTATACCGGTGCCTTAGCTCCGGTTCATCCGGATAGTGCAGCAGGGATCAGGTCATGGAAAACACAGCATCACCGGTTACACCGGTGCCCCTTGGACAAGCACCGGTATATGCACCATGTCATCCTTCAAAGACCATGTTTTCGGGCGTGAGAAAGTTTCTACTTCACCGGTTACACCGGTGGCCTTACCCTTGCAATGATCAGAGGCTCTGCCTTGGAAACTGAAGAAACTCTTCACGGTTACACCGGTGCCTCTTAGGAACATTCACCGGTGCATTACTATCAGACTGTCATAGTATCAGGATGTCAATGGCTACTATTTGGTTTTAGTGTGACCGGTTGCACCGGTGCTTCCCCTTCGGTCTATCCGGTGCCTAAGACTTTCTGGACAGATTCTTTCCAACGGCTAGGGGTGCCTCTCCACTCTATATAAGTCGACCCCCTGGCTCATTTATGATGCCTTTGACGCATTGAAAACCTGAGGCCACCCTAGAGAAGAGAAGAGAAGTGTTTGGAGCCATTGAATGAAGATCTAGTGATTGCAAGTGATCCAACTTGAAGAAATCAACCATTCCTTGAGTAGCAAGTGTGCTAGTGCTAAGGGCCATCTCAGTGAGGGTCAAGTGAAGTCTTGAGAGCTTGTTACTCTTGGTGTTTGACGGCACCTAGACGATCTTGGTGATCGGGTGATTCTTGGAGAGCTCTTGGAGATTGTGGGAGCCCCAAGAGAAGGAGATTGTTGTTGACGCTCACTAACGACCATTTCCAGGTGTCAACTTGATTAGAAAATCATGAGAGTTTGCATTTCTTGCATGCACTTATATTCAATAAAGTTCCTAAACCACACTTTACCTTCTAGAATATGCAAGATATGTTTTTGAGCTAATATGCATGTTACAAGCACACTTTGGCCCGACAGAAAATCACAGAAAATATCAGAGCACCGATTCAGGCTCAAATGGACCAAAGTAGCCCAATAACCGAAGCAAAATGAGTCAAAACAGGCCAACCCCAGCATGGATCAGACAAGGAGGCCCAGACAAGCCCAGCCCCCAGCAGTTGGGGGCGGTTGGCGGCCAGGGCAGGCCGGCCGACCTATAGGTCGGCCGCCTAGGCCCGTGGGCCCCACCACCTTAATTTCGCCACGTGTCGCCTCCAGGATGCTCCTCTAGGTCGGTTTGGGGTGCTGCGGCCGGTGGCTCCCTCCTATACATACAAGGGGGGTAGAGAATAGGACACACACACACAAACACACACATCACATTTCGCTCACCTCTCTTGCATTCCTTGCATAGTCTTTAGGCTTCGTGGAGTTTAGGAGAAGTCTAGGAGTCTTCGAGTCGCCGTAGTTGCTCGAGAGTCTGGTATGGGTTCATCTCTAGCTCTCTCTTGTAATATTCGGTCGTTTGTAATAGAATTAGATGATGGTTACTAATATCTACTTGAAGTATATTCTGAGTTGTCGATTATATGCTTCTTTTCATGGTTGCATTATTATTCAATGATCTCATTGCATAATTGCCCTGTGCTGGAGATAGTTAGTCTTTCGTTCTTAGAACTCTATCAACTGCTCCAGTATTCGTATGATTGCTCTAGTGTGATGTCTGTCCATCCGGAGGGTGGGGGCTCCGCGCGGGACACTAGAGTATCCCTTACTAGTGTAGACATGGTGTCTAGATTAGCTAAGAGTTGCTGGATGTCAACTATACCCACTGTTTGTAGAGGTAACCGGCAGGTGGTGACAGCCCTGTCCGAGCCTTTTCGTAATCCTCCACGTTCGGTATGGGGGGTAGGAGGTACATAAAGTCGCCGGGGTGTACGGGCTCCTCCCGTTACTTCGATAGCGATCTCCCTATTGTGTAGTTTAATATCTGACAAGCTAACTAATGAGAAAATGTAGATATAGCTAGTCTAGCACAGCTGACTCGAACTCTGACTTTTACCTTGCTCCCGGCCTAGAGTAATCTTTATTCTTTTATTCAAGAGAGTAGTCGTGTGTGTGTCACACTACCTCCTACCATGTTATTATCTTACCCCTGTTTATGCATGAGAATATCCAATCTAGATAAAGCTCACTAACTAATATATATACTCTCTCACTCACCGCCTTCCCTGCGGAAATATAAATGACACCCCGGTATACTCCCGGGTAAAATGCTACAGTGGTATTCCGTGCGCTTGCGGATTTATTCGTGGTTCATGAAATACTGCCACCCAAACTTGGCATCTGCGGGCGTCATCGCCAGGTGACGTTGGTAGGCGCCAACAATGGTACATGGTGTGAAGCTCGCCATTCCAGAGATGGAGAAAGAGCATTCCTAGTGAAGACATGCTTCTTGGTGATGCAAGGGAGCAATACCTTTAATGGGTGCTCCAACGTGGATTAGTAGGGGGGCGTTAACTCCTCGATACTATGGGAAAAAATCTGATCAAGTACTGCAGTTGGGAGCGATACCCTTCTTGGGCCTTGTTGACACTCAAAATTGGCATGACCTGAAGTAGGCAAGATAAATGCCAAAATAGCCAATTCAATATTAACTCTTATTATTTTGCAAGTTTGGCATATATGACCATTGTGCAGGATATGGAGATCGTTTTGGGATATTCTGGATGTGATTTCATCAATGAGATAAATATGGGCACAAAAAGGCATCAAGATTAGGTCAAATCATGGGTTTTAATGCACCAAGACGAAGCCCTCGTCGAGACGATCGAAACGGACATATGTATCGCCTAATTCAGAGTCCGGGTGTAGGAGTTATGGCGCCAGGAAGTTCGCCTATCTGGGCAAAACCGGTCTGATCGGATTTGGGGACCGGTCTGACCGGTTTTGGCTGCTTTGCAGCACGAGGAGTCCGGTCTGACTGGATTTGGTGACCGGTCTGACCGGTTTTTAGCAAATTAGTCCGAATTAGAGTTGTAATTTGATTCTAGGTCTGTTTGTAACATATTTTTGACCTCCTAGGGGTACAGACCTTCCCACCCTATAAATATAAAGGGCTATGGCCGATTGAGACACACCCAATCGAACAAAACATTATGCATCTATTTTTACCTCTAAACCCTAGTCTTTTCCAATCTCTCTTGCTGTCCATCGTGATCTCCACGGCCATTGATGGCGTCCTAAGCTCGCTGGTCGACCTAGGGCACGTCCGGCGACGTTCACGCCTTGACGGGGTCCCTCCCGGGCGAGAGCTTTGACGGCCTTTGCTAGTTTGCTCGTAAACTAGTCGTTCTTCATCACATAAGCGCGTTGGTTATCCTTTGCTGGTTTGCTCGTAAACCTTGCTGCTCTTCACCACGTAAGTGTGATACTTATCCCTCGAGACGACCGATTCCAGCGAAACCCTAGAAACCGGTCCGTGTGGTCTTGCCGCTCTTAGGTCCGTTTGCGATTCGCACGTTCGAGTGCTCTCGTTTGTTGACCGAGATTTGCATCAACAGGCCTTCATCCTTTCAAGCTAAGATCGACAAGAGGATCCGCGTGACTCAAAATTCCTCATGCCAATTGCTAAAGTACTGCAGTTGGGTGTGATCAAGTAGCTAGTTGAGGAATCACACCGAGCTGATTTTAGGGTTGCTTCGTGAAAATTCTGTTTTTTGCACGTATTGTGATCAAAATTTGAATTATAAAAGATTTAAATAAAAGAATTTAAGATGTTGTAAAATATTAAATAAAAATAAATCTGTACTAGTGCCTTTGGGGTAAATAAGAATTACTGCAAAGCAATTGTGGGGACAGATGGGACAAATGGGGGAGTCAAACAAAACAAGTGATTGCGCGAATTGAAGGAACTGCCCACCCACCCTAACAGAGACGCGGCAACGTGATAATGGCGCCACCCCAAATAACGAAAGAGAGCAGTGAAAAGATGTTTCTTCGATGTGCAGTTTCCCCTTTTTTTTCTTCAACTAAAAAATGCAGTAACTTTCTTCTTCTGGCGAAAACGCGCTAGCTGTTGTTCGTTCTAGTGGCTTCTCAAGTCATCTTTGTAGAACAAGTAAAGAATAATGCAAAGCTAGCCAACTAAAATCTTCAATCCGTTCCCTTCCACTTTTCACCGGCAAAATGCATTTGGCCGACTTTTTTCTTTCTTTCTTCAAATTTTAGCCGCTACTACGTTTGTGGATATTGTTCATGTTTGTGCAAGGAAAGATGACATCGGAATTCAACTAACTCCTAAGAAAATCCAGCAAATGTTGTGTAAAATTTGCCACGTTCCAAAGGAGGCCTTCAAACTTTCAAAAGTGATAACCTCCTGGCGCATCTCAGCATTGTTAAACCAAAAAAAAAAAGAGAAGGCGTATTCCACCCTATTTATTTGCTCTCGATTCAGCTTCCTTTCATTTTTCTTAAAAAAGGAAAAACTTTTTATTTGCTCCCAGACCACCCCACCTGCACGCGCACGCACAATACAATATGCAAGAGAAAGTAGCAAGGTATCCGGTTCACAGAAGTTGCGTGCTACAGCCTACATGACATGCACATGGGTGATACTCTACTGTCAACCACGCCTTTTAGCTATTAAGCTAATCCTCTGGGGAAGCTTTGCAGGCACCATCACCAGGTTAGCTAGTAGGCTAGTAGCTAACCATCCTCATTAGCAAGTTAGCATCCAATGCTACATGGTAGTGTCACACTGCCGTCATTTTTGTCTCACTCAGAGTCACATGAATTGTGGGCTAGCTCAGAGTTTCCAATAGGACATTTTGATTCTACTACAGTAGGGCCCAATTAGGGGGGGCGGTGGTTGAGAAAGAAATCCAGCAATTAATTATTTCTGACGCCTACAGTGTGTGTGGGCACCAAAATCTACACAAACATCCAAGTCATTGTGGGAACACAACACACATGCTCTGCATGCAGATTCCAAAGCTTTCACAGGGATTCCAAAAGAAATGTTTTCACAGGCCAAATACATAGTCTACCTGTGTCTTACCAAGTATCACAAATTATTTATGTAACTAACTGTGTGTTTCTTAACATCTTTTGCCTATGAAGTGAGGGGTTGGTGCATGATTGCTGCCTTAAGTGAAACTGATGCTCACATCGTCTTGTCTGCTTTATGTAAAGCAAATCAGAGGAATGGAAGGAAGGACAAAAATGATGAAACCAGTCAAATCAGAGGAATGAAAGGTCCACTGCTAGAGCAAAATTCAAGTTATTGGGCCACCCTGGCATTATACTCTCCAGGCATCTGGAATCCATATTCTCTATTTAAAAGTTTGTTTTAAATGTTTGCACAAGCTCACTGGAAAACGGTGCCCAGCTTAGTATTCTCTGCGTCCCTGAAGAAAGCTGGGACAAGGAAATCAGCTTCTGTATGTTCAGAACAAAGATAAACTACTCTAATCAATAAACCTACTCCAGATCACAGTTTGATCTGATGTTGTTCTGCCACCGAATCAACTTTTATATGCTGACTGATTACACTGGAAACATTTTATATGAGAAAAAAGGTGACACCGGAAACATTTTTAAGGCAAAATTCTAAAAAAATTGCATCCAAAATGTTAACCTACCAGAAAACAACATAGTGTTAGTTGTTACACCCTAGCTTTACCAAAACTTCAGAATGAAGAAGAGGGAAAGCACATAATATAAAAAGTACAACTCAAAGAAAGAGAGGCATAGCCCTAAAAATACGAACAATTTCCCTGCTTGATTCCTACACTTAGCTTTTGTATGATGGGAGAGCAAAAGGTAGCACAGGCCTCACCTCATTGTCCTTTAGCCAACCTCCATCGTCCAGCTCAAACTTTGGCCCTTTGCCTCATGCCTCAAGCCAGCCCGTGATGCTCAGCGACAGTATAGTAGTAGCCGACACACTGGGCATACGATTCCCTCACCAGTGACCCCCCACAAAACCCCAGGAAAAATAATAAGAACTGTTGATGCTGCTCCCGTTCAGAGCTTAGCTCCATTGCATTCATCTGCACATGCTCCCTGAGTTCCTTGCAAGCTGGCCTCTGCATTCTCAGCAGTGACAGTGAGCTGCTGCTCAGAGGTAATTGGAGTTCCTGCAGTTCTGTTTTTTGATTTCCTGGAGTTAATAGTAGTTAGTGTTTTGAGTTAAAGACAGTGGTTAGTAGGTGACAGTGCTAGCAATCTTGCTGCAGAGGTGATGCTTGGGTAACAACCTGACGATGCTATTGTTCTGCAGTTGTGTTGCCAGTTCCTGAAGAAAGGGAGCAAATCTGGTGAGGTTTGCTGCAGGGGGAGGAAGAGGCATTAGCATCCAGTGCTTGCTTGCTGGGGGGTGAAAACAACTGGTGGTCTACCAATCAGATCCCTGTGCAGGGTTGGACATTGTGGCACAGCACATTTTTTTTCTGGTCACCGGTAGCTATCTCAATAACTACAGATCTTCTCAGCTCAGCTGCTGTGAGAATTCGGTTAGTTGCTGCTTCATTTTGCTCCCTGCATCCAGAGCTCAGACAGAAATCCTCTTACAGATTCTGCACATATTTCTTTTAGTGTTCTTGATTAAGAAGGCAGAAAGATTAACAGCTGGAGAAAAAGTTCCTCTGCTTCCGATCATTTGGTCAACATTTCTGCGCTTGCTGTCCTCCATCAAGCTGCCGTTCATCGATTGCACAGTAGCAAGTTAGCAATCATTGACGAATCTTCAGAAGGCTGAAGGAATTTCCAGCAATTTTCAAGAAAGAGGAGGAAGAAGTCTTTGAGGCAAGCTAGCGAGGTCCAAGAATGGCTAGAAGAAGTTGCAGGCATTCTCTGCTCATCTTACTGCCACTGCTGCTTGCAATGGTACCTGAGTCCACGCAGCTGCAGTCGTCGCAGACATGGTCGCTGCTCAAGATCCAGCAGCTGCTCAACTACCCGCCGGTGCTGAGCACCTGGGCCAACCACACCGACTTCTGCTACGGTGGCGACTACAAGACAGCCTCCGCCTTCGTCGAGTGCTACGGCGACAGCGTCACGCAGCTCCACATCATCGGCCCCGGCGGCGCCGGCGCGCCTCCGCTGCCCAAGACCTTCAGCATCGACGCCTTCTTCACGACGCTGTCCAGGCTGCCCGACCTCCGGGTGCTCACGCTCACCGGCCTCGGCCTCTGGGGCCCGCTGCCGGGGAAGGTGTCGCGGCTGGCGTCGCTGGAGATCGTCAACATCAGCGGCAATTACCTCTACGGGCAGCTCCCGGAGGGCCTGTCCCGGCTCGGCAGCCTCCAGACTTTCATCGCCGACGACAACATGCTCTCCGGCGAGCTCCCCGGCTGGCTCGGCAAGCTGCCGTCGCTGGCCGTGCTCAGCCTCCGCAACAACTCGCTGCAGGGGCCGCTGCCGGAGTCCGTCAGGGACATGGGGTCGCTGCGGTCGCTGACGCTCGCCTCCAACAACCTCTCCGGCGCGGTGCCGGACCTGAGCGCGCTCAAGAACCTGCAGGTGGTCGACCTCGCCAACAATTCGCTCGGGCCGGCGTTCCCGCGGCTGGGGAGGAAGGTGGCCAGCGTCGTGCTCAGCGGCAACCGGTTCAGCGACGGGCTCCCCGGTGAGCTCAGCTCCTTCTACCTCCTCGAGCACCTCGACGTGTCGAGGAACCGGTTCGTCGGCCCGTTCCCGCCGACGCTGCTCGCGCTGCCGTCCATCGAGTACCTCAGCATCGCCGGGAACCACTTCACCGGGCTTCTCGCCGCCAACATGTCCTGCGGCGAGAACCTCCGGTTCGTCGACGTGTCGTCCAATCTCCTCACCGGCAGCCTCCCGTCCTGCCTGACCAGGCCCCCCTCGAGCAAGCCCGACGAGTCCAAGGTGACGCTCGTCGCGGCGTCCAACTGCCTGTCCGCCACCGGCGGCGGCGACGTCGGCTGGCAGCACCCGTTCCTGTTCTGCCAGAACCAGGCGCTGGCCGTGGGCATCGTGCCCGACCAGGCCCACAGCAGGAAGAGCGGCGCCAAGGCGGGGCTCGTGGCCGGCATCGTCGCGGGCGCCCTCGCCGGCGTGGTGCTCGTCGGCGTGGCCGTCTTCCTCGCCGTGAGGAAGGTGACCATGAGGCGCGCCAAGGCCAGGCCGCCCCGACGGCTGGTGGAGCACGCCTCCAGCGCTTACCCTTCGCAGTTCTTCGCCGACGCTCGTACGATCATCCTCGCATCTCTCTGCGCACTGCGTGTACTGCTCAATTCCTCTGAAATTTCAGTGCCACTGACTTGTTCTTCATCGTTGATCGGGACGATCAGGTTACATATCGCAGACGGTGAAGCTGGGAGCTCTGGGCATTCCGGCGTACAGAACCTTCTCCCTGGTGGAGCTCGAGGCGGCGACAAACAACTTCGAGGTCTCCTGCCTTCTCGGACAGGATGCTCACGGCCAGGTAGCTGCTGCTGGATCTCCCATTGGAACCGATCGAGCAAGTTTCTTGTGTGTGAGATGGCACGGCTGATTGCTTGATCACGGTGGCAGATGTACCGGGGGACGCTGGGCAACGGGACGGCGGTGACGATCCGGTCGCTGCGGGTGAAGCGGAGCCAGACGTCGCAGAGCTTCAACCGGCACATCGAGATGATCTCCAAGCTGCGGCACCGGCACCTGGTCAGCGCGCTGGGCCACTGCTTCGAGTACAACCTCGACGACTCCACCGTCACGCAGCTCTACCTCGTCTTCGAGTACGTGCAGAACGGCAACCTCAGGAGCAGGATCTCGCGTGAGTGTCTGTCTGTCCCCGTCCCTGCTGTCATGGTGGAGTGTGTTCATCCCTCGTCGGACATGTAACTGACCAGTGATGGAATGGATTGGATGCTGTCTGCTCGCTTGTTCAGAGGGAACGGAGGGGAGGAGGCTCCCCTGGGTGCAGAGGATCTCGACCGCCATCGGCGTGGCCAAGGGCATCCAGTTCCTGCACGGAGGGATCATGCCGGGGCTGTTCGCCAACAACCTCAAGATCACCAACATCCTCGTGGACCAGAACCTCGTCGCCAAGATCGGCAGCTACAACATCCCCATCCTAGCCGAAACTGCAAAATCAGAGGTAAAACCCACGCGGCTAGTTGTGGCCGGTAGCTGATGCTGATTTGGTGTGAGAGAAAAACACTGCTAGCTAACCAGCTAAACAGAGCGATTAATGATGCTGTTCTTACTTTTCTGAACAATGTACTACTAGAAATAGTTTGCTCTGAATTAATGGTGTTGTTCTTTTTGTGGGATCAATGCAGGGAGGAGGAGGAAGCAAGTATCCATCTGACAGGTAGAGTACTCATCAACAATCACCTGAGTAGTTATCACATCTGCAAGTGAGATTGTGTAAATGATCTTGCCAAGAACTGTTTGTTATCTGAAGATTACGTTTCGCAGGGTGGCCAACGGCGACAAGATGGACATCTACGACTTCGGCGTGATCCTGCTGGAGGTGGTGACGGGGCGGGCCATCACGTCGATCCACGAGGTGGAGATCATGCGGGAGCAGCTGCAGTCGGCGCTGACGTCGGAGAGCCCGGCGCGGCGGCGGCTGCTGGTGGACCCGTCGGTGGGCCGCGCGTGCTCCGACGAGTCGGCGCGGACGGTGATGGAGATCTGCCTGCGGTGCCTGGCCAAGGAGGCGGCGCAGCGGCCGTCGGTGGAGGACGTGCTCTGGAACCTCCAGTTCGCCGCGCAGGTGCAGGACGACTGGCGCGCCGGCGATTCCCGCTCCCAGAGCAGCGAGGAGTCGCCACTGTCGCCGTCGCAGATCCCCAGGGCGTCGGCGCCGGCGGATGCTGCTGCCTATGCCTAGCTAGGTACGCGCCACCACTCGATTCTCCAGCATCGCACTTGCCAGTCTTGCTTGCACGTCTCGATGAGTGATGATGGTGTGGTGACCATCTGAGTTTCCGAGCAGTGATCGATCATGCTTTGCATCTAGTGCTAGAAATCTCAAATGGCGCTGCTCGATGCAGGTCGGACGGTGAAGAACGAGGAGCATTGGCGCGATCAGGCGAAGCAGCATGGAGCAACAATTTTCGTTTGATGATGTTAGGGTCGGTCTGATCAACACGGCTGCATGGTAGAGAACTGAACAGAGTGGTGTCAGGCTAAGTGTATAGCAGGGTTGCAGCTGAAGCTGGAAACTCATACTACGTATTAGTTATTGCTACTACCCCCAAGGATCAAGGATGTGTACAGAGCTTTCTTGGCCTTTTTTTTTCGCTTACTGTTTTTTCCCATTTCTGTTTCTGTTTTCCCTTCATGAATCCGTTGACTTTGTAATAACCACTGTGGCACTGGCACTATAGGTGGGCGTTCGGGTAACCCGAAAAATTCGGGTCGGGTTTTTCGGGTTTTTAGAATTTCGGGTTTTGAAAAATGATACCCGAATTTTGTCCGAAATAAAGAAAACCCGACATTTCGGGTACCCGAAAATTCGGGTTCGGGTTCGGGTAACCCGAACTACCCGACTGCTATCTGTGCAAGTAGATCACAGCGAGAAGGCGGCGCACGGTGATGCTGGCGCTGCTACCGTGGCTTGCACTGGTGGAGCAGAGCGATTTATTGCAAGTCAGACTCATCTGTGGGCTCCTTGGCGACTTGGCGTGGATCTCCCTCCCTTGCCTGATGAATGCGGCATATGAAGTGGATTGGAGCAATTAATGCATGCAGTCCGTTTTCATTCCTGCAAAGACGAACAGGGGAGCTAGAGATCTAAGCAGTCTGCAGAGGAGGAGCTGGAGAATGAGGAGGGAGGCGGAGAGGAGGGAGGTGGAGAGGGGGAGATTGGACCTGTGGGCGTCTCGTGTAGGCTCCCAAGATCTGGCGGGGGCCCGCGAGTTGCGGCTGCAGGTTGAGGGTGGGATGCGAGTCGCGAACGGCGTCGCCATGGCCCGCAGCGGCGACGACCCGCCGCTGGGCGCCGTGGGGGTGTGCACCCGCGACGGTGGCGCAGACACCGGTGGGGACGGGGGCGTCAGCGGCGCCGACTGGTACCTCGCTGATGGCCGCCGCGCTTCGAGGTGCGGGGTGCATGGGGACTGGGGGGCGCTAGGGTTATCAGTGCTGGGAAGGATGGCAAGAAGGTTTGGTGGGCTACTGGGCTGGGCTGACTCAAAATAGTTGGGCTGAGTTGTATTTCGGGTAGTTCGGGTATTTCGGGTACCGTGACCCAATACCCGAATTACCCGTATTAATTTCGGGTACCGTGGATTGGAACCCGGATTAGGGTTCGGGTTTTTCGAGTTCGGGCTCGGGTTTTTCGGGTTCGGGTTTCGGGTTTTCTGCCCAGCCATAACTGGCACTATGTTTGGTTTGACCCTCGGTGGGGTCTTCAGGAAGTGTGACGTCTTGTAACTGTAGCTATGAGCTGGAAGGCAAAACAAGGGAAATACAGTGATCTCAAACATGTCCTAGCATCTTTGGATCTCTCTGCATTTTATGATGAGGAGCTGGAAGACATGGAGGCACTGTGGGTCAATAGGTGCTTTATTCCTCCAACAGACTATCAGATGCCATCCTGGGCAGCAATGGCAGACAGCCACGGCGTTGCCAACATGCCGGATCAGGTGGTCCAGCGCGCAGCCCATCTTGTCATCATTACGTACGTACATTATAAAATCAGGGCAGGATCTCGTCACGGGCGTACCCAGCGTGATCTCTCAACCACTATCAGGAAGGTTTCAAGTGCAGATCGATCAGAACAACACAAACACAAATTTCTCTCCTCCCAGCTGCCGACACAAGGGGCCAGAGAGGCAAGGCCAGCTACCCTCGCCTTGGTCCCTACAGGAGATGACTGATGGAGGCTGTCAAACCAAAACCACAATGCATGGGCAGCGATATTTCAGCAGTTGGGCAAACCATTCCCACGCTATAACTCTGTACATAACCAGGATCCTTTTTAATTCATGAGCAAGATAGGTCAACAGCACCGCTACATTAAAACAGCCACCACCACGAGCAACCGAGGGCGCTCTGGATTGGGACACAAAAACCACAACGACGACAGACTACAGGCAATCACGGGAGTTCTTCAATGTTTTGACAAGTCTGGCAAGCCAGAAACACAAGGTTCTTTTTTGGTTCTTGATTATTGCACCCTTCCCAGGTGCGGCCTTGGCACCCTGCATTAGTCGGCCGTCCAGCTCTGCTCCACGATCTCGCGGACTTTGCGATTGTACTCCCGCTTGTTCTCACTGAACAGTCTGGCAGCTTCGGAGTTTGCTGGAGAGTTTGGGTTTGGATCACAGAGCAGGGACTGCAAAGCAAATTCAGCGCAAGCTGATTAGTTCAGATACAACAGGTGTGCATTACAGATATAACTTACAGGCAAAAGTCATCAATAGATGGTAGCATGTAAATTGTAAAAAAATACATAACCATGTATCATGAAAATGGATCTAGTTAACATGCTTCCATCATAGTTTGATGGACACGACATCACTGCTAACCATTCATAAATAGTGCTGTAAGGCCAAGAGCCCCAGACCAGTGATCTGCAAATGCAATTTCAAATCCTAATCATAGCCCTATGCTTCTAGGTCCACTAGTTCCCTTCACAATTAAGCTCTAAAACTAGGTCCAGCATTCTGTCAATAATGTTATGACAGAAAAACTTCACCTACTGCATTATTTCACAAAAATGATATTACTTCTAAATGTTATAGTGATGACGAACATAACTCTCAGAGTTCAGTACACAGAACGAGTATTATAATGGCTACGAAAGAGTTCAGTACACAGAACGAGTATTATAATGGCTATGAAAGAACTAATCATGTGCACAGAAATGCAAGTAACTATCAGATTTACCAAATAAAAAAAAGTTTTATGGCCTGGAAGCTATAAATAAGTGTACCTAAATAGTTTTCCATATTTGAACCATCACAACAATTAATTCAACACATTTACAGTACTAACTTTGACAGTGCAAGATACCACTGAACCTATTCAGTTTAATGGACATTACACACGAATTTCTGCCAAAATAAGGGTCCGCTTAGAATGTTAGGAATATGTATACATACAGCCTGACTGTACAAACAGTGTAACTGTGGGACTGGTGTGAATCAAATCCCTCCTTTGAACTATTCATACAATCCGATCGTACATTCTGGTTGTATGTATAGCAGGACTCTACTTTAAAATCTTAGCACTATATTCATATTTTTGCGCCAAAGAGAGAAAAAAAGATACCTGAATAGAAGTCAATATGGCAGCTACGTCATATATAGGACTCCACTGGTTCTGTAGGATATCCAAGCAGATGCTTCCATCTGCATATACTGCATAAAAAGTAGGATGTCAAACCACATTCTCACAACTTCAAGTTAGATATTGATGTTAACATGCAGAGAGAGGGAGATGGAGGGTAGGAAGGGAAAGAGATATTACTATTTGGGTGAAACATCCTAGAGACAAACCGAACAGTTGGTGGCTTGTTCGGATAATCTTCTGTAAATTGCAAGGAAAGCTTGAACGTTCCTACAAGTGTGAAACAATCAACAGTCAGTTAACTTGCCAATGCCAACTCAATACCGCACAGCCATCTAAAGATGCAACATAACCAAGGGAGATATTGACATCAATGATCAATAGGAAGCCACAATCTTATAACATAGTAAGAAAATATGGATTTAATTTTCAACAAACACTCGACTTTTTGCCCCATGTTTCAAGGCTATGTAGAAGTAGTGAAACATCAATTCACAATTATAAAATGGGAAAAAGTTAGTAAGAACCAAATGAAAACAAATAAGAGGATATCTGAGCACAGCTTCCATAGATGTTAATTCATTGAATTCACATTGCAATTTAATCAAGTATGCCTCATTGCACTTTTTGAGTGGTTATTAACCATATGATACTGCAATAAAGCGGCATGTATTCTGAGATAACATATGCTATACATAACAGCCCCTCATTGCTGTAAGTCGATTGAGAAGACAAAATATGTTAGACTACTTCTACAAACAAGGACTTATAGACCAGCAACGCCTTACAGGTGTGCATCCATGAAATGACTAAAATAGATGGTAAAAATCTGTTAGAAATTCCAGCTTGGGGTTAATCATGCTACTCAACCAGGAAAAATATCCCTTGAACTAGAAGCCAGTAGCAAACCTGATCTGCTAAAGTAACTATAGTTTTGGCCTGTATAGGATCAGAAACTGACTAAATATGCAAAACACATTTCTACTTCTAGTTCTCAAGAAATAATTGAAGACTACAATATTTCTCATAAACAAATAATGCCTACATCCACCTAGAAAAGAAAATGCTTGAGCTTGAGCTTGAGCTTGAGAAGCTTCTGGTCCAGTGGGTCCGTAAAACTCACTTGGATAAGCGGTATTACTGAACCAGACAAAACAAAAAGCGATAAAATCGAAAACAGATAAAGCACCTAAACTATAAGACAAGCTTCACCAGACCATACAAACGCACGGCGAGCCCATGCAAAGGGCTTGGTTAAGATATGCCAAATTCCACTAAGCACACAAATGGAACCCAACCATACATGTCCCCCAATTTTATCTTCTAGTCCTCAAGTAATAATTGAAGACTACAATATTTCTCATATACAAATAATGCCTACATCCAGCTAGAACCCAGAGAAATCTTATCATACAACTATACTTGTTATGTTTGTTTGCTGATGTTGGAAAAAAGAAATTAATCAATTCCATATGAAGTGCAATGATAACATCTGAAAGGTCCATTTCAGTTTGCCATCATTGTTCTTAAGGCGTTGAGGCGAGGTGTGGCGCCCTACCTCCTCTGGACGCCTAGGCGACGCCTAGGCGAGGCGAGGCGACGCCATACACCAATGTAAAAGCAGCATATTAGCAGTATAAAGGGGAAAAGAAATGAGAAAAGAAGAAAGAAAAGAGAAAAGGCCCGAGAAGAATGCAAGGCCCAGCCCACCAAGTCACTACCAGCCCATAAACTACTCATCAGTCCTCCCGTGAGCCCACCCTCTCCACCCTATCGTCGTGCGCCGCCGCTCGCCCGCTCGTCCCAGACAGAGCACCAGCGCCGCCGGTCCTCCTCCTTGCCGCAGCCACCCCCAGATGGAGCACCAGCGCCGCCGCTCCAGGAAGGGGCGCCGGCAGGTAGGCAGAGACGGAACAGAGCACCGCCGCCGAGGATTCCAGGTGCTGGCGGCCTACACCCTCTCTCTTGGGGGCCAGATATCGCCGGCGCTGGTGCCGTCGAGGATGAGGAAGGCGGAGGTCGTCGCCTGCTAGTTCTGGTAACCTTCTTGCTCCTCCTTTCATCTCCCGGTCGCTCCTTCCCCTTGCTCTTCCTCTCTTCTTGCTGGGCGTCGGCGACGCCTTGGCCTCCCTGAGCGCCTTGACGCCTTGGCGTCGCCTAGGCGACGCCTTAAGAACTATGTTTGCCATTGAATCATCAGTGTTACAATAGTACTACTGATCTAAACCAGCAGTACTGCAACTGCCACTGCAGTTGCCATGCTATAAGAGAATGCCCCAGGCAGGCTAAGCAGACAGCCAGACACCTAGCCTAACTAACACCACAAGGCACTAGGTGAGAAGGTGCCAGCACAGCACCTGAATAGCCCCTAGTGCTTTTTAAAACAAAGAGTAAGCAATAAAAATGAATACCATCAAGGCAAACAAGATATAGCAGTAGACAATTGATGCAAGCATCCCATGTAAGTGTTTAAGACTACTTAAACGGCTATGGTCCAGGCCCAATGCCTGTGCAGGATACGGTAACACCAGGTCCAGCCGTCCAGTGATGGGGGCACCATGCATGCACGAGTGTAAATGGACCACAGCATTTTTGCTCAATAGGCTAGGCTAGCAGATATCTAATAGCATTCATGTTTGAAGGGCCAGCCTTACAAGCTTATCATCCTAGTTTCAATTACCTATTAAGTGATAGTCACAATCAATTAACATGATATCGTATTGTTTGATGGAATCACATCCTAACACGCGCTTTCATTACAATGTTCAAATTGCATGCCACCAAGCAGCTATATAATCCAAATCCAAAATTAGTAACAAGGATCACTTTGGAATACAGGAAATCATATCACCAACATATCATAAGCATGGCAGTAGCAGCAGCAACAAAGGCTCTCAAACAAGTTAGCGTAAGCGACAAGGGCCAGAAAACAAAAAGGATATAGAAGTGACAGGGGTATTAGCATCACGCACCCTAACTTGCATATTAATAATGTTTCCATAGCCATAAATGGAAACCAGAAGAAGGAAAACAAAACAGCATCTTGATGTTAAAGTCTACATAACAGATTGCATTACTAATTAAATCAAGTAATCAACAGAGTCATCCAATTGTGGAGCCAGGAGTTACATGGGTGGGCTGAAGTAGGATATATGTTGCCACATCTTTCACCATTTATGCATGGCTTGAATTTACTTAGGTTTAGCTATGATTATCCTTCAAATACTAACAAAATATACAAGTTAATGTAAGCCATGGGAACCAAATTACTCATGAATGCATTAGAAACTGAAAGAAATTGAGAGAACGAACCACTGCCTAAGCAGTACAATGTACAAGGCACATCCAGACATCCTCATCCTAGCTAGGTGAAGAATTATCACTCGCACAATTTGGCTTTTGTGGGGTTAAAAAATCAAGGAATGAACTAATGAAGAGGGAAAGGGAATCATGAAGCACTATGTTCGCAAGTATCATAGAGTACTGTTAATAATCCATAATTCACAAACAGGAATGCAACAAGATAGAATCCCATCACTTTGGCAAGGCCTATGCGTCACATGAAAAATCTATCTGACAATATATGCAGTGCAGTAGCAAGGGCATGGCCCCTGCTGGATAACCCCCCTAGCTCTGGTGTCGTAGTCATCTCTTTCCGAATAATACATGATAAAAGAAAAAAATCTTCCAAGCAGAACACTGAACACCATTACTGAACCAATTATGCAGCATGATTTTCAGGGTGAGGTAGATATGGAAAGATTTGTTGACATAGCAAACATACATTACTGAACCATTCATGCTACCCTTTTAAAACCCAAAGTACAAACCGTCAATGTCGTCTACGCACCGTTCCCATGTATCACTCATGAAACTGCTTAAACAGTAGGCATTTTTAGTAAACCATGCAAAATTTGTCGTTTCCGATTAACAGAAACCAAAAGTGTAACGGACAATCTAGCCTATTGGGTGCTACGGGTATCACCATGCAAACTTGTCGCTTCTTATTTAATAGAGACCAAAGCCGTTACAGAATCTGCAGCTCTAACCTACAATTCACCATCACCTTGCGGTAGTAAGCCCCAGGGACAACTCTGAACGGACAACTACAGAACAAAAAACACACAACAAAATTTTCCAAGCAAATCCGACACCCACAGATTAATCAATAGGAACAAGATAAAAACTGCCCTGAGCTTCCTAGACAGTCCCAGTTCCAGGGCAAACCAAATCCGTAATATCACACGACCTATCTGCAGTTACGCATGCATGATTCCGAATCAAACCACGTTAAAGCAACTAGCAGCGACACAAGAAGCACTAAATCGGCTACAGATCAGAGGGGGAATCAAAGCTGCGAATCTCACCTCCGTCCCACGGCGTATCATCCGGCCTGCAAAACCACAGGAACCCTTTCATCAACACCGCAAACACGGGTAAAACAAAAATAGATTAGGCACCGTCTCCCTCCCCCCGAGATCCAAAGCCCCAAACCCTAGAACAGGGACGGGGCTAACGAACTCCGGGGCGAGGGGGCGGGGAACAAACGAACTCCGAGGGATCACCCACCCGAATATGACGGCGTTCCAGAGCATGATGTTGTTGTCGTGCGGCGCGCCGCTGATCCCGGCGGGCGGGTCCTGCTGCAGGCGCTTGAAGTCCCGCATCAACCGCTTCCTCGCCGGCGTCGACATCTCCCCCGCCGCCGCCCGGCGCCTCAAACCCTAGCTAGGGTTTGATCGATCTCCGGCGGGCCGCTGCTCAGCCCGCTCTCTCTGGTTGCGTCTGGAATCAGAGAAGCTTCGGGGCACGAGAGACAGAGAGAGAGGAAGGGAAGGAAAGAGGAGACGGTGGGTGGTGGAATGGGTGCGCGTGAGAAAAGTTTCACGGGTGGAAAGAGTGGAGGCCGCGACGCCCACGCGGGGCGGTGGGCCATCACCTCCCCGCGACGTCGCTTCGTTTCCACGCAGGGCTCGGCTCGCAGCTACTGACCCGTGGGTCCATCCGCCTCGATGACCCCACCAGCCGACGTACTCGCGGGAGTCCAGGTCACTGACAGGTGCCGGACCAGGGGCCGTATGTCAGTCAGCTGGCGCCACAACTTGCTTGTTTTCGTGTGCGATGGAGACCGCTGACGCATGGGACCGGCGTGGGAAGAGATGTGCAGGACCCACTGGTCAGTGAATTGCGATGGCGAATTTTTTTGTGAGCAGCGGCCGAAAGGTGGGACTAAGTGGGGCCAGGGGTGGGCATCGTATCTCGTGCAGGCGGGTGGGGCCGGCCTGGCTGGCGGCATCCGTGGAGAGGGGCGGCAGCGCGTACGTGAGCAAAGCTGCCGGCTTGCCCGTAATCTTTCGTTGGCCACAGAAAATCGATTGCCGCCATAGGTTGATTCCACCACTTTCCGCTGGATTTGACGTATCAAACCAATTTAACTTTCGGCTGCGTTTAATTCGTGGAAAAGGTTTGGATTTTAGTATTGTAGTATATTTTATTATTATTTGATAATTAATGTTCAATCATGAACCAATTAGTCTTAAAAAATTCGTCTTGTATAATGCTTCATGCATGTATCTGAAAATTCGATGTGATAGGTACCGTAAGAAATTATTTGATAAGTAAACAGGGCCTTCATTAAATTTATAGGATTAAAAAAATCTGGTAGGTTAACTATGGTAAGTAGCAAACGTTGCCTTGCTAAAACAACAGCAAGACGCCAAGGTGTCTGACGATGAGATCATATCCATCTTAGGTCATGTTCGATTACAAAATATGACGACATATAGATATAGTGGGTTCCAAAATTTGCCCTATCAAATTATGGGTATGTCATATTTATTTTCCAAAATGTGGGTATGAATAGCAATTGGTTGGATGCCAAAATGGTATGGCCAAAATTTTGACGATCGATTGGTTTGATGTCAAAATACAAATACCAGAAGAGAGAATTCGCAGAGACAGCTAAAATGCGGGCCATGTGAATGTTGCCAATTCGAGTCATGCCAATGCCCACTTTCTAGAAATCAACCCAACGAATGCCCATGTGCGCGCCATCGGAGATGAGTATGACGACACCATGGTGAGTGTGTGTGCCATCAGTGAAGATTCATCGCCATGCTGGGAAAAGGAAGAATGTGAATGAGCATTGTTTTGCTACTTTCTGTCTCTTGCAGATGGTGTACATATTCACCACCTCTCATCATTGACAATTATGGTTACTTGCCAACAGAAATGTCAAAAATCCATGTAACATTTGACAACAGGCTAAAAAATGTGTCACCTCCAATCTGTCTCTCCAGTCTCTCCTATCTGATTGCTTTTTCAGTCCAGTTTAAAACAGAGCTAAATGAATGGGTTAGTAGCAGGCAGCTGCAACAAACCCCCGTTGCCAATACACAAGAGCACCATTTTATCATGACCTGGTGAGCTTTTGCAGGGTCTAGCTGTCTACACATCGATCCAGTACTGTTCTGGGACCAAACAAATCAACTAATTACAAACAAAATGCCAGTTAAGATGTAAGAAGCATGTTGAGATACAGCTAGTCACAGCTATTTAAAATTGTTTTTCTTCACATACAGGACGAATTGACATCGTCATTTACAGAGCGAGAGCTGGCAAACCATGTCCGAGTTGTGGGTTGGTCTCAGATTCTTGGCCTAACCCTGCGTCCACTGGTTTCGCCACCGTCTGAAAGCTGCGCACAAACACTCTGGCTCTTCCCACCACTGCTGCACTGCTCCTCGCACCCTGCAACAGTTTTCAGTATCTCTGACTGCAGAGATGGGCAGTTGTCCCTGAGGTAAAGGAATCCCTCAGTCCGGATTACAGCTGCAGAGACATAAGGGTATCTGGAATGTGTTATGGAGCTATATAAACTTAATCGCACCAATATCTGTACAAACTTAATTGCACAAATAAAGCAATTGAAAGGTTAAACATTGGTATACAACAACAACAACAACATAGCCTTTTTTCCCAAGCAAGTTGGGGTAGGCTAGAGATGAAACCCGAAAGAAATAAATTCAAAGTTCAGGCACATTGATAGCTAGTCTCCAAGCGCTCCTATCCAAAGCTATCTCTTTAGAGATATTCCAATCCTTAAGGTCTCTCTTAACCGACTCATCCCACGCAGTTTAGGTCTACCTCTACCCCTCTTTACATTATCGACCCGCTCAAGAACCCCATTACGCACCGGCACCTCAGGAGGCCTTCGTTGGACATGTCCAAACCATCTCAGCCGATGCTGGATAAGTTTCTCCTCAATTGGTGCCACCCCGACCCTATCCCGAATAACAAAGGTTAAACATTGGTATGTGGGGCAATAATTTTCCTGGTAGTATCCAGGCACTGAAAAACTATATACTTATTCACATGGCTGGTGTCCGTTAGCAAACATACATAGGTATTATAATATAGCATGCCATGTAAGTCACATCTGAAAGCTGCTAGGGACAACAAGTCACAGTCCCCAGTCTACTTCAGTTAGTTTACCTTCAATTCACAATTGAGGTTGCCAATGTAGTACGTGTAGAATAAGTACAACACCCACGAGCTATCAGAAAACAAGAAATTAATGTATACTGCATCTGCATGCTACCTCTTACTGAATTGAAAGTACCTTAAAATCTTTCTCATTCAGTTAATAATGTTAACATAGTCTAGGTTGTTAAAAAAACAACTGTACCAAAATGGCACTCCAGTGATGTACAGAGAGTGATGTACAGAGCTGATTATATGGAAGCATCTATAATGGTCAAATGCATACTTCCACAAGAAGTATAGCAACAAAGTTTTTAACTGGCAAAAGCAATAAACTTGTTCATGCCACAATAATAACCATAAAAATGAACACACAAAGGGACATACACTCAAATATAGAAACAAAACAAAGTTTTTTAACACTTGGAGTCACTCTATTATCACTTGTGTTTGTGTAATACTGTAATACTCGTTGTTTGAATGTTGGTTTAAACTGCAGATTGAAGCTTGTATTATTTGCTTGAATCATGCTATGTGGCCTAGGTGAAAAAGAGCTGCTTCTTCTCAAACGGTCAAAACAATGTATTTCCATTATTTCTGATAATGAAAGTGGGATTGAACCTCGTATCAGAAACAAGGGGAAACCAAAGTTTTTTTTTTGACGATTTTTCATGTTTATGACAACCAATGTTTTCAAATCGAGCGACTAATAGCGATTAATCGCGATTAATCGACCTTATCGGTCCAGCGTGCTCGATTAGGGTCCACGACTCGATCAGGAAGCCTGATCGACCGATCGACCGACTAATCGGCGATTAGAGGCGATTAATCGTCCGACTAGGGGTGTTCTCGATCAGGTTTGTGTAACTGGGCTGGATTGCTTGTGGGCTGGTGAGAAAATGAGAGGCCCAAAGCCCACTAGGGTTAGAACTTAAGAGGCAAGACTGGAGAGGCTCCCAGCCAGGCAGTCACCATTTGCTCTATATTTACTAGACATAGAAAACTAGACACTTTTTTGGTCTGAAATATATATGAAAATATATACTAGTACTTCAGGACTTAACTCCTATATATATATACACACATATATATATCCTAAATGTCCTGGACGACTAGTGGACGACTAGGGTCGATCAGACCCGACTAATCGACCCTAGTCGACGACTAATCACGATTAGTCGTCTGGTCCACCCATTGTTCGATCAGACGATTAGGCGATTTAAAAACATTGATGACAACACAACAAGCAAATACTGGGACACTTGGTGTCATAATCAGAAACAAGATTCAATGTGAAAAGTTTTAGTACCTGAAAGATTTTCGGCAGCAAATTTTAGGCAAACAGCTTTAAGCTCCATAGCATGGTGACGATCAGCCAATGCTAGTGTACTCGCAACTGAGGCCACTGATATACCCTTGCACAGGTAAGACTCGCATAGCAATCTTAGTCTTCCTAAGTCATACTTGTCTGCTGCAGCCAACAATTTTGCTGCCAGTGTATCAAAGACAGAACTATCAGAGCTTGATGCAGCCAACTCGTTCTCATCAACAAGAGTATCTCTATAGATGAAATGAAGCATCGCCTGCAACAAATATTTACATAGAGTAATTACTTGCTGGCACTGTTATACTGCAAGGATAAGCTCAACATGGGAACAACAACATACCTTGAAAACCTTTGGCTCCATATTATCAATAGAAAACTCTCTCAGTTCATCACTTTCATCAACCTCGTTCTTCTCTCCCTCAGATTCGTCATCAAAAAATTGAGATCTGAATACATGAGACCGTGCAGCCAACACCAACATATGGGCATGAAACCTCTCTCCTCCCACATTAAGAATGACATCAACACCCTCCTGATTGTCCAACAGTGAACCAAAATGATAGCCGATGTCTGAGTCTGGAACCTGTATAGAGTGTGGTCTGGAGTAATCAATCGTTGACACAACAACACCAACAGTGCAATTTATCTTCAGGCAATCGTCTTTAAGAAAGTCTGAAGTCTCGAGGGCAGTTCGCCGAAAGAACCGTTTGTAACCCCTGAAACAACGAAGGATGAATTAAATTAAATTCTCAGAGGCTGATTAGCTGTCCTCACTTGATGGAACGGGACAATGTTGCAAGAGCAACAACAATTTCAGACAATACAGTTCCCACATGTAAAGAAACATTTAGCAAGCTTTATCCATCTCTCAATTTACATTATCAATGCATCACAAGAGAATATTTCTTGTGCTGACAGTATGCAATCAAAATAACTAAGCAAATTAAAGTAACTAGCTGCTGTTTACAATAAATCAAATCATTCGATGAACTTGTATTGAGGTGAACATCTAATAAATAAACAATAAAAAAAACTTGAACTATACACATTACCGTAGAATAACTGCTGCTACTTACAGCTTTGCACTACTAACAAACATACCAGTATGAAAAAAGAAATGAGCCAAACAAAAATATCATATCAGGGTCCTAAAAAACACGAGTATAAATGTATCAAACCAAAGTAGATTCCAGGCAAGATTCAAGGTTACTTCCATTGAAAGAGAAGGACCACCAATTCAATTGACCAGGGACTGGCAGCCCCGTCATACCCATAAAAATCATGTCCATTGACTCAATATATATACTAGAAAACTAATGAAAACAAACATCAACTGTGTAATTCCAACACTCCTGACAATCTAATTCATGAATAGAAGTGCACAGGAAAGATTAGCTGTAGGCTTACTGAAAGGGTGATCAAATGTATATTGTATAAAGTTAATGCCACTTCATTACTTCAAGGGAAACCAAAACTTGTTCAAACATAAACAAGAACATTTGCCAATAAGTTTTAGAACAAAGGAAGCAAAAAAAAAATACTATAACATCGGTACACTATTACACTACAGTCTACAACAACTAAAAACAAAATACAGCAACTGAAACTCTGAAAGCATATGTTCAACAGCATCATTAACTTGCTGGAACCACGCAAATCACAATTCGACAAAGTTGCCCATTTCAAGCATGACTTGATAACTCCCATGTTATCTGTGTGATCCAATTTCAACAGTGGAATATCCATCATTGCACATGCCAATTTATCAGTGAATGAAGCATACAAACAACTCATATCCAAATTGCAGAACAAACCACTGTGGATGCTAATTCGTCACTATGGAAGCAGTTTCATGCCAGTAACAACCTAACACGACCACATGAAGCCTGATTGAAAATTGACTATTGGATTACAATTCTACTGCCGAATTAAACCTCTGAAACGCTAACTCGTCACAAGCACAGTAGTATCATACTAGTAACGAACCCAACACGACTGAATATGGGATGGGACGAGCACGAAAAAAATGGACGGGGAGGGATCAGCGCGGGGCTTACCACATGGATCCGCGGTATTTGAGGGTGTACGGGCCCGACTCGAGGGAGCGGTCGAAGTGGGAGTGGACCTTGTGCTTGCCCTTGCCGCTCTGGTCGAGGAGCGTGAGCTCGAAGAGCGCGCGGACGTCGGTGCCCTCGGAGGCGAGGGCGATGAAGACGGAGACGTAGGCGGAGTTGTCCTCGGGGTTCTTCCCGTCGGGGTAGAAGTAGACCGCCCACTGGAACCCGCCCACGGAGAAGGTCTCGCTGGCGATGTGCTTCCCCACGCCCATGCCCTTGGCCAGCGAGTAGCCCTGGATCACGAACCGGTGGGAGCCGTTGACGGTCTCCGTCACGGAGCGCGAGCTGGTCGGGGACGCCGACACGTCCCGCTGCGAGGGGGCCGCGGCGGTCGGGGGCTGCGGGGCGGGAGGGTGCGCGTGCGCGTGCGCCGGGGGAGGGGGCGCTGGCGGCGGCGAGGCGTCGCCGGCGTCCTCGTCCATGGCGGGCGTGGTAGGGTTAGGGTTCGCGGGGGCAGGAGGAGGAGGCGGGGGATTGGGGATTGGGGAATTTGGCCTCGGTTCGTCTGTTGCGGTTGCGGGTGACGTGAGCGCGCGTGGCGAGGGGTGCGAACTGTGATGCGACGCTGCCGGGGAAGCCGAAGCTGCGAGCCGGCCGGTCGGGTCGGACTTGGTGGCTGCCCGGTCGGTCGGTTTCGTCGCGTTCGCGTTCGAGGTTGTGTTTAGCTAGTGAAAAAGTTCTCATTGATTGACTCACATCATATTAAATTTTACGATAAATGTATAGAGTATTAAATATAATTAAAAAATATAACTAATTGCACAGTTTAATTGTAAATGACGAGACGAATCTTTTAAAACTAATTACTTCATAGTTGGACAATAATTGTCAAATAAAACTGAAACGTGCTACAGTAACTTTGGTTCGGCCACTCCATTCTAGAGTCTCTCGTGCACGTTTTCCGAGTGAAGAATCTCGTATGTATGGAGTACTAAATGAAGTCTATTTGTAAAATCTCTTCAGGGATGGGTGTAACTTTTCGCGACGAATCTAATGACGGTAATTAATCGATGATTAGCTACAGTGATGCTATAGTAACATCCTCAAATCACGCGGTCAAAGGCCTCATTAGAATCTTCAGGATTCCTAGCGCGGGGGTTCTGAAGTTGGTTTTGTAAACTTACTTTGTTTGACACCGTAATTAGCAGTCAAAGTGTGTTCTAGCCTATTCTAGAAAAAACCAAACAATGCCTCTTTTGCCTCTTTGACGATGACGTGGCATGTTTCCGTGCCGGTGGCGGATGCGAACACGACACTACTAAAAAACGATTTGTAGAAATATCCCGAATTCTTTTTAGAGACGGACCTAAATTTGACCCCTTCTATAAATAAACCTAAGCACTGTAGCAACAAATCCGTCCCTAGAAACACTTTTTGTAGGGGCGGCTCACTCCCCAGCCCGCCCCTACAAATTGTGTTTCTAGGGGCGGCTCACCCCCCGCCAAACCGCCCCTACAAATGGCTCCATTTGTAAGAGTGGCCGGGGGTGAGCCGCCCTTATAAATGAATTTTTAAGGGTGGTTGACACGCCGACCCGTCCCTACAAATATATGCAAGGTTTTATTGTTTTTTGGCTCAAATGGAGCTCTCTTTGCCTCTCGTTTGATTTAGATGTCAATAGTGTGGATTAGCCATAGTTCATGCGAATACCAAGCATGTGGAGAGCCGCCTCTGCCCCTCCAATGCCAGAGTACTGATAGGTGGTACGCAACAGTCGTGTGGAAACATGTCCTTGAGTACTGATAGGTGGTACGCAACAGTCCACTTGGAACGAGTTGTCCAGGGAACGGTATCTCTTTGTCCTGCTGATTCTTCTGGTACGATTCTTCGGGAAGCCGAGTTGGAACTCCATCTCGTTCGACCCATACCAAATTCCATTTTTTGCATTCTTCAAGCACATACTTTTGAAATTTTACAGGAGGCGGATCTTCACAATTTGTTAGGGCTAGGCGAATCCTCTCTAACAACTTAGCACTAGCCACACAAGTCTGAAGACAGTTAAATTATCTTATTGGATCCCACGAGGGCCACCACTTCTTGGTAAGAGGAAAGGCATCAAAAATTGCCTTTGGAGGTATAGAAAGTAGAGGTGACCCATTCACGAGTGGCAGGTTATGTATTTAGCCTCTCTTTCTTGCAGCGGCACAGGAGTACTTTGAGTCTACAAATTATGGATCAATATCAAAGAGGAATCTTGATATTTTACCCCCCAAACACCTTTTGCGGCAAGTGCCACATTCTCATAATAGAAGTATGGTGGCTCAATAGCCGGTCCAGGTAGCAATCTGTTGTTCACTGACCTTAACCCGTTCGACAAATTAAAACCAACAATTGGTTTTGGGAGACGCGTTGGCTCATCATCCAAAGATTTAACATAAGTTCACAGCTACACGAATAGTGTGCAATACATAGTCACAACTCACAAAATCCACTTAGAAATAGAAGATTTAACAAAAGTTCAATTGCATCTCTACATTACATCGTCTAATGAATATTATACCAAAGCAAGAGGCAGTCAACATAATTAACATCGCCAATCTTGTACCCCCAAGGCATGTCAATGAAAATCAATGCACGGATAAGTGCGTTGTCCTTTGCTTCACTTCTGCGAGGAAGTGCTTTGCCGTAGATGGTGAACATTGGTTCTGCAGTAGGATCTGGCGTGGTTCGAAATTGAAAAGAACCCTAGTAGAGACCTTCCCTTGTATGTACCGATCCCTCCTCAGTCGAATAATAACCCAACTGCTCCACGGTTTGACATAAAATTTCTTCTAAACTCATCGCAGCAAAGGTGTTACCAAATATATCTGCAATGGAGATGGAATATAAATATTACAAAATGTTTTGATTAACAAAATTCACATACTATGTCATGTAGAAACTATCATAATTCTTTAAATTAACAAAATTCACATACTATGTTATGTAGATTTTCGCGTGAAAAGCTCTCACAGAGACTAACAATATCATATTGATTCCGTCGAAGTGCTTGGATTTTGAACCATGACAAATCTGGAATCAGATAACCATAGCTCTGAAGTTCCAAAAAGCATGCTTTTACAGCAGTTCTTTCATAAGTCATCTGGACTGGTGATTTTTTCCCACTAGCCACTATTGGCATCATGGTACCTGGATCTTGTCTTAACGGTATCTCGAAAGAGATTGTCATTTTCTTGAATTGTTGGCATTCTATGGTTACCACCTGAAGAGGTGTACCACCTAAGCATTGCAGTACCTCAGTAAGCCATTTAAAATAAGCGATCACCTACATTATATTAGAGGTAACATAACATTAATAAGTATCAACCATTCTTATTAAAGGCCAAAAAAAGATCCTAGACAAAAGATGGGTCTTACTATGCTTGGAGCTGTAATGTTCTGATGAGAACATCGTCCCAGTCTAGCCCTGTTGACTCTGCTGAAAGATATTCCAGGAGGCCGAGCAAGGGGCAAAGGGTAATCCTGATGCGGCACACCACCACCAAAACCACCACTTGCCATATGCCTTCATAGAAAAATTATGCATATTTCATACATAAAATAATATGTATTCAATTCTCAAATTTACTAGCTAATTTACATAATTAAATTTTCTATTCTTAAACTAATTAGATAATTTCACTAACTATATTTCTTATTCTCAAACTAATTAGCTAATTTCAATAACTACATTTCTTATTTTTAAACTAATTAGCTAATTTGAATAACTACATTTCTTATTCTCAAACTAATTAGCTAATTTCACTAACTACATTTCCTATTCTCAAACTAATTATCTAATTTCACTAACTAAATTTCTTATTGTCAAACTAATTAGCTAATTTCTCTAACTACATTTTTTATTCTCAAACTAATTAGCTACTTTCACTAACTACATTTCTTATTCTCAAATTAATTATCTAATTTCACTAACTAGCTAATGTTATACAGAAAAACAATAAAAATAAATCAAGAATCTCACCTTAGCTCAGATCTGGAGCGGAAGATCCGAATTGTGGGCGCCGGAGGAGCACGACTATGGGCGGCGGAGGAGGACGACCACGACCGGCGGAGAAGGCGCAGGTTCGGCAGGGCGGGGGGAGGAGGCGCGCGGGCGGAAGTGGCCGCGGGCGTGGAGGGCAAAGGAACGACGCGGGTCAGGCGCGGGATGGGGCGCGTGGGCGGAAGTGGCGTCGGGCGTGGAGGGCGACGGCGCTGGAGGTGGGGGCGGACGGGTCGGGCGGCGGCGGCGGCAGGAAAGGCTTGTCCTCTAGCTCTCTAGAAATGAAGAAAACCAAGTCCCATATTTATATGGACAATAATTTATAGGGCCGGGCGGGGGCATCACCCGCCCCTACAAATCTATTTTTGGGGGCGGTCCAGGCCGCGGACCGCCCCTAAAAATCAATTTGCCGCCCCTACAAATAGTTTTCCAATTTTGTTTGGAAAATTATTTAATCCTAAAACAATAGCAAACGATATATAAAAAATGTGAAATTTTCACCATAAGCGTATAACAACCTGTGGATCTAGTGAAAAATACTAAAAATAAAATTCTAGTTTTTTATTGTTTGAATGTGTGCAAAGGGCAAAGTTGCTCTTATGTTGTATGAGAGAGTAATGTGACTTAGTAGAGGTTAAAATTTGAACATATTTTCTTATGACATATACTGCAATGTAGTTTTATTAGTTTTGCTGTGTTTTACACATCAAAATACGCGTATGGTAAAAATTTCAGCATTTTTTGATAACTTTTACTATATTTTCTGATTTAAAAGAATTTTTGGAATAAATGTGGAAAACTATTTATAGGGGCGGGCGGGGCCATCACCCGCCCCTACAAATCTATTTCTAGGGGCGGGCGTAGCCACGGACCGCCCCTAGAAATCAATTTGTAGGGGCGGGTGACGACCCCACCCGCCCCAACAAATAGTTTCCCAATTTTATCTGAAAAATTATTTAATCCTAAAAAAAAGCAAACAACGTGAAATTTTCACCATTAGCGTATAACAACTTGTGGATCTGGTGAAAAATACCAAAAATACAATTCAGGGTTTTTATTGTTTGAATGTGTGTAAAGGACAAAGTTGTTCTTAAGTTGTATGAGAGAGTAGTGTGACTTAGTAGAGGGTAAAGTATTTCTAGAGGCGGGTGTGGACCCCACCCGCCCCTACAAATCATTTCTAGGGGCGGTCGGCGCCATGGCATGCCCCTAGAAATAGATTTTTAGGGACTGGTGATGCCCCCACCCGCCACTACAAATCGAGCTTCTATAAATATCTAAGGATTTAGAAAAATTTTCAGACTCCCCTAGCGCGCGCGAGAAGACGTCGTAAGGCTGCCAAAATTTTTGGTGCACCCCCGCCACCGTGCCCGCCTCCTCTCCGCTGCGCCCGGCCGTCTCCTCCCGCGCGGTGGTCCCCCCGCCCGCGACCTCCGCGCCGGCTCCCCCGGCCCCTTGCCCCGCTACTCACCGCTCATGGCGACCAACGCCACCACCCCAAGCTGCGCTGCCACCCACCCTCAGGTGACCAACCGATGGCACATTTCAACTATCAACACTTGACACTCTTTTAGGAAGAAGAGTTCAACTTGCATGCCCAAGTTTTTGCCGGCCTCTTAATAATTAGCAAGTTTCCTCCTTGTCCGCATACTCCAGTAGAAGTCCCCCGTTCTGTCAGTCGCAGCGAGCTACAACAAGTGATATTGAACAACACTGGGATAGAGCTTCCGCTAGAGAATGTCTTACGTTTGTTTGGCGATTATGTGCTGCTAACACGATCATACGACGAAGCCAGTCACCTCTTGAGTTTTCCATACATCCAAGTTGAGAACCATATCCTTACGATCGTAGGATGGACGCCCGATTATGGTTCCACTACTTTATTTTTGGATGAGTCTATTCCACTAGAGCACCAGATACAAGGTAGACGACAACAACCACAAGGAAATAGCGTACTGTTGTCGGTCGAAACCCACCGGCGAGCAGCGACGGGCAACACGAAGAGCCGGAAGGTTGCTGGGGCGCTGGCAGGCACTGCTCCCTCATCGACGGCCCCTCAATTCCGTCATGCGCCCGGAGAATGTGTGGAAAGCCGGGCGTGTCACCTGACCTATACCCGATCAGGAGTGTGCAGACGTGCTCCAAACAGTTTCCTGCGTACAAAGACACGTGTAAACGTAAGTCCGAGCCGTGGTCGGCTCCCCGGGACGACTCTTGCATCGGCTTTAAAGAGCCGATCGAGTCCTGGTGTCAGAGTAGATCTATATTTATCCATATATTGATGAATAAAGCAAATAACTATGAATCTGCTTCAATTAAATCTAATTAATCTGATCTACGATGGTAACAGCTTCACTGCTAGATCGGAACATCCTACACGTGATTAGGCCTAGCGAACATAACAGACAACTAAACCATAACCTAAAACAGAGGCCTAAGAACTAGCAAAAGCCGATTCCCGGAACAATCCCTATCAAGGCTAAGATAAATCATCTATTACACCACCGGATCATCCAATCCGTTTGCAAGGCCTAACCTAGCAGATATTACGCCAACTCTTAATAGTAAGAGCAAAGCATAACAGATCGGATCTATCAAACTTAAAAGAAGCAGGGTGTTGCCTCTGTGCAACTAATTCTATGCGACATGAACTAGCATGAGGTTGAAACGTGACTGCACAGAGACAACATGATATTCGTAGATGATAAGCAACGAAGCACAAAAGATCTACTAAAAGCCATGCTACGAACATCAAGATAACTAGCATTACTCGCCATCAAAAACGCTTCAGTACGAGTAATACCAAGGTAAAAGCAAGAACAACACTGCCCTGATCGCGAGAAACGATCAGGGCAGCATGGCGCTTACTTGGATGAAACCCTAGGATTAGGGGTGGCGATGCGCCGAGAGTTGTTGTTTGCGAGACGTGATGATGCTCCCTCTTTACGAATAACAAAGGGTACATATTTATAGTCCGGAGACTTGGGAAACAATCTAAACTAATCTTGTCCCGATTGGACTCTATCTCTAATCTTAAACTAAATCTAAGGATACATGGCCTATGTGGCCCAGATGCTCACGCAGGAGCCGATTTACAAGTCTTCTTGATCTTCTGCTTTAAGCCCATCTTGCTTCCGGCCCATAAATTAACCCTGTTAATTTATGGCGATAACACATGCCCCCCTGGTTTTGGCAATGATAGTTCCAAAACCAATCTGTCGCTTCATCTTCCCGTTAATGCTCATTAAACACACTGTAACCACCAAGGAAGACGCAACGTCTCTGCAACTGGCTCCTCGTAGAATGTGAAACTGCCGATCCGTCTCCCATCTTTTACTATTTAATCTCACCCCGAATCGGCTTTTCTTCACAGCGAACTCCTTCTTCCTCCGAAAGCCAATAGCGCAGAAACCACAATCCTCCAGCAACAATGGCGATCTCTTCTTCCTCCGACTCCAACTCCTTCGGAGACTCTTCTTCTTCTTCCTCTTCCCCTTCTTCTTCTTCCCCCTTCCTGCTTCTTCCGTCGACTCCATCCCGGAGAGTCGGGAGCCGACGCCAGAGTGGGACCCAACCACAGCGCACGAAGCGCTGGCTCCTCTGCACTGGGATGCAGAGGAGTTCAACTTCGGGGTCGCCTCCGAGGAAGACGAGCCCGAAACTGAAGGAGAAGACCTCCTGCTCCTGTTCCAAGAGGAGTCGGAGAAGGACGAGGAAGAAGACCCCTCTTCGGACAGAGTCGACTCTTCCTCGGAAGAGGAGATCGACTCCCCCACCGATGACGACGAACCGATGGGCGGCAAACCCTTTCAGTTCCTCGGGTCCTCTGAGGAGGACAGCGAGGAGGAGAAGAGCGGCGGCGGTGATGGCTGGAGCGACCTCGGGTCCGAAGGCGGCAGCAGCGCCTTCAGCAGCGACGACGACGACGACGACGATGACGGCAGCGACGACGACGGCAGCGGGGATGTGCCGGCCCGAAGCCCCAAGCGTCGTAGGTACTAGGTACCTACGAACAGTAGTAGTATCGTAGGGGTAGAATCACAAAGCCGAAGGATTGATTCCTTTGTAAAATCGGCTTTCCTTGAAATAAACTTTCCTTTAATGAAATCGAGTTTCTTCAATTTTGTGCGTCTTCGTTTACTTTCCAAAAAGCCGATGGCAACGCATCAGGCCCCTATAAATATCCAAGAGCCGACGAAATTCAAACTAGAAGCAACCCGCAAAGGAATAGAGTAACACTTCCAACTTGAACCGAACTCTTAAATCCGAGCATAATTCGAAAACCAAGCTCCACAAATTCGAGCAAGAACTCTCTCAAGCAGCCGGAATTCGAATCAGAGCCTACAGCAATCAAACCCTAAGTCAACAGATCTGAACCATGGCAGATTCTACAACTCAGACGACAAGCTCCGCAATCGATGATACGGCAATCTGCGGCCTGAAGGTAATATTCGGCCTAATCCTTTAGTTTTCTTCAGCTTTCCAAGCTTCTGAAACTAAAACTCTGAAACATGACACCATACATATACTTCTGAATTTCTGAACTTCAGGTGTCAGACATCCTTCTATCGCATCCCTCTAACCCAAAATCTTTCTGTCTTGGCCCACGAACCCATGAAAATCCCATAGATTTGATCTCTTGTGAAGCAAATAGGATTCCTTTTGTGAGTCAAAACATCGATCTGAACCTTTGGGCCGACTGCTTAAGAGCCTGGCCTAATCCACCTGAAAGCTGGATTACATGGTACAACAGAGTAGCAAAAGCTCACATGCCCTTATGGCAGGATTTGAACATAGCCGATGCACTTAGCTTATCACTGTCACCCCTTGACAAAGATGAAAATCTTCTGAAAACCATCGGCTATTTCTGGTCTGATGCTCTGAATTGTTTCATCTTTGGTCATGGAGCCATGACCCCTACTCTGCTGGATGTCACCATGATCACTGGACTAGACATTAATTCTCCTAATCCTGCTGCTCACAAAATGGCAGAAGTCCCCTTCAAACTTTCTTCCAAGGTTAACTGCACAAACTGGGGCACTTACATGAGTCAGCACATTAAAATAAAAGGTCCAGTGACTGAGAAGGAACACACAACCTTCTTAAATCTTTGGCTAGAGCACTTCATCTTCTGTTGTCCTTCTTTAGCTCCAACTAAGAACTATCTCCCCTTGGCCTATCACCTGGCCCATGTTAATCACACCGGCCTAGGCAAACTCTTCCTTGGAGAAACCTACAGATATCTCCATTTGATGACATCTAATTTGCTTAACAAAAAGAAACTGAGAACTGGAGGCCCTTGGTGGTTTATTCAGTTGTGGGCACAACTGTACTTCCAGCACTATATTCCCAACTTCCAAGGCCTAACCAAGAACTCCTTTCCTAATGAGAATGTCAAACCAATTAGATGTACTAGTTATGGCCAAGCTTTATTCAGTCTTCCTGGCAGTAAATTGAACTCAACAGATGCAGCAAATTGGTTCAGAATCTTCTACAAAGGACTAGATAATCCCCTTTATTTCCCATTTACTGAATCTGAATCCTTTGAAAACCCAACTGCCTTCAGATTAGATAACTTTGCCGATGACGACAGCACTCAGCATCTGTATTCTTTGATGATTCGACCTGGCTTCCTCCCCATTGGCATCAGCACCTCTAATAGAATTATCAAGCCAGGTTATGAATCTTACCAGCAAGTCATAGCAGCTCGGCAATTTGGCCTAGGACAGGTTCCTCCCCACTTCCATATTCACCACTTGGTGGAGAGCAGAGCCAATCTGCCTGATGGTCTCACCAGCTCAAGATGCTACAGCATGTTTGACAATCTCCACATTCCAATACCAGCCAATTTGTCCTTCATCTCCTCATCAATCGGCTTTGATACTTGGTGGAACATGTGGAAAACTCATGTCTTCGGAAAAGCTCTAGGTCCTCGACTGCAGCAAATCGATCTTGAATATGTAATCCCCGAGGAAGAGGTACTGAATTTATGCATTCATCCTTATAAGTCCTCCATCCTTTACATGACTAATCTTGCTCATTCTGTCAGCAGCAACAAGACGGTCCAGAACCTACGACCAGCACTGGGGAGCCATTCCACTTTCTTCTAACTGCTCCTGACGTACTCTTCTGCAAAGGGTCACCACCAATGAAGAAAGTGATAATGACTATTCAGCCAGACTTACTCCAGTCGGCTTCCAAGCGAAGACAAACTTCTGCAAGTGTTGCCCCCCGAGTCTTGACCAAGAAAAGGAAGATGATCACGAGGCGTGTCATCAAGAAACTAGTACCATCTTCTTCGACTCCATCAGAGTCCAACACCAACCAGGTAACTCATCATTCAAGAACTTCCGTTTTATACACATGTACCCTGGTTGACTGTAATTTTATTCCCAGGACGCAGCTGAAGACATCCCCAATGCAGAAATCCTGGAACAACATGAGATGGCTGCAACTCCTGATGCACTAATGGATGCAAACGAGGAACAAGCCGATGCAGTAGATGTCATTGACGTCAACACCAGCTATAACAGGACAGTTGCTCTTGAACCGTCCAACACCTCTTCTTCAGAACAGGTAACATTTCAAAGCCAATTCTAAACTAGCCGATAGCTTCATAAATGCATCTTGTTCTAACTCCAGATATGCCTATAGAGCTTTGAAATTTCAGGTTTGCTTTCCTTTGACCCTGCATCAATGGGTCTGACTGTCCCTGGAGTAGAGACATCATCTCTGCAGCAATCGGCTAACTTGGCACATCAGCTTCAACTCATCAAGGATCTACTATCTGCTCCAATCACTTCTCTGGTTGATGATTCCAGCAAGATAAAGAACATTTTCGAGCAAATAGAATCCTAACTCCCGGAACCATTGCAAATCAAGCTCTGGCCAGCCAGCAACCTTCCATTCTTTCGGATAGAAGTGAGTAAAGCACAACAAAGGATGGAAGCGCGTCGCTCTCAAGCTTCTCTGAAAGCTGACATTACCCAAAAGTGTAAGGCCCTCAACCAGAAGAAGGCAACTCTAGATATCAAAGCTGAAGTGTCTCCCAACATGAAACTCATCCAGGCCGAGGAAGCTTCCATTGCAAACTCCAAACAAGAAACCCAGAAAATAGCCGAGCAGATACAAGCAGAGTTTGCAGAGATCAGCACCTTGAGTCGGCAGATAGTTACAGGTGATAACAAGGATGACGAAGCAATCATAGCACGAGCAGACACCGTCCGCACAGAAGCCATCCACTCCATAGAAGAATTCCTGAACCAGTAGATAGGCTCAAGAGACAATTAGTACTGCCTGTTAACCTGAAACTTGTACTTGTTTAAAAACATCTTAAGTCGATGGTTACACATCGGCTGTTCGCTTCATATGCATTTTTTTGTCGGCCAACTCAACGTGTTGGCCTATCTTCTCTTTTTTTTACTGGCCAACTCAACGTGTTGGCCTATCATCATCATCATCATTTTTTTTGTCGGCCAACTCAACGTGTTGGCCTATCTTCTCTTTTTTTTTACTGGCCAACTCAACGTGTTGGCCTATCATCATCATGATTTTTATTACTGGCCAACTCAACGTGTTAGCCTGTCATGATTACAGCCAGATGGATCTCATCGGTTCTCGTTACTCGCCTTCCCACATGCTCGGGAAGTATTTCTTGAGATGTTGACCATTGACAGCAACAGGAAACTTGACGCCGTCCAATTCCTCGAGCATGTATGCATTCCCAGGCAAGACCTGATCAACCTTGTATGACCCATGCCAAGTTGGAGACTATTTACCAAACCTTTTATGTTTAGTTCTCAATGGCAATACTGCCTCCCAGACCAAATCTCCGACTTGGAAATCCTTAGGCTTGACCTTCTTGTTGTATGCACGGGCAACTTTAGCCTTATTTTCCTTGATCTTTTCCAATGACCAAAGTCTTAGCTCTGTCAGGTCCTCCACGTTGTCACTCATCAAGGCTGCATACTGTTCAGCAGATAAATCATTCTGAAATTCAACACGGCTTGATCCAGCCGTGATTTCCCATGGTAACACAGCATCCTGGCCGTAGACTAGATGGTACGGCAACGTCTTGGTGGACCCATGACATGAAATACGATATGCCCACAAAGCTTCTGATAACACCTCATGCCAGCGCCTAGGATATTTATCGATCTTTCTCTTTATGAGCTTGATGAGGCTCTGATTGGATGCTTCAGCCTGTCCATTAGCTTGGGCATAATACGGAGATGATCTGATCAGCTTAATCCCCATGTCATCGGCAAACTTTCTGAACTCCTCCGATATAAAGACCGATCCTCCATCAGTCCTAATGGTCTGAGGGATCGCAAACCTGTGGATGATGTGCTCTTTGACAAAGCTGATCACATCTCTTGACGCTACTGATCTCATGGGCACTGTCTCTACCAACTTTGTGAAATAAACTGTGGCAGCTAAGACCCATTGGTGACCCTTGCTAGATGACGGGTTGATCTGACCAATCATGTCCATGGCCCAACCTCTAAATGGCCACGGTTTGATGATAGGATTCATTACTGATGCTGGCACTATCTGAATCTTGCCGAATCTCTGGCATGCTTGACATCCCTTATAATATTTGAAACAATCTTCAAACATAGTGGGCCAGTAATAACCCGATCGCCTAATCAGCCACTTCATCTTATGAGCCGATTGGTGAGTACCGCAGGCTCCTTCATGAACCTCATGCAAGAGCCGATTTGACTCTGAAGGTCCCAGACATTTGAGCAGTAGTCCTTCCAAGGTCCTGTAGAACATGTCATCCCCTATCAGAACATACTTCATGGCCTTGAGTCTTATCCTTCTGGGTGCCCCCCCGAGCCGAATCCTTCAAGTAATTGAAGATATCGGCTCTCCAGTCTCCAGGTTCCAGAAACTGAACCTCTACGTTGACTCCATCGGCTGTCTCCTTGTAGCCAGAAGCCATCTGTGCCAAATCATTGGCTTCATTGTTCAGAGTCCTGCGTATCCAGTGGAAATTGATATACCTGAATTGTGACATCAACTGACGGCACTGCATCCATATCAGAAATAGAGCCTCGCTCTCACATCTATATTCTTCTGTGAGCTGAGAAATCACCAACTTTGAATCTCCAAAAATTTCCACCGCTTCTGCACCAGCTTCGAGGAGTAGTTCCATCCCTTTGCGAACGGCTTCATATTCCACCAAATTATTAGTGCATGGGGCGGTCATTCTGATAGAAAAGGAGTAAGTTGCCCCACGAGGCAATACCAACAGAATCCCCACACCGCACCCATCATCACAAGACGATCCATCAAAGAACATAGCCCAAGCACGAATAAATACCGCAGCAATATCAGTGCTGATCCTGTCTGCAACAAGATCCGCCAGTGCTTGTCCTTTGACTGCTTTTGCAGGCTGGTACCGGATATCGAACTCTGACAATGCAAACATCCATTTTCCAAGTCGGCCTTTCAGGACATGAGCCGACAGCATGTGCTTTATGACATCCGATTTGCATATGACAATTGTTTCCGCCGAGAGCAAAATATGACGAAGCTTCGTACATGTAAAGTATAAACAAAGGCAAAGCTTCTCGATTTCAGGGTACCTGGTCTCGGCGTCTAACATGCATCTGCTGAGGTAGAAAACCACCCTCTCCTGGCCGTCATGCTTCTGAACCAATACTGAAGCGATGGAAGTGTCACCCACGGATAGGTACACGTAAAACGGCCTATCATGCTGAGGAGGAACCAACACTGGAGGTTTGAACAAATATTCTTTAATTTCATCGAAAGCTTGTAGCTGTTCTGTCCCCCAGCGAAACTCATCATCGGATTTGATCTTCACCAAACCCATGAACGGCTCAATGCGTCCAGACATATTAGAGATAAATCGTTTGACGAAGTTAATTTTACCGATGAGCTTCTGCAATTCTTTCTTTGTAGTAGGTGGCTTCATCGTCTTCACGGCTTCTTGACTCTTTAGGCCGATATCGATTCCCCGTTCATGCACCAGGAATCCCAGAAATTGACCGGCCGACACGCCAAACGCGCACTTCTTTGGGTTCATTTTGAGCCCAAACCTTCGAGTCCATTCCAGAACTTGGCGCAGATCTTCTAGATGCCCCCCCAGCTGATTTAGACTTGACCACAACATCATCAATGTAGATTTCTACCAATTTGCCGATGAGATCATGAAAAATGTAATTCATGGCACATTGGTACGTTGCACCGGCATTTTTCAGTCCAAAGGTCATAACCAAGTACTCAAACAAGCCGACTGCGCCTGGTACTCTGAACGCGGTCTTGTTCACATCTTCCGGAGCCATGAAGATCTGGTTGTAGCCGGCATTACCGTCCATGAAACTCATCATCTTTGTGGCCGGCAACTGCGTTGATCAATGTCTCCGCAACAGGCATCGGGTACTCATCCTTTGGCGTCGCTCTGTTGAGATCTCTAAAATCAACGCAGACACGCCATCGTCCATCCTTCTTTTGCACTGGTACCACACTGGAGATCCATTCTGCATACCGGCATGGCCTGATGAACCCAACATCTAACATCTTCTCCACTTCTTTCTTGACTTCTTCTAGGACTTCGGCCTTCATCTGACGTGCTCGTTGCTGAAATGGCCGAAACCCCTTCTTGAGCGGAGCCGATGCTCGATGATGCTTCTATCCAGACCGGGCATCTCAGTATAGACCCATGCAAAACAATCCCGGTACTCGTTTAGTAATGCAATCATCTCCTCACGCAAGACCGGATCCAACTTCTTGCTGATAAATGTCGGTCGTGGCTTATCCCCAGGACCGATGTCAATCTCTTCCAAATCGTCAGCTGACGTGAACCCGTATCCTAGTTTGCCGTCGTCTGAAAAACCAGCTGCGAACGCAGGCGAATCTTCGTTATCCAAAAGATCAGCGGCAAACACAGGAAGATGACAAGAAAAATTTTTTGGCCAACCGCACGGGCTGGCCGCTTCTATACTTCCATTATCACTCGGAACCAAATAGTTGATGAGTGGCCAACTGCCAGAGCAGGCCATCGTGTTTACATGATGTAACAATTCCGAACTCACACAGGATTTTTCTATTTTTTGGGGCCGGTCGCCGGGACCGGCCTCTCTATCTCTATTACATATCGTGGCATCCCAGGATGCGTCTACTCTGTGAGGCCAGTGGATAAGACCAGCCTCAGTCCGTTTTTTGTCGCCTCGATCCGATCACAGTCTTCCAGGGCAATCCTAGAGATCGGCTCTTGTCCTTCTGCATCCCAAGCATGCATATCCGCGAGCGAGACCTCGCTGGAATCGTCTGCAGGGACCACTTCTACTTCATCGCCATCCCATTGGACGAGGTATTGATGCATTGTGGAAGGGATACAACAGTTGGCATGAATCCAGTCCCTCCCAAGCAGCACTGTGTATGTACTTTTGCTGTTAACGATGAAGAACGATGTTGGTACAGTCTTGTGGCCTACTGTCAGCTCCACATTAAGAACCCCCATCTCCTCTGATGGTTGTCCATTGAAGTCATTAAGCATCACATTGGTCTTGATCAGATCCGCAGAAGAATGACCCAATCGGCGCAGCACAGAGTATGGCATCAGGTTGACCGCGGCGCCAGTGTCGACCAACATCCTATTCACAGGCTTGCCGTTGATGAAGCCCTTGAGATACAATCCCTTCAGGTGCTTGTAGCTCTTCTTCTTGGGCTTCTCGAAGATGATTGGCTGTGGGCCGAGATCCAGCTGTGCGACAGGCAAGTCCTCCGGTTGGGGTGCTCGAAACTCCGATGGGAGCACGAACACCATGTTCACATCAGCTGATGGCTTCTCATCGGCTTTTGTCTGCTTGGGTCGCCACTCCTTTCTTGGAGGGCGCCTCTCCTTCCTTCGCGGTCACCTGACTTGCTCCGCGAGATCCGGACGCGCCTTCCTCAGCATGTCGAGGTACTTTGCTTCCGCTTCTTCTAGATTGCGCAAGCGCTGCACTCTGCGCTTCTGTGAGCGATTAAGCCCGTCAGGACACCACCGTGGGCGATGGTACCTGTCTTCTTCTTCTGGCTCAGAATCACCCCCGGATGGGCGCCTCACATGGTTATCTTGACGTGTTCTGGGCCCTAAGCGCTGGAACACCGATGTCTGGTCTTGCTGGTGTCCTCGAGGCCTGCACTCCAAGCAATCATCTATAGTAGGCAATCGGCTCATGCCGGAGTTCCAGCAATACCTGAAGAACGGGCAATGCCAGTGGTTGCGTATAGCCTGGCGTCTCCCCAGTGTCCTTCCTGTGCGGTGCTCGTACTCATCCTCTTCCGATTCGTACCGGCGGCGGAGGTTGTACTGGTACTGGTACTTTTACAGAAGCCGATTAGAAGTTGTAAGCTGATTGCGGATGTGACGCACCTGCTCTTCAGTCACATGCCGCTGTTCCAGTTCGCGTTCACCCTGCGGCCGTGGTGACCAGAGTCAGCGGATGGGACCCCGGTCACATCTACTGTGGGAGTGGTGACCAGAGTCAGCTGATGGGACCCCGGTCACATCTACTGTGGGAGTGGCGGCCTGACGCCGCCCGTCCTTTGAGCCGTGGTGGAGCGGCTGGCTTTTAATGCCTTCGTACAACGAGCGGTTGGGCGGCGGGGCTGTTTGTCTTTTGTGCCGAGGGGTGGCCTCGAGCGAGGCGGAGATCGGTCGCCTGCTCGAGGGAAGATCCGCTACCCTCGAGCGAGGCGGAGATTGGTTACCTGCTCGAGGGTAAATCCGCTACCCTCGAGCGAGGCGGAGATTGCCCAGCGGGCCTGAGAGGTACCCTCGAGCGAGGCGGAGATCGTTCCACGGGTTCGAGGGGGATGCGAATGGGCCGCATGCTGGGCTTCTTCGAGTCCTTCCCTTTCCTCTGAATGAGAAGCAGGCCGTGGGCCTTCATGGGCTTAGCCGTCTTATCAGGTGTTTGTGTTTTAAAAAGCGGTCTTAGTACCCCAATTTGGGTGTCCCTAATTGTGGCACCCGACAGTAGCCCCCGAGGCTTTGGTTGAGTCATGGGATTCGGCCAAAGGGTAATTCGGCGATTTCTTCCTTGACGTGTTTAGTCAAAGTCGTGCACCTGCTGGGCGCGCCTGAGCGCGGGCCCGGCGGGTGTGACAACACGCCGGTCGGGATAGTATGCCCGTGGGGGGTGTACTTCGAGGCGCGCGCCTCTTTGTTTGTTTGTTTGAAGGACAAGACGTGTCCGCGCACTGAGGGGGGCTAGGGCGACGGTGGCACCCGCTGCTTGGCAGCTGGTGCTTTCATCGAGCTGTCCCGTGCGTAGGGCCTTGGCCCCGGCATTCCTGGTTGCATTACGGCGCGCCGTTCGAGGGCAGCCGGCCAGAGCCGATGCTGCACCGCTTAGCGTCCAGGGGCTCAGCTCCGCTTTATTTCGTTCGGTCGTGTCTCGGCGCGGTGACCGAGGACATCCTTTACTCGTGGAGTGCCGCGTCGTCACGGGCGATACAAGCCTCCGCTCTTCGACAAGCTTGAAGCTTTATGCCCGGCGCAGCTATAAATAGGGGTCGTGGGGTTCCCTTTCTTCTCCAATCTCCCAACTCTTTCTTCCAGCCTTGCCTAAATCTTGTAATGTTTCCTTTGCCTTTGTGTGACCAGCCCCCAGATGGGGTGGCCTGGCTTTCTTAGGCTTTTGGCGCTAGAAGAATGCTTGCGAGCGGTAGGGGAAGACCGGAGTGGGCGTGCGCTCCATCCCTTAGGTTCAGTGGGATCAGCAGAAGAGCATTGGGCCCGTGGGGTCATGCTTCTGCGATGTCCCCTAGCCTGAAGGGGGATGGAGGCGCCTGACCATGGCGTTAGTGCCAGGTTGGGCGGCTGTTCTTTGCATTGTCCCCCCAGGCGACGAGGTTGCTCTCGGGGAGACGGTGCGGAGGGCGCTGTCCGCCAGCTCGACCCCCCGCATGGTCTTTGGTGGAGAAGACGCTAGAAGAAGGCTTGCGAGGAAAACGTCCCGCGGGACCCGTGTGGTCTGGGGGCTGCTCCTCGCATCCCTAGCAGCCTCGCTGTTGCGTCAGCTAGGGGCTTGGTGCCTTTCTTCGCCGCTAGCTCCTCCCCAAGATAGGGAAAATTGCCACGTAGGTGGCAATGTGTTTGTATCTTTCGATGGTTTCGCGCCGGTAACCGTTTGTAATCTTTATTTGTATTTGAGTAATAAAGTCCCCTTTCCCCTCTATGGGGAGGCTGATCGAGGGTATAGGGGAGAACAGAGAGTTATGACCCTCGAATATGTGTGAAGTCTCCTCCGCGGGGGCGCGTCAGCGCACCCGCGGGTGTAGCCCCCGAGGCCTTGGAGGAGAGTTTGTGCTCGTCCAAGGGCTATAAACGTTGTCTCACTGGGTAGCTTTGCTGGGGCGGCTGCCCTGCACCTTTTTCAGCCGGCATCGGCACTCTTTCAGCCGGCCTCGGCATTTTTTAGTGCTGGTACAGTGGCCCAGCGTTCAGCTTAACCTTCAGGAGAGCGCACGTCGACAGCAGAGGGTTTGATTAGACACGTGGAGCTTCACAATGGACGGTTGTCGACTTATTCAAGGGTGTGGTTTAAACCGTGGTGTGAGGGGAGCCCCCGAGCCCAGGCCCGTGTGAAGGCGTTCCGGGGAACCCTCGACTTCGATTACGACCCTCGTCGCCCTTCCGCAGGGAGGAGGGGTGAAGCGCACCATGCTACCCATGCCTGGGCCGCGAGCTATGGCTGCTTCAGTGAGCTATTTAGCGGATTGTTCAAGCGGACATCCATGCCCCATTCGATAGGGGTCGGCTTGTGGTCCATAGACACGTCTCATAAAGTGCTTGTGAGGGTTCGCTAGGCGGGGCTCGAACCCATTCGGTAGGGTTCGAGGGCTCGATGCTCTCCCTCGATGGGATCCCCCTTCTAGGCACCCTCGACCGGCCTTGAACACTGTGTAGGATGTCTCGAACTTCGCATTCGAGGGTAGCTTGTACGTCACGTCCCTGTAGTTCCTGACTCTGGCGATCTGAGGCGTCTGTCGAACCCCCTGAAGGGCCTGGCTTCGAACCCCTAATCAGTAAGGCCTCGGAGTGCGATTCCTTCGAGGGTAAAGGGACCCCTGAAGGAATATTCTGTTTTGGTTTGAAACGACGCGGAGTCGCGAGTCATGCGCGCGGGTCTTGCGCTGGTGGTGGGCGACCTGGCCCGGTTCGTGCGGTGTGGTGTGGGCGCGCCTTTTCAGGCGACAGCCTCGGGCAGACGAAGCGGCGTGGGCGGCGGCTGACGGATGGGATAACACAACAGTCGCATCGCGCACGCCGGTTACCGTGCCACATTTATCGCTACGTGCGCGCGTGGGAGACTCCGCGGTCGTGGGGCCCATCCGTCGGTGACAGCAGAATCTACCGCATTCAATGCGGTAGATTTGGGCCATGGCTACGGATGCGCCCGTCATGGTGAATAAATACGAAGAGAAAGGGGATGTTTTGGGTTCACCTGGCCATTTGCCTCCATCCTGCCTTGCCTTCTCCGCCTTCGTCGCCTTCTGAACCCGTAGCCAAGAGCGAGAAGGAGGAAGGAGGAGAGAAAGAGAGAGAGAGAGAGACTTAGCCGTTTTGGTGCCTCCTTTCCCGCATCCTCCCTCGACTTGCAGAGATGACGGACATCCAGGAGCCCGTGCCATGGGGGAAGTCCTCCGCCACCATGGCGGTCCTGGAGCAGCTGGTCAGAGACCGGCTGCTACCGCGGAACCCCGACTCGGGGGCGCCGGCGTGGATTTCCCCGCACCCAGACGAGACCGAGCCGAAGCCCCCGCAAGGCTACGTCGTCAGCTTCGTTCGCCTCCACGAGCGAGGCTTCATCGTCCCCGTCAGCAGGTTCATGATGGCCTTATGCGAGTACTACGGGGTGGAGCTGCACAATTTCAGCCCCAACTCCATCTCGCAGGCGGCGGTCTTCGTCGTCGTCTGTGAGGGGTACCTCGGCATTGAGGCCCACTGGGACCTCTGGATCCATCTGTTCCGCGGCGAACTCTTCATCGAGAACGCGCGGAACCAGCCGAGGCGGTATGTGCGCGCCGGTGGCCTGACGCTCCACGTCCGCCCGACCCGGAGGAATTTTTACATCACAAGCAAGATGACGACCAACAACTCCGGGTGGAGCAAAGGGTGGTTTTACCTTCGAAACTTCAGTGGCGCGCTCCGGGCGTTTACTAACAAAGTCCTTCGGGAGCGCCCGCCGAAGTGGGACTGGGGGGTGTTGCCCCCAGCGCAACAAGCCAGGCTCGAGGGCCTCACCGACGCGCTGGCGCGTTTGGCGAGGAAGGGGCTGACGGCAGCGGCTGTTATCGCGAACTTCCATCGGCAGAGGTTTATCCCTCTCGTGGAAAGGGCCCTGCCAATTTTCGAGCTCACCCCCGGGAGCAAGGTTGAAGGCTCGAGGACGTCAAGCAAGCTTCTCTCCCACACCAACGCCGCTCGGAGGGCGAAGTACGCGGTGGCGGGGTTTCCCCAAGATCCCGAGGATCTTTGGAGGATCAAGATGCGCCCCGAGCCGAGGTATATTTCCCTGGTAAGTTTTGGCTTCGAACTCGTCATGCGTCGTGTAGTTCCCTTCTCCTGACCCTATCTCGGGTGTGTTTTATAGGGGTTGAGGTGCGGCACCTCGAGGCCCCCGGCCCCGGAACAGCGCCTGATCAATCGCCTCCACGCGGAGAAGATGAAGAGGCGGAAGGACGCGGCGGAGGCGAAAGTCGAGAGGAAAAGGAAGAGGAAGGCGAGGCACGACAAGGCGTGCAAGCTCGCTCGCGCGGAGGGGAAGCCGCAGCCCGCCACACCTGAGTCCTCGGAGGAGGACAAGGAGGAGGCTCGGATGCCGGGGACCATGCTCTGAGGAGCGACGGGGAAGGTGTGCGCGCGAGCCCCCCACCGTTCTACCTGTGGGACGAGGATGAGGGGGAGCCGGCGGTGGCGGAAGAGATGAGGGCCGCGGCCTTGGCGCGCCCGACCCTCGAGGGGGCGGAGCGGGAGTCATCCCCGCCTGCGGCCGGCGAGGAGACGCCCACGCCCCAGGTGCTGATTTGCGGCGACGAGGCTGCGGCGGGCGAGGAGTCGTCCGTGCTGGCAGCTTCGAGCCGCCAGGCCGACACGGGGGGGGGGGGGGGGGCGCGCCCTCGGGGCAGTCTTCGAGGGGCGGCACGGTGGCTCGGGCTCGAAGAAGTGCCTCGAGGAAGCGGAGCATGAGTGCTCGATCTGGGTAAGTAATTTGGATTTCGTTTTTGTTACGTGTTTGGTGGGTATCTCGATCCCGTTGTCCTCAACTCGTGTCTCTTGATTTCCAGTCCCGGGGCTGTTCCCAAAGACGTGGTGCATCTTGCCCCGGCCAAGGCTCTCAAGACCGGGGCACGCAGCACGCCGCACACAGCGCCGCAGCCCCAGCCTGCCGTGGATCTTGAGGCGGCGGCCGCGAGGCTACGGGAGGCCCTGGCACGAGGGGCCCGGGCAGCGCAGTAGGCTCGGGCACAGGAGGGCGACGCAGGCCAGAGCGGTGCCGAAGCGGCCGCTCAAGCTGACGGCGCCGAGGAGACCGGCCGGGGCGGGGCCGGTGACGCCGCCCAGGTGGCTATTGAAGTTGAGGCCGGTCAGGGCGACGCGGCTAGCGCCGCCCGACCGGATATGGAAGGAGAGGTTGGCGGGGGCGCGCAGGAGCGCCCTGCCAGCCAAGCAGAGGAGGATACCCTCGTCCACTAGCCCCCGAGGGCCGAGGGCGAGGGTGTCGCAGAGGAAGAGACGGCGCAAGAGGCGCCAGGGGTGGGAGGAGCTCCCACCTCAGAGACCGCCGAGGCCCGGGACGGGGGTACCGTTGTGGTAGTACCCGTGCCAACGGCGCAGGAGGGCGCGACGGCGGTGGTGGAGCTGCCAGACAGCAGCGAGGAGTATGGGGACTCGATGGACATCGACCCCGCTGCTGCGGCAAGTGCCGCCACGCACATCGCCGAGTTCGCGTCGGCCGGCGCGGGCATGCTTGAGGCAGGGACGTCCGAGGGGGGCCATCTCGGGGCGATCGTTCCGTTTGGGGTCCCCTCGGAGTTCCTCCGCAAGGAGCAAGAGGAAGAGGAGGCCTGGAACAAGCAGATGGGCGTGGGTCGGGAAATTTTGCAAGCCCTCGACCGCGCCTTCCAGCTCCACCAAAATGCGGATTACCAGGTCAGCCAGGTAAATACTACCCCCCCAAAAAATTGCTCAGATTCGGTTTTAGTTTTTTACGTGTCTTCACCCACGTCCTCCCCTTTCGCAGCAGCTGAGGGAAATCTCACGCGAAAAGAGCGCCGAGATGAACCGGCTGTACTCCCAGATGAGCCAGCTCGGGCAACACAACGCCGAGCTGGTACTCAAAAATATCGACACCAACACAAAAATGGCCGATCTGGGGGCGCGTCAGCAGGCGCTGGAGGAGGAGCTGGCGCGGGTTGCTGGCGAGCGGGACGCCCAGAGGGCGGCAGCGGAGCAGAAGGCCCGGGAGACCGAGGCACAAGCTATCGAGCTGCAGCGCCTTCGGACAGCGCTCGAGGATAGAGCTCGCGAGGCGAAGGTGCAGAGCGCTGAGCTGCAGCGCCTCAGCGCGACGTTCGAGCAACAGAAGGCCGAGCTCCTCCATAAAGAGGTGGCCGTGGTTGCGCTCACCGGGACCCTCCGGGAAAAGGGCGAGGCCCTTGAGGGGAAGGAGGTGGCCCTCCAGAACATGGGGGCCGCCCTTAGAGAGAAGGAAGCCTCCCTGTCCTCGCTCGAAGAGGCTGCCCGGACCCAGAGGGAGGAAGCGCAGAAGAACATCACGGGTGAGTACCTTTGGTTTTTCGTCGATTTGTTTTCTTTTGTGGCTAATGTCGATTTCCCTTGCTCAGAGCTGAGGCAAAAGGTGGCGGACGAGACCGCGGCGAAGGAAGCGGTCCACACCGCGCTCACGGCGGCACAGATGGAGGTTGCCGAGCTGGAGCAGACCGCCGTGAGCGTGTGTCAAGAGCTCGAGGGGAAGGGTGCCGTCTCGGGCAGTTCGGTGATCAGCCGCCTGCGCGCGCTAGGCGGTTGGATTGCCGAACATGCCAGGAGCACCTTCCGCCTTGGCGTCCTGCGGGCTCTCGCCGTGGCCTCGACGCATTACCTCATGGATCTCCAGAGGGTGTCGTCGGGGTACGTTGTTCCCGATGATGCTGACGCGGACGCCGCATCGGTCATCATGGATGAAGCCGACGCAGCCGCGGAGGAGTTCGCCACCGTCCTCGCCGAAAAGCTCGAGGCAGGCATCCCTTCCATCGCCGAATTCGACGCCCCTGAAGACCCGCAATGGGGGATGGTAGCCGGTAGGAAAGTTGGGCCTCGAAGCCCATGTAATAGATTAGTGTTTATATCATAGTCGCGCTTTGTAATCACATCCTATGAATATAAAAGATCTTATTTCGCAATTTGAATGTGTGGCCTGTCGAGGCCTTGTGTGCTCGAGCCTGTGTTTCTTTACTTTATTTCTGTGTTCTTGTATGCGACTTGGACGAACGTCTGCGAGGGGGTTCGCGTTCATAAGCAACGTAGGCGTAGGGTGGTGAGGGGGGTGCCGTATCCCGGAGGCGTAGGCGGCCCCACGACTCGGCTGGCCCCGTACCGTAGTTGCTTACGCCTCGCGTCCGTTTTTTCCAAGGATACGAGAAGCTTAAGGTCGAGACGGAAATATTTCGAAAAACATTGGCGACTTTTTGGGGACGTTCGGGGGTTCCCCCCGTAGTAGCACCCGAGGGAGGCTCGACTTTGCCGAGGGTAAAGCTGGGCGTACCTCAGTGTTAGCGCGCATCCTAGCCTTCGAGAGCCCAGATGGTTCCCAAAAATAAATCAGTAAAGCGTACTTTATTATTTCGGGAAATTGAAGATGCGAGTACGAGCAAATGCACAAAAAACTTGAAATTCTAAGGATAGAAACGACGTAGCTGTTGTATATTCCAAGCGTTCGTGAGGACTTCGCCTTTTTCGTTGGCCAGCTTGTACGTGCCGGGCTTGAGCACCTCGGCGATTATGTACAGTCCTTCCCATGGAGGTGAGAGCTTGTGGCAGCCCCTGTTGTCCTGTCGAAGCCTTAGCACCAAGCCCCCTTCGTTGAGGTCTCGGCGCCGGACCTCTGTGCTTGATACCTTCGCAAGGACTGCTGGTAGCGCGCAGAGTGGAGGAGCGCCATGTCTCGAGCCTCGTCCACTTGGTCCAGCGAGTCTTCGCGAGCTCGCTGGTTTCGTTGTTCTTGATATGCCTTAAGCCTTGGCGATCCGTACTCCAAGTCAGTGGGGAGGATAGCCTCGGCACCGTAGACGAGGAAGAACGGAGAAAAGCCCGTGGCTCTGCTCGGGGTCGTCCTCAGGCTCCAGATGACCGAGGGTAGCTCTGTGAGCCACCAGCGGCCGAACTTGTTCAGCTTGTTGAAGATCCTCGGCTTTAGTCCTTGGAGGATCATGCCATTGGCACGCTCCACTTGCCCGTTCGTTTGTGAGTGTGCCACAGCTGACCAGTCCACACGTATGTGGAAGCTGTCGCAGAACGCCAAGAACTTCTTGCCTGTGAACTGGGTGCCGTTGTCGGTGATGATCGAGTTCGGGACCCCGAACCTGAAGACGATGTCATTGAAGAATAGAGCTGCTTGCTCGGATTTGATCTTGCCGATGGGTCGATCCTCGATCCACTTGGAGAATTTTTCGACCGCCACCAGCAAGTGGGTGAAGCCCCCGGGCGCCTTCTTCAGCGGACCGACGAGGTCTAGTCCCCACACGGCAAACGGCCACGTGATGGGGATCGTCTGCAGGGCATGGGCCGGGAGGTGTGTTTTTCGAGCGTAGAACTGGCATCCCTCGCAAGTCCGCACGACGTCAGTGGCGTCGGCGACCGCGGTGGGCCAGTAAAAGCCTTGCCGAAACGCGTTACCCACGAGGGTGCGTGGCGCGGCGTGGTGGCCGCAGACGCCAGCATGGATGTCGCGGATCTGCTCCTTGCCCTCGGGGATGGGGATGCATCGTTGCAGGACACCCGAGGGGCACGCTTGTGTAGCTCATTGTCGATTAGAACGAAGGACTTGGCCCTCCTGGCGAGGCGCCGCGCCTGAGCACGGTTCGAGGGTAAGATCCCTCGAATCATCCAGTCAATGTACTGGATGCGCCAGTCTCGCGAAGTGGGGGCCTCGTCGACTTCCATTGCTTCGGCCTCGTCCACGGAGGTGGTCCCGAAGTCAATGTCCATGGGCTCGACCCCGTCCGCCGGGGGGTTCCCGTCGAGGGACCCGGTGGATGAGAGGCCCGGCTCCGATGGGTCCTTGAATTCGGCGGAGGGCTTGGTGATGTCGCGGGCGAAGATATTCGGGGGGACGGTGGCCCGCCCCGAGGCTATTTTGGCCAGTTCGTCGGCGTCCTCGTTGTACTTGTGCGGGACATGATTGAGCTCGAGGCCGTCGAATTTGTCTTCGAGGCGGCGTACCGCGTTGCAGTATGCCTCCATCTTCGGATCGTGACAGCTAGACTCCTTCATTACTTGGTCGACGACGAGCTGAGAGTCACCGCGCGCGTCGAGGCATTTGACGCCGAGCTCGATGGTGATGCGGAGGCCACCGAGGAGGGCCTCATACTCCGCCATATTGTTCGAACCAGGGAAATGCAAGCGGATCACGTACCGCATGTGTTCTCCGAGGGGTGAGATGAAGAGGAGGCCGGCACCGGCACCAGTTTTCATCACCGACCCGTCGAAGTACATAGTCCAGCATTCGCCCTGGATTTGTGATGGGGGTAGCTGAGTGTCCGTCCACTCAGCCACGAAGTCAGCCAAGATTTGGGACTTGATCGCTCTGCGGGGGGCGTAGGTGAGAGTCTCTCCCATCAGCTCCACAGACTATTTGGCAATTCTACCCTCGGCTTCCCGGTTGCGCGCTATCTCTCCCAAAGGGAAAGACGAGACCACGGTGACGGGGTGGGCTTCGAAGTAGTGGCGCAGCTTGCGCCGAGCCAGAACCACCGCGTAAAGCAGCTTCTGAATCTGCGGATAGCGTGTCTTAGTTTCAGACAACACTTCGCTGATGTAGTACACCGGCCGCTGGACGGGCAGAGCCTGACCCTCCTCTTGTCTTTCAACCACGATCACCGCACTGACCACTTGGGTCGTCGCAGCCATGTACAGATAGAGGGGCTCGCCGTCCGTAGGTGGTGTAAGAATGGGAGCACGGGTGAGCGATGCCTTTAGCCTTTCGAGGGCTTCTTGAGCTTCGGGGGTCCACGTGAAGCACTCGGTTTTCCTCAAGAGTCGATACAGGGGTAGGCCCTTTTCGCCGAGACGCAAAATGAAACGGCTAAGGGACGCTAGGCATCCCATGACCCTCTGTACCCCCTTTAGGTCTTGGATCGGTCCCATCTGAGTGATGGCCGAGACTTTGTCAGGGTTGGGTTCGATGCCCCGCTGGGAGACAATGAAGCCCAAGAGCATGCCTCGAGGCACCCCGAACACGCACTTCTCGGGGTTAAGTTTTACCCCTTTGGTTCGTAGGCAATCGAATGCGATCCTGAGATCAGCAACCAGGTCGTCCGCCTTCCTGGATTTCACAACGATGTCATCGACGTATGCCTCTACGCTGCGCCCTAGATGGTCTCCGAAAACGTGGAGCATACATCTCTGGTATGTGGCTCCGGCGTTTCTGAGGCCAAAGGGCATCGTGACGTAGCAGTACATGCCGAAGGGTGTGATAAAAGAAGTCGCGAGCTGGTCGGACTCTTTCATCTTGATTTGGTGGTAACTAGAATAAGCATCAAGAAAGGATAAGAGTTCGCATCCCGCGGTAGTGTCTACAATCTGATCGATTCATGGCAAAGGAAAGGGAACCTTCAGACATATCTTATTTAAACTAGTGTAATCTACACACATCCTCCAGCTTCCACTCTTTTTCTTCACTAATACTGGATTAGCTAGCCACTCGGGATGGAATACCTCTTTGATGCATCCGGCCGCCAGAAGTTTCTGCAACTCCTCGCCGATCGCTCGGCGCTTGAGTTCGTCGAAGCGTCTTAGGCGCTGCTTCACCGGCTTGGAGTTGGGTCGGACATCAAGAGAGTGCTCGGCGACCTCCCTCGGTATGCTAGGCATGTTCGAGGGGCTCCACGCAAAGATATCTGCATTGGCGCGGAGGAAATCGACGAGCACCACTTCTTATTTGTCGTCGAGGGTGGCGCTGATCTGCAACGCCTTATCGTCGGAGCGGCTCGGGTCGAGGGGCACCTTCTTGATACCCTCGGCGGGTTCGAAGCTCCCAGCATGTCGGTGCATGGAATCCAAGGCCTCGCTTGCCATTTTGTCGAGGGTGGCTGCGAGGGCCTCATCTTCCGCTTGAGCTTCCGCGCGCTCAACGCACTCGACGTCGCACTCGTAGGCGTGCTCGAACGAAGAGCCGATGGTAATGACACCTTTCGGACCTGGCATCTTGAGCTTGAGGTAGGTGTAGTTGGGGACGGCCATGAACTTGTCGTAGCAAGGACGACCAAGGACGGCATGGTAGGATCATCGAAACCCCACCACCTCAAAAGTGAGTACCTCCTTGCGGAAGTTAGCTGCTGTGCCGAAGCAGACAGGCAGATCGATCTGGCCGAGGGGTTGGACTCGCTTCCCCGGCGCGACGCCATGGAATGGCGACTTGCTGGGGTGAAGCTTGTCCAGTCCGATCCCCATGAGCTCCAAGGTGGGGGCGTACATGATGTTGAGGCTGCTGCCTCCGTCCATGAGCACCTTGGAGAAGCGGGTGTTGCCGATGATGGGGTCGACAACGAGCGGATACCGTCCCGGATGTGTGACGTAGTCGGGGTGGTCCTCGCGGCCAAAGGCGATGGTATCCTTCGACCAGTCGAGGTAGGATGGCGTGGCCTTGGTGACGGAAAAGACTTTGCGGCGCTCACGCTTGCGCTGCCGAGAAGTCATATTCGTCGTCGCTCCTCCAAAGATGAAGAAGGCGTTCTCCACTGGGGGGGAACTCGTCATCTCCACCTTTGTCGCCCGCATCCTTCTTCTTGTCTTCGTCGCGATGCACGACGCGGTTGTAGTATTTCTTGAGCATCTCGCACTGCTCGAGGGTATGATTGACCGGGCCCTTGTGGTAAGGGCACGGCTTCTTAAGCATGTCGTCGAACTGGCCCCCACCGCCTCGAGGGGGGCCTCGAGGTCCCTTGCGGTCCGGGGTGGCTGCGAAGGCCTCTTCGGAGTCCTCTGCCTGCCCCGACCCGGGCTGGTTCGGTGGGACTGGTTTCTTTCCCTTCCTCCCCCGCTTCTGTTTCTTGGCGGGGGCATTGGGCTTGATGTTGCTGCCCTCCGCGGGCGCATCGTCCTTGCGCTTGCTTGGCTTGTCGTCGAAGATGGCACCAACCGCTTCCTCGCCCGCGGCGAAGTTGGTGCCAGCGTCGAACAACTCGTTGGTGTTAACGGGTCGGCTTCTCGTGAGCTCATGCACCAGATTCTTGCACGTCGTACCTTCGAGGAAAGCGTTAATGACCTCGACGTGGGTGACGCTTGGGAGCTCGGTGCACTGCTTGGAGAAGCGTCGCACGTAGTCACACAGGGACTCGCGGGGCTTTTGGCGACACCCCTTGAGGTCCCAGGAATTCCCAGGGCGCACGTACGTGCCCTGGAAGTTGCCCACGAAGATGTGGACCAAGTCGGCCCAGTTGTGGATCTGATCCGCAGGCAGGTGCTCGAGCCACGTTCGTGTGGCGTCAGCAAGATGAAGAGGAAGGTTGCGGATGATGACCGCGTCCTCCGTCGCGCCGCCTAGCTGGCACGCTAGGCGGTAGTCATTGAGCCAGACTGCAGGATCAGTCTCGCCCGAGTATTTGACGAGGGTGTTGGGTTGTCGGAAGCGCGGGGGAAAAGGCGCGGTTCGAATCTCCCGGCTGAACACCCGGGTGCCCGGAGGCTCCGGTGACTCACCCCTGTCGTGCTCGGGGTCGAAGCGTCCACCCCATCGAGGGGTGTACCTCCTGCCGTCAATGACGTTGCGGGCGTCGCCGTCGCCAGCGTGCCCGCGAGTGTCACGGATTCGCTCCCTCATGGGAACTCTTCCAATGCGCTCGTGCACCGATGGTGCCCTCGCACCGGGTATTACGGCTGCCTTGCCTCTCCATGCTGGTGGCGTGTGCACAGAAGCCTCGCGGTCCTGATGCGCAGTCCCGCCAGGCGGATCCGGGGCCTTCGAGCGCATACGAGACACAGAACTCTCGGCCTGCTGCACGGCAGCTTGCTCGATGAGCTCCTGTGCCTCACGGCGCAGGTTGCGGCCCGAAGGCGTCGATGGCTCGGGCATAGCTTGAAGTAGATAGGCCGCAGCGACGAGTTTCTCGCCGGCCATTTGCAGTTCCAGAGTTTTGTCGACGTTGTCGTCGGCTAGGATGCGCTCCCGCGCAACACGTCCTGCTGCCTGAGCGTGTGTACCACGCGTGGTACGCTGCTGCTCGAGTGCGGCGCGTAGCTCCTGAGTTTGTTGACGCTGCTCAGCTCCTGAGTTTGTTGACGCTGCTCGTCGAGCTTGGCTTGAAGCTCGTTGAGCTGCGCCAGTTGAGCTTGTCGCACCGCTGAACTTGACGAGGAAGGGGCTGCAGGCGGGACCACCGGTTGCTTTGCCCGCGCGTCCGCCCCGCCGTCCCCGTCGTTGCTTGGGGCGTTGTCATTCTGCTCGTCCGCCAGGTCCACCATGAAGCACTCCCGGGAAGGATCGAAATCCCCCTCGCTGGAGCCTTCGGAGCAGGTGAGGCAGTAACCCGTCGCCAGTTGGAATGAGCGAAGAGCGTCGGGGTCGCAGACCCTGGAGTAGTCCTCGGCCTCGTCAGCCGCGAAGTTGTTCATGAAGGAGTTGACGTCGTCGGCGATCGAGTTCGCCATATCGGGGTAGGATTTGTCAGGAGGCGACGAGATGAGGCTGTGGACCGACAGGAGATGATGACCCGGCAGATCCTCATGCTCGATGAAGTTAGTGATGGTTGACGAGGCGTGGGCGGCAGTGTTGCGCATCCCGAAAGGGAAGGGTGATGGCGAGGTCGAACCCCCCCTAGGGAGCACTGGTGCCGCCGCAGAAGACGGCGGCGACGCATGCGACGCCGGAGCACGTGATGACGATGCGGTGGCCTCGTTGGCCGTGATGCTGAGTTGCGATATGCCAGCCTTGACCCACATGGGGGAGTTGTGGCGTGCCGCGCGACGCCGCTCCGCGCGCGCTTGTCGCGAACGTTGGCCCGAGCGCCTGTTGCGTCGGGCTGGTGAAGTAGGAGTGACGGGGTCGTGTCCGGGGGAGAGGAGCTGCATGAGGTAACCGTTGCCGGTTGCTCTGAACTCGAGACTCCCGAACGAGATCACGCGTCCCGCTGGGAGCGGATCCGAAACACCCATAGGGTGCGGGTTGGATCTGCTCATCATCCCTAAAGATCAAAATGGGAACGAGAGAGAAAATGTCACGCAGCTGCCCCTACCTGGCGCACCAACTGTCGGTGTCCCGACCTGGGGGCCTAGATCCCAACTAGTAAACGCTGCGTGTTTCCTTGTCCCAGATGATGATGCAAGAGGCAATCACAGTAACGCACGGTTTATCCTGGTTCCGGCCACGGGGCCGTATGTCCAACAAAGGGGGTGTGCGAGGGCACTGTATTATCTTGCACCCGAAGTGCTTGTAGTAGGGGTTACAAGCGAGGTGAGAGAAGGAGGAAAGCTCCCAAGTCTCAGCTAGGAGTGGAGTCGGTTGAGATCAGTGCTCAGTAGTCCCTGAACGTCCTCTTTGAAGAGAGAAGCTAGAGAGCGAGAAAGCCACCAGAGAGCCCAGCCAGCCCAAAGAACCGAGATCCCCTGTTCGGCCAGCCCACCTCCTCCTTTTATAGTCATAAGGAAGGGCGGCGCACATGAGTGGGGGCATGGAAGTCGTCGTTCTCCCCTAAATCGCGGGGGTACAGTGGTCGGACACTGTAGGAAGTACACTGTGGGAAGGCGGCGCGCGTTGCTGTTGTCCTGGATTTCGTCCTTGGTCCCGCGGGGATGGCGCCGGTCGTCCTGCAGTGCCCCGGCGGTAGTAATGGCGCGAGTCGGCCCCGGACCCCCTGGTCGGAGTGCGGGTGGGCATACTAGAAGGTCCGGGGGACACGTGACATCGCCGGACCCCTTCCTCAGTGGGAGGCGGGTCCGGAAGGTCGGCGGGAGCAGTACCGAGCCTGTCTTGTCCCGCGTCGCAGGTCCCAAGGCGCTGCTACAGCGTTCAGGATGGCGGAGTGGTGACCAGAGTCAGCGGATGGGACCCCGGTCACATCTACTGTGGGAGTGGCGACCTGATGCCGCCTGTCCTTTGAGCCGTGGTGGAGCGACTGGCTTTTAATGCCTTCGTACGGCGAGCGGTTGGGCGGCGGGGTTGTTTGTCTTTTGTGCCGAGGGGTGGCCTCGAGCGAGGCGGAGATCGGTCGCCTGCTCGAGGGAAGATCCGCTACCCTAGAGCGAGGCGGAGATTGGTTACCTGCTCGAGGGTAAATCCGCTACCCTCGAGCGAGGCGGAGATTGCCCAGCGGGCCTGAGAGGTACCCTCGAGTGAGGCGGAGATCGTTCCACGGGTTCGAGGGGGATGCAAATGGGCCGCATGCTGGGCTTCTTCGAGTCCTTCCCTTTCCTCTGAATGAGAAGCAGGCTGTGGGCCTTCGTGGGCTTAGCCGTCTTATCAGGTGTTTGTGTTTTAAAAAGCGGTCTTAGTACTCCAATTAGGGTGTCCCTAATTGTGGCACCCGACAGGGCGTCCACATTTGCTCCAAGGGACGCTATACCTAGTGTTGTACATATAGCCGTCCGCAGAGTTCATGCACGGGTGCAAGGGGTTCCTACTTGAGCATGTGGCCACTTTGGATTCGTGCTGATGTTCTTCCATCGGGTGACCCACAGGCAATCCAGGCCGGCGCGAATTCGAACGGTAACTCCAATGACAAAAAGACTATTGATCCATTAATATTATAGTGTTCCCTCTAACAATTGTCACTCTTCCTGCAGCATCGAGCAACTTTCCACTCCGATACACATTGTACCCGCAACCCCAAGGTGACTAGGGTGCGGGGACTTCTAGACAAGGAGGTGGACATGAAGCACGTCGTCTGCAATTAAGTATGGTTCAACTTGTCTATACATCGCCCCTAACTACATAATTAAACACCAAAACAATCCGTAAACTGCACTACCTCATGCACATTGTCATGCATATCTGATTGAAGAAGAAGAAGATTCGCCTCTGTTGGCATTTCTTATGCCCAATAGAATAGATATTCTACAAGCGCACAGAATCACCACTGTAGCACTTCACCTTGGAGTATTCTAGGGTATCATATTTTTCCTCAGGGAAGCACTACGGTAAAGAGTATCGTAAATTGAATGATAACTGTACTAGCTTAATCGACTGACTAACTAAATGGGGGTAAGCCAGATAGATAAGTAAGATAAATGGCCAGTCAATGACCGAGTGACACACGGAGGTTCAACTCATTAGAGAGGTAGTAGCTGGAAGGACAACGAGCGAGATAAGACACCTGATACACTTCTGAACTATCGAGCTAGCCTCTCTAGATCAGACTAAACACATAACTAGTTCTCGGGAAAATAGAGCTTACTTCGGCTGCTGGAAGAGGAAGGACTTCAGAAAGGGATGAGAGGGGAGTCCAACGGCAACCAGCATTACTGCTATGAAAACACCCGAACGTGGTGGACTACAAAGGACGGATAGGGCTGTCACCACCTACCGACTACCACAACGGTTCTGTGGGGTGGAACACACTTTCTAGCTAACACTAAGGTCAGACACCACGTCTGCACTCAGTGTTAGGATTTCTCTCGAGGCCTTCGAGAGAAATCCCCCTCAACCTAGAGCACTAACTTGAGATACTCTAGTCCGGGCGAGAAAACCCGTAAGATAAGATCCCGATTACTAGAAAGAAAACTTAGCCTAAACTAAAGGAAAACTTCCGCGCTCGAGCTGGACACTCAGACTCGAGGAGATAAAAGACAGCGGAAAGTAATGCTGACTCAGAGAAGTAAAGAAGATAACTTATATTAATAATGTCAAAAGAAAGATACAAGATCTATACCAGACTTCCAACGACTCCGGAATCCCGAGCAAGCTCGACTCGACTCTAACTTCCAAGCTACTAACCTACTCTAGAAAGTACAAGTGAAGAGAGAAGAGCCCCAATGGTGTGTGTTTCAAGTGATGGATGGTGCCTCTATTTATAGCCTTCCAGGGTCGGTTCTTGGCAGTTAAATTGTGGCAGAACCACCTGAATTATCCCGGCTCAAGTACGCTGTCCATCACCATAAAGGCAACACCGACTCGAACGCACTTCAAACGGAACAATTCTTGGTCTATCGGGTAACGTCCCGATACAACCACCGGATCTCGGATCAAACAAGCATACCCCGCACGAAGGCGAGTCCAGAGATATTACAACCATATATTTTACAACACAGGCATAACAGTTATTACAACAAGTTCAAAATATTATTACAGGTCCAAACTCAATAAAACGTTATACAAGACATGAGTTTAAAGTTTAGAGTTTAAGCAGCGGAAAGAAAACACGACGGCTACAACACGTCGCAAAAGGATACCAAGCTAGCCCAAGCAAGGTATCACTCGTCGGGGTCATTGCCGGTAGGAGACGGATCCCACTCTACGGACCAGCCATAGGGCAAAGAGCAGGGCCAAGTCAGACTAGCGGTCTGGTCCTCAAAACTCATACCTAAAATAGGATTCAACAGCAAGGCCGAGTATACTAATACTCAGCAAGACTTAACCATCAACGGATATACTTAGTCCACTTAGCTAGACAATGCAGGGTTCTGTAAGGCTCTGGTTTTCTTTTTTGCTGAAAAGCAATAAAGAGTAGGTCCTTAATTTCATATTTTAGCTTTCAATATTCTAGTTGATTAACCATTCTATTTAAGCAACTAATTCTAATCAACCATGGTAGAACTTTAGTCAAACATCAAGATTGATCATAATAATATTACTCTTATTACTCAGTGTGGCAAAGGGATCAAGTAGTCTCAATATCCGCGAGAGACGGACGATTCGAATCGGATTTTCAACCTTGCAAAGTAAACCTAACTCACCCGTTTGGAACACCGTCGGGTCGTTCCCAAACAAACGTTGACCTTTCATTCCGGCTTGTGGATAGGGTCACTCTCCCCGACTACATGGCACCAACTTTCTCCCTGCACCCGTGGTGTTGCGCAACATAAACATAAAAACCTATCTCTAAGAGAGAGTGAAAGGTATATCCACTCACTGGTCCGATCAGCTACTAGGCTTACCACGTACCATATTTACGGCATGTGGCTAGTACGTTCAAATACTTAACCACCGCTACCACACACCGCGACCTTAGCAGAATTCATCAACACAAATGGGGTCTCACCCAAGGTCATGATATCGAACATGACCCCGTCCGACGTCCTTATAGTGATTGCAGAAAGTAAACAAGCAACTCCTATTAAACTCACGAGTGACAGACAATCACTCGACTTTTACCGGTCCTATAAGCATAGCAGTTACTCGAACTCAAGTCTAGTGTTCAGTACATAGGTTCCTAGGATCATGCATGTAGGGTTTCAATTCAAATCCTAAGAACTGTAAATGCACAAGTAAATAGTATATCAAGTGCATAATTTGAAATACTGGGTTTATGTCCGGGGTTTGCCTTCGCGGTAGTCACTAGCTAGATCAGCCTTGGGATCTTCCGGACTTTGGTCCGGGTTTTCAGTCAGTGTAGCGGCATTCACCTGGGCTTCTTGATCACCTCTTTCGGACTCCGGGATCAGCTCGTACGTCCCGTCCGCTAGAACAGTCGTATCTATATGTGATGCAAGAAACGGTATTACAAAATACACATTTCGCGATTAAGTTGCAACCTAGCAATTAGCAAACATAACTTAGCATATGGGCAATCATTTATAGAGTAGTTATTTAACATGTCTTACTACACAAAACAACATGATTAACCTCACAAAACATCTTGATTATCTTCACAAAGTAAGTTTTAATTAATTCACATAGCATGTAAATCATGGTTTGCTAAGAATTAAGTAACTCAGTACACAACCAGTATTTAAATTCAGAAAAATTACTTCAAACAGGAAGTACAGAGAGCAATCTATCCTGTAAATTTCATACCATTTCATGTAGCCAATTATTCAGAATAAAACATGTACTCAGACAGCACCTAGAACAAGATTGAATTCTACAGAACACACTACAACACTTATGAAGCTCAAAATTTCTCAAAACAGGCTTCATATTCTTATGAACGTCCTATAAATTTTTTAGAATTTATCTAGGCATAAAACAGAAGTAATAATTTTGACAAAATTAAACCACATTTGATAAAACTAATTAGTACAGAAAGTTCTGTAATGTTTCCGGATCCTAAATTTTACAGACATGAACATATGACTAAAATAGAGTTCCACAAATATTATCAGATTTTTCTAAGCAAGTAAACTATTTATTATAATTAAAGCCTACTTAACAAGCATTAACTCAAAAATATAGCTAAACAGATCTAAAATTTCTCAAATTTGTGCAACAGCAAGGTTTTAGTGACATGCATTCATGGAAAAAAGTTTCACACTCATAACTTTAATATTTCTACCAGCTTAAATACATTAACATAACTAGTAAATCTAGGAATCTTGAAACTTTGACATAGTTAATGATGTCAAAAAGGGTTCAAATTTTTACCAGGTACTAGTAACACTGCAAGACACATTCTAGCCAAAAACCACATGAAGTTACTAAGTACAACTCCTAGAACAATTAAAGCCTATTTATTCTATTCTTTTTCTTGGATTAACATGCAGACCAAAACTGAAAATGTGTGTGACAAAACTTGTAGGTCTTGTAACAAGGATTCCAAAACATTAGGATTTATATTTTTCTGATTTTTTTATTAATTTCTAGGTATTTTCAAAGTTCACTGATTTGAATTCTAGAGTTCATGTATATTTCTCAGTTTAACCCCTGGAAGTTTTTGAATTCTAGCAGATAGGTCCCTAGAAGAAAAAGAAGGTTTGCAATGTGGCCCCTGGCTCGCCTGAGAAGAAGACAGGGTGGGGAATCGGCCGGCGTTCCGGCCTGGGGACTCACCGGTGGCGAGCTAGAGGTGGCTAGGGAGCATGAGGAGGTCAAGGCGCGTCGATTGGTGGTTTTGGTGAGGGTTGGGGCGGTTGGCTGGGGTGTTTCCCACGGCGAGGTGCGGCGGCGGCTCGGACAGCTCGCCGGCGGCCGTGCTGTGGCGGTGGAATGGGGGTGTGGAGGGGTCTGGGAGCTGCGCGACGCTCGGGCGGTGCTAAAGGCAGGGTCGGCGTGGGCGGAGGAGGTCTGGAAGGGCGGACCCGCGGCGGCGTCGAGCTCGCCGGAGTTGCGGAGGAGGGGCGGCGGTGCTCTGGGTGCTTGGAGCGCGAGACCGGGGGTGTGAGGGGCGGAATGGAAGGAGAGGGATGAGGTCGTGCTCGTGCACGCGCTAGAAGGGGAACCGAGGCTCTTCCCCGAGCTAGCCACTGCGGCGGCGAGGTGGCGGCCGCGGAGATGGCCAGGGCAGCGTGGCGAGGGAAGGAGGGCTCCAGCGCGGGTGGGAGTGGGGCCAGGGGGTTGCGGGGGTGCCGCGTGTGGCGGTGGGCAGCAGGAGGTGGCCTGCGACCTCCCTGAGCAGAGAGGGAGAGAGGAGGAAGATGACAGTTGGATCTATTTGCAATTTCAGAAAAGTTTAGGGGTCCTGCTGTAAAACAAAAATAACTCCTAAACTAGGGCTCAAATGAAAAAATGCCCAACATGAAAGTTGTTCAATTTTTCAAGATCTACAACTTTGGTGTTGTGCAAAAATTGATTTGACCAAAGGTTAAAGAGTTATTTTGAAAACATAGAAAGGATTTTTAATTTAATGGACTTTTGTCTTTTCCAAAGCAAATTCATCTTAACTTCAGACTGAAAAGTAAAATTTCATGCCATGTAATGATTACACTGAATTTTACAAATAAACCCTCCACAAAATCATTATTCACCCATTCTATTCAAATTAATTATAGAAAGGACATTGCATCAAATCATATTTACACAATTAACCTTATATTTTTAAAATAAGAACCTTGTTCAAGCAAATTAAGCACATGATGCATAAAATAAATGTAGTTCTACTATGCAGACACCTAGGGTGTCACATAAATCCCGTAGCGTCAGTTGTAAGCAAGTAAGGTCAGTGTGCTTGTCTTCCACGCGAAGCCAGGGCACGAGAGGCTGCAAAGTGGGGCCGGCCGGCCTCCCCTAGGCCGGCCGGCCTCCCCTAGGCCGGCCGGCCTGGGGGTGCGGCCATCTGGCCACCGCCTTTGCATGGACGTTCTTGATTTCCTCCTGGGGTCAGTATTCGTTGCGTGGTCCGAACGCTCGCAGTTGTAGGCCGGCCGGCCTAGGGGAGGCCAGCCGGCCTCCCTCTGGCCCATCTCGGCCCTCCGTTGCGCCGACATTCCCTTTGCACACTTGTGATCTTGCCACGGTTGTGGATCGCTGTCCTGGACCCAAGTTGGTACTGAGTTGTGAGTCTTTTGTTCTTTGTGCAAGTCTTTCGATCCATCTAATCAAACCGAGACCCAATCATGTGTCACATTGCCAATGAATCGAAGCCGGGACCCTGTCTTCAGGGTGCCAGGCCGGCCGTCCTAGGAGAGGCCGGTCGGCCTGGGTTTTTACCCAAATTTTCCTATTTTTGGTACACTTGTTCCTGAAATCAAAACTCATCCAAAACTTGTGGAACTCGTTAGAAATAAACAAAATATGAATGAAACATAGTGTAAAGCTCATTTTATTTCCGAGAAGTTGACGGCTAGAATGTGAATTTATGGCCGTCAACAGCCTCCTCAAGACAAATGGGGATCTGGTTCCACCGAAGTACTGGAGACACCACCGAGCACACCATCGGATAACACCGAGCCAATGGACGTTGCAGAGGGCGACCAGGAAGAATCCAACCACGACGAAGATGGAAACGAAAAATTACTATGGTACAGTTACTACTCCAATCCTTATGTATACAACTATCCAACTAACACAAAAGAACTTGTCCAGATGTCGGTTTGCTAACACAACTCTTTTACAGCTCCTAAGAATAATAATTACAAAGATGAGGAGACACTGGAAGCGACAAGTACTCAAGAAAGTTGTGCCTGATGCCACGACTACGTGACCATCCTCAGTCTTACCCACGGAGCAACACCATCGCCGCCGTGAGATTCTCGTTGCACTATGTGTGCTTGTATCATTTCGATGTGTTCTGTATAGATATGTGGTAGTAAGGACTAGTAGCTAGTTATATGGATTGCATGTGATGTTTGTTGTAATGTATAGACTTCTATTATTTACCGTGCGTTTTGTATGAACATGTAATTTTCGGATTAGTATGGACTTCTATCTATGGTATAAATTTCAGCTTTTTTGATATTGTTTACTATATTTTCTGATTTAAATGAATTTTCGGATTAGTAAGGAAAATGATTTTCAGGGGGCGGGTGACACCCCCGCCCCCGAAAATGCATTTACAAGGGCGGTCCTTGTACCCGCCCCTGCAAACCGCCATTTTTAGCTGCGAAAAGCAGGGGCGGTTATGCTGTCCGCCCCTAAAAATGCAGTTTCGCCCGCCCCTACAAATCGTTTCTGCAGTAGTTCGAGCTCCGACGGCTTCGGAGTTCGGACCATGACAGCCATTCGCTGCGCGAGCCGGAGTTCGTGATCCACGCCGTGGACGAACATCGCCGGGCGACGGCGCGGGCACGCACGCCGCCGCCGGTGCTGCTGCTAGACTCCTGTCGATCCGACACCCGCCGCCACCAACTCCGGGGACACGGCGGCCAGAATCGAGCGCCTTCGCCACTTTATGATGTGCCCCCAGGTATCTCGCTCGACCATCACATGGGTTTCATTTCATCTATTTGCCGGTTGTTCATCGTCGGCCATGCGATAAGTTGAAGCTTCAACTCCTCTCCTCCGATCAGGCCGTCCTCTGCGCTTCGACGCTGATCTTTGGGAGCGCGATGATCTACTACGCGGCGAACCCCAGCATGGTTCCCGATCCCAATTTCACCTGGCTGATGATTGTGCTCTCCACTCTGGTTCTGCTCCTCGCGCTGCTGTCGTTGCTGCTCTCCCACCTAGCTAGCAGCCCCAGGCTCGACGAGTGGCTGCACAACTAGCAGCCGGCCAGCTCTATATATAGATTTGTTCATCATATAGTTATGCAACATTATGTGGGATTTGTTCATCGAGCAAATCATGTATGCATACAAGATCAAGATTTGTACTTGTTACTCATGTGATATCTGTTCGTGGAGGTAATCTTCATCAATCAATACCTCTAAACTTAGGAAGTAGTAGAGACAGTAATAAGTAGGCAAAGGAACAATAACTCCAAAACTCAAGAAACCCTTTTATGCGCATTTGCAACATTTAAATTATAGATGATTTAGCGAGACCAGTATAACTTTGTATAAGCAGAAGTTTCTCTTAATCATTTTGTAATTGTGATTTCTTTTGTGTCTCTTATGCAAACATCGGTGATATACCAAATAAGTGCACTACCAAGACATCTCTATCTCTACTACTGAAAAAGACCCTAAGCATCACTTTTTTTTCGTCCTCCTGCCTTTCGTTCATTCATCTCGCGCTCGCCCCGCGGATTCAGATAGGGTGACATGCCCATGGCATGTCAAGCTGTGACATGCGGCCAATCCAGGCCGTGGAAAACGAATCGGACGCCACTCCGCCGGCCGCCCGCAAAAGTCCGTTGCGGTCACCGTCTCGCGCCCAATTCCACCGTAGGTGGCTCCGTTTTCGCAAGGAAGCGCGCCAAATCAGGGGCCCCTGCGCTCGCTGGCCCTAATCCCCCACTCGCTGCTCACGCCAGGCGCCCGAAGAGGGCAGGCCGCCACCGCCGTAGTGGACCGGGAGTCCGGGACCGTCGCCGCCGGCCCGTTGCCCGTCGCTGCCACGGAAGTGCGCCGGTCGCCCGCCGCAGGAGGCCGCCGTCGCCCGTTGCGGCGCGGGGCGCGCTGGCCCGACCACGCTTGGAGGCTGGTGATGGCGGCCTCCACGCCGGGCCTGCATCCACGCCACTGGGGCTGCAGCATGGAGTCGCCGGCAAGGACGCCCGAGCAGGCTGCCGCAGCGTCAGGGGACGCCCGAGCAGGCTGCCTGCATCCACGCCTTCTATTCTGAACTCTGTTTCTTCTACCTCTGGCTTCCTTTCTCTCTTCAACGGAATACGGTGGTGCTTGCTCGGCCTCCCCTGTACCCAGAAGTGGACAACGAACATTCAGCACGGCAATGCTACTTCAACTGAACCGAGGCTGCAATGCTTTCTTTCATTTCGATGGAGTTCAAGTCCTGGAGGTCGGTGTTCACGGACCACCCGGCGATGAACACCATCCGCCCAGCACCGGCGCGGCTCGTACATCCTGCTGCCGGCGAGCGCGGCGCGAAGCCGTAGGCGATGTGCGCGTCCTCGTACAGCTGCACCCGGCAGCCGCGGCGCTGCTGGAAGAAGGTGCGCGGGACGCCCCTGTACGCGGCGCTGCCGACGCCAGTGCCCCAGCCGCCTTCCGGGTCCGCGGCGACGTCCGTGAACTGGAGCTGGACGTGTATCTTGTCCCCGCCCCCGAGGGGCTGCCGCTTCTCGTCGCAGATGTCGAGCCACTGCTCCGCCTCCCGGCCGGCGACGGCGTTCTTCGCAAGCTAACTCACCTCCTCACGGCTAAGAGCTATTTTACATATGTTAAGTAAAATTACACCCGCTAAATAATTTTTTTTCGCTTTCATCCTCGCTTCGTGCAAAAAATTCGAACCGGAGTTACTAACTTCCCAGAGACTGGCTATTTAAGCTGGTTCAACTCCCTCGCTGTTTCCAATTTAGAACTAGAAGTTATGTGCCGCGGTATTGCTACAGTACCGCGCGGCCCATAGCCGTGACAGCCTCCCGTGCCCGCCTCGCGCGGCGGCCGCTGCAACGAGGGACGGCGGCCTCCCGCGGCGGCGACGAGCGACGGGCCGGCGTCCGCGAGAGCGAGGCGTCGAGATCCCCTGATTTGGGTGCCGGCGGTTGCAAAAACGGAGGCTGCTTGCGGTGGTCGGTGGATTTGGGAGCGAACGGTGACCGCAACGGACTTCTGCGGGCGGCTGGCGGAGTGGCGTCCGATTCGTTTTCCACGGCCTGGATTGGCCGCATGTCACAGCTTGACATGCCATGGGCATGTCCCCCAATCTGAGTCCTCGCCCCGCACGCTTCGTGCCCGCTCCCACGACTCGACGGTTCCTCCCCGCGCGCCCTCCTGCTCGGCTTCCCCGCCTCGCCCCCCCGCCGTCCCCGCCCCGCCCCGCCCCGCCTCCTCTCCCTCGACCGAGCGCCTCCCACCTGCCCTCTCGCGCGGTCCTCTCCCTCGCCGTCGCCGCAGCAATCTCCTCCCTGTCTCGCTTGCCGACGCCGCCCTCGCCCTCCGCGTCTCGCTCGACGACCACGCCGGGCCGCCGTCCCGCTCGCGCCGCCCTCGCCTCCCCATCTCGCTCGCCGGCGCCGCCGCCACGCCCTCTCCGCCCCATCCCGCTCACCGGGAACGAGCCCCCTCCTCCTCGGTCTCCCGGCGCGGACCAAGCGAGGCGCGGTCCGCGCGGCCGCCGTCCCTCGCCTCCGCTCCTGCAGCCGGACACGGTCTCCGTCTCGCTCGACGACCTCGCCGCGCGGCTGTCGTCCCCGGCTGCCGTCCGTGCCACCGCTGCGCCGCCCCCGGCATCGCAGATCCACGTTGTACGTGCCGCCGCTCTCCTGTCCCCTACCGCCATACGCGCCGCCGCAGCTCCATCGCCGTCCGCCGTACGCGCCGCCCCCGGCGCATGTTGGAGCTGAAATGCAGCTGGCGGAGGCAAGGGCTGGAGGATCCAGCAAGGCGCAGCTCGGAGCGGAGGAGGACGGGGTGGGGCGGATCTGGCGCAGGAGGCGGGAGCTCCGATGCGGTGGCACGGAGGGGGCCGCTCGCCGCTGACCTGGGCGAGCTCGAGCCCCAGCAATCTCTTCTTGCTGTGTTCATAGCCCAGGTATCTCCGTCTTTCGATCTGTCTCTGCACCCCGATTTTTTTCCATAGCCACCAGATTCAATGTACAACATCAAAGACTCTATCAGCCGTTTAGTTTCATTTAATCGAACCAATTTAGTGGTACATGTATTTTAAAGCATTAAGAAACAGAAACTACTACTTGCTTAGACCTCCGTTGATATGAATGTTTGAGCCTCCTCATGCTGCATTTGCTACTCAGCTTGGCTAAGCAAAATGCAACGAAGGCCAATATTCTCAGTTATGAAAAGGTGCTACAAATCTCAAGTTCATTTTTTTTGTTAATTCTGTTTCCATATCTGTTCTCTCGAACAGTTGTTTGGCACCTACATTGAGTCTGATCCAACCAAAATTGCTGTTCAGGGCTTGCATAGGTTCAAGAAAGAAAATTGCAATCTCATCATTGTGGGTGGCAAGATTCAGAAGCAACATTATGTGCACTTGAAATTTGCAGTTCTGGCTTTCAGCATTTCCCCGAAGAAACCTAGCTAAATTTCACCACAAATCTTATTGACAGTAATATTAGCTAGGCTGCATTTGATCAGATGCAAGCCTTTAAACCAAAAATGTATGGTCACCCTAAAAAAGGTGGTACTCTTAACTCTTTATACTAAGGATGTTTATATTTACTATATGATCTTCCCTTCCCTATGCTTCAAGCAATTGGTGAAATACAGGTCATCAACCCTATCAGCAAATGGCTCAGTTCTACATAAAAAATGCTTTGCAAAAATGGCATCAGCGAAAGAGATATTCCAGGCCATGTCAGGCAAATTGCTCCAAAGTTTTAGGATGGAATTACGGCATTTGCAACAGTCCAATTATTGAGGAGGTGTGTATCTCTATTTCCGAATTGTCAAACCTACCCAAAGTTCGGAGGCTCCTTTTCTTGTTCAAATACATGACTATAGTGCTCCAATACCGCAGATACGTGGCTTAGGGATGATAATGGGAACTGAAGTCACCAATAACAAGTCACCAACTGATCTATTCCCCTGCTGAATGGGGTAAGTAAATGCAGCAGCTACTACACTGCGAAATTTAATAGAGTTAGGCCTTATTAATCCTGTTTCAACTTCCAAGGTACCAAGAGAAGTCACCATCTTGGAACCAAAGCGTAACCTGAATCTGCCGGGAACTAAAGTTTGTTTATTGTTGGGTGATACTTTTTCAGTAATTGGTGCAATCTTTGGGCAGGAGTGCCAGAAGCGCGGCATGCTGGTGAGGGTTGCCGGCGACGCTATCATGATGTTGCCGACACTGATCATGACACCTAGGGAAGTCGGCGAGGTTGATGAGGTAAGATCAGTGGTTTATAGTGTCACTATTGTCCTCTCAAGTCTCGAGTATCCTGGTAACACATATTGCTTTGCTTTTTCAGCTGATGAGAATCTATGGGGAAGCCCTTAAGGCCACTGAGGTGAGGGTGGCAGAGCTGAAATCCAAGAGGAATTAGGCAATTAGCCAAGCACGACGAAGATGACGGTAAACATCAGGCAGCGATGAACACATGTACAGAAGAATAAGTTCAGGGTTGGGAGATGGCAATAATGCTGCAACGGGCACTACTCTTGAAGGGCAACAACTGTGCAAGGTAGCAGCTGCTCTGTCACTGTCTCACTAAGCAATCTCTTTTAGTGAGAGAGACATCATCCATCAACATAGATAGGACTATTTGTTGACATATTTTAGTTTATTTTATTACCAAGGGTCCAAGGCACGCCAGGAGGCTTACTCCATTCATGTTTATTCTAAGAAAAATGACCTGCTATGGTTCCCTTACGTTTTTGCTAACCTCATTTCATATGCTCAGGAACTCTTACGTTGGCAAGATTTCCCTTTTCCATGACATGGAAGAGAAGCTCCAACAGGTTTATTCATCTAATAATCACTATAGTTCATGTCTCTTCAGTAACTATCAGTCAGTAGTTTGTTTCAGTACTGAATCTTACAATGATATGGCGTAAAGGTCTTTCAGAAGAAGTGGATAGTGTAAACCATAATTGTATATTAAGGCCCAATAACTGCTTATCAACACTCTTAATTGAGATAAATGAATATCACTCTCTAAGGACTGAACTGGAATTGATACATTTGTTTCTACTGTTTTAAGTATTCTTTAGAGATAACTGCCCCTCTTCTCCTTGAGACCTTTGCTATCGAGTTAACATAAAACCATTCTTTCTAAATTCTTTCTGTTATATATTGACATTGTGCACTTTTTACATGCTACTCAGAGTCATGGCATGATCATTTGTCACATGCTTTCTGAAGAAGTCTTGAAAAATCTCCAAACTTCTTGCCTTTTTGTTTGCACTTTGCATGCTCTAAACTTTGATTAGCAAATTGTGTTTGTACTGACAACTAATTGTGTATGAGTTTTGCCATACCTCTGGATGTACTTATATTTAAATTGGGTTCCTGCCCTAGCATTTTAAAATGCTTAAGCTGAATGTAAATTACTATATATTTCATACAATGTATCTGATTGTGGCATCATTGTGTTGTTTCCAAGTTGAGCTTATCATTGAATACAGTGTTTGGGATATCCAATCCCTTAATTTGGTCTCATCTGAGAGCGTATTTTTCATATATGTTTTTTACTGGTTTCAGAAGTCGGAACTGAACATTTTCTTGGGTGGCTGAATGCACATATGCCTAATTGCATGTGGTCAATGTCGTTTTTTCATGTGTTTTTACTAAAAATGACTAAATAGTGTAGGAGAGGAAAGAATTGATGTATCCCTCCAAACCCTAGATGGGTGGGTATATATAGACCTATACATGGGTCTCTTAATGGGCCTCTACATGGGCTCAATAAACTCCAACACACCCCCGCAGTCTGAACTACCGGCGCAGCGGTGTTCAAGACTGGACAACAAGAAAACCAACACAACACCCCCCGCAGTTTGAACTACCGTCGTAGCGGTGTTAAAGACTGGACCGGAAGCAAGTACAAAGGGCAAATACCCCCCCGCAGCCACAACTAGCCATCTGCTACGTTGAGGTTGGAGCGAAACTCCGAGAAGGTCGACGAGGGCAGCCCCTTGGTGAATATGTCAACAAACTGGGAGGTAGTCGAGACATGGAGTACCCGAACATCACTGATGGCGACTATCGCGCACGAAGTGTAGGTCGATCTCCACGTGCTTCGTCCGCTGGTGTTGGACGGGGTTGGTGGAGAGATACACGGCGCTGACGTTGTCGCAGTAGACGAGCGTGCTCTTGGCGAGCAGGCTGTGTAGCTACGCCAAGAGCTGTCATAGCCAGGACGCCTCCGCCACGCCGTTAGCGACAGCCCGGTACTCCGCCTCGGCACTGGAGTGGGAGACAACCGGCTGCCGCTTGGACGACCAGGAGACCAGGTTGCCGCTCAGGAAGACGGCGTAGCCGGTAGCGGAGCGACGAGTGTCCGGGCAGCCAGCCCAGTCAGCGTCGGTGTAGACCACCAGCTCAGCAGAGGACGAGCGGTGAATCATCAGGCCGAGGTCCACAGTGCCACGGACGTACCGGAGGAGACGCTTCAGCGTAGCAAGGTGTGACTCCCGGGGATCATGCATGTGGAGACAGACCTGCTGAACAGCGTAGGTGAGGTCCGGCCTGGTGAAGGTGAGGTACTGCAAAGCGCCGGCCAGACTCCGGTAGGCAGTAGGATCAGCCACCGGATCACCCAGATTAGCAGACAGTTTCGCCTGAGTGTCGACAGGAGTGGAGCAGGGCTTGCAATCAGTCATCCCAGCCCGCTCCAGGATATCGAGGGCGTACTGTCGCTGGTGAAGGAGAAGACCAGACGGGCGAGGCTCAACAGTGACGCCCAAGAAATGGTGGAGCTGACCAAGATCCTTCATAGCGAACTCCTGCTGTAGAGAGGAGATGACACTCTGAAGTAACTGCTGACTGGAGGCTGTGAGCACAATGTCGTCGACGTATGGCAGCAGATAGGCAGTCTCAGCCCCACGGCGGTAGACGAAGAGAGACGTGTCAGACTTGCCTCGGTGAACTCCAATGTCAGCAAGAATGTGGCGAACCGAGAGTACCAAGTCCGAGGAGCCTGCTTCAGTCCATAGAGAGACTTGTTGAGTCGGCAGACCATATCCGGACGACTCGAGTCCACAAATCCCGCTGGCTGAGAGCAGTAGACAATCTCTGACAAGGTGCCGTGAAGAAACACATTCTTCACGTCCAGCTGAAGGTCTCATCATAGTCCACACCAGGCGCATCGAGAGCGCAGGCCAAGAGCGCGAGAGCGTAAGCGAGAGGACCGTGCGCACCGTAGCGGGCTTCACGACCGGGCTGAAGGTCTCATCATAGTCCACACCAGGCCGCTGAGAGAACCCCCGGATAACCCAGCGAGCCTTGTAGTGCTCTAGTGTGCCATCAGCCCGACGCTTATGCGTCCAGTATCAGCCTAGTTTCTTTTCCTCCTCCTACCCAGCCGCCGGCGCCGCCCCTCCCGGCGTCGTCCCTCTTCTCCCCTTCCTCCTTCCCTCCCCTCCCCTCATCTTCCTCTGCTGCCGCGCAGCAGGTGCTGAGCTCTGCTGGCGCCGCCGCATCCTCAGCCTGGGGCGCTGCGGCCTCCTGGCCGCAGATCCGGCCCGTGGCCGCCCTGCAGCCCGTCGCCGCCGCCGCTGCAGCGGCTGGTGCGGGCAAGGGTGCGGGTGCCAGGCCCCGGCCGGCCGCCGCCCTAGTCTCGTCCCAGCCGTCGGCCGCCGCCCTGGTCTCCTCCCAGCCACCACAGGATGGCGCCGCCGCGGATCCCGCAGCTGCTGTCGCCGCAGCCGACGGGGGTGCAGGCGCGGGGGGGGGGGGGGGGGGTGCCTGCGGGCGCGGGAGGGAGCGCTGCCCAGCTGCAGCCTCCCCTGCAGCAGGCACTGAGCGCCGCCACTCAGCTGTCGCCTCCCCTGCAGCAGATGCTGCAAGTGTAGCAGCGGCCCACGGCCGACGCTAATGCAGCTGTGGCCGACGCCCAGAGCGCCCGCGCTGCGGCCCAGCGCGCCGCCGCCGTCGATTCGGCCGTCCTGCGGGCCGCGGCGCAGCTGCTGCAGGCCGCGGGCGTCGATCCGACCGCCCTGCAGGCCGCGGCGCAGGTGCTGCAGGATCCCGCCGCCGTCGCCGTGGCCCACCGCGCTGCTGTCGCCGCGGGCAAGCAGCCCACCGCCGACGCCGCGCCTGATGCCGCGTGGACCGGGCTCGGAATGTCGCATGCAGATGCGCCGCTCTCCGCCACCGCCCTCCGCGGGCAGCAGGCCGACGCCGCTCTCGCCGCGGCCCTCCTCGCCGCCAAGTCGGAGGCTTTGGCGGCCCAAGAGCGGGTCCACATGGCTGTCCTCGCCTGGGAGCGCGAGCGCGCCGCGGCCGACGCCTCCGCTCTCCGGGTCGCCGAGGCGGAGCGCTTCCTCCGCACCTCCTCCGGCCAGCTGCCCATCGACACCGAGCCAGGCGCCTCTTCCTCACGCCAGGCGCCGCCCGTTGGATCTGGAGCCCGGTACGACCTGACCGACCCCATGGCCGCCCAGCTCCACCTCCAGGCCGCCGGGGTCCAGAACATCAGGGCCCTGGTCTCCGTCCTCCTCGACCCCGCGTCCTCCTCCTACGGCCGCTGGCGGGACCAGGTTCTGCTCGCCCTCCGCCGCTACGCCCTCGACGACCACGTACTCGTCGACTTGCCGATCGAGGCGCGGGACGTGGCGTGGCTGCGCCTCGACATCGTCGCCATGTCCTGGATCTTCGGGACCATCTCCCTTGATCTTCAGGACCTCGTCAGGGTCCACGGCGGCACCGCGCGTCAGGCCTGTGTGGCGCTCGAGGGCCAGTTCCTCGGCAACGCCGAGTACCGCGCCCTCCAGCTTGACGCCACCTTCCGTACCTTCGAGCAGGGGGGCCTCTCCGTCGGTGAGTACTGTCGGCGGATGAAGAGCATGGCCGATGCTCTTCATCCGCCGGCAGTACTCACCGACGGAGAGGTCCCCCTTCACGACCTCGGGGATCCAGTGTCCGATCGGGTCTTGGTGCTCAATGTCCTGCGGGGCCTGAGCTGCACCTACGACCACCTGAAGGGCTGGATCGCCCGTCAGAGGCCTTTCCCCACCTTCCTGCAGGTCCGGGATGACCTTGCCCTCGAGGAGATCACCAGGGGTCTCGCGCCCGGATCGTCCTCGCCCACCCCCTCCGCGCTCGTTGCTCCTCCACCGACCTCCTCCGCTACTCCTGCCACCTCCCTGCTCGGTGCTGCTCCCGCTGGGCAGACCAGAGGAGGGGGGGCGTGGACGTCGCCGGCGAGGGAGAAGTGGTGGCGGTGGTGGCACCGGTGGTCCTGCTTCTGGGGGTACCAGTACCGGTGGGGGCCGTCGGGGCGCGCTGACATCGGCTCCCGCTCCTGCCCCTGCCCCTGGAGGTACGCCCTGGCCATCCTTCAGCAACTCATGGTCAGGGCGCATCTCGATGTGGCCGTTCCAGGGTCCGGGAGGGGGGCCTTGTCCTCAGCTCCAGCCGACGGCCATGTTCGCTGGTGCTGCTCCTCTCTTCGTGCCGTCCTGGACTCCGTCCGTTCAGCCCAGCCAGCAGCCGACCTGGCCTGGGGGGTGGGACCAGGCCGCACTGGCGCAGTCCTTCAGCACTATGGGACTGACGCCGCCGGCCAGCACCGAGTGGATCGCCGACTCGGGTGCCTCGTTCCACACCACTCCAGATGCTGGTATTCTCTCTTTTGTCCGACCCCCACACCCCGCTTGTCATTCTTCTATCATGGTTGGTGATGGGTCTTGCCTTCCTGTCACCGCCGTGGGTTCCGCTCCTCATCTTCCTAATGTTCTTGTTGCTCCTCAAATGGTTCACAACCTTCTTTCTATTCGCCAGTTTACTGCTGACAACTCCTGTTCTATCGAATTTGACTCCTCTGGTCTTACTGTGAAGGATTCGGCTTCCCGGCGTCCGCTCCTCCGATGTGACAGCCCGGGGCCCCTTTACACTCTTCGGCTTCCTGCTTCCGCTGCCTCGCCTTCGGCTTCTTCGTCTACTGCTTTTGCCGTGACGCCTTCTTCCACCACCTGGCACCGCCGTTTTGGTCACCCCGGCCGCGACATTTTGGCTCAGCTCAGCCGTAGTACCGATGTTCCATGTACTAGGGCTCCTGCTGAGCACTTCTGTCATGCGTGCCAGTTAGGTCGTCATGTTAGACTTCCGTTTTCTTTTTCTTCTTCGCATGCTACGCATGCTTTTGATCTCATTCACTGTGACCTGTTGACATCTCCTGTACTCAGCATGTCTGGCTATAAATATTATCTGGTCATTGTTGACGATTTTTCTCATTACTCTTGGACTTTCCGTTTGCGCGCCAAGTCTGAGACCTTCCCCACCCTCCACTTCTTTGTCTGGGTGTCCACTCAGTTCGGCCTCACCGTTAAGGCCGTCCAGTGTGACAACGGGCGGGAGTTCGATAACTCCACCTCCCGGTCTTTCTTCCTGTCTCGGGGTGTTCAGCTGCGTATGTCTTGTCCGTATACCTCTCCTCAGAACGGCAAGGCTAAGCGGATGATTCGCACGACGAACGACGTCGTGCGCACCCTTCTGATCCAGGCTTCTCTCCGCCGCGCTTCTGGGATAATAGCCTCCACACCGCCACCTACCTGCTCTGATACCATGTAGGAGAGGAAATAATTGATGTATTCCTCCAAACCCTAGATGGGTGTGTATATATAGACCTATATATGGGCTTTTTAATGGGCCTCTATACATGGGCTCAATAAACTCCAACAAATAGAGTGTATGCTTTCTCTTCTGTCAGGCTATCTCTTGTGTCATCTAATTCATTGCAAGCCCATAGCTATTGGTTCACATAGCTGATGGAGGTGGCGCTAATTCATCGTGATGCATCAAGTTAGCTTGTTTCAGTGAAGACAAAATTCCACAATTTAAGATACTATATTTGAAGAAAATAGTTTATTTCATCCAAACAATTTTATTGCTGATGGTGCTCTAACTAATGATGTAATAAACAATATATTATGACTTAGCTATATGGATTTATACTTATTTGTATTATTTGTAAGTCAGGCCTGCTGGAACAATCTTTAATTTGGTGAAAACTATAAATGTACATGGAGTTGGATATTCTCAACTGAGCTATACATATTCCTGCATTGAGTGCAAGTGTTTGGCTCTTCTCTGGGAGAGTTATTTGCCTGTAATAGTTCACTGTGGAGATCTCAGCACGAGCAGTTTATTTTGTTTGCTGCATTTACTAAATAAAAGGCTAACACATACTTGTATGTGATGGATCCTCACGTGTATCCTGCATGCATCCAATATTCCAGTAATGACACCATCTTTTCCATAATTTTGTGTTGCTATGAAACTTTTTGTTGTCATCCGTAGCAACGCACAGGCACAAATCTAGTATTTAACTAAATTAGTAAAATGTTGTTGATATCAGGACTCAAACCAAAACATAGTAAATTCAAATCAAACATATAATTACATAATATTATTTCTCTCAAAGCATCAACATAGTCACATAGACAATTTGGGAGTGGGGCTCGGCTCGGTTGGTTAGCCCGCGTCGGTGCAAGGCTGACAATCAGCGTTTGAATCCCACGGGTCGCGTCATGAGACGGATTGGTCGGGATTTAATCTCGATCCCCATGCTATGTTCCTCGGGGTGGTGGGAGGTTAATTAATCTAGGAATGTATCTGGTGCAAACCACAATTTTCGTGAAAACTCGTGCAAATCACAATAAAAAAATCGTCTAAATTCATCAAAAAAAATCACATATGTAGATGATACACAACCTTGTAAAATATCTTATCCAAACTCGACTTCGTTTATGAGATATAAAAATAACAAATTTCTAACAAATCATCTGGACAATTTTTTGGTTTGAAATTTGTTATTTTTATATCTCACAAACGAAGTCGAGTTTGAATAAGATATTTTACAAGATTGTACATCATCATATCATCTATATGTGTGATTTTTTTAATGAATTTAGATGACCTTTTTGCCGTGGTTTGCACGGGTTTTCACGAAGTTGTGGTTTGCACCAGATATGTTCCCAATTAATCTACCCTCTGACCTCTATCAACATAGACAATTTCATATTGTAAATATTATTTTTCACATCATGATGAATTGCACATGATAGAACTAACAAGAATAAGTAAAACTTTTGCTAAAAAGAAATAAAATTGTTATTCCCCGGAAGTTCTTCGAAACACCAGATTAGCTTATGAAAAATGCATCAGGATAAAGCCATAAACCACTAAAATGGGTAAATAAACAATGCCAAAATGGCTAAAGATATATAATTACTTTTTGAACAAATAATTCAAATATGTATTCTTAGTTATCAGCGAGAACACCCAAACACGTTGGCATAGCGACTACTACTTTATACACATTTCATCACCAACAGCTAGTCAGCTAGGTCAACTCGTATGGAGAGGAAGTGAGGAACGTAACATAGTTGAGTGGGCAAGTCAGTTCAAATCAATTGATAAGCCATTTACTTCGTAATTACTCTGTATGATCAAATATTGGCCACATATGCAAACATGAATTCGAATAAAAACCAAATCAGCTGATTGCCAACAATATAACAAGCAACTTCTAACGCTGAAGATTGAAGAACAAACCAAGATCTATTGCCTGCTGCTCCGAAGTCCGAAAAAGGTATAGCTCCTCAATCCAAGATCATGCTCAATCTCATAATCATTATTGTCTTCATCATTGTCACTAGAATCAGATTCGCCTAGGGGCATGGATTCATCATCTTCTATTATTGAGGGTTCAACTGGCTGCCGCTGCTCATCTCTCACTGATTGAGGTTGACTGGTGCTTGTTCCTGTGTCACTCTGTCCTTAGAATACCACCAACTGCATTTGGCTTTCAATAGCAGATGGAGTAACAATCTCTGGCTCGGTTTGTTTTTTCTTTGCGGCACTCTTTTGCAAGAAAGACCGCAGATCTGTAACAGCACTACTACCCTTCTTCCTCTTCATATTTGAACCTAAAAATTGCAATCAATCAAGTCACTAAATTGATCTACAATTCTCACAAATTAACAAGTAAATGGTAATCATCAGTTCATCACTCATCAGTGATTCATTCCATATTTCCATGTCATTCCAAATTAACAAGTAAATTATCACTGATTGCTCACCTTTATTTGTTCAGAAGATGGCCTGCTACTGCTGCCGCCTGCAGGCCGCAGCTCAGCCGCTCAGGCGCAGCCGCGCATGCCGCCGCCGGCGCCTCATCAAGCGCCGCCGCTGCTCGCTGGGCGCCTGTCGCGCTGGCCCATGCCTGTCAGCCTGTCCGGCCGCGCGCCGCCGTTCCGGGCTGCCGCTGTGCACTGCCGGCGCGCGCTAGGATGGCTGCCGCTGTGCGCTGTGTTGACGGTCGTTAAGTGCGAAATATGACCGTCAACTATACTCATAAAAGAAGAAAAACTATACCTCTTACCCACATATTTGTATCACTGACCTAGCTCCATAGTTGTTTTCGAAGATTTATGATTTCATGAGCACAAGTCCGGAATAAGAAGAAAACACGACGAATACGCAGACAAAGTCGCAAACGATCGCGTCCGGCGTAACGCATGCAAAGGAGGCCCACAAACCAGACCAAACCGACCAACCAAGCCCCGGCACCGACCATCTGACATCAGGACCCACCAGGCAGTGTACCAGAGAAGGACGGTGGCCAGAGGCGGCAAGGCGGGGGGGGGGGGGGGGGGGGGGGGGGTCGGCCGACCCCACCTGTAAGGTTTTCCCGCTAATTTTTGGCGGGAAGCCTGATCTTATCCTCTAGAGGTTGGTTAGGGATGTTTTCATGAAAAGAGTTGGCGGGAACCGACCTCAAGCACTATATATGGGGCCTCCCACCACTCTCACCACACACACCACTTGAAGGCCTCTCTCTCTCACTCTCATTTGTGACTTGTACTCCTTAGGGTAGTGGAGCTAGGCTAGTACTTTATCTCCTTAGCGAATCCAGTCGTCCTCGCGGTCGGCGAGCAATCCTCGGCCTCTGGTATGGCTTTGTATTCCGACTTTCGTTATGCTATTCATATTGAGTTCGTTCTTGGTTATCTTGCTATGTTCGTAGCATGCTTAGCCTTGATCTGTGCGTTAACAAGTTATAGTAGTTGCTTGCTTAGACCAGATGATTTGGGTAAGGATATCGGTTCGCTGTGCTTTCGTGCTTACCTTAGCATCTTACCTGTCCATCCGAAGGGTGGGGGACCCGGGGGTGCTAGGGTAGTGACCTCATATGCGGGCATGGTGCTCGGGTATGCGGGATCCTTCGTATATGACGGTGCTCCACGGTGTGACTAGGGTAGACCGCAGGTGGCGACAGCCTTGTCGGTCCGCCGGGAAGCTGCTTCTCGGTTAGCGTACTCCCCGACGTTCGGGTATCGTGTAGGAGTTCATGCAAAGATGAAACGGGACTGGATGTTCTCCAGTGCGGGTCATTCTCCCCGATGTCCCTAATTTCCCGGCACCTGCAGTTCCAAGCATGTGGCTAACGTAGCTTATCTGCTAACATGAATAGTATACTAGGAATATGTGCCTATGCTCCCACTAACCTTAGGATTGCTTGTTTATTCTTTATTCATGAGAGTTGGCTGTTCTGTGTGTGTCACATTACCCCTAATTATTTTTTATTTATCACTTACCCCTGTATAGTTAGTGGTCTTCATCTTACTTCATACGTGTCATGGTTATGGAACTAGTAAATAAACTTTACACAACCTAACCTTTCCTTGGGAAAATATAAATAACAATACCCTGAATATTTCTGGGTGAAATGCTACAGCGGTATATCCGTGCGCTTGCGGATCTTTCTGTAAACGTTAAGACATACCAACACGGCATTCCCTTGGCGGCGTTGCTAGGAACTAATCTCTCCTAGTGGCGACGCTAAGAAATGTCAACAAGCATTTCTGGCGCCGTTGCCGGGGATGGCACTAGGTGTAAAGTTATTTACTAAGTACAAAAACATGACAATATAAGTAAGAGGTAGCTACTACTTATACAGGCTAATGTGTTTATCCTTTTGTTTTCTCCTGATTGGATGAAAACAGGGTAGTGTATGTCTGGTTTCTCCTTGCCGACAAACTTTGTTGAAAATCCCAAGAAGCTCGTGAAAAGGGTCCGACCTCACATCGTCCCTCCTCCGATCTCGCAGTCGACAAACGAACCAGCTTTCCAAGCACCATCAACAATCACCGGACCCATGGGTGAGAAGACTCTCCGCGACTTCTCCGTCCCCTCAGCTGCTAATGTGGCAACTGGACCCAACGTCGATGTTGGGGACGTGAACTTTGAGCTGAAGTCCAGCCTCATTAACATGGTGCAGGCTAGCCCATTATGTGGCAAGCTGAATAAGGACGCCAACGCCCATCTCCAGAATTTTCTGAAGCTTTGCAAGACCGTAACCATACGAGGCGTTACGGCTGACGCTATCAGGCTCCGCCTGTTTCCTTTCTCCCTCCTGGGGAAAGCAAAGCAGTGGTTTTATCAGAATAAGGAAGCCGTCAGCACGTGGGACAAATGTTCCACGGCGTTCCTCGCCAAATTCTTCCCGTTGGGCAAAACAAATGCCCTACATGGAAGAATTTCAAGTTTCCAGCAGATAGGGATGGAATCCATCCCAGAAGTTTGGGAGAGACTCCAAGAATACATACTCGCCTGTCCTCATCATTGGATGGACGAGTGGCTTGTGCTCCAAAGCTTCTACAATGGGCTAACGACAACATCTAGAGCCCACCTTGATGCTGCTGCTGGAAGAGCCTATCTCGACCTGACAATTGCCAAGGCTACGGCCTTGATTGAAAAGATGGTCTCCAACCAGGGCTGGAGCGAGGAGTGTTCCCAGCCCAGAACCAAGGGCGGAATGCATACCGTCAAGGAAACGGACATGCTCGCCGCCAAGCTGGACCTCCTACTGAATAAATTTGATGAAGGGAACCGGCAACAAATGCCTGTTCCCGTCCATGCCATGAACTCGTACTTGACGTGCGATGTTTGTGGTAACGGTGGACACTCGGGGAATGACTGCCCCGAGACCCGTGAAGACGCAGCCTACATCAACAACAACACCGAGTTCCATCCACAAGGAGGCCAGGGGTGGGGTCAAGCACGCCCACCATTACAAGGAGGAGGTAACAGTTTCAATTCAAGCTTCAATTCAAATTTCAATTCGAACCAACCCTCCTTGAGAGACCTTGTTTTTGGCCAAGCTAAAATAAATGAATCTTTAAACAAGAAGCTTGCTGCCAATGAAAAAAATTTAGAAGGTATAAATGCTAAAGTTGAAACTCTTTCTTCTGCTCTTAAAAATCGACTAAGTTTCAACAAAATAATAGAAACATAACTTGCACAAATCGCTGCTGCTGTTCCTGTTTCTGAGTCCGGGAAGATTCCGGGGCAACTCGAATCTCCCGTTGAAACTGCAAATATGGTGTCTACCGGGTGGGGCAACCTTCCCCGACAGACTTCTCTAGCTAACCATGCAGGCAGGTACAATCCCCCAAAGAATGACACTTGGGATGGCCTGGTAGCAGCAATTCAAGAAGATCCAGGGGTCCCCATGATCAGCTGCTCAATCTTCGATCAATACTATGAGCATGCACTCTGCGACCTGGGGGCCAGTGTCAACATTATGCCCATAGTAATATACGAGAAACTCTTATACCCTGCTCTCTCCCCAACATATATGTGTGTGCAGCTCGCAGACTCTACAATCCGGTATCCCGAGGGGATAGCCAAGAATGTCCTGGTCCGCGTACGCGACTCCTTCATCCTTGCAGACTTTGTGGTCATGGATATAGAAGGTGACCTCGGAATAGAGCTCATTCTTGGGCGACCATTCCTGAGGGCCGCCAGAGCAAGGATCGATGTAGGAAGAGGAGAAATCCGCTTCTGCGTCGGAAGGCAGAACATGTTCTTCAGCTTTAAACAGAAAGAAGAGCAGTGCATCCTGAACCGACAGGATGACGAAGAGCAGGCACTTTGGGGCGCACCAGAATCCCCACCATCAAGACCTACGACCACACGATCAAAGGGAAGACGTGCAAAGAAGGTGTGGCGTAAGGTCGCAAACTCATCCTTGTCCAATTCTCCAGGACGAGCCGAGCAGTGGTAATCACAGCAGGAGAAAGGTCCCGCTCGTCAGACTCAAAACGACGAGCCCTTGCTGAAGGTAAATCGGTACGTATCTCATATTTACATTTCACCATTTTACTTCTCTCGATTTTTTTGATTTTTCCCACTGCATATTTGAATTTTCAAAACACTCTTGCATGCTAGAAACTTTTCTAGCACCTTTTCTGTTTTCACAAAAATCCAAAAATAATTCCGAGCACGAAAATCCTTTGGAAAATAAATTTAAACATCTTTTCGAAGCAAAGTTTGGCCGGCACCAAAATTTAAAGAGTTTTTGACTGTTAGAAGGGCAGTGGGCCCTGGCTGTCAGCAGGGGGCCCACCTAGGGTTCGGCCAAACCCTAGGGTCGGCCGGCCCCCTGCCAACGGCTAGTGGGCCCAGCTTTTTCCAACGGTCACTAGCCGTTGTGGCTGGTTTCTTCCAACGGTGCCCCGCCATTCTCTCTTTAAATAGAGACCGAGGGATAAGTTTTGAGCTCTCACACTCAACTCTCATTCACTCACTCCCTCTCAAACTCTCTCAAATATTGCTCTCACGTTTTCATTGGATTTTTGCTCAAGATTTGAATCCAAGAAACCTCTCTCTCTCATTTCTTTGCTGCAAGAAATAAGGAGCAACTCACGGGTAAGAACGTTCATTTTGATTTCACTAACGTAACCCGTTTCGAGTTGCATTTGTTTGTTCCATCATGAAAGGCTTAGGGCGGAAGGTTTCTGGCACATTCAAGAAGATGACGGGTGGAAGTTCATCCCGTTCTCGGGGTGGCTCAAGCTCGTACACACCCGAACCACGATGAACTATGAGAAAGAAGAACAATATGAAGAGATGCAAGCCGAACCGCATGCCGAGATCATAGAGATTGATGCGGAAGATGCACCATACCTCGACTTGCGAGATGATTGTGAACGACAAGGCTACGCCATCCTCAAGAACAGAAGCTTTGTCCACACCCGAGCATTCGATCCGGATCTCCTCATCAAAACAGGTATGTATGAAGACTTCTCTAATATTTGGCATGCAATTGGATGGGATAACTTCATTTCCGTTGAGGAGTACGATTGTCGACTCCTCACCATCCAATTTCTTTGCACTCTTCGGGAGGTGGAAAACGGGGTTTATTTTTGACTTTTCAGGAAAGAATATTTGCTTTCTTGGAAAACTTTTGCCGGCCACCTCGATTTCAACAAACGCTGGCCGATTTCTCTCGATCAAGCTTGCCGCGGTTTTAATCGTCATGAATTTTGGGGTCAGATTTCGGGTCAAGTTGTCCATGGCAAGTTCGCACCTCGGTGCGGCGACATTCATAATCCAACTCTTCAGTTGATGCACAAGTGGTTGACCATCACTCTCTTTCCAAGAGATGATGTCCGACCCGTGCGCAACGATGAGTTGCTCATACTTTATGCCATGGTCAACAAGATCAAAATCTCCCCCGCACAAACTTTGGTTAGGCAATGACTTTTGAATTTCAAGATGACGGGTCCTACTGAGTGCACTTCTTTGATTACTCGTATCGCTACACGTATCGGTGCCTTAGAGGGGAATTCTATTCCTTTCATTGAGGGCGACCGTACGTATATCGACGAGACTTACTTGATCCAAGGTCACACACTCAAGAAAGGCCTGAATGACTCTTTGATTTTCTTTTACTTGCTCTATACAAATGAGATTCCACTACCCAATGCAGAGTTTCATTTGTATAATTGCCATTCGCTAACCATCCCTCTCGTTCCATGAGAAAGAGGTCATAGGCATAGATCTTCTGGATTGCCTGGCAGGATGACAAGAAGCAGGACCAGAAGAGAGGCAGATCCGACTCCACCGCCTCAGCATCCACATCACTCACATCAGCATGAGGCCAGTGGTTCGTCATGGCACAGTGCCAACATGGAGGAGTGGACATGACAGGCACCAGGCCGCCGGTCCACCAGTTCCAGCTCCGGTGGAGCCCCGAACCTCATCAGACGGACGTCCACGTCCTGAGGTTTCGGTGCCATCACCCAGCAACTAGGTGAGCTGCGGGTGCAGGGCGACAACATACAAGAGACGCTAAACCAACACATCGATACTACCCAAGCATGGCAGCGTCACACTGGCGAAACAATCCACGACATGGAGCAGTAGCAGTTGCAGCGACAGGAGGAGTGGAGGGCGTACTGCCGCTGGACGGGTTTCAACCCCCATCAGCCGTAGTAGGCCTGAAGCTAGCTTGGGGGAGGACCCCCACGAGAGGTAACTTGTATCATTTATCTTTACTGCTTTCATAACCTTGCATGAAACCCATAAAAATTTGCAAAATCAGAAAATCCATAAAAATTTGCATAACTAAAAACAAATAAAAATTTGCAAAACTTATGAAATACCAAAAATATTTCATTTAATATGTGTAGTAAGCATGGTGTAAGTTTTCCTTGTTGAGATGATGAATAGTTGCTCTGTTAATTTCCTTCATATGCTTAGTTACAACTTTATGCTCTACCTAGTTTTGGGTTTGTTGGCTTAAATGTTCAAATCTTGAACTTGAAACTTGTGGATAGCGAAAAGCATGATCCAAATCTAAGTTGTTTTGAGCTATGATATGGTTAATTAGAGTTGCTATGATCTTCTCTTATGTGATACTTGACATCCGAAGTATTTAATTTTGAAAACACAAAAATATAATAAAGTTCCTCGATGATATGAAAATTCCTATCCAAAGCCATATGTTGTTTTTCATTACAAAACCTTCCACATATGCAACTTGTTATCTCATTGAGCTTTGTCAAATTGTTGTGACCCTTAGCGAGATTCATTTCATACTCCCATGATCAAGATCACATACACGTTTCCACCACATGCTATGCTTCTACACTAGAAGTGAGCAAAAGTTTCATCCATTCACAAAATAAAACTCCATGTCCATGTATGACACCTCTCTCAAAAATATGTCAAGGATATGGGGCTATGAGAAAATAAAAGATGCATACCCAAAGAAGGTATGCCACATGCTTCGGCATGTCAAAAAAAAGAGAAAAATAAAAGATGCATACCCAAATAAGGTATGCCACATGCTTAGGCATGTCAAAAAAAAAGAGATAGCCCCTTATCCAAAAAAAAGAAAAAATAGAGATGGTGCATACAAAGGAGTTCATACACTATCCACCAAAAAAATATCCACACACTTGCACATCTTGATCAAGGATTACGACTTGTTTCTCCTTTGGATCCGGTCTTTGACTTAGCAAAAATATGAGAAGCAGATATGCCTTCAATCCTCCATACCTACAGCTCCACAAAAATAGCCATTAGAGATAGGTTGAGGAAGTAAGGCACACTAAAAGCCTTGGTGAGGAATTATACACATTGAGCAATCTGAGAGATCATCCGAGGAACTTTATAAATTTCATTTGAAAAACCTTACAAAACCTCCGGATTGACGGTTGAACTAAAGAGAAAGAAATATGAGCACTCTATAATACTGTTCTGACTCTCAACCGCCAAAGATAAGGTGAAGCTATAAGCTCCACAAGAGTAAGGTAAGAGGTAAGAACAAAGTCCAACTTATTCAAAATCAAGGTAAGAAGCATTTGGTTGTGCCTGAGTATGAGTTGGAAATTCAATATTGTAGCAACTCCTGATCAACAATGAGCGCCTTGTTTTGCTCAGGGACGAGCAAAAGGCTAACTTGGGGGTGTTGTTGACGGTCGTTAAGTGCGAAATATGCTGTCAACTATTCTCATAAAAGAAGGAAAACTATACCTCTTACTCACATATTTGTATCACTAACCTAGCTCCACAGTTGTTTTTGAAGATTTATGATTTCAGGAGCACAAGTCCGGAATAAGAAGAAAACACGACGAATACGCAGACAAAGTCGCAAATGATCGCGTCCGGCGTAACACATGCAAAGGAGGCCCACAAACCAGACCAAACCGACCAACCAAGCCCCGGCACCGACCATCTAACATCAGGACCCACCAGACAGTGTAGCAGAGAAGGACGGTGGTCAGAGGCGGCAAGAGGGGGTCGGCCGACCCCACCTGTAAGGTTTTCCTTCTGATTTTTGGCTGGAAGCCTGATCTTATCCTCTAGAGGTCGGTTAGGGATGTTTCCATGAAAAGAGTTGGCGGGAATCGACCTCAAGCACTATATAATAAGGGGCCTCCCACCACTCTCACCACACACACCACTTGAAGGCCTCTCTCTCACTCTCATTTGTGACTTGTACTCCTTAGGGTAGTGGAGCTAGGCTAGTACTTTATCTCCTTAGCGAATCTAGTTGTCCTCGGGGTCGGCGAGCAATCCTCGGCCTGTGGTATGGCTTTCTATTCCGACTTTCATTATGCTATTCATATTAAGTTCGTTCTTGGTTATCTTGCTATGTTCGTAGCATGCTTAGCCTTGATCTGTGCGTTAACAAGTTATAGTAGTTGCTTGCTTAGACCAGATGATCTGGGTAAGGATATCGGTTCGTTGTGCTTTCGGGCTTACCTTAGCATCTTACCTGTCCATCCGAAGGGTGGGGGACCCGGGGGTGCTAGGGTAGTGACCTCATATGCGGGCATGGTGCCCAGGTATGTGGGATCCTTCGGACATGACGGTGCTCCACGGTGTGACTGGGGTAGACCGCAGGTGGTGACAGCCCTGTCGGTCCGCCAGGAAGTTCCTTCTCGGTTAGCGTACTCCCCGACGTTCGGGTATCATGTAGGAGTTCATGCAAAGATGAAACGGGACTGGATGTTCTCCAGTGCGGGTCATTCTCCCCGATGTCCCTAATTTCCCGCACCTGCAGTTCTAAGCATGTGGCTAACATAGCTTATCTGCTAACTTGAATAGTATACTAGGAATATGTGCGTATGCTCCCACTAACCTTAGGATTGCTTGTTTATTCTTTATTCATGAGAGTTGGCTGTTCTGTGTGTGTCACATTACCCCTGATTATCCTTTATTGATCACTTACCCCTGTATAGTCAGTGGTCTTCATCTTACTTCATACATGTCATGGTTATGGAACTAGTAAATAAACTTTACGCAACCTAACCATCCCTTGAGAAAATATAAATAACGATACTCTAAATACTTCCGGCTGAAATACTACAATGGTATATCCGTGCGCTTGCGGATCTTTCTGTAAACGTTAAGACATATCAACACGGCATTCCCTTGGCGGCGTTGCTAGGAACTAACCCCTCCTAGTGGCGACTCTAAGAAATGTCAACACGCTGCCGGCGCGCACTAGGCCAGCCGCCGTTTCGGGTCGTTCCGCGCGCGCCGCCGCTGTGCCCTGGCAGTGCCTGTGCGCTGCCCCTGCCGCGGCTCGCCGCTGCCGGAGAGCCGCGCCACCGCTGTCGCCGTGCGCCGTCGTGGGAGCTAGGGTTAGCAGGTGATTGGCCGAATGGGGAGCTGGAGGGGTGAGGGGTGTCGGGCTGGGCTGACGGGAGGTGTGAGTGGGAGGGGGAGAAGTTGGGCCGGCCTGCAAGTGGTTGGATAGTGGGCCAATTGAGCCCAAGTTGTCTAGTAGAGCTGAAAGGCCTATTTTGTATTGTATTTTTTCATTTTATGATACATATATATGGTATATACTATATGTATGAAATTTTTTGTCAAAAATTTTGGGTATTCAACTGAATACCCATGAATACATTTGGGGCCCGCCCGTGAGCACACCAATCAACAACCAAATTGCAGCACCACACTAAGCTTGCATATTGGTACATCTCAAATAACAGAATAACTGTAAGAAAATTGTAAATTAGCAAACAAACACTTAGCTTAATGATGTGATGGAATATTGCATATCTAGAAAAGTAGGAGTGCTTGCCAACTACCATCCACTATCCAACCATACACCGACAAAAACCATGATGAGTACTCTAAAAATTATGCCGCACATAGCCTTGCAATGGAATTTTTGGCTTGACCCATGAAAGATTTAAGAAATTCTAAATAAATCTCAAAGGCCCACATGTAGTGTATGAGGAAGTGAGCTAGTGGTGCAACCATTTAGTTCCACCTTGCCAGTTCAAGTGGAGTATGACCAACATAAATATGGAGGTTGTTTTCACCTCTCCACCCTTTAGTACGTATTTTGTGATCAGATCTAGTTCATAATCATGTTTTCTGAGATCATGTTTATGATGTTCGTACTTTCTAGTATGTTGGAGTCTTGCATGCTAGGTTTCATTCTCGTCATGTTTAATCTAGTTCGGAATTTAAACTTACAGTTATCTATTTCTCTAACACCTTGTATGCCACTGGTCCAAGTAAAGTTGTATACTTGCTAGCCTGCAAGAAATTATAAGAAACATATAAGGTTACAGTGAGTCTAACCGACAAGAAACATAAGCATACAAGAAAAAATAACATAGATAAAAATATATAAATGTTTTTTTTCTCAAACACGCAGGAGAGCTGTGTATCTTTATATAAGAGAGAACAAAAATATATAAATGCTAAGAGTCCAAATGATATTTCTGGGCTTCTAAGTTCTTATCATGACATGAAAGCCAAAAGTGTGATTCACCAGATAGCTCTATACAACCCAATATTCAATACCATACACTATTCCCTTAGACAAATTCAGCCCTGTAGACTCAAGTGTTGCGCCATTTGCTGCTGGACTGTGTCTTTAATGGAGGAGACTGCACTACTGCAGCATTTTGCTGCTGGGCACTATGTACGGTTAAATACCATTTTCTAGATTGAGTAGCAGACTAGCAGCTTCCTAATCATAATGCATGAGAGGCAGCATTTGGTGTCAGGCTGCGGGCTCAAGAACTTGGCCTCACCCAATGCTGCACTCAAGAATACACTATTTAATTCGGACTGAAGTCCACCAACAGAGAATCATGGATTAAGAGTTCTAGGGCCAGCCAGGATTGAGCAATGTATTCATGTGATGGATCAAAAGGTATTTAATTAGATTTGTTCTATGATTCACATGCCTGCATACAGAACTGATTAAGTTAGGCAATGCTGCAAACACTGTCAGTCTGTCACTGTCGGGAGAACAGAGCACTGTCTCTTTTTGGAATTTTCAGAAGAGATTAGATAGACATAGCTCATTAAATTGGATTTGTTTTTCCCTTATGATCTAATCCATAGGTTTTTGATTGAAATGCAGCCTCCAAATCTACAGATAGCCACCATGCATGCACTTCATTCAGTAGTTTCATAATGAATTGAGGTATCCAATATGAAGGTATGGCTGCATGCAGATGAAGTATGCAATAGGAATATACAGTGAAAAACTATACAATTAGAAGATTCTATTCCTTTCAACAATGAATTTGCTTTAAAGTCCTATAGTCATATCAGTGTTGGAAAGGAAACTCGAAGATTGATTTACCATAAATCTCTGCACGCCAAAGAAGTATGAAAGCCTATATTGCCATTGTGCAGCAACAAGAAGGCTAATCTATATATCTTATATAAACACAACCCACTATCTGTCATTTATTGTATTTCTCTTGACATGCAATCTGTCCACATCATCTTCATGTCATCTCCATGTCATCTCCATGTCATCGGATCCGGTAAGCCCACCAGCGGTCAGTGCACCGAATCAGTAAGCCGCGGGTTCCTCGCCCCGCACCCGCGTCGCCCCTCCTCGCGTACCCGCTCGATGCCTGCGATGCCGCCCCTCGCGCCTCCGTGGATCTCGTGCGCACCGTCGCACCTGGGTTGCCCGGTGCAGAGCAGCGCGCCCGCCCCTCCGGCAACACCTGCACCTGCGCGGTGAGCCTCCTGGATCCCGCCCCACGCCCAGCAGCCTGGATGCCCCCTCCACCCCGACGCTTGGCCTGGAGCCGACCATCTGGATGCTCGAGCTGGCTGCCTGGATGATCCCCCTCGACACTTGGCCTGGATTGAATCGACCAGCCGAAGCAGCCGAGCCGTCGACTCCCACACGCCAGTGCAGCACCCCCTGGAGGTCAGTGCAGTAGAAGAGGAAACTGCCCCCACTATCGCATTTAAGAGGCAAGAGTCACCACTGTAGACTGAATTATTGCAGAGATTACTACTGCGTCTATGCATTTAAGAGGAAATAAGAAGGCACGTTCATGAGAATATACATCCTTTGGTTCACAGAACGTCACAGCGAAGTCAGCATTGTCCAGCCAGAATAGGTAAAACAAATACCTTTACTTCAAAGATGTCCTCCTTCCTGTTCTTGCGAATCAAAAACTTCTATTACTTCATGATCATCTCTATATATGCAGGGAAAATGCTGAATGTAAGCTAGGACCTCATGTTCTCTTGAATCAGGCTATATAATCATTTGTTTGGTTACTTTAATTCCGGTTGTTTCGTTACTTCAGTTCCAGGTACGCCTCATCTCCATTGATCTGTCTTTACTGCTTGCTTTTCTTTTGTTTTGATTGATGCTAACGTGCTTCAAGACTTTGATAAACATTAGAAAACGAATTTCCGTCGTCCATCCGTACTAGGTTGCACATTTAGTTTTTCATCTTATTTAACGTTGTCCCTTTAGGCTTAGGCATGTACGTGTATGAATCTTTGAATATTTTTGCCTACCACTTAAAACCATCAACAATCGCTTCTTAAACTGCAACCAAAACCAGAATGATAAGCTATTCTATAATCCAATATCATGATTAGAGTTTATTTTATTTTCACCTAATAAACCATTGCTACTTCAAATTTTACTTGAAATCCCGCAGCAATGCGCGGGGTACCAACTAGTTCCTACAATAAATGTGTGCTGCACACTCATATCACTAGATTACTGCTTTGTAATCCTATCATTATCCTTCAAGATCTTTTACGCATCCCAAACTGAGCTTCCTGGTCCACCAGCAGTGCTCGTGATTCCATGTAAGATAACGATAATCTCAGATGTGGAGATATTAATGAGGTCAGGTCACCCTCAGTTGATCATTATCCTCCCTATGTGTACTTGGTCTACTCAAATAGAATAGTTATTTCATTCATTTTGTATATATTTAATTTACTGTTGTTATTACTTGTCGATATAACAAACATTCGACAGGTATATTGCTTGGCATTTCTTTTACTTTTCAAAAAGTAATGCAAACAGGTATAAGGGCCCCATGAAAAAGTGCGGAATCTTTCACTACGTATCACTTGTTTGCAATTTTATATATGGCAAAGGGATGTATGCAGAAAGAAGAACTAGCCCATAAAAGCTAGTGTAGTGTAGATATTTCTGTCCAATCGGCACTAGCACCTTCCAGTTTCTATTCAATTGGTGAATCTAATTTTACAGTATTGTTTCATTCCCTACTTAAGTTGATTTATTCCTAGCGTCAAACTGCTATTAGATTCAGAAAACTTATGTTGAAATATGCAATGCATGCTTGGAACATTCTAGAAGATTTTGGATAGGGATGGCAGCGGGTGAGAAACCTGGTGGGGGCAGAGGAACGTACCCATCCCCACCTAGATTAAATTTCCCCGCTACTCGCCCCGCTACCCATCTCGAGTACCAATTTCACCCCATACCCGTCACCCGTCGGGTAACGGGTACCCATCGGGTGACCCATCCCCACATAAGAAACTAATCAATGAGCATATCAAATTATCAATTGCGCACCTTCTTTCTTCGGTGGCGGGCTCGAGCTGCCAGCTCCAACAGACGATGCCATTAAGGGCAGCAGGGAAGGACGAGACGTCGGAGTCGGAGAGGCAGGCCGCAGGCAGGGGGCAGTAGCCAAGGGCCGCGAGGGGCGACGCGGCGGGTGACTTGCACTCCTGTAGTGCAGACTGCCCCTGGCCGCGACTGGAAGCTGGATGGGGTGGGGGGTCTGGACTCTGGCGGCGGCTGGATGGGGTAGGGGTTTGGAACAGTGTGGGCTGCTGGGGATCAGGTTAGGGTTTGGGTGCTTATATAGCCAGGGTTTGGAAGGTAAGCCCACATGTCATAGTAAAAACGGGTCTGGGGTGTGAAAGAACGTACCCGTACCCGCTTCACCCGATGGGTGAAAAAAATACCCGTTAGCAGACCCATGGGGGCAAAAAAAGCCCATACCCGTACCCTAATAGGGTTTTTACCTGCGGGTTATCGGGTTGCGGGTCCCCATTGCCATCCCTAATTATGGAGATAACAAGAAACTAACTTTGCAATGCATGAGGATAAGATCATGCCAAGGTAAGAAGATTCTAGAACAGTGGAGAGCAAATATGAGTAATAGTTATCATCCTTCATGGTGAAGTGTAGAATTCTCTAGAGGAAAGATATTTGTATGATAGGATAAAGATGGAGAAAACTCTAGAAATGTAGAAGAGTGTAGAAGGTGGACACATGATAACACCATATGAACCATAGAGTCCTATAAATAGGGGTGCCCCCTCATCTCTTGTCATACCATGACATAAGAGGTCTCAAGTAGGAGATGATAAGGTTGCCATGTAGTGTAGTGGTGTCATGGTAGGATAGCCACATAAAGAGTGTAAGTGTTATCTGTATCAAGTTGAGTTGTGGATAAAGGTTTGAGTTGATCTGTAAGTGTTAGTCTCCCAATTTCTAAGTACTTAGTATATAAGTTGTGATCTATCGTAGGCTGGCTCTGCCATCCGGGATCACAAAGGGTCTGTGCTTCATCGTAGGAAGGCTCTGCCTCCTGGAAGCCAGCTTCATCTGTTGGTAGGCTCTGCCACTCGGAAGCGAGAAGGCGACTCTACCGTCAAAAGAACATTATACACTAAGTAGCTAGAAATTGAAAGTATTAACCGACTCTAGAGTGAGTTGGTGTGTCTTATGTATTGGTCCCCAGCATAGTGGGTATTAGGGCCACTCGGTTCCCAACAACTTACATTTGGCGCGGAGGCAATATGGGTCTGCGCAAAGACCAAACAGGCTATCCATGCCCCAGTACCGGCTGCTGCTGCTGCAATCTCCAAGCTCATTTCCTACAATTGATTAGGAAGTCATTTAATAATAGATTATCAACTAGGAAAGAAAGGTTGAATAGTTAATTCTCAATGTACCTTATCAGCATGGCCCTTAATATCATAATTAAACCTGCCTTGAACCCCTCCTTGGCACCACGCTGCAATCTCCAAGCTCATTTCCTACAATTGATTAGGAAGTCATTTAATAATAGATTATCAACTAGGAAAGAAAGGTTGAATAGTTAATTCTCAATGTACCTTATCAGCATGGCCCTTAATATCATAATTCAATCTGCCTTTAACCCCTCCTTGGCACCACAGCCAGCAGCAAACTTCACATCTTTGAGGGCGCAGGCAACACAGGTGGAAAGGTTGTTTTCTCGAGCTACATCATCTATGGCTTGTTTGGCACCATCAACGGTGGCATCTTGAGCAGCAGCTAACAGCAGAACGGCGATCAAAGATCCAGCAGGTGCAATCTCATCGCCTCGTAACTCTCCTCCGTGCCGAGCTTTTTGGACGGCGTCCGCGACGGCCTCCCTGGCCCCTCTAGAAGCTGCATTGGCCAATGACATGGTGAAGTTGTTCTCCTCATCAGCATCGTGCCTCCAGAGAGAGGGGCGGTTCCCCATCGGAAAGTCGGGTGGGTACGCTCGGGGTTGACGGGGCCGTGATGTCAGGATCCCGGGTGGGATGGTGGCGGCCGCACTTCTTGATCGAAAGGGCGGTGGTGGTGGCTAGGCACTTCTTGATCGTTGGGGGGGTGAGGGGCTCGGCGGCTCGGCGCGTGGCGAGGCCCTTGAGCTTGTGGTCACCGCAGGACAAGCCCCGCTCCAAGAACAAGCTCGTTGAGCCTTCTTGGCCTTCCCGCTTCAAGAATCGTGCCAATCCAAACTGGTCTCGTGCTCCAAGATTTCGGGGCCACCGAGGAAGGGGGTAGGTGAGCGGTGGTCGGCGAGTCGGGAGGGTTCCCTCGGCACCGGAATTGGTTTTGCGGCGGGGATTTGGAATGGGGGATTTTTCTGCTTCGATTTCTGTCTTAGGAAGAAAGGAGTGGAGGATTCGAGGGGAGGAGAGGAGGGGGTTCCAAACTTTCGAATTTAGCAGCGAGTGAGCCACACAACTCTAAATACGGAAGCACTAATGGGTTGGTGGGTTCGGCCAGTTTCATTTTTATGCTTCCTCTTTTTTAACTAGTTATAGGCCTGTAACATCCCATATTTAGGGTTGCAACGGGGCGGGTCGGGGCGATCCCCATCCCCATCCCCGCCCCGATTCCCAAACGACATTCCCCGCCCCAGCCCCGAAAAGCTTAACGGGGCGAAATCGATCCCCGACCCCACTCCCCGCGGATCCCCGATCCCCGATGGGCCCCCGCGGGGATGGAAGCCGAGGAGCGGCGGCAGCGACGAGCGAGAGCTGGAGGCGAGGCGGCGGTGGCGGTGGCCGGCGAGATGTGACGTGGTGGTGGCGGCCGCCGGATCTGCTCTGCCACCACCGAATCTGCGCCACGCGAGCCTGCGTCGCCCGAGCCATGGCCGCCGCCTGCGCCGCCCAGGCCATGGCCGCTGAAAGCATCTAGGCCCCTAATTCGAGTTTTGGTAATTAATGACAACGGCTTGTGGATTAACAATTCCATTTGAGATAATGAGTATAGGTTGATCCATGGATGAAAGAGATTTGGTTGTGAACGTGTGGAGTTTTGGAGATGATGAGCAAAGCTCGGGCTCAAGGCAAAGGTATAAAATAGGGATTTTGTATTTTACCGGTCACAATGTGTTTAGTGGATGAAAAGTAACTGGATTTGTTGGATAGATAGCCGTACTATCAAGAGGGGTCGAGTACTCGTGCTTGACAGGTCGTTAGTGCCACTTTGCTCAAAATGTCTTGGTGCATGCATGAGGGCTAACGACGCTTTGACTAGATTTGAAAAAGAACAAGTCTGAGAGCTGACTGCACAAGCGCGGACAGTCCGCTCCCTGGAGAGCGGACGGTCCGCAATCGTTCCAGAGAGCATGTTTGGCTCTGGTGAAAATTAGAAGTGTCTGGGGGACAGTCCGGCCCTGGTGGGCGGACGGTCCGCAGCTCTAACTCAATTTATACCAGAGAGGGTGTTTTCTCTGGTTGGGCTTATGACTCGTGCTTGATTTCGGTTGTGAGAGGTCTTGTGCTCACCTCACCGTAGTGGTGAAGAGCAACTCTAATGGAATTGAGGTGTGGAGCGGTTCCTTGATTCAAGCCGGCTCAAGATCAAGAGGTTCTTGATAGAGAAGCGGTTGATTCTTGGAATCCACCTCAACGTGGATTAGGGGTGACCGCCAAGTCATCGACACCACGGGATAAATTCTTGTGTCAAGCTTGGTTACTTCTCTTGCTCACTTTAATTATTATTTTTACTTTGAGCAATTTACTTTACTAGAGCTTGATTTGTATCTTGTCACCCTAGGTTGCAAACCCATCTAGAGATAGTAGTAGCATGACATAGGGCTTTCCTTTGTCACTAATTAAATTTCTCTAGTGTTATTGGTTTTATATTTTAAACCGCCTATTCACCCCCTCTAGTCGGTGTTCTTGATCCTACAAGTGGTACCAGAGCTAAGTACTCCATTAATTGCGGATTTAACCATCTTGGATTAGAACAATGACTAGTAATAATGCGATTCATATTGGGAAGCCACCGTTCTTTGATGGGAACAATTATGATTATTGGAAGAATAGGATGTCGGCTCATCTCAAATCAATGAGTAGAAAGCTATGGAGAGTAGTAAGTGATGTATATGTCATTTTGGACTCAACGAAATTGTCACCCCTAGATGAGGAAAATGAGATACTAAATGATCAAGGGGTTAATGTGCTCTTTATTGCTCTTGATGTGACTGAATTTAATAGAGTCAAGAGCCTCTCAAATGCAAATGACATATGGAAGAAGCTCATAGAAATTCATGAGGGCACATCAAGTGTGAAGGAGGCCAAGTTATATTTGCTTAAGGGCAATTTTAGTGAATTTACCATGAAGAAGGATGAGAGTATAGCCGAGATGTTCAACCGGCTAAATGGCATTGTGAATGACCTCAAGGGACTTGGATTTGAGGTACCGGATGGGGATTTCAACCACAAGTTTCTTAGATGTCTTCCGGAAAGATATGACACAATTGTGACCTTACTTGTAAGGTCAAATGTGAAGATCGCAACTCCCACACAAATATTGGGAGAAATTCTCACCCATAACATGTTCAAGAAATCTCAAGATGAAGCTCATGGTGGAGAAATTGATGTGAAAAAGAAATGTGTGGCATTCAAAGCTCAAGATAGCAAAAATGAAGAAGAAAGTGGGTGCCAAGAAGAAGAATCGGATGAGGAGATGACTCTCTTTGTCAAGAAATTCAATAGAATGATGAGTAAGAAGAACTTTGGCAAGAGAGGTCAATCATCAAGAAAAAATCTTTTTGTGGACAAGACTTGCTTCCAATGTGGTGAAGTAGGTCATATCATTGTCAATTGTCCAAATAAGAAAAAGGACAAAAAAAATGATGAAAAGAAGAAGAAGTTCATCAAGAAGAAGAAGAATGGCCAAGCTTATTTTGTTGAATGGGATTCTGATGCAAGCTCCGATGATGATGATGATGATGATGATGATGATGATGATGACGACAAGCCATCCAAGGGAGTTGCCGGGATCGCCATCAAGGAGGCTCCATCACTCTTCTCTACACCACATTGTTTTATGGCAAAGGGTGATGCAAAAGTACAACAAGATGGTGAACTTGATGAATTTTCATATGATGAACTTGTTGAAATGCTCAATGATGCCGATGAATTCATGACAAAGGAAAAGGCTAAGTTAAAGGACTAGAAGTTGAAGTTTACTTCTCTTCAAGGTTCATATGAGGAGCTAAAGACTTCTCATGAGAATCTCAAAGAAACTCATGAGAAGCTTGAGGAAGCTCACAATACCTTGCTTAATCATGAAAGAAAAGCAACATTGACCATTGGTGTTAGTTGTGATTTAATTGATGATAAATCTTGTGGCTCTAGCTCTACTAGTTCTTTTTGCACTAAAATTGATAACCCATCTTGCAATGAATCTCTCATTATGGAAAATGATTTATTAAAGAAAGAGATTACTTGCTTGACTAATGATTTGAGAAAGTGCTATGATAGTAGAGCCAAGTTTAATCATTGTTGGGCAAGCCAAAAGTTCACCTTGAACAAGAAAGGGTTTGGATACATTTCTAAGAAAGAGAACAAGGCTTTTGTGCAAACCAAAACTACTTTCGTGAAGAGTAGTGGTAAGCCATATTGTGAAAAATACAAGAAGGTTGGTCATGTTGAGAAGAATTGCACCAACAAGAAAAGTCATATCCTTTGATTCAAGTTACATTCTTATGAAAAATTCAAATGGCAATGTTAGTGCAAAATTTGTTGGTATACCTATAGATGGTGCTAAAAAGAATGCCATTTGGGTGCCAAAAGTCTTGGTCACTAACGTGGTCACTAATGTTCAAGGACCCAAGAAAGTTTGGGTACCTAAAAGAGTTACTTCCTCTTTGTAGGTGAATTACAAGTCCGGAGCAAGACATTGGGTGCTTGATAGTGGATGCACTCAACACATGACCGGAGATCCAATGATGTTTTCCTCTCTAGATGATAATGTGGGTGGCTATAGTGACATCATCTTTGGTGACAATAGCCGGGGCAAAGTCAAAGGAGTTGGTACAATTCCTATATCAAGTGATCATTCTCTTTCAAAAGTATTGTTGGTTGATTCTCTCAAGTTTAATCTCTTAGCGGTCACTCAACTTTGTGATTTTGGATATAAGTGTAGTTTCACTAAAGATGATGTGGTAGTGACTAGCTTGGATGGAAAAGATCACATCTTTACGGGATTTAGACATGAGGATGTATATCTTGTGGATTTTGCTACTAAAGAGGCAAACTTGTCTACTTGCTTGTTCACTCAATCATCTTTAGGTTGGTTATGGCATAGAAGGCTTGGTCATGTTGGCATGAAGCAACTCAACCGACTTTTGAAACATGATTTAGTAGTTGGCTTGAAGAATATGAAGTTTGAAAAAGATAAGTTACGTAGTGCATGTCAAGCCGGAAAGCAAATTGCAAATTCTCATCCCACTAAGTGTGTCATGTCAACCGAGAGATCTTTGGAATTATTGCATATGGATTTATTTGGTCCTACAACATATAGAAGTATTGGTGGGAATTGCTATTGTCTTGTGGTAGTGGATGATTACTTAAGATATACATGTGTTTTCTTTCATCATGATAAGGCCGATACATATGACACATTCAAGAAATTCTTGACAAGGGCCGAAAATGAATTTGAGCTCAAGGTGAAGAAAGTGAGGAGTGACAATGGAAGTGAGTTTAGAAACACAAGAGTTGAAGAATGGTGTGATGAGAAAGGAATCAAGCATGAATTCTCAACCAAGTACACTCCGGAACAAAATGGTCTTGTTGAGAGGAAAAATAGAACCTTGATTGATATGGCAAGATCAATACTCTCTGAGTACAATGTTTCGGATAGCTTTTGGGCCGAAGCAATCAACACGGCTTGTCATGCCTCTAATAGATTGTATTGCCATAGATTTCATAACAAGACTCCATATGAGTTGCTCATTGGAAGAAAGCCAAATATCTCATATTTTAGAGTGTTTGGTTGCAAATGCTATATTCTTAAGAAGGGAACTCGGTTATCAAAGTTTCAAAGCAAATGTGATGAGGGTTTTCTTCTTGGATATTCATCTTGTAGCAAGGCTTATCGGGTCTACAACAAAACACATGGCATTGTTGAAGAAGCATATGATGTTGAGTTTGATGAAACCAATGGTTCTCATAATGAACAAGAAAATCTTGATGATGTGAGAAGTGATGATTTGAGAAATGCAATGAAAAATATGTCAATTGGTGATGTTAGACCAAGAGAAGAAGATGAAGATGAAGATGGTCCTTCTATCTCTATTAGAGTCAATCATTTAACTTCTATCTCAAATGATCAAGCACAACAAATTGCACAAAATTCAAGTAATGATGATTCTCAAGTACAAGATCAAGTTGGTTCATCTAGTGCACCTTCTTCATCAACTCATGAACCCATTGTTCCTCAAAGAATTCATCATATTCTTGCAAAGGATCACCCGGTGGATCAAATCATGGGTGATATTAGTAAGGGTGTCCAAACTTGATCTCGCATTGCTTCATTTTGTGAACATTATTCTTTTGTATCTTTTCTTGAACCTAACCGTGTAGATGAAGCATTGAGAGATTCGGATTGGGTGAATGCTATGCATGAAGAATTAAATAATTTCACCCGGAATCAAGTTTGGGATTTAGTTGAGAGGCCCAAGAATTATAATGTTATTGGCACTAAATGGGTCTTTAGAAACAAGTAAAATGAAGATGGAATGGTTGTGAGAAACAAGGCAAGATTGGTAGCTCAAGACTTCACTCAAGTCGAAGGTTTGGATTTCGGTGAAACTTTCGCTCTCGTTGCTAGATTAGAAGCTATTAGAATTTTATTAGCTTATGCTTGCTCTCACAACATAAATTTTTTTCAAATGGATGTGAAAAGTGCTTTCTTGAATGGCAAGATTAGTGAACTTGTTTTTGTTGAGCAACCTCCATGTTTTGAAGATCCCAAGAAGCCAAATCATGTATACAAGCTCTCTAAAGCTCTTTATGGTCTTAAGCAAGCTCCACGAGCTTGGTATGTTAGATTGAGGGACTTTCTTATCTCTAAGGGCTTCAAAATTGGTAAGGTTGACACTACTTTGTTCACTAAAGATATTGGTAAAGATTTGTTTGTTTATCAAATTTATGTTGATGGTATTATCTTTGGTTCAACTAACCCAAGTTTTTGTGAGGAATTTGGTGAAATGATGTCTAGGGAATTTGAGATGTCCATGATTGGTGAATTGAGTTTCTTTCTTAGACTTCAAATCAAGCAACTCAAGTAAGGCACCTTTGTGTGTCAATCAAAATATGTGAAGGATATCTTGAAAAAATTTGGTATGGAAGATGCAAAACCAATCAAGACTCCTATGGCCACCAATGGGCATCTCGACCTAGATGAGGGAGGTAACCCGGTTGACCAAAAGCTTTATCATTCTATGATTGGTAGTTTATTTTATTTGACCGCATTTAGGCCCGACATCATGTTTAGTGTTTGCATGTGTGCACGATTTCAAGCTGCACCTAGACAATGTCATTTGACCGCCGTCAAAAGGATCTTGAGATACTTAAAATATACTCCTAATATTGTCTTATGGTATCCCAAGGGTGCTCATTTTGATTTGGTTGGTTTTTCGGATTCGGATTATGCGGGGTGCAAGGTTGATAGGAAGAGCACTTTCGGTGGTTGTCAATTTCTTGGAAGATCTCTTGTATCTTGGTCATCAAAGAAGCAAAATTCCATGGCTCTTTCAACCGCCGAAGCGGAATATATTTCGGCCGGAAGTTGTTGTGCACAATTGTTATGGATGAAACAAACTCTTCTTGACTATGGTGTGAAATTTGATGAAATTCTCTTGTTGTGTGATAATGAAAGTGTCGTGAAGATTGCTACTAATCCGGTTCAACATTCAAGAACCAAGCATATTGATATCCGCCATCATTTTCTTAGAGATCATGTGAACAAGGGTGATATCAAGATTGATGGTATTGGAACGGATGATCAATTAGCCGATATATTTACCAAGCCTTTGGATGAATCTCGGTTTTGCAAGTTAAGAAATGAGTTAAATATCATTGACTTCTCAAATATGGCTTGAAAACTAGCACATGTGGCATATGGTTCTTTCATGCACTCTTTGTTTCATTTTTCTGAATTTTTTTAGGTATTTTTGAGCCATTTATGAGTTTTCATGATTTTACTCGATTTATTTTTGAATTCTTGTTGTAACTTGCTCATATGAGTCTTTTGAAGGTTTTCATGCAAGATTTGAGATTTTTGAATTTTTATATGAGCAATGATCCCAAATTGAAGTTGGAATTGAGAAAGTTGGCAAAAATCTGGGCTATCTGAAATTTGGTACAGCGGACGGTCCGCGGGTAAGAGACGGACAGTCCGCCGTTCATGAGACTTGTTCACCAGAGGCTCTGCAGAGAAGTTGTCAACCGCAAATTTACATAGCGGATGGTCCGCCAAAGGACCGCGGACGGTCCGTGGGTCATCGGTTCATCCGGCAAGCTTTGGATACACCGGTGGTTTGCCACTGAACAAGGAGCGGACAGTCCGGCGTAGGTCCGCGGACAGTCCGCCATTGTTGGGAAGAATTTACCAGAGGCAGTTTCAGTCGGGTGGCAGTGTAAAGATTCAAAGGCGGACGGTCCGCCAGGATACCGCGGACAGTCCGCGACTGGACAGAATGGTGGGGTCGGCCAGACTTGACTTATAATGGATGTCACTCTCACCCCCCACCAAACCGCACACCTCATCCAAAAGCACTCTCTCTTTCTCTCTCAAGCACGTGGGGGAGACGACAAGGTCAAGGCTTTTTGGCGTGGTTCCCGGACGGTCCGAGAACATCTCCGGACTCTTCTCAAGATTGTACATCATGTCCTCTCGGTATTTTGACGAATCCCTAACTCTTGTTCTTGGATTTCTCTATTGGAAAGAGCTAGGGTTAGATGCTCTGATCTGTTTTGGGACCATAGATTCTTGAAAATACTTGGGGGATCTTGTTCCTAGTGATGAGGATATGCTATAGTTAAATTTTGGTTGGTGGATTTGAATCAAAACTCAAAATATGGGTGAATCAAAGTTGGGGGCGATTTTGTGTTCCTGCACAGAACAGATGGGTCGCGGACAGTCCGCCTGCTGAACGCGGACGGTCCGCCGTGGTGGTTCATGAACCGCGGACGGTCCGCATTCAGAAGAGCGGACGGTCCGCCAGTGTCAGATTTTTCAGATGGCTGCTGAATTAACTTATATCATTATGGATTGGTTCTATTGCTTTAGTAATTGTTCTTATGGTTAAATCTTGATCTCAGGCCACCCCGGAAGATCTTAAAGGCCACTGCTTCGAAAATCAAGAAGGCTATGACTTCCAAAAGACAAAGAGACAGTGATGACTCTGATGATGTGGACTATGCTCCCAATCTCAGTGAGATAGCTGCAATATCTTCAGTGGGAGATGTTGGTGATGAATCTTCAGAGGAAGAAACTGAGGGAGTTGAGGATGGTGTTACAGATTTGATGGGGCTAGATCTTCCTAGCCGACAGTGGACTGCAGAGAGCTATGCCAATGCTAGAGCAGTGGATCAGTTCAGCTTGCCTCGTGACACCAACATCCTTTTCTTCAAAATTGAGGTATAAAAAGATGCTTACTTTGGTCATCTAGTTAAGAAGAATGTATTCAAACATCAGACCGTTGACCTAGGTTATATGAGACAACAACAAGTCATGTCTGATCTAGTGGATAGATTTGAGCAAATGGGGTTAGCAAATTTTCTGCAGCATAGGTGTGATTAGAATGAAACAGTCATACGTCAGTTCTATGCCACCCTAGAGATCAACATGGTTGAGGAAACATTTTGGTGGACAACTGGCAAGAGAACCTATTATGCTATATTTGCACAGTTTGCTGAGGCAAATCAGTTGGATTATGATTTTATCACTAGTGAGCAAAGTGTGAATGTTATGTTAGAAAACCCTCTAGATGAGAATGACTACCCCATGTACTATGAGCCTGCACATCTTGGTATTGCTAGAAGCTTTGGGGGCACTCAGGGTCTGATGCATCATCCTGCAGTGATTAATAAGATTAATAAGATTAGAGGGCTCTATTGGAATGTGATATCTCATATCATGAACGGAAATAGAATAAATGTCATTGCTCTTATTATGAATCAGCTTGTAGATTTAAGGCTTAACATGGAGATGAACTTATATTTTGCTCCATACATTATGTCCATCATCAAGGTCAAGTCTAGCTTCAGAGGGATATGTGAAAGCAAGCACACACCTTTCAGGCCATTCAAGAATGACAATGCTTTTCTTTTGAGTCCTTTGACTCCTTTCCCTGGAGATGATATGGATGCTGAAGCACAGGGGCAAGATGGTGCTGATGATAGTGATGATGATGCTCACATGGGAGCAGCTGCAGCTCAGCATGCCATGCCACCACCACATCCTACAGTACAGCAGCAGTGGGCTCCTCCAGCTGGCTACTTTGACCCTTACTTTGCATCCATGCAGGAGAGCATGTCCTCTCAGATTGCGGGGTTGGCTAGTCAGATGGAGAATCAGATGAACCACAACTTCCAGAACATGCAGCATCAGATGTTTCAGCTCATGATGGCTCAGATGCAGGGGGTTCAGCAGAGCTTACACTCAGACATAGCAGCTCTTGACTCACGCTTTGAGGATTTGCCCTCTTCTGAGCAGTTTGAGCAGCTTGAGCAGAGGCAGGAGCAGCTAGAGCAGCGCTTTGATACTTTCAGCACAGCCTTCACCCGGGTTTTCTGACCACTTCTACTCAGTATTTCCGGCTCCAGTGCCGCCTCCAGAGTTCTACCCGCACCAGCCGTTCTACCCACCACCTCCTCCTCTGCCGCCGATGGATTGACTTTCTTGGCAATTGATGCCAAAGGGGGAGAAGGAGCTTTGGAGTGCTTGGATCTAGGGGGAGCTCATGGACTTCTCATGGAGATCATTCGCTTTCGGCTTCCGCTTGCCACTCTTGTTTATTTGTGTTGAACTATTGCATGAATTCGGTTTGAGACTTGTGTTTGGATTTGAACATTTGGTTTGTAATGTGTGATGAACTATGTTGGTTTATATTACTCTTATCTATTTATGTTCATCTTGTGGTTGTGAGGTTGTGCTAACCAAGCTAAAATTCATATCATATATATATATCTTGTATCTTGTATGCCTCTATTTCCACTTGTAGGGAAAACTCCGTCAAAATTTTCAAATATATATATGTGCTCTTGGTATTCATGCAAACTTATATGCACATATCAAGGGGGAGTTCTCTCTACTCATCGAACTTGGTGAATTTATTCATACCATATTCTGAAATTTTCAAGAAAAAATGAGTAAGTTTTTCCAAGGTTCAATTCCAAGTCCACCTTATGCCTAGTGTATAAAGTTGACTTGAACACTTTTATCACTCCAAAATTTAGTGTTGTCATCAATTACCAAAAAGGGGGAGATTGAAAGCATCTAGGCCCCTAATTCGAGTTTTGGTAATTAATGACAACGGCTCAGGGCCGTACCGGCAAATTCGAAGGCCCTGTGCGAAACTATGAACTGGGCTCTAGTACCATCGTTGCGCCTACGAGTGCCCAGTGAAATCCGGAAGGTGGAAGTGCAGACGTGACTTGTGCCGTGCCTGGCGAGCGGTTATAGTGGAAGCGAAAAAGATTGCACTGCGATCTGCAGATTTGATTGAAAGACAATGGTCAAGCGGCATATTTCCTCTTCTATGACATATTTGGGCTACAATTTGCTTCGTATTGGATCAAAATATAACTAAAACAAAATCTACTATATAACTATATCTAGTATACTCGTTATATTTTGGGGCCCCTAAAATTTGGGGGCCCTGTGTGGTCGCACGGCCTGCACGGGCCTAGATACGGCCCTGCAACGGCTTGTGGATTAACAATTCCATTTGAGGTAATGAGTATAGGTTGATCCACAGGTGAAAGAGATTTGGTTGTGAACGTGTGGAGTTTTGGAGATGATGAGCAAAGCTCGGGCTCAAAGCAAAGGTATAAAATAGGGATTTTATATTTTACCGGTCACAAGGTGTTTAGTGGATGAAAAGTGACCGGATTTGTTGGATAGATAGCCGTACTATCAAGAGGGGTCGAGTACTCGTGCTTGACGGGTCGTTAGTGCCACTTTGCTCAAAATTTCTAGGTGCATACATGAGGGCTAACGATGCTTTGACTAGATTTGAAAAAGAACAAGTCTGAGAGCTGACTGCACAAGCGCGGACAGTCCGCTCCCTGGAAAGCGGACGGTCTGCAATCGTTCCAGAGAGCATGTTTGGCTCTGGTGGAAATTAGAAGTGTCTGGCGGACAGTCCAGCCCTGGTGGGCGGACGGTCCGCAGCTCTAACTCAATTTGTACCAGAGAGGGTGTTTTCTCTGGTTGGGCTTATGATCTATGCGGAGGACGGTCCGCCCCTGGGGCGCGGACGGTCCGCCGGCTATTTGACAGTTTGTACCAGAGACATTGTTGTCTCTGGTGGATTTCAAGGATGAACAACAGACGGTCCGCCCCTAGGGTGCGGACGGTCCGCCGGGCTTTTTCAAATTGTTCCAGAGACGATGTTCGTCTCTGGTGGTGTGGAACACATAACTGCGGATGGTCCGCCCCTGGGGAGCGGACGGTCCGTCAGGGCTTAACGGCTAGTTCTGACACGCATTAAATGCACTCTGACTCACTGGTTTATAACTGCGGACGGTCCGGGTTTTGAACCACGGACGGTCCGCGACTTCGCAAAAAAAGAGTGTAACGGCTAGTTTTTGAAGGGATGTCTATATATACCCAATGCCCGGTCATTGGGTGCCTCTCTTGGCCATTTGAACTACATACTTGACATCATAGAGTTAAGGCAACCCTCACACACACACACTTGCTTAGAGATTGCATTCTTGAGAGTGTGAGGGCCTTCTAGTGCATTGCATCAATAGTTTGAGCTTTGTGGCACTAGGTAAACTTCAAGTAAGCGTCATCGACTTGTTACTCTTGGGAGTTGCCGCTCCCTAGACGGCTTGGAGAAGAGGATTTCGTGGAGCTCCTCCAAGGAGATTGTTGAGGAGCCCCGATTTCGGTTGTGAGAGGTCTTGTGATCACCTCACCGGAGAGGTGAAGAGCAACTCTAGTGGAATCGAGGTGTGGAGCGGTTCCTTGATTCAAGCTGGCTCAAGATCAAGAGGTTCTTGATAGAGGAGCGATTGATTCTTGGAATCCACCTCAACGTGGATTAGGGGTGACCGGCAAGTCATCGACACCACGAGATAAATTCTTGTGTCAAGCTTGGTTACTTCTCTTGCTCACTTTAATTCTTGTTTTTACTTTGAGCAATTTACTTTACTAGAGCTTGATTTGTATCTTGTCACCCTAGGTTGCAAACCCATCTAGAGATAGTAGTAGCATGACATAGGGCTTTCCTTTGTCACTAATTAAATTTCTCTAGTGTTATTGGTTTTAGATTTTAAACCGCCTATTCACCCCCCTAGTCGGTGTTCTTGATCCTACAGCCGCCGCTTGCGCCTGCGCCGTGCGCCGTTGCTTCCCATCCCGGCGCGGCGACGACGGAGGGGGCGAGATGCGAGGTGGCGGTGGCCGGCGAGACCCAAGACACGAGGAGCCAAGAAAGGGAGGGCGGCGGCGGGACGTTCGGTGGCGGCGGGATGCCCGACGGCGGGCAGGATCTGAGGGGCGGCGGCGGTGGGACGCACGGCGGCGGGCAGGACCTGAGGACTGAGGAGCAGCGGCGGCGGAAGTGTGGAATGCACGGGGGCGGGCCGCGGGTGGGACGCTTGGAGCGGCGGCGGCTAGCGGGAGGCGAAATGGAGGCAGAGTCACGGGACTGAAGGTTAGGGTTTGGTTGGTTGGGCTGTGCCTTTTTTCCTTACTGGGTTGATTTTTTGGATCTCCACGGGTCCCCCACGGGTTGGATTTGTTCCCCGAACCCGTCCTGCTAGATTTCATTTCAGGGCCCCGCCCCGTTAGCCCCGCGGGGGGATTTCCAGACCCGTACCCGCCCCCAAACGGGCGGATCCCCGCAGGTCCCGAGCCCGTTAGCCCCCGTTGCTACCCTGATCCCGTATTTTAATATCAACCTCGGCTCAGGATCCTGGGAGGCTCGCTCGAGCTCGGCTCCCCTCCCCCGCTCAGGGCCTCAGGTTTCATCTCCTCCCTCTGTTGCTTCTCTCTAGTTAAAAAAAAAAAATTTCCCTTCTCTCGGACTCTCTCCTCCCTTGCACTTGCTCTCTTCCTTCCCCGGCGGCGACGACTGGGCAAGCGGCGGCGCCATTTGTCCTGTCTTCGCCCAGCCCCTTTTGCCGGCGATGAGCGCGTCCTCTAGGTATGCCCGCCCCTTCACTTTCCTTCTGCTGTGCAAGACGGAGCACCCCAAACCCTAACAAAACTATTTGTATTCGGATCTGAATCCAGTTACAATATATTACCTACTAACTTCGATTTCGTTTGCTAGAATTATCGGGTGTACATGTGTACACCCATGTTCTATGCTGGGTCCGCCCCTGGTGGCTCCCATGAATGGAGTAAAGAAAAAAATTTCTTGTTTGGCGTCCACCCCTGCACTGCTGCTACGATTTGGGGGGAATTGCCAACCTACACATGTCCTACTCCCTGCCTCCCCAAGACCAAACTTCACTGCCATCAAATTCTAGCTCATGCGATGTTGCTACCACCTCCTTTTGTGAGCTATTTGATGCCCTAAACTCAAACACTGGCGCAAGGCCTCTCAAGGTAGCCGCATAGGTTGTGTCAAGCCAAGGTACCTTGCTGCCTAGCAGCGTGCACTTTATAGCACACTGATTTTATGTTGGAAATTAGTAGTATTGGGGAGGCCAACAATATTCAATGAGAGATGTGCTCCATCTTGCTGCTGGAGAGTAGCTTTGATACATTAAAGAATATATCTCAAATATATGGATTTCGGGTAACAAAATGATTTCAAGGTGTATCTTGAAGTTGTATCAAGATTCCTCCTTTTTTTTCCTGCTTACAGTTTGATCCTCTATACAATTGAAGATATATGATTGGTTTTGTTCCATTGGTGATACTCTGTTGCTTCGTTTATCAGATAGGAGGTTGGATTCTTTAGCTTTTGCTGAAGATAGGCCATCATTATGCAGTTGCTTACTTGCTTAGAATTACTGTTTCTCCAACACTGTTGTACTAGGCTCATATTTGAGACGAGTTGAATGAGTCGTTTTGCTGATGTGGAGATGATCAGTTGGTACTGTTCATGTGATTTGTTGTTTGCATCTGGTATCTTCTCATGTCCCAGTTTTCTGTATTTATGGGAAATATCTTGGCATCAATTGAATAATTGCAAATTTGTTTCTTTGGAAGATAAGGTTATGCCATCTCTAGTTCTAGACCCCTAGCAATGACACTTGGTGTCTGTTGTTTGAACCTTTTATGACTTACGAACTGTGAGATTGATGGGCTGTTGGTACATCCTGTATTTGCTCATAAGAAAATTGATGATGAACTTCCATTGTCACTCGCATATTTGTATTACTCACTAAGTTAATCTTCACTAATATGTACTCTCTCATAGCAGATCGTAGCTGCAAATATTTGAAGATCTTTATTGGTGATTTCTAGTTATGTTCCTGCTTTTATCGGAGATTCTTTGAGGTGATGCCGGATGCCAACTCATCATTCTCTGGAGGTGCTAAGTTGCAGCCAAGCACGAGCATGAATACAGATTCATTCATGCGTGTTCCAGCCTCCCCGATATCATTTTCATCAAATAACATCTCTGGCTCTTCAGTCATTGATGGTTCAATTGTGCAGCAAAGTCCACCCCAAGATCAGGTGCAAAAGCGGAGGTCTTCAAGTGTAACATCACATCCTACGATTGAGGCTGGTGGTGCATTGCATCCTCAAAAGAAATCAAGAATTGATGTTAGGCAAGATGATATACTACAGCATCAGCTGATTCAGCAGCTGCTCCATGGTCAGAGTTCTCTGCATCTTCAGGGGCAACAGAATCCACAGCTTCAAGCTTTGATGCAGCAGCATAAACTGGCACAGATGCAGCAGCGGCAGCGGCAGCAGTTGTTGCAACCTTTTGCTCAGATACAACAATCTCAAATTGGCATCCCTCGTCAGCCTCAGCTTAGACCACCACTAGCACAGCCTGGAATGCAGCTAGCTGGGCCTATTAGGACTCCTGTTGACAGTGGGCTTTGTTCCCGCAGGCTATTGCAGTATTTGTATCACAAGCGTCATCATCCAGAGGTACATTTCTGCATTGTATTCATTGATCATGAGATTACACTATACAAGTCCTCAGAAGTACAATTAATACCTGCACGCTGTCTTGTAGAATAATCCCATAACATACTGGAGGAAGCTTGTCGAGGAATATTTTGCACCACGAGCAAGAGAAAGATGGTGTGTGTCTTCTTATGAAAAGAGACCAAATGGTTCAGTTTCTACTCCACAAACAGCTCTGGTTAGTTAATAGTTTACACTTCACAGTAGCAAATTTACTTGCGATCATATCGATCTTGGTTTTGTGGTCTGTGTGCAGCGTCACTTTCTGTTTGATTTCAAAACAACATTGATTAGCATCTTCTTAATCTTATACTTGGATCTTTGAACACAGCATTTTATTTATCATTTATCAAGTTCTGTTAATGGCAGCTGAATAGACTTCGTAGGTCTAGCTTTTGGTAGTAAAGAGCTTTCTTGTTGCAGTACCTAAATAGAAAAAGGCTGATTCTTTTTGCTCCTTCACATTTACAGTTAATGTGGGGGAATCCTTATGACCCCTTCTTTTTTATTCTCTCTTCTTAATCAAATGAAACAGTACTGGTTATTAAAACGTCGTGAAAACGTCGTGAAAACGTTGTTTACACGATTAAACGTTGGAGGATTTTGAAACGCTTGAACGTTTCGCCAAAATCACGTAAAACGACGTTTTATGACGTTTAAACATTCGTTTTAGGCGTTTTGGCGTTTTATCTCGTGAAATTCGGTTAAACGACGCTTGCATGGTCGTTTTATCTCGTGAAATTAGGGTGCTTGTGGACTTGTCATTCTACTATTCTATTTTGTTGTTTGCTTGATTGCTTTGGTTGTGAACATGTTATTTTGGAACTATTATTATGTGAACCTACATTGGTTGTTTGGTATGGTTGTTTGGTATTTAATTAGTTGTTTGGTATTAAACTTCGTATATTATGTGAATTGATTATTTATATTGATATTTTTCTATATTATTTGTCACGACGTTTAAATTTTCGTTTAAACGTTTACAAGACGAAATCTGCTCTCCAACGTTTCAACGTTTTATCGTGCTAATAACCTGGTGAAACACAATTCTCCTGCGTTTTCGAGAAAAAAGAATGTGAGGGAGAATATTCCTTGATTTTTTTAAATTACAAAATCTGATGTATATGTTCATAAACATTTCATACAATCCTATTTTATCGATTACAGGATTCGTGGCGGTGTGACATTTGCAATACACATGGTGGGAAAGGATATGGTTCGTAATATCTGTCAACTCTGGCAAACTATATTCCAGATGCTTTTCTTCGTATTCGAATTTTGGTTTCCTTGGTTCCTCTTTGAAAGATGATTGATCTCTTGGTAGCCAAACTCAACACTTAAGTATCTTGTGGTAGACAAAACGGTGTACGGTTTTGTCAAGGACGTCGGGACCTAGGTGTAGGAAGGAATAATAGATGTATTCCTCCAACCCTAGAAGGGTGGGTATATATAATTCCTATACATGAGCCTCTAGATGGGCCTCTATACACATGGGCTCAATATACACCAACACCCCCCGCAGTCTGAACTACCGACACAGCGGTGTTCAAGACTGGACAAAAAGAAAGCCAACACTAGGGTATGCTCCGGAGGAGCGGCGTCATCTTCATCTTCAACGCCTTCGAGGAGGAACAGCCGCTTGCAGACGCAGTTGTGGCCACGGGTGAACTTCTCATCGCAGTTGTAACAAAGCCCGAGGCGACGTCGCTCCTCTTATTCCGCCTGGGTGAGGCGCTTGATGGGGCGGCCTTCGACGGGGAGGGCCGGCTTAGGACCCTGCGGCATTGGGGCCGCTAGGGTCTGCGGGTTCTGGATCCGAACGTCGATGCTGAGCGGAGGAAGGAGACCACCGGTGAACAGCTGGACTCTTTGCGCCTCCTCCAGAGGGCCTGCACGGGCAAGGAGTGCCTGGAACCGATCCTGGTACTCGGCGACGGTGCCCGAACGGCGGCAGTCAGCCAGTTCGGCCAATGGAGCCGAACGCAGGGGAGGGCCGTAGCACAGGTTGGATCAACTCCTTGAAGCGGCGCCAGGACGGTGTGCCCTCATCTTGTTGGACCCGGATGTACCACATCTGGGCGCCCTCCTCCAGATTGTAGGAGGCCATCCACACCTTCTCCTCCTCCATGATCCGCTGCTGATGGAAGTAAGATTCACATTTGTTGAGGAAGATCAGCGGGTCGGACTTGCCGTCGTAGCGCAGGAAATCCATCTTCTGGAACCGCGGCGGGCGGTCTTGGTGGTGCTCACAAAACCCTGCTTGTTGTTCGAGGACGACGAAGGGCGTTCCGCGGTCAGGGAGGCGATCGCCTTGGAGTTGGCCTCGACGGCGGTTTGCAGTGCCGTGACGGCGGCGGCGAGCGTGTTCAAAGTGGTCTTGAGGTCGGTGTTGTCGCCCGCTTCGGCCATATTGCTGGCGCAGGAAGACGACGACGAAAGGCGAAGGCGAGGTGGGCGCGGCGGCTGGTGGTGGAGACGGGGTGGCGGAGCGTTCGGGTGAGGATCGCCGGGATCGTGATACCAGGCTGTCACGGACATCGGGACCTAGGGTAGCTGGCCCTCGGCTATGGAGTTCGTAGCCGCGGTCCGTCGTCGCCGTCGAGGTTTTGCCCCTCAGCCGTCGGCTTGTTCAGAGGAGGAAGAAGGAGAGTAGATTGGTATTGTATTTTACTTAAAACCCTCAGGAGTCCGATTACATGAATATATGGCCTCAGGCCCAAACCGACTGGAGATAGACTCCCTAAATCTAGGAACTAAAATAGATAACAAACTCTATCTTTCCTAACCTAGCCACTGCTGGATGGCTCGCCCAGCGCGCGCGCCGCGCGTTCCTCGTCGCGTCGCACATCCCTGGCCCTCCTGCGCCTTGCATATGTGCGGCCCCACATGACAGGTTTCAGACCAGAACAAAGATGCAAGTATGTGATATCACAAATTGTTATAATACATCATGCATAGGCATCAAGATTTGTTAATAGTTATCTATGAATATATACTGAGCGGTCAAAATCATACTGTGTGCATGCATTTGATATGCGAATGACTGATCAGACACAAATGAAGAACATTTAAGATAGCACGGTGACATTGCATTGCTGCGTCTCTTTTCACATTGAATCTGTGGTAAAGCAAGATTAAATTTGTGTTATCTACTTTTCATCTGTGCACTACGCAAGTGCTGTGGCCATTATATAGATGCACAGCTTACATCTGTTGTTCAAGTAGCTTTCTGATTTGGTACTTGTAATACGAGCAGCATCTCTTACCCAGTTATCCTTTTTATATCTGATCCCATCTTACAGAGGCTACATATGAAGTTCTTCCTAGACTGTGTCAAATCAGATTTGATCATGGCGTTATAGATGAATACCTATTCCTTGACATGCCCAATGAATTCCGGTTGCCTAATGGATTAATGCTGCTGGAGCATAAAAAAGTTGTTCAAAAGAGTGTCTATGAGCATCTACATGTTACACATGAGGGGCATCTGAGAATCATATTCACTCCAGAATTAAAGGTATGCTTCGTGGAGTAGCTCTCACATATTTGAAATTTTTGTAATGTATCATTTTAAGCATAGAAATAATCCCCAAAAGGGGCAATAATCATTCTTATCAGCTTATTGCCTGTGAATTATGTAGATAATGTCCTGGGAGTTCTGTTCACGACGACATGAAGAGTATATCACCCGCAGGGTTCTGGCACCACAGGTGGAGTTTGTAGATCAGCACACTCTTCCACTTTAATTTGGCTACAAAATTGTTAATTTAAGATTTAACCCTGCATAACTACATAGTAATATAGTTTTTCTAGGGCTGTAGGGCATAACAATATAGTTATTGCTCGGCAACCTAGGTCTTAGGTGATGAATCATAAATGATGCGGCATAAATCTTATTATTACATGGCAACTTTGTTGGATCCTTCATAATTGGTGAAAACTTGCTTGTTTCCGTCACAGCTCTTCCACAAACTATTTTGGTGATTCTTCATTTCTCATTGATGTAATGGAGTTCAAAAGTTCTTCAAAAAACCCCAGATAGGATCAAACCTCTTCAATCCATTCTCATGGCATTTTTCTTATATGTACTCTGAGGGCATTCCCTAAGTGCATATTTATGTTTTACTTATAGTTACACTTTTTAACCCATTCTCATGGCATTTTTCTTATATGTACTCTGAGGGCATTCCCTAAGTGCATATTTATGTTTTACTTAAGTGTAACTATCATCGATGACTATGATATCTTAAATTTTACACATGATTCTGCCTTTCAGGTCAATAATCTGCTACAAGTTGCCCAGAGATACCAAGCTGCTGCCAGTGGAATTGGTCCTGCAAGGGTTTCAAATGATGAAGCACAAACCATTTGCAACATGTTAGTGAATAGACTATGCTTCACAGCTGTATTGTTCATTATATAGAGATTTTTTGCCATGATAAATTTAAAAACCTGCATCTCATAGCAATCATGTTTTTTAAAAAAAAATCTTACTAAAGCAATAATAATATTTCTCTCTCCCTCTCGTTCTATTAGGTTTGTGACTGCATCGCGGCAACTAGCGAAGAATCTGGAGTACCACACCTTGAATGAACATGGTCTTTCTAAACGATACGTTCGCTGCCTACAGGTAATTAGACTGTTCCCGTCACATTATATATTTCTCCAATATTATCCCATAAATCCTGCCTAGATTTTAGTACAATGTAATTATCTGCCTGCCCATCCTATTGTTCTGTACGTTCATATGCATCAAGAACACTGATGATCATCTGTTGTTTTCAGATATCTGAGGTGGTGAATCATATGAAGGACTTGATTGAGTTCACGAACAAGAACAATCTTGGCCCTATAGGTATGATCATGCACATTTACCTATCATTATCTTCTGTTTATACCTATCACTGTTTTCAGTCTATACCTATCATTGTCCTCAGCTTATACCCAGTTGTTAATTGTTAGCTGTGGCTGAATTTTTTTTCTAAAGTAGGTTGTAACCAATGTTTTGCTCACTATTTCTATGAAGATACACCTTTAGAAAAGTTAATAGCTAGTCCAAGTTCTTTGTATAAGCAAACCGTAGAGCTCTTGAAACGACAGTTGAACCATAAAGGGACAAACCCAGTCGGTGCTATGTTTTAACCTGGTCAACTCAGTTGTTTCCGGACCTAATGAAGTGGAATATTATAAGTTATTTTATTTTTCCCCTTCTATCAATAGCAAAGCATTTAACTATATGACAGCAGTGGCAAAAACAGTAGATTATCAGAATGCTAACATTTTGGTGTCATTTTAATGTGCTCTGTGTTCATATGCAGAGGGCCTGAAGAATTATCCGAAACCAAATGTACCGAAGCTTCCAGGACAGAATACGCAAGAGGCAAAACACCTAATGGCTGCTGCTGGCCTTCCCAATGACCAGAACACCACTAAAGTCATGGGCCTCAAACAAGAAATAGGCGCTCATGTGGACAACGGATCTTCTGGTGTTGGAGCTGTCGGTAATAGTACTCCACAGAATGCTACAGCACTAAACAGTTACCAGAATATACTCAGAAGCTCCAGTGCAAATCAGAGCCTGCTACAACAGGAGGCATCCAGTGTCTTCAAAGGTTCTGCAGCAATGCACAATGGCATACAGCTGGAAGCATCTAGATCGTTCCATGCACCTAGCCAAGCTCACCTTGCACAATTCCAACGTTCCGCGTCATTTCAGCATCCAATGCCCCAGCATAACAATCTTCAGGGCATGGGAATGCAAAATAATCTCCAGGGCTTGGGAATGCAAAGTAATCTTCAGGGCTTGGGAGGGCAAAATAATCTCCAGGGTGTGAACCCACAATACCAGCAGCATGTTTTAAACCAGCTGCTTCAAGAAGTTAAGAACACTAACAACCACGCTTTGGTGCAGCAACTACCTCCAGCCAACCCTAATGTAAACAGTGGTCTTGCATCTGGAGCTGCTAACACCAACAGTGCTGCTACTGGAGAGCAGACTCAGCATATCAATAACAGCACCATGAAGGCTGCAGCTACAATCGGCACCGGGCCGAGCAATGTGATCAACAACAGCACAGCCAGCATCGACCCCAGCAGAAGTAACAGTTTCAAGTCGGTAAGCAGCAACCCAGCTGCTGCTACTGGAGGCAGCAATGCTGCGACTTCCAAGGCCGAGCCCTTCCATGAATTAGATGATCTCGACCATCTCATTAACAATGAACTGGCAGAAAGCGGACTGTTCATGGCGGACCAAGGCGGCAGCGGCTTCTCGTGGAACATGTGACAGGAGTACATAGACGTCTCACTGCTCTGTGAGCTTCAATGTAAGCGATGAGCAATAGCCTGCTTGGATGCTGTGTGGAAGCTAGCGAGTGGTGATGGAAAGTTGCCTAGTTGCAAGTTTCTCTTTGTTTTTTAATTACCGTTTCGGACTGCTGTGAGTTGTGACCGTGCTCTGATGTAACTTCAGGTGTCAGTTGGATCTGTTGTGGGGATGTGAGAGCTGTAACCAGTAGTTATTGGAATATATGGTTGTCGTGCAATCGAATGTATTGCTGCGATTGTTTCATCATCTCACCCCCAAAGTGTACATCTATCAACTTCAGGCTATGATCCAACTCCCAAATGCTTTGTTTGGAGAGTTAAATATTGAGTCAAGCAGGGTGTTCATACATAATGGTGATGTACTCCTCGTTGCAATGATTGTTTTACGACAAACAATTGTTTCAAAACGTAACAGACTTGCATATCACATTCAGTTTCGTCAGGCATGCTACAGCGGAGCAAGTAGGCGATAAGAATACCAGTTCGACGAGTTTAACCAAGACCATCCATTGTGCATCCGACAAGAATACAGGTCTATAATTTTTGTTTAACTCGTCCATGTCTACAATGGCATCGAGTTCGAGACATTGAACAAGTGAACCCTAGGATTTAGCTCTACCCATAGCAGGTCGTTGTGTAGTTGGCCTTCTGTATCTTAGGATCCGCAACTTAATTCCTTTGATTCGGTTACATAGCGGGCTATCTCTGCTCAAATTCCGCTTTGTTTCTTCCTTAGTTCCTTTGAACGTTCAATTATCTTCTGAATTCTTGCTGTCATCGAGTTGTTCTTGGTCTGATCTCCGAGATCCTAACCAAATCTTATAGAAACTACACTTATAGCGAATAGATTCCTTTTTCCTGGAAAAGATGGGAAACACAGCTAAGATTTACCAATATTCCAATAGATCATCCTCCATGCCAGAGCACTTTAGCTCACCTTTCTGCAAACAGGACATACGTAAGAGCTTCAATAACGACCAATGTTTTATGAACCCATCAGGTCATAACTATTGTATGAAGCAGGCATGATTTAACTTCGATAATCAAAAGAACATGCAGGTTTTGACAAATTTTTACTGCAAATATAGTGTAGTTCCTATAAGTTCATTCACCTAAACAAAGTAGCAGCTAAGAAACAAATATATAGTAGGACCACTATATAAGCTATTTTTCCCAAGCAATATAAAGCTAAGAGTTGTAAACAAATATGCATTAGGCACGAACTCTATGAAAAGCAGTTGCTCATACCATCATAGTAATTACCAGTTTACCACAGAATTTCATCATTTTTGTGCCACCAAGAAACGAAAGTCCACTGGATGTTATCGAGTTATCCAGAAGTAATCACCACAAGTTTCATCCTTCAGTGAGACGAGCTAGACAGAGCATCTACTCATATTAAAGTATGTTGACACAGAATCGCGGCAACACACTCGAATGCGCTAGAACGCGCGAGAGATCGTCAAAACGATCAGAACCAGCGAGTCTCTGGGCGAACCGGTCTGACCGGTTGCGTCGACCGGTCAGAACCGCGACGAACCTAGGAACACGAGCTCGGGAGGGACCCCGTCGGAGCTCGCGCAGCTAGGGTTGCTCTGAGGTCGGCAAGCCACTCAGAACGCCTTCAAATGCCGTCGAGACGCAGGAAGAACAACAATTAAGGTTTGGAAAAGGCTAGGGGTTGAGAGAACAAAAAGTAATGTAGATTGATTTGATTCGATTGGGAATAATCTCAATCAGCCTTAGCCTTTATATTTATAGGCCGGGAAAGTCATACCCCTTTCCAAGTTGATTTATATAAGGATTCCAAACAAAAAAAACGAAATCTATTCGGATTACACAGGAAGCGGGCAGCGGGACGAAGCCTTGGAACCAAACAAGCACCAACAACCTGAAGCTAGTCAGCATGATCCAAACGATGATGGTTCCAGTCATCATCCAACAACTTGAAGCTAGTCAGCATGATCCAAACGAAGCCTTGGATCATATTTCAGCAGACAACCTGATCCAAGATGCTCCACCAGACGAAGATGAAGCCACTCGCACAGCCCGTAGGGCAAGGAATCAACGTAAAGAGGAGCGCAGGGTTCATGCGGCTGAACGTGCTCGTATTCCACCGCGCAACCTCAACCATGAATTCAACAATGTCGCTGACCCTGTCTTCAGAACACCAATTGCTGCGATGACAGAAGCGACCCTGCGATTCATGCAGATGCCTCAAAACTCGGAGATGGAGCATGTCATACACCTTGCCAAGAACACTGTTGAACAACTCGAGAGACAAAACCCGTTGTCCTCACTCCATGGCACCCGGTCAAGGGCCACTGCAACAGTCATACCTCAAGCAAGTTGCACTCCTGGAGGCCATCACCGACAACAACAATTGGAGGAGCAAAATCAAAGAAACCAGGAGGATCAAGAAGTTGCAAGTAACCATCGACCCAGGGCAAACCAAGCCCCTGGGCCGCAGCCAAATCGCAACAACAACAACCGCGGGCGCAACAGGGAGGAAGTAGCCAATTCCGTAGTGGACGCACGGGACATCATCAACGCAAGACGCAGATCGCAACTCGCAGACAACTCCAACTGCTTCCAAGCCCTTAGCAGAGTCTTTGACAACGCCGCGTACCCAAAGGATTTCAAGCCCACGAACATCCAAAAGTACGATGGTAAGCAAGACCCTGCCCAATGGTTACGTTTATATTCAACCGCTGTTAGTGTTGCAGGGGGAGACACCAACACCAAGGTCCTCTACTTCCCGATGGCCCTGGAGCCTGCACCCCTCACGTGGCTTGAAAGCTTGGCGCGCGAGTCGATACACTCGTGGGATGACGTCAAGAAGGCCTTCATCGACAACTTCCAGGGGTCGCTACATCGAGTACCACTCGACACGCCCTGTCCATGTGCAAACAAGAGCAAGGCGAATCGATCAGATCCTATGTCAAGCGCTTCTTCGACACAAGAGCCACCATCCCCAACGTCGCCGACGATGACATCATCGACTACTTCCAGAGCGGCATCACCGTTCAATCTCTATACCGTGACTTTGTGCGTAATCGCCCCAAAACGGTTGTGGAACTACGAGACATGATGCAACGCTGGGCCGACGAAGAAGAGCAGGAACGCAGCCTCTTCCCACGCCGCAACAATGACAACAACGGGAAGCGTCACAATGACCGTGGAGGGCCCAGCAACCAGCGGGATCCTGTGCGTAAACGTAAGCCAGATGACACTGTCGGCACTATGGATTGCACCCCGCGTGGTAAAAAGAGCGACAAGCTGCAGGACCAATTCGACAAGATTCTCCACAACAAGAGATGTCCAATCCACCCCAAGAGCAACCACTCGATGTGGGAGTGTACGATCCTATGCAAATCCTTCCAGTCGGCACCTGCAGTCGCTCCTAAGAAAGAACAGGACAAAGGCGACAAAGATGACAAGAAAGACCATGACGGTTTCCAGCAGCAACAAAATGTCATCAATGTCATATTTGGAGGAGATCCTAGCTTCTCCAAGAGAGCTCAGAATCTCCTACTCAGAGAGATCCTCTCAGTCGAGCCAGCAGTTCAGAGGCCACTGAAATTCAGCGAGGTCCCCATTACCTTCTCTAGGGAAGATCAATGGACCAGCTTCTCTGAACCTGGAAAGTTCCCGCTAGTACTCGATGCAGTCATCCAGGGCTCCAAGCTTACTCGAGTACTTATCGACGGCGGAAGTGGGCTCAACCTGATCTTTGCAATCACATTGGCAAAGATGTGCCTCAACTACATGAGTTTGCTTACTCCAAGCAAGGCCCCGTTCTACGGCATCATCCTCGGGAATTCCTCTACACCAATCGGCTCGGTTACACTCCCAGTCACATTTGGTACAGAACAGAACTTCCGAACAGAGTACATCAAATTTGAAGTAGCCGACTTCGACTCTTCCTACCATGCTATCTTGGGAAGACCTGCACTAGCCAAGTTCATGGCAGTACCGCACTATGTCTACCTGCTCCTCAAGATGCCAGGCAACACAGGAGTACTTTCATTATGTGGAGACCTCCTCAAGTCCTTCGAGTGTGACAAGGAAGCAATAGATCATGCTGCCACAATTCGGGTCCCTAGCTCTGTCAGCGAAATACTTGCTGCTGCTAAGGAACTCTCACTCAAGGAGTCGATGCCTTCCAAGAAGCCAAGCCAATCATCGGTTAAACCAACTGGTGATGTGGGCACCAAGACTATCCAGCTACAAGAGGGAGATGACTACAAAACAGCAATCATCGAAGCAGGACTGGTTACATCTGTGACTATGATTAGCCATTATCTGAGTTTTTTTTCAGGACACCTCTCATCTGGGTACATCTGTGACTATAATATCTGCTCATGCACAAACACACACTAACTCTATACACAACACACCACACTCACTCCACGCATACACGAACAAACCTACAACTACACTCAGATCAAAAGATCACAACCTTGGAGAGATTACTGGGACAATCTATTGTGGCTTCACAAGTGAGAGGCAACAAAATTTATTCAAGGATAAACCCGGGTGAGAGGCGCGAGTCAGATGATGCAGTTGGATTCCCCAAAACTGCAGAAGGGCATAGAAAAATTTCGATACGGGAAGGGCAAGACCACGTTCCAAGAAGTCATGGAATACAACGGTCTCAAGGGTACCTTCCATGGGGTAATCTTCTCCATCCCCTGCACGCCATTGGATCACACCTTGAGTCTGGAGGAGACCCAAATTTTCCAATTCCTGGACTGCTGCTTCAGACATTTTGCTCTTATGCCGACCGGTTGACATATTGGCGACGGCTTCCTCTTCAACCTTGAATTTGTTCTTCTTGGGAGCCATCTCAAAGTCACGAGTTTTGACTCGGAGGCTACAAGAGGAGCTACAGATCTCACTGAGAAGGGACAAGTGTGAATTTGAGTTTGACGGCGGCTAGGAGTTCAAGGGGTAAAACCCTCAGAAGTTTTCAGGCGGCTTTATACAGATTCTGGTGGCAATTTTGTGAATATTTGGGATGTCAATGGATTCTTTCCTTTTCAGAGAAGTTTTCATTTTGCCATGAGCTTACTTTGATTCTTAAATCTAAATGGAGATATTTAAATTCAAGACTCGGGGGCTACGAGATATACGTATCTGAGATTTATTTTTCAATTTTTTTGGAAAATAAGGAAGAAAAAGAATAAAGTGACCCGCAACCTGATTCTACGATTCAACCTAAGGCTTGGGGGCTACTCCATATGGAGCGCGAGTACATCGCGCACCATATATAATCAAAATTTCGGGGCTTGAGCACCTCACAGCCTCGAAGCAGCCAGAAGTACTTGGAGGACTACTCGACGTATCTGAAGGAAGGCCCAGAAGCAACCAGAAGGAAGTTCTGACTACATGAAGTACTCGAAGATGCCCAGCCAAGTACTTGACGCCTGTAGGACTCGGCTACGAAGAGCTCGGGGGCTTGTCAGATCCGGGATAGCGGGACTGCTTATAGGCATTGAATGTTCTAGAGTAAGGGATAGCTCATGGATGTACCTTACCTCTCTTATAAACTATCCGAATAGGCATAGAACTAGCTGCAGTACAAAGGAAACTACAAGATCGTACTGTAGTAGAACTCCAACTGTACTCGGCTAGGACTTTCCATATAACCCTGTCCCCCCAGATATATAAGGGCAGACAGGGACCCCCTCGAAACACATCAACACCTAAGGCAATACAAACCACCACACAGGACGTAGGGTATTACGCAATACGCGGCCCGAACCTGTCTAAATCTTTGTGTTCCTTGTACCATCGAGTTCCAGAGCCGTCGATCCTTACCTACAAACCCTACTGCTAAGGGTATCCCTGAGCAGGCTTGACGGTAAACACCGACACAGACCGGTCTGACCGGTCAGCCTCTGGGCCTGCCAAATTTGGCTGTCAACATATGCCCCCCTGCTTTTTGGTGAGTTTCACAAGCCAAAAAGCAAAGAACTAACCCGATATGCATGTTTTACACAGAACATACCAGCCTAAAAATAAAGCTAAGGGCGATATCCACGGCCATCTTCGTCTTCACGCACTTTGCGATATGCTGGGGTATTACCTCTTCAAGTGTCTCCCATTGATAGCTCTAGGTTGACGCTCACATTGCACCGTCTCCATCATATATGAATTCCTGGAGATAACTTTGATAATCTTGTATGGCCATTCCCAACTTGGCGACCATTTGCCAAACTTGTTGCTTTTTATCCCAAGAGGCAAAATTGTCTTCCAAACCAGATCTCCAACCTAAAAAGATTTAAATTTTACCTTCTTATTGTAAACTTTGGCCACCCGAAGCTTGTGTTTCTCAATTTCCTTTAAAGCCTTCAAACGCTTGTCGGTTATTTCATCAATGTTATCCATCATTAAGTCATGGTAATCAACAACGGAGAGTTCATTTTGTTTTGCTAATCTATAAGCGTCCAGATTCACCTCAACGGGTAAAACGGCCTCTTGACCATACACAAGCTCAAAAGGAGTAACTTTAGTAGCACCATGTCGAGATATGCGATGAGCCCATAATACTTCGGATAACACTTCATGCCACCTCCTAGGATTTTGTTCTATCTTTTTCTTGACAAATTTGATCAAAATCTTATTACTAGACTCGGTTTGTCCATTGGTCTGAGCATAGTATGGAGATGAATTGAGCAACTTAATCTTGTAAGATTCGGCAAAGGCACGCACCTCCTTTGATATGAATGAAGAACCTTTATCCGATGTCAAAGTTTGTGGAATGCCGAATCTATGAATAATATGCTCAGTAATAAACTCAATTGCCTCCTTATGTGTCATATTCTTCAAAGAAACTGCTTCGATCCACTTAGTGAAATAATCCGTAGCAACCAACACGAAGCGATGCACCTTTGAAGATGGAGGATTAATTTGTCCAATGAAGTCTAACCCCCAACCTCAGAATGGCCATTGTTTAATAATAGGATGCATCAACGCAGCAGGCACCAATTGCAAATCACCAAACCGTTGACATTCTTCACACCCTTTACAATACTTGAAACAATCGGACATCATGGTAGGCCAATAGAAATCGGCTTGTCTAAGCAACCACTTCATCTTGGGAGCCGATTGATGAGTACCACAAATGCCTTCATGAACTTCACCCATAGTGACTTTGGCCTAATCCGAGCCCAAACACTTGAGAAGCAAATCTTCGGCAGTTCGACGATAAAGCTCATCGTCAACTAAAACATATTTAAAATCCAAACGCCGAATATTTCTTTCTGCACCACGACCAGGATCTCTCAAATATGATATAAGAGGAATCCTCCAATCCTGACCTTCGGCCGCGACGATCAAATCATCCCTTCTGGCCGAATTGGAATCAACAGCAGCATCATCGGTCAGACCGGTCTCTGGACCGGTCTGGGCGGTCAGACCAGTGTCACTGACCGGTGCCTCCAGAACCAAGAACTCGGCTTTCATTTGCATCGGCTTGCGAATGTTAAAATATTTTTTAGTAACATTATAGCCAGATGCTTGCTGAGCTAGAGTATTTGCCTTTCTATTCTCTTCCCTCGGAATATGTTTTATAATCAATTCATCGAAGGAAGAAATAATATCAAGATATTTATCAAGATATGTATTTAGAGAACCATTATAGCAATGGCATACCTTAGATACTTGCTGCACCACCAGAAGAGAATCTCCAAAGACTTCAACATGCTTCACGCCCATGGATTGCAAGAATTCCAAGCCAAATAGAAGTGCTTCATATTCAACTTGGTTATTTGTGCACTCTTCTTCCAATCGGTTTGAAAACTCAAAAACGACACCATTCGGAGAAATAAGAACAACACCAATTCCTTGACCATCATCACAAACCGATCCATTAAAGTACAACTTCCACGGTGTGCAAGTAATATAGCCGACTTCTAGATCATGCTTGTCATTAATCCGATGATCAACAATAAAATCCGCTACAATTTGGCCTCTCATTGATTTCAAAGGTTCACAAGCCAAATCATATTCAACCAAAGCATAAGCCCACTTGCCGATTCGACCACTCAAAATCGACTTTTGCAACATATGTTTGATCACATCCGTTTGACACACCACTATGCAAGTACTAGATAGTAGATAATACCTCAATTTGGTACAAGCATAATAGAGAGACAAACATAACTTTTAAATGAAGGTATACCTTGTCTCCGCATCAATAAGTCTTTGTGAGAGGATCTGAAGATGCCTAGAGGGGTGGGGGTGAATAGGCTAAATCTAAAATTAAGACACTTAAAAATTAGATTAGTAACAGTGAACCCGGATACTCCGGGTTTGGGTCCGGATACTCCGGAATATCCGGGTGAAAACCCGGACTCTCCGGGTCATAGTGCAACGTGCTCAAGAACTAGGTAAAAGTGTATGATATTCAGATCGAGTAATTTTGGAGTTACCAGGTGGTGCTTCTAAGACTATTCAACCAGATAAGCTTGAGAGAAACCTTGTATTCAAGTAGATCAACCTCAAACCCTAACAAAGTTGACTTGCACACAAATATCAAGTAAAACAAGTAAAGCAACAACAAGTGACACAGGATTTGTTTCCCGAAGTTCACACCCGAAGGTGCTACGTCTCCGTTGAGGAAGAGTTCAAGAGATGGTGCTCAAGAACCCCTATGCCCCTCACCCAAGGGCGAGACCAACGCTCAAGCCCAAGGTCATTTACTATGGATTCCTCGGAGAGGAATGAAGCTTACAAACTTCCCGTGGAGTTCACAATGTAGCTTGAGCACTCACGAGCACGCCTAGCCGTCTAGGAGCTCAAAGCTCCAAGAGTAATAGACTTGAATCTGCAGGCTCGACGAAGAACTAGTGCTCAAGGGTTGGAATGGATGCTCACTAGCTCAAATCTCTTCTCTTGCAAGTCTCTCACTTGAATCCCTCAAGAAATCTCTCAAGAATCAAAGGGGAGGGAGTGAGAGTGCTTGTTCTAGGATTTGGACCTGGTCAGGTTCGAAATTGAGCAAGAGAGAGATGACTGAAGGGGTAAGAGGGGTATTTATACTCCTCACACTGGAAAATAGCCGTTGGGCAAAGGTTACCCGGATACTCCGGGCCCCCAGACACTCCGGGCTGAAGTCCGGACTATCCGGACTTAGCTCACACTCTCTCTCAAGGCTGCTTCTTTGTGGAATTTGTGTGACACGGATCTCTCGTTGGTTTTGTTTGTGTTCCTTGAGCACTAGAACCTAGTCACAACCTTTAGATCAACGTCCCCCTTGATAGTACGATGTTCCTAAACTCAATTCATAAACCAAAAATCTAATTCTTGAATTCATATCCATCACCGCTTTTCATTTTCTTTTTTGAGGGGCATACTTCATCATTCTTATTCACTTTATCCAACCGTAGGTCCGTAGCTCCTGCACACATGCTTAGACAACACATGAAACGTACATGGCTTTGTCGTCAAACACCAAAACCCACTTAGGGGCCAAGATACCTTTTAATCTCCCCCTTTTTGGAGATTGATGACAACCCCATGTACTTCATTTGATAATCAAAAATGAATGTGACTCACTAGTATATAAAGAGCTACTCCTAAAAGTATGCCATGAATTTGAATATCAAATTTGACTTCTCAAATGTCAAATAATGGCAAAACAATACAATTCCAAGTCGCTCTTTATATAATATACAGTGGGGTGAGTGTGTGTGCACTAAAATTCAAGTGTGAATGCATATGACATGTTATGCACATAAAAAGATGTGTTTGCATCCAAAAACCCGGAGACTCCGAGTTGGAGCCCGAAAACTCCGGACGTGAGTTCCAGAGTATCCGGCTTGAACCCTGGAGTATCCGGACCTGGCAGATCAAAACACAAAAGAAAAACAACCATCACTTCAATCTGAGAATCATACTATCACAAATTTCCTTAAAACATAATAAATAGACAATCTAAACCACATAGTAGCACATATTACATAAATTCTCAAGCCACAAAGTCCTTACACGAATAGATAGATAAGGATAAAGTTCTCAAGTTCACAAACCATACTAACCAAACTAAAGTACTAAGAGTGCCACACGCGATAGATAAGTCATACAAGCCCGATACAAGCGCGAAGTGCTAAATGAGTACATGATCTTTTCACTCCCCCTTTGTCAACAAGAGCCAAAAAAGGAATGAAAAACAAGTGAAATGTCACTCATCGACATCGGGAACATCATCGGAGGTCTCCTCATCCTCATCCGAGTCGCGGTGCTCCTTGTAGCCTTGGGGCTCTTCTTCTTCGGTCTCCTCGTCCTCATCAAATATCTCTTGACCGGCAGGAGGACGATGGGGAGCATGAGTGGTGCGGCTGGTCGGGTAGCGACGCTGGCGAGGTAGAGGAACAAAGGATGGCTTGGGAGCACCATCGGCGGCGTCCCACTCGGCGAAGGGGTCGTCAAACGCCGGAAGCTCATCATGAGCATCCAAGGGTAGGCACATGTGAGCCTTGATAGCTTGAATGTCCCGATGATTGTCATTTACTTCAGAAGCAATGTTCTTGCACATACAGAAGATGCTACGGAGGGCTCTCTTGATGAATGAATCATTGCGATCACGACGAGGGATGCCCGAGTAGCTAAGAGCAGTAGAAGAGGATGGTGCTGAGTCTGGCCTAGAGATCCTGGTGGCTCAAGCATGCCTAAGAGGAGGTGGAGGCACATCTCCTGAGCGAAGACGAAGGTGTAAAGGTGCATGCTTGTGATCCTTTGGAAATGTGACCTTGGTCACCTTCTCTATCATATACATGATATATGGAGCTGATGGAAGATGCTTGTTGGGACCAACCATCACTCTACGGAGCTCATTCTGCATGTAGTCCATGATGCACAACGGTCTACCACCAGGCAAAGTGTGTGCCAAGAGATTGACTACAAAGTGGCGAAGGGCTGTGTCATCTCCTTTCTTGGCATCAATGGTGCTCCTGAAGAACCTGTTCAGACCATAGTAGCAAGGCTGAAGAGTACTAGTGTTGCCTTCATTTGCAAGCGTAGGATTAAAGAATAATTGTGGCACTTGGTCGCCCCGAAGCGGCTACTCAACGTGAATTGGGTCACGTTCCTCATCTTTTGAACCAAGGCCAAGAATCCTCGAGAATGTCATATAATCAATGACATACTTCTCTCCCTCAGTAGTCCAATAGAAGGTGACTTAGTATTCATCATAATACAAAGAGGAGAGAAACTGAGCAAGGATCTCAGTGTTCCAGTCATACCTAAAACCCATGAGCTCATAGAGTCCAAACTCTTTGCAAATCTCAATGGTGGCATTGTAGTGTGGATCATTGAGTTCCTCAAAGTAATCTCAATCCACATACTTACAAGGAACAATTGGTGCCTCAGAAGCTTTGAGCACAACATAAGTGTAGAAGTCTTGGTGAAGTTGAGACCAAAAACGCCTCTCGAGACCCTCAGACTTCTGAAGTCTATAAACATCCTCTTTCCTTACCTCTCGGAGTGCCACTTCCTGCCCACTGTAGTTTCTAGCCATCTCAATAGCAAATCCCTCAACAAACTGTGGATGTGTGAGTCTAGGAAACCTCGGGTATCTCCTCTGTCCAGGAGCGAACTCTATCAGCAGATGAGGCGGAGTCTGAGGACAAATATCATAAGCAATACCTCGCCTCTGTGGGTTAACTCTGGCTGGAGGAGGATTGGGCCTGCCTTGCATCATATATGGAGCACGTCGAGGCTAGCATGATGCACGTGCTGGAGGAGCCTGACTACTGCTGCCCGCGGGTTCCTTGCCGGGGCGATGGCGAGGACACAACTCGCGCAGTGGAGGGCTAGGAGGTGACTCATCCTCCTCCCTCTGAGAACTAGGATCATGGCGCTGTTTCACCCGGCACTCTCTAGCCATGACCTGAACAAAAGAGTAGATTTGGAATGAATATGAAATCTAAGAAGGATTAAAAGTTGAAGCCTTCAAGCAACAATGTCCGGATAGTCCGGGTTTTGAGCCTGGATACTCCGGGGGGGGTCCGGAGTATTCGGGGTACAAACCTGGAGTATCCGGGCATGAAGCCCGAAACCCTAACTTTCTCAAAATGAATGATTTCTCCATGGGATTTGAACGAAACTATATCTGGGGGTTCCTAGTGATGGTAGAAGACTATGCCCTAAAGGAACCCCTAGAAGAAGCCCATCCACATTGACAGATCGGGAGAGTTGAAGTTCATATTACCTTGAGACCTTAAAGAACACGCGGGAACTTCAAATCCAAGTCCTCCCCGGAGTTTTCGGAGTGGAGGAGATCCTTCCCTCAAGATTTGACGAGACTTTGACGATGGAAAGAATGAAATAGCCCCTAGGGCGAGATTTGGCTTGAAAAAGAGAAGGGAGGCAGCGTGGGGGTAAAAAGAATGAAGGTAACGGTTAAAAGCCTGACGCCCACGGTATATATACAAAAGTATTACTATCCGGAGTCTCCGGGGTAAACATCCGGATACTCCGGGTAGCCTGGAGTCTCCGGGTGGAAACCCGGAGTCTCCGGCTCCCCCTCAAGGTTTGCAGAGAGGCTGAAAAGAAATGATTTGAGATAGATATAGGATAGTGATCTAGTGGCCCGAGATAAATTACTTACTTGAGATCAGCCATCAATCAATCAAGGAGAACAATGACCTCAAATAAGCACCAAATAAACCCAAATCTTTTCGAAATTCAAACTTTTCATGGTTTGTTTTGAAATGTCATTTTTCTTATCAAAGCCCTATACTATGATCACACAAGTATGTACACGAGTTCAAGCTAGGTTACGAGGATTCAAAATATTTAGCTCACTCCTCAAAGCACAAAACATTTGCTCATCTACAGGCTTAGTAAAGATATCGGCAAGTTGCCCGTCGGTGCTCACATGTCGTAGAGCAATATCTCCCTTAGCCTCATAATCCCGTAAGAAGTGATGTCTTATATCTATGTGCTTTGTTCGGGAGTGTTGCACCGGGTTGTTAGCTAGTTCGATTGCACTCTCGTTATCACACAAGAGAGGAATCGCACTAAAATGACAACCAAAGTCACTCAAAGTTTGCTTCATCCACACGAGTTGTGCACAACACGCACCTGCGGCGACATACTCGGCCTCCGCCGTGGACAAGGCGACCGAATTTTGCTTCTTAGAGCTCCATGCTACCAAGGACCGGCCAAGGAATTGATAAGTCCCCGTAGTACTCTTTCGATCTACTTTGCAACCGGCATAATCCGAATCGGAATAGCCAAGTCGAATGATGAGCCTTTGGGATACCACAAGCCAACATTAGGAGTGAAAACTAAATATCTTAAAATTCTTTTAACCGCCATCAAATGACATCCTTTCGGATTAGCTTGAAACCTTGCACACATCCACACACTAAGCATAATATTGGGCCTAGATACACAAAGGTAAAGAAGAGATCCAATCATAGAGCGATATACCTTTTTGATCCACGGCCTTTCCATCTTCATTGAGATCAAGATGCCCTTGAGTTGACATTGGAGTTTTGATGGGCTTGGCATCTTCCATGTTAAACTTCTTTAGCATATCTTTGGTGTACTTTGTTTGACTAATGAAAGTGTCATCCTTGAGTTGCTTGATTTGAAATCCAAGGAAAAAGGTCAACTCGCCCATCATGGACATCTCGAATCTCTTTGTCATAATTCTACTAAATTCCTCGCACCATGTTTGATTAGTAGAGCCAAATATAATGTCATCGACATATATTTGGCATACAAAGTTATCTTTATCAACTTTGCGCATGAAGAGAGTAGGATCGGCTTTGCCTATCTCAAAGCCTTTCCTTAAGAGAATATCCTTATGGATCTTGTTGACGTGGTTTGGAAACTTGGGGTCCTCAAAGCCCGGTGGTTGCTCAACATTTACCAATTCGGAAATTGGTCCATTTAGAAGCGCGCTTTTCACATCCATTTGATATAGCTTGAAATCATGGTGAGTAGCATAGGAAGTAAAATATGAATTGACTCAAGCCTAGCTACGGGAGCATAAGTCTCACCAAAATCCAAACCTTCAATTTGTGTGAATCCTTGAGCAACCAGCATTGCCTTGTTTCTTGTTACCACGCCATTTCCATCTTGCTTATTTCGAAAGACCCACTTGGTTCCAATGGCATTTTGCTTGGGTCTTTCTACTAAGGACCAGACTTCATTCCGTGTGAAGTTGTTCAACTCCTCTTGTATGGCCATCACCCAATCCGGATCATCCAAGGCTTCATCTACCTTTAGTGGCTCCAAGGAAGAGACAAATGAGTGATGTTCACAAAAAGTAGCCAAACGAGAACGAGTGGTTACCCCTTTAGTTATGCTTCCAAGGATGTTGTCCATCGGATGATCTTTTTGAATACTTTGATGTACTCTTGGATGAGGAACTTGAGTTTGTTGTTAAACTTATTGTGCCTCTTCTTCAACTTGAAGTTGATCTTGATGAGGAGATAATGGTTCTTGATCCATATCTCAGATACTCTAGTCCTCTATCCGGGTAGTCCGAACTTGAGACCCGGAGTCTCCGGCTTGACTTCCAGAGTTTCTGGAATGCGCTACGGAATGTGTTCTTGATGGACTTGTGTAGCGAAAATGGCCTCTCATGCCATATTTCAATATAATGTTTTGGCGATTGATGACACACACAACACTTGGACTAATATGATTGTTAAGATGAACATTTCCAGGCTTTTAGGTTCAAGTGATGACAAAGAGAGAATAGGCGTAGCAAGGCCCGAAGGGCCGCCCCTACGGGTCGAGGGTCTCAGGGCAGCGCCCTGAAACCTCTTCGGTCCAAGGGACAAGAATTGAAGAGACTGTGAAGAAATTCAGATCAAAACAGATACAATTTGCTATCACCGGTTAAACTGACGTTAGGCACCGGTTAAACCGACGTTGGGCAAATTGTACTCATCGGTGCAATGGACCCAGAAAGCTGAGACTAGGGTTTTGCGCCGGATGAACCGACGATGCCTGAAGACAACTCGTCGGTGCAATGACTTGAAGTGAAGACAGACTCAGAGACACAGGTTAAACCGACGATAAAGAAAAAGTGAGCGTCGGTGCAGTTGTCCAGAGACTCCATTTTTCGGGGGTTCTGAACTTTGCACTCACCGGTTAAACCGACGTTAGTTTTGAGAGCGTCGGTCGATTGATCATATAACCGTTGGAAGATTGTAACGGCTAGTTGCTGGGAAAATACACTCACCGGTTAAACCGGTGATGACAAGAACTGAGCGTTGGTTTAACCGGCGTTAAGGGATTTCGTCAGCCTTTTTCCAATGGCTAGTTTGGGGTGTGTGGGCTATATATATGCCACCCCACGGCTCATTTGAGAGTGCTGGAGACCAAGGAAGAATACAAGAGCCAAAGATCATCTCCAACCACCATAGTGCTTCATTGTATATCATATAGGCTTAAGCACACTTGTGAGAGTTCTTAGTGCTTGTTTAGGCTTAGTTCTTGAGAGAACTAGCTTGAGTGAAAGCCTTGCTGCGGAAAGCAACTTGTGATCCATCGTGTGACCCTCAGTCTTGGTGTGGAGTGGCAACGACACTTTGTGCAGGGGAAGAGGAGACCCCCTCCTTGGTGGAGAAGCTCCGTAGTGGACTTCGGCCGGGTGACCGAGAGAGACGGTGGCGGTGCACGAGACTCGGTGTCTTGTGGGCACTCGCCTTTGCTTGCCGGCATCGCCTCGGTGGCGTAGTGCAAGACGGTGATCGGAAGAGCCTCAGTGTCCCGTGGACGTAGGCGTTTGTGCCGAACCACGTTACATGACCGTGTCTACTCGGGAGTTTGCATCCCTCTTGCACTTACCTCTTTACTTACCGTATTACGTTTCCGCATTTACTCTATCTTGCGTACCTTTACTTTCCTAGTTGGTTTGATTAGGATTGGCTAGGTTGCAAGTCTTTTAGGGGTAAGTAGAGAGTAACATAGATAAACCTTAGTCATAACTAGCATGTGTAGGACGTGTTTGGTTTATCTTATGCAAGTAGTTTGAGCCCTAGGTTAAAAAAGCGATTAGCGACCCTATTCACCCCCTCCCCCTCTAGGGTCGGACACCCCGGTGATCCTTACAACTTGGAAACATCATCTCATCCTCATCTTGATCTTCTTGTTCTTGTGGCTTTATCTCTCCAATGGATAGCTTCTTGATTGCCTTACTTGATGGTTCTTCCAACCCTACAACATCATCAACTTGCTCCCCTTGAGAGCCATTAGATTCATCAAATGTCACTTCACACGCAATCTCAACGCAACCGGAGGTTTTGTTAAACATGCGATAGCCATGAGCATTTGAGGCATAACCAAGAAGAAATCCTTCATCTACTTTAGGAGCAAACTTAGAAGTTTTGTTTTTCTTGTTTAGAATGAAACGCTTACTCCCGAAACTCCCGAAGACCTAAAGTATGATACATTTGGCTTTTTACCAAGAAGAAGTTCATATGCCGTCTTGTTCAAGATCTTGTGGAGATAGAGGCGGTTGATTGCATGACATGCCATATTGATTGCCTCCGCCCAAAATTGATCCGAGATCTTGTATTCATCAAGCATTGTACTTGCGGCTTCTATGAGAGTTCTATTCTTTCTCTCAACAATTCCATTTTGTTGAGGTGTGTATGGTACCGAGAACTCATGACCAATTCCTTCTTCATCAAGATACTCTTCTATGTTGGTGTTCTTGAACTCGGTGCCATTGTCGCTTCTTACTCTCTTGATCTTGGTTTCAAACTCATTTTGAGCTCTCTTTACAAATTTCTTAAATGTTTCTTGTACTACACTTTTGTCATGCAAAAAGAATACCCAAGTGAAATGAGAATAATCATCAACAATGACAAAACCATATTTATTACCACCAATGCTTATATAAGCCACCGGCCCAAAGAGATCCATATGGAGAAATTCAAATGGCTTGATGGTAGTGACGATGCTCTTTGATGGATGAGGAACACCAACTTATTTTCCCGCTTGGCAAACACTACACACACGATCTTTCTCAAAGGAAACATTTGTTAGTCCTAGGATGTGATCCCCCTTTAGGAGTTTGTTGAGATTTCTCATCCCAACGTGAGCTAGTTGGCGATGCCATAACCAACCCAAGCTAGACTTTGCCACCAAATATGTGTCAAGTTGAGCTTTCTCTTGTGAGAAATCCACAAGATATAGCTTTCCCTTGAGCACACCCTTGAAAGCAACGGAGTCATCGCTTCTTCTAATGACGGACACACCCTCATTAGTAAAAAGACAATTGAAGCCCGAGTCACAAAGTTGTGAAATGGACAACAAATTGTACCCAAGTGTATCAACTAAAAGAACCTTTGAGAGATGTTGGGTAGGGGTTCTGTTCAACTAAAAGCCCAAGTTTGTACTCACCCTTGCTTAATTTTTACAGAGGAGGATCCAGAATTTAATCCCGAGGATGTTGAGTAGGGGTTCTGTTCTACACCCAACCATGCCTATGATTAGGGTCACCCGCAGGAAGCTTCGTATGGCGCAAGACTCTGATGACCTCGTCGTGGTTCACATTCTTCACCATGTTATGCTGTTCTGCTCCAGCACCAGCCAATAGTGCTTTCCTCTCACACCACTCCAGCGGCCTCCAGCCACCAGCCAGCCAGTAGTGTTTTTCTCTCACACCACTCCAGCAGCAGCCTCCAGCACCAGCACAACGAACAGGGTACTTGTTTGGGTTTTAGTTCTTGTCCTCGAGATCGTGGCACTTCATTGCCCATTATCGCGTAGAGTTGTACGGTGATGTACCATCTGATGTAATAAATGTGTTATCAGCCTTCTGAGACTGATATTTGTATCACATTTGAGTCACCTCTTATGAGGGGACGCTTCATCTCCGCTGCTAACGGGGCGGGTCCCCGTAGGGATCCGCCCCCACCAGGGTTTTTTTTTACCGACAGTTCGGACCGAACCGCCGCCCGCCGGTTCTGGTAAACTAGACCGGTTTGACCGGTTACCGGAAAAAATCAGCCAAATTCAAATTTCAAACCAAAAACGGTAGTTCAATCGATTTCCACCGGTTAGCCAACCGGTTAGACCGGTAAACCAGTCCGGTTTGAGTGGTAACCGGTAGGTTTGAGTGGTAACCGGCCAAATTCAATTTTTTTTCTTTTTTGGTTTAAATTCAAGGGTCAGTTGGATCCATGCCACTCCAATTTCTTGAAATTGGATCTCATGTTGAAAATCATGCCATTGAGTGGCATGATTTTCAACATGACACCCAATTTCACGGAGTTGTGGTGGCATGAATCGAATTTTCCCTAAATTCAAATGCCCACAAAGTATACTAAATGAAGGCTGACAGGTTTCACTAGCACTAGGCTGCATTTTATTTGGGTGTATCTTTATACGCATAATTTTGAAAATATGTTATTTTATATAAAATAGACTGACATTACCAATCATGACTCCCTATTTCCCATTTCGCGGTCCTTTGACCATCTATATCGGTCCACAACCTTTGAACCGGTGCAAGTGTTGTCAAACAACTCCCATACCAAAATTTTCAAACCAAAAGTTCTAAAACAGGCGTCTAGCTCAAGCGCTCTTGACTATGAGCACGGCTATTCGAATAGTTTTACACTCTACAGAGGTTGTACACTTTACCCACATGACATGTTTTGCTTTGATGCCAGCGCGTAGCTAGACAAAATATATGCTACACGACAGATTGTAGGAGCACCTCGCCTCCATAGATCTGCCTGGGTTAGCTACCCCGACACCGACGAGCTCCTCGAGCACTCGGGCGGTAGCATCCTCTCGAGCTGACTGACTTAATTCCCGGCAGCGACTTCAACTTGGCGCTCGGGTCGTTGTTCTTTGCTCCCGCGTCTAGCTCCTCCGGGTCGTAGGTGACGTCGACTAAACTTAGTGTATCTGGGCGGTGCCCGAACCAAGGCGGAGGCGTAGCAGGCAGCCCAGGTGTCAGATGCGACTGCAGCCGCTACCTGAGAGCAACTCCAGTAGAGAGAGCAAATGGGCTGTCATATAAAGATTTAGTCGGTGGACATCAAAAATCAATCTCCAACAGGGGGAGCAAATAAACTGTCATTTTGATAGGCCTTTCAAATTTCTCTCCCCACCCTCTCAATTTGGTGGCCCTCGATTTGGGCTGCCAACTGATGCTCTGCCTTCTCGCCCCTGTTGCGGCGCGCGAGCTGGATGTCCTTGGGACGCGCTTGGCGTGGATGGCGTAGTGGTTGGTGTCCTCGAAGAGCCCCACCAGGTAGGCCTACGCAGGTCCGTCCTGAAGTCCTGTGAATCAGAAACTCTGTGCTCTTCTGGTACTTGGGGATCTCGCGCAGCGCCACCGTGCCCGGGCGGAAGCAGTGCGGCTTCTTCACTTCGCCCGTTGTCGGCGCTGACTTCCGCGCGGCCTTCGTCGCCAGCTGCTTCCGCGGGGCCTTGCCGCCGGTGGACTTGTGCGCCATTTGCTTCGTGCGGGCCGTCGGAGGAGGAGGCTGGTGGCTGGAGGATTCGGGGATTAGAAATTGGAATTTGATTTGCGGTGGGAGGATTCGGTTTGGCTTGTGGTATTTGGTGCTTTTGGAAGATTGTTTGCTCAGCCCTGTTGGAGTGGAGACTCATGTTTGGGTGAGCAAAATTTAGAAGTGGGCTTCTAAATGAACATTTGCTCACCCAAATTTAGCAGCCCTACTGGAGTTGCTATAATCCATGTTGAGTGTCCGTCACCAAACAGTTAAGCAAAAAGGTTAAGAACCGAATAGAACATCCATAAACCCTAATAACTAATTGCAAGTAAGCGATCAAAAGTTCGAACGGATTCGGGGAGGGGGATTCTAGAAACCCTAATTGTGTGGTACCTGCGACGCAGGGTAGGGGGCGGCCATGAGTGCGGACTCGAGCCCCAGCGGCGGCTCCCACCGCGGCTGCAGACTAGAAACCAACCAACACGAATCTGAGAGCCATCGCCACCACCTGGACGACCTTGTACACTCCTTCCGCGGCGGTGGTCTCCAAATCGGGGTGGGGTCCAGCGACTACACCTGCCGCTCCTGCTCCGTCCCCCGCCACCGCCGCCCGCTGGATCTCCTGCAGGACTGCACACCTGCCCCCCATCGCGGCCGCTTCTGCCACGGGAAGCACGTTTGTATTTCCCTCCACGTAGACGAGGGCATGGCTGACGGCGATGTTGCCCATGCCTAGAGGGATTGGGGGAATGAGGAGGGGAGGGGAGGGGAGGGAGGGCCAAATGGAGGGCGAAGAGATCGTGTGTGTTGAGGCTGCGACCGAGAGCGAGGGTGGTGGCCGGAATTGTTGTGGCGTGAGATGAGAGGGCCTGAAATGGTTAGGCGTGAGTTATACAGAAATCCTATATATCCTTCGGGGATTTTTTTCTTCTCCACTTTATTTGAGATTCGTGTAAGCAATCTCGTCCATTGATTTTCTCAACTCTAACCTTCTGCTTCTGCTGCCTCCTTCCTTACCATGGCCGCCGCCGCCTCCTGAGCCCTGAGCTCTACTCACCACGTCTGCTCTGCCGCTGTTCGTTGCTCCGCGCGCCGCCGCGCCTGCTCCATGTGTCGCCCGCTGCTTCGCCGCCGCCGTCGCGTCGGCTCCACCACCGCCAGCTCTGGAGAAGAAGGTGGGATGTTGAAGTTCAACATTTTTTAAAATATTAATTTAACATTTTCAAATATTGACTCAATATTTTTCCCCAGTCAAAAGTTGAATGGATATCAACTTGGTTTTAGTGGGCTTTATAGATAAGTTGCTTAATCATCTTCCACAAGATATATAGAAGGCCACGTGAGTTCACTTTTTTTTAACATGTAGTGACTACAACAAACTAATAGAAAAATATTAGCGAAAGGGCATATAGCTTAGTGATTACATGAGTTTCAGTAGCACCTTTGGTCCTACGTTGTGAGTGTCTAAGTTGATCTGTATAGTTTTTTTAAAAAAAATAATAAAAAGAACATTAGACCCTTCCATCGAAGGAAAGAAAGACATTTCGTTGCAGAAAAGAGAAGAGAGACCTTAAACAGTAACCACGATTTAACAACAAGTAGGAGATTTCCCAACCCCCCCCCCCCCCCCCCCGGCGCACTCTCCTAGATCAGGGTGGCAACGGGGTGGGGCGGGGCCGGGGGACCCCGCCCCGATCCCCGATCGGCATTCCCCGCCCCAGCTCCGAAATGCTTAACGGGGTGAAATTGATCCCCGTCCCCATTCCCCGTGATTCCCCGATCCCCGCTGGGGCCCCGTGGGGCGCAGAGGATTGGATTACAGACTACCTGAGCAGAGGATCGGATATGGAGCGGGGGAACAGGGGCCTCGGCCATGGCCTCACCGGTGTCCGAGCTGGAGTCAGGCGCACCGGATATGGAGCTGGAGAGGGCTGGAGGGACGACGGACCGACGGAGTCGGGCTCGAGCTCGTGCGGCACCAGTGTCGTCGCCTCGTCGGAGGGGATGCGGATGGCGGACGGGCGGGGCGGCACCTCGGAGGAGATGGCGGACAGGCGGAGATGGCGACGGGTGGAGCGTCACTGTGGCCTCCGAGGACAGGCAGCCCATGGCCGGGCAACCAGGCGTCCAGGTGAGCACGCATGGGCGGCGGGTGTCGGCGGTAGATGAGGAAAGGAGAGGGGTTGAGGAGGCCGATTGAGGAGGAGACCGAGAGAGTATGAGGGCTCGGCAAATGGGCCTTGATGGGCAGAGATGTTGTGTCGTTTTTTTTATTTCGGGTGCCCACGGATTCCCTGCGGGTCCAAAACTATCCCCGCCCCCGCCCCGCTCCATTTCGGGGGCCCGCCCCATTCTCCCAGCGGGGGGAAAATGCGCCCCGTCCCCTGTAACATCCCGAAAATTCACCCAAATAAATTACTCGCTAAAAATGTTTTTCAAAATCTTTTCATCACCGAGCTCGAGTCTTTTCCGGCGATTCGTCGCCCTGACACCAAACCCAATCTCCGTCCCGACACCGAAATCAATCACGTTTAAACTTTCCCTATTCTCCTCATTTCTCGTGCACGTCGCTTCTCGTCGGCGCCACGCTTGGCTCGCGACCAACACCGCGAACCTCGCCGGCCCTCCTTTTCTTTTTCTTCTTTTCCTCTTTTTCCCTTTTCTCCTTTTATTTTTTCTCTTTTTCTTTTTCCTTCTCCTTTCTTTCTTCTTCCCTCCTGCTCCCTCCCACACGCGCTGCTCCCTGCCCACGTGCGGCACGCGCAGCTCCCTGTGCGCCCACGCACTCCACGCGCACCCGGGATGCTCGCCGCGCCGCTCGCCCCTGCCCGACCCGTCCCGTCGCCCTGTGCCGCCTCGCCGCTCGCGCCGCCGCTCCATGATGCCGAGCGCCATTAATGGCCGCCTGAGATGCTCGCCGGCCGGCCACCGCTGCCCCCTCCCCTCCACCGCCTCTCCTCGCCTATAAATAGGCCCTCCGCGCAGCCCTCCTCCTCCAAAATCTCCACCGCCCCCGCGCGCCCCCTCCTCAGCCTCGCAGCGCCGCCGCCATAGTGTAGCGAAAATGGCCTCTCATGCCATATTTCAATATAATGTTTTGGTGATTGATATAGACAACACAACACTTGGACTAATATGATTGTTAAAGATGATCATTCTCAGGCTTTTAGGTTCAAATGATGACAAAGAGAAGATAGGCGTAGCTAGGCCCGAAGGGCCGCCCCTACGGTGGTTCCCCAAACGAAGACAATTTGCTATCGCGGGTCTCAGGGCAGCGCCCTGAAACCTCTTCGGTCCCAAGGACAAGAATTGAAGAGACCGTGAAGAAATCCAAGTCGAAAAGATCAAGACGAAGACAATTTGCTATCACCGGTTAAACCGATGATGAGCAAATTGCACTCATCGGTGCAATGCTGCGTGCTAGGGTTTGGCACCGGATTAACCAACGCTGAGAAAATTACATACGTCGGTGCATTGACTTGGAGCACACCAGGAAGTTTAGTATCACCGGTTAAACCGACGTTAGGAAAATTGAATACGTCGGTGCAATGGACCCAGAAGCTGAGGCAAGTTCTATACACCGGATGAACCGACGATAGGGTCTTGGTGAACGTCGGTGCAGTTGTCTAGAGAGTTTGTTTTTCAGAGATCACAGGACAACTACACTCACCGGTTAAACCGATGTAGCATCGGTTGATTGCCCGTACACGTAATGGCTAGTTTTTTAGGCGGGCAGTTTAGTATCACCGGTTGAACCGACGATGGCTTTTGGAGGTGCGTCGGATTAACCGGCGTTAAGTGTTTTTCTGGCAGCTTTTCTCCAACGGCTATATTTGCATGGGCTGCCTATATATACCCCCAGGGCCGGGTCATTTGGTCGTGCTGGAGACTAAGGAAGCATACTATACTTGAAGAACCTCTCCAACCACCATAGAGCTTCATTGTACATCATATAGGCTTAAGCACACTTGTGAGAGTGCTTAGTGCTTGTTTAGGCTTAGTTCTTGAGAGAGCAAGCTTGAGAGAAGTCTTGCTGTGGCAAGCAATCATTGTACTCGTCTTGTGACCCTCCGACTTGGTGTGGAGAGGCAATGACACTTTGTGCGGGGAAGGAGACCCCTCTTGGTGAGAAGCTCCAATAGTGAAGACGGTGCCGTTGGTGACGCTTCGAGAGAGACGGTGGCGGTGGCCTTGTCTTGGTGACTTGGGGTCACTTAGCCTTTGCTTGTCGGGAGCCTTGGTGGCGAACGCAAGACGGTGATCAAGCGAAGAGACTTGGCATCACACTTGTTCGTGTTGGACAAGTGGACATAGGGAGGGACTTGGTGTCCTAACCGAACCACATTAAATCATGTGTCTTGGTGTCTTCACGGGAGTTTGCATATTCTCTCCCTTACCTCTTTACTTACCGTATTACATTTCCGCATTTTACTCTATCTTGCGTGCCTTTAGTTTCCTAGTTAGTTTGATTAGGATTGGCTATAGGTTGCAAGTCTTTTAGGGGAAGTAGAGAGTAGCATAGATAAAACTTAGTCATAACTAGCATGTGTAGGTCGTATTAGGTTTATCTCATGCAAATAGATTGAGCCCTAGGATAGAAAGCGATTAGCGACCCTATTCACCCCCTCCCCTTCTAGGGTCGGACACCCCGGAGGTCCTTACACAAAGCCGCCGCCGCCGCCCACCTCCACCGGCCGTCGTGGGCGCGCCTCCTCGAGCCACCTCTGCCCAAGGTGAGGAGGGGAACCTTAATCCCTCATTCCCCTCGTCGTTTTGCCCCACTCCCCCACCGACATGGCGCCCTAGGCCGCCGGCGCCAGCGCCCCATCCCTCCCCCTCCTCTGTTCTGTGTCGAGAGGTAGAAGAAAGGGGGCGATTTTGCCCTGAGCCCCCTCCCTTGTTTTCTTTTCTGTTAAGAACCCCTCCACTCTCTAGTACTTTTCCAAAGCAGCCCCCACCTTCTTTCTTTTCAATAGTAAACCCCTCCAGCATGCAAGGATAATTGCAAATAAGTCCTTGCCACTTCTAGAGTAGCCTGAACATTTTCCAAAATTCTATTGAAGTCCTTTCACTCCCAGAAATAATTACAAATATGCCCCGGATCCCTGTTTAGCCCCTAAACCCCTCTTTAACCTATCATTACTTGCGCCAAAAATCCTCCAATTATCTCCAAACTTTACCACGATCTTTCTAGTAGTATTTCGGTCAACTCCATTTAAAAATCCTTCCAAAAATATTTTCCCATCTTTATTTCTTCATTTCGTCCGATTCGAGCTCAACGATAAAGCATGTGTTTCTTTTCTTGATTGTGTGCTTGTTTGTGTGCGCCGTAGATCACGGAGTGACCGAGGAAGAACCCATCGACGAGCAGTACCGCGAGCAAGTGTGCGAAGACCAGTACCGCGACCCCGAACCCGAAGGATAGTACCTCAATCAGGACTTCCCGGAAGGCTTTGTGAACGGCAAGTTCAATCTCATCCTTTGATGCATATTTTGTCCCAGTTTTATAAACAGAACCTATTGGACTGTTTTCAAAACTGCATATTGTTTTGCTGCTAAAACCCGGTTGGATAGCCACTCTTTGATTGCTTTGACCATTCCTTGATAACCTAGGTTTGTCTCTAAATATGATTTACTCTGTTTGGATGATAAACCCTGCTAGAACGCTTAGGACTCGGTTACTCATTACTCTTCGAATATTATTATGAAATGTTTTAAAACAAAGAAAAGTGTGAGTATCAAAATGGGAAAAATGGGTTTTTTGGAAAATAAAAGAAAGACATGCTTAGATGAGATGGGTGGTGATTCCTGTGTGGGACGCCAAATGGTGTGCTCGTACCTGTGTGGTTGAGTAAGGTTGGGAGATATCCATCTTGTCACAATTAAGGACCGAGTTGATGTGTCATCTTGCCTAACTCAACTATTGTGCAAACTACTCGACCGTTGTGTGTGGCAACGGCTTAGCATAAACCCTACTACCTAGTCTGATAGCCATCAGGAGAGCTGAGAGCAACGGGTGATCAAGGAGAAGGGATAAGACCGCGGTGACTTATGCCCTGGTTAAACCTCGGTGATAGGTCAATGACCTCTTGGTGGATTCCGTGTTGGCTAGTCAGGTCTAGCTAAGGTGGGTAATGGTTTTGTTGGGATCTGCACCGACACTAAGGTGATCGTGCTGTGGTATCCCACTTGTGGGTAAGTTGCACACCTCTGCAGAGTTAAAACCTATTCGAATAGTCGTGCCCACGGTACTGGGCGAGTTACGGTTTGGTCACATAGCTAGTACTTTTTCTGGGAGTGGATGGGTTGGCGTGAGTTGTTTTGGAAAAGTATCCGGCAACTGTGCCGTGTGCTACGGCGGATGAGGAGTCCGGTAGCAATTTAAAACTTGGATCCCTTGTGTAGGATCAACCCCCACTCAATTACTAAAGATTTGTTTTAAGAAAAACCCTATTTCAAAATAAACCCATGCATAAAAATTAGCTTTCCGCAAATTAAACCTTAGCCTTATCTTTAATTTATCATGTGCATATATTTTGTTTATATCCCCTCTGTGGGTGTGGTTGGACTTGCTGAGTACGTTTGTACTCACCCTTGCTTAATTTTTACAGAGGAGGATCCAGAATTTATTCCCGAGGACGTTGAGTAGGGGTTCCGTTCGGCACCCAACTTTACCTGTAGTTAGGGTCACCCGTAGGAAGCTTCGTATGGCGCAAGACTCTGATGACCTCGTCGTGGTTCACATTCTTCACCCTATTTTGCTCCAGCACCAGCCAACAGTGTTTTCCTCTCACGCCACTCCAGCAACAGTCTCCAGCCACCAGCCAGCCAGCAGTGTTTTTCTCTCACACCACTCCAGCAGCAGCCTCCAGCACCAGCACAACGAACAGGGTACTTGTTTGGGTTTTAGTTCTTGTCCTCGCGATAGTGGCACTTCATTGCCCATTATCGCGTAGAGTTGTACGATGATGTACCATCTGATGTAATAAATGTGTTATCAGCCTCCTGGGACGGATATTTGTATCACATTTGAGTCACCTCTTATGAGGGGACGCTTCATCCCCGATGCTAATGGAGCGGGTCCCCGCGGGTATCCGCCCCCACCAGGGTTTTTTTTACCGACCGTTCGGACCGAACCGCCGCCCGCCGGTTCCGATAAACCGGACCGGTTTGACCAGTTACCGGAAAAAATCGGCCAAATTCAAATTTCAAACAAAAAACGGCAGTTCAACCGGTTTCCACCGGTTAGACCGGTAAATCGGTTCGGTTTGAGTGCTAACCGGCCAAATTCAAATTTTTTTGTTTAAATTCAAATGCCCGCAAAGTATACTAAATGAATGTTTGTATAACATATTTTAGTCTAAATGAACCCTCCAACCCTCTTTTGTACTATTTTAATATGTTTTACATTGCATTTGTATACTTTTGTATGCACGTTTTTTTGTTTAACTTCAAATGCTAGCAAAGTATACTAAATAAATGAATATTTGAAAAAATTTGACACCATTAGATTCTTCGCAACTTGAAGTATTTTTAGGAATTTTTTGAGAATTTTTCATTTTTTTAATTCAAATTTGAATTTTGAATTTGGACCGGTTTGAAACCGGCCAGAACCGGAACTGGTCCGTACCGGTTTGATCGGTAACCGCGGTTTCCGGACCGGTTCCAGTCGGGATTTAAAAACCTAGCCCCCACGGGCCCCGTTGCCATCCTGACTCCTAGAGCGTTCGATTTTTGCAATACAAATTAAATACAGTTGATCCATTTTTTTTTATTGACATAGACCCGTCATAATATTATTTTAAAAAGTTACTCAAAAAATATTATTTTAAAAATTATTCAAATCAAAAACATTTTCTCCTTCCGAAAATCATTTTATTTGTTTATGAAATTTTGAAATATTTGATTAGAAGAAGCGAAATTTATCATGTTTTTACTTATTAGAACTTTATAAGAAGGATTAGCATGTATATCTTTAAAGGTTTCTATGTTTTTCAAAATTTTGACATCTTTTTTTTTTTGAGAAAACCAGGTTGTATTTCATTAATATAGGTAAACCAGTATATTGCCAATCTTACAAAGACACACACATTTCCTTGGGCTGGAAACAAAAAATGTACTTGGGCCCTACCCGCCAGCCTCTCTTGTTCGCGTCTTTTTTGTTTTTACATTTTTAAAAAATGTTTTTTATAGAAATATATTTTCGATTGAACATTTTACAAATTTGTACCCCTACCGCCCGGCCAGTTGGCGGTAGGGGGCCTGCCGCCCGGCAGGGGGCGGCAGGCCCTCTCTCCTCGCAAAATTACATCAGTGAGCCATTTGATGTGGTTTTAAATATTTTAGATACAATTAGAAACCATTAGTAAAGTATATGAATATAAAAAAGTATAAAGTATCAATTCATACACATACGCAAATAGAACAAAATAGGTGATGCATGAGAACGAAATAAGTATAACATGACGACACCATAACAAAAATACGGAAACAACTAGAAGGACCTCCTAACCACCCCGGCCACCCCGACCATGTCGACCTCTTTTACGCTGAGCGTGGACGTGGTCTGTAGAGTAAGTGTCGCCCTGTAGGCCCTACGTCTCTAGAGCGTAGGTGGCCGGGCGACAGGTCCCCGCCAAGGACCTCCATGCAAATATATATATTTTTTATTTATATTTAAGTCCCTACCGCCCGGCCAGTTGGCGGCAGGCCCCCCTGCCGCCAACTGGCCGGGCGGTAGGGGTACAAATTTGTAAAATGTTCAATCGAAAATATATTTCTGTAAAAAACATTTTTTAAAAATATAAAAAAAAAAGACGCCTCTTGTTCCCACGTCCGGCAAGGACCCACTATTCGGAACGAGTTGCGTGTTGCGGCCTGGCTGTTCTTTCCCCAACTCGAACCAGAAACGAAACAACTCGATGGAAGGCGGTGCGCTTAGCGGCGGCGAAGGCAAGGAGGCGGCGGCCATGCCCATGGTGGTCTTGCCGGAGGTGCTCCGGCCAAAGCCCAATTTCGCGGACCGCGTATTTAAGTTCTGCATGGTAACCCATCACTCACCCTCATCCTCCTTGCCAATTAACGCTAGGGTTTGGTGCCGTGTCGTCCGCCGGCGTCGATTTGACCCGCTCCCCCTCCGGATCTTGGTTTCACCCGGAGGCTCGATAAGGGTTAGACGCTGCTCGCTGGATGGGAGAAGATGAGAGCAATTCCGTCGCCGGTCATTCTGGCAGGTTGAGAGAGACGGAGAGGGTGGCTCGATCGATCACAGATCTGGCCGTTCTCGTCTCCTCCCCTTTCCCTTCGGTCCTTCCCTCCTTACAGCTTTACCTTGGGCACAAAATCGATCTTCTCTTTTCATGTTACCTTCCTAGCCCCCCTAGCACCTAGGGAGTTTTGTGGTACTATAGGCAAGGGAAATGGTTTTTTCAGCATTAGCATCAATTCAATAGATTCAAATTCAATATATTCAAATGTGATTGGATTAAAAATGTACCATTCGACCTCACAGAATTTGCTCAAAATCATCAGTTCTTTTTTATCTCCATAAGGGATCTTGTTTGTTCAGGATCCATATTCAAATGCAACCAAAGTAACTTGCACCATTCCAATGTGCACCTTATGGTTTTTTCACACAATTAATGTTTGTCATTTTTATGCTATGCTTACAAACTTCCTTGTTGCAGATTGCTATGCTCTATTGTTCCACACATCCCATTGGGTAGTAACTTTATTTTTATTCTTGTCTTCTGCAGAAAAGCGCCATTGCCCTTGGGAGCTGTTATTTTGTTTTGTTGTCTTATATTGCAATATCAAATCCGAGCTTGGAGAAGCTACACTTGCTGCCATTTTTCGGGGTCGCTGTTACCGTCCCATTGTATGCAGCAGCTTTAATGAAAGAGCATGGCCACTAGAAGTAAGTCATTTCTTGGAAAAGTTCTCTTTTATAAGAGTCAATCATCTCACGTTCAGATAACTCAATAAATTATATGTAACTGCTATGTATGACTGTAAAAGTGAACTCTAGCGTTTTGCCCAAATGCACATGTTGGTTCAAAGAGTTTGCAAGTCACGTTCCATTCTCAGAAAATTCCTGACAACATTATTCTATTTGGCCATTCATCTGAGTTCTTTTGGAGATATGAAATCTGTTTTCCCCTTTTGTGTGGGCAGCCAAAAGAAATTTTGCAGAAGAAATCAATTGCATGTTAAGTTATTAGATGATGAAATATCATCTACCAAATGTTTTTTAGTTGGTACCAATTTACCAAAAGAGAAAAAGTCCTGATAAAATGTTAGTTACAATTTAGAAAAGTAGAACACTGGAATATGTTTTACTCAATTCAGTTTATTGCTTGATTTAGTCAACTGTTACTCATGAACTATTTGATGTATATATGAAGGTGTGCTCACTGCTCAACCATTTTCTCTGTTTTATTTGAGCAGAAACCTTACCAATTGGATTGCTTTTTACTTGGTGTTTTGATTTCCGAATGGTACACTTTAAGTTTGCTTCTGAAAGTGTGAGCTAGTACTTTTAAGTGTACAATTTTGACTGCTAAAAAGAACACAATGATTAAACTTGTCTGCCTAGTATTTTCTGTAAATAAATTGAGATGTCCTGCTACTGTGTTTCATACTTGTCTTCTTATCTTTTGTTGCATTTTAGAAGTTTTGAACCTAGGGCCTTGTCAGTTTCTGGTCTAGTCTCACCTGGGGCTGGGTGTTGTTGGGATGCTGTAGCTGTCAGCCTGTCTTGGTGTCGCCAAGCTGTTTGCTGTTTTGTATGGAGACACCATGGATTCTGCTGATTAAAATTCTGTTGTGATGCTCAAGTGATTGTTGCTGTAAAGGTGGTATAGCACTGTACTGATTGGAAGAAGTGCTAATCTTGGTGGGAGTTTTTTAATTTTTCTTGTACGCTTTTTTTATCCTGACCTATGAAGACCATTGGAATATGCGTCATTTCCTAGTCTTGGATGACTTTATTTTCTGCAGAGAATACCTTCTGTAAAGAGTTATAGGGTAATGTGTGAAAATTAATATCATTTAAAAGTAGCTGATATGGTTACCAGAAGTTTTTGTTGGAATCTAAATATGTTTGCGGGCTCATAGCACCTGCTGTGTGCGGGTTTTATCACCTTTGCCTCTATATATCCTTGAAGTTCAAGAGAGTTGCAGCAAGGAAAATATATAATTAAGTTTTTGGTCGAGTTCTGCCTCGTGTTGATTTTTATCTTTCGGTGATTAGATCTGTGTCTAACTGCATGTTGCCATATCAGACTGGCGAGCTGGGTTTTTTTCTAATTTTTGTGTGAATTTTAGTTCCTTTTGTACGATATATCATTAGTATCTGTTCCATGTTTTTTTTTCATGGAAGCTACAAAGATTTCATTCTGTTTTTCTAATAGATATTTATGTCTGTACACAAGACCTAGGCATCTGTTGCACAATCTCTTCTTCACTGGTTCTTTAGCTTCTTGCATGCCTGATGAGAGTTGAACAGAATTCTCTGTCATCTGCAGGTCCAGGGGAAGTCTGCCTCATGGAGCTAATCCGCTGCTCACCTTTGCTGAGTTACCATGAATTTCAGTTGTCTTGTGTCTTTATATATGGGGGTTCCCTTGTGTATATCCCACCGTTTAACCTATGTAAGCACTATTTAATCGTAGGTTTGATGGACCTTGATGGACTATGTAAGTTAAATCAGCACTAGTACTTTCAAATTGTGGGCTACCAGCATGTTGAACTTTTCAGAAAATTCTGGATTGTTGGTATTACCGTTTTGCACAAATGGGCCTTGAGGTTGTGGTGAAAGATAAAAATGGCGGGCATGGAGGGGCGCTTCAGCCGCCGCTGCTTCTGATTCTGATTCCAATCATGAATGCGCCGACGAGCCTGAGTTCATCATGGACGTCAGCGCTCGACCACCGCCCCCTCCCCCCTCCACGTCATGTGCCGCTGCTCAGCAGCAGCAGCTAGTTCGTGCCTTCCCGATCCCGACCTGAGACTGAGTCGCTGCCTCACTGCTAGAGTTTGATTACGTCGAATTGTCGATGCGCCCAAGAAGTGTACAAATCGATTAGCAGTCTCAGCAGGCGCATCGAACCGTGTTCGGAGGTCGATTTCTACCGAGCAGTCGACTCCCACAACGTGTAATGTTCGGTTTTCATAGGCTATTGTTCGATTTCATACTACACTGGTGGTGGCCTGATAACACTTGTTAACGTCGTTCCGTTGAGTACTCTGTTATCCCGTTCCAACTATATTTTTCAGGCATAACTAGGGAGTCAAAAACATTTTTGATTGTAACCATAACTCCAATGGTCGATATGTTGGTGGACCTCCTGTCTTCTGCTCTTCTCCCGAAGCATGATGCTTCAGCAACATAACATGATACTGATGGAATTGCTAACCGAACAATGGCACAGCGCACTCACCGGCAGCGCTCCATGACGATGATAACAGTGCCATGACTTTCCCAAAAAAAAACTTAGTGATGCATGGATGCCAAGGCTTTCTGCACGGCCAAGAGATCGAGCTAGTTTCTTAAGGCCTCGTTTGGTAATTGGAACAAATCCAAGGGAGAACTCACCCACGCTGGGGTTTGAAACCCTTTGATAATTTATTCATTTGGAATTTTGGATGAAGATGGTTGGTTGACGTGGGTTTGGGCGTTTGGTTTGCAGAGCTAGCTGGATAAGTTTTGGCCGTGCAAACCAATGAGCAGAATTGAAAGACATTGGTTTTTGTTCAAATTCAGGAGCATTGAAGAAGCACACATGGAACACATCTGGCCAACAATAAAATTACCAGGAATGGCAACTCAAAGTTCTTAGCATGCACAATATATCAACACTTAAGTTACAACACATCTGGCCAACAATAGAATTAAGTTTTGGCCGTGCAAACCAAAGAGCTGAACTGAAAGACATTAGTTTTTGTTCAAATTCAGGAGCATTGAAGAAAGAAAACGACACACATGGAACACATCTGGCCAACAATAGAATTACCAGGAATGGCAACTCAAAGTTCTTAGCATGCACAATACACATGTCAACACTTCCAAGCAAGCACTTCAAATATGTGATGAACTCATTAACTAAACAGCCTATGAAACAGGAAAAGCTACAAATGGTGCTGCATAAACATGTAGCATTAAAGCACCAAGGGCAGTTAACAGAGCATGTAAACGAAGTTGAATAATTAAAGGAACAGAACAGATAAAACTGAGAAGAATCGTCAGTCATCTAGTATAGTAGTAAATGACCTAAAAACTACAGTGGAAGAACAGAAAGGTCCTCATCACCCCAACATGTGTCTTTTATGCCTTCTCCACACAGAATTAGCCTTTCCGACGCAAAGAAGAATAAACTAGTTACTTCAATGCAAAATGACAGATGCTTTTTATGAAAACACACATTGGCATACCATTGGCAAAGAATTATCACACTAAATGTCTAGGTTATTATTCTAAGACAAACATAGTACTGCTTCTATGGTCCCTATGTCAAAAGGAAAATGATGAAAGGCAAAGTCAAATGATGATGAACTGAACTGAGACAAAGACATGAATTTGTGGCAGGGATCAGGTCATCACGAATTCATGATCAGTAGCTCATATATGCCACATTGAATCGGAACACAACCGTGAATCTGGAGGATAATTTAGCACCAAAGATGTATTTGGGTAAAAAACAACTTACAGATATTGCAGATGCTCCAATTTCCCAAGCTCAGGCACCAGATGACCAGATAAGTTTAAATTACCAAGATCTCTGTTAGAAGAGGAAGAGAAGCAACGATAAGAAAAGGTACTGCTTTGAATTTTGAAAGACATATGCACAATATGTTGGAATATAAGTGAATTGCCCACCTCTCCCCATCAGCTTAAGCTTTTGGGTCGAACTGGTCGGTGCATGCAACTCAATACAATACAAGCACACCAACCAGCTTTCTCCCAGCAGTTTACTTTACCCAGCCATGAAATTGGGCCAACACAAGCACCTCCAAAGCATAAGTGAAACAAGATTTGAATAGCAAGCATTGTATGACTTATATTAGAATATGCAGCATACCATTGTATTAGCATTGGGACTACTATCTAACCATCTGTTGAAAGATATTTGGTGTCCAAATCTGTCAAGTTTTTGACAAATCAGAAACTGATATCTATGCACAGAAAAACTGACAGATTTAACAACCTAGAAATCTGTCGACTTCCAACACATCTGAATTTAACAGGTGCACATAAAAAATCTGGCAACAAAGTTTTGGATCCAAATGTGTGCTACCTTAACATAAAGTGAGCCAAAAAGATCACACGATAAATGATATAAGGGAGCCTGTGTGAGTGCAGTTCTTGCGGCCGCCGGCGCAGGGATGGCAACAGATCGAAGGGGCACTTCAAACCAGGGAGGTAAAACTCAATTGCATCCGTTTTCCTTGCTGCCAGACATAGTGCTCGATGCCTATTCCAATACCATAAATCATAAAAATAAATTTTATCAGAGACCAAGAAACGAATTTCACATGAACAGGATGGCATAAAGGCCAATATATGGATTTCACATGTAAAGGAACATAGACAATATAAATTGCAGTAAACTCATAACGGACATTGGACGAGAAGTACATACAGCGCAAATGAAGAAAATTTACATAAGCAAATAAACTATAAATTGATGAAGATTAAATCTGAATGACCGAAAGCACTTCCACTAGAAATAAACCCCACTTACAGTATATAGTTAGTGTAAAAGGAGTACAGCAATAGCTACATATTTATTACTAGTCTCACTTAATGGAATCAAATAAATCATTTGACAGTAAAAAGACACATCACCACAAAAAAACTTATCGTGTTCCTACACATATTACAAACAATAATAGATCAAATCACACAAAAGAAAAACATATTCTACCTTCGCAATCTTGATATATTATCCTAAAGCGGATCAGGTGTTTGATATTTTCATGGTCCAAATACAAATAGAAAAAATTAAAAATATAGTAATCAATAATAGACCATAGTGATAAATAAAGCTTCACTTGGCAGTCCTAATGCTCCGATAAATTAAGACATAACAACACCTAATAACACCAAATACTCACATGCAACCTATATACAAGATAAATTAGACATACACAAAATTAAGAATGTAACTCATTAATTTTATGTAGCTAAAACATAAATAAACTATAAATAAAAGAAATTCAAATCAAATTTCTAGAGCTCAACTCAGATCAGCAAAAATCAAATCAAATTGGCTTACACTTAAATTTAAACTATTGTTACATATCAAATTTGATGTAACTACAACATAAATGAACTATAAATAAAAGAAATTCCCTAGCAATCTGATATTCATTACTTTCCATGATCCGATTTCATCAACACAAATAGCCGAAAGCCTATAAAATAAGCACAAGAACCTACCAATGCAAATATCAACTCATACATAGTGAAAAAGCAAATAGCTGGAAAATTAAATAGACAACATATAAACTGACAAAAATGAATATAATGTACTCAACCTAAAGCTACCATGACCGTGGTCAGCCCTGCACATAAAAAAATAAATAAAAAGAACCATATAACATAAAACAACAAAAAACAGAGAAGTAAACTACAATGATAGTCATGAAATTATATCTCTAGACCATGACCAGAATTACCATAGCATTTTGCAAATCTCTAGATCTAGAACTAGACCAAGACTGATGATCCGCAAATCAGCAGGCATGATAAATGTTATCAAGCAGGACATCTCGTAGGAAATGGCAACCTTTGAAACTGACACACCATCACACAGACAAAATAAATTAAGAGATGAAGTGAAATACTATGATGACGATTCCTCTGTGACTGCAGCCATGGTATACTTGCAATCATGTTTGTTCTTCGCGGCTCAGACTTCAAGCTGATAGATTTTTTTTTGAAAGCTATACGGCAGGGGAGACCCCCACTGTGGTAAGACATATTATCAAAAGAGAAAAATGTACAAGGACGACAGTCCAAAAGGCACCTCAGCACCCAAAAGAGAGAAAAGACAACAGAAAAACATCTAAGAAACTAGGGGAAAGGGCTATAACTGTACATTGTTGACCCAATTGAGAAAATCCTGTCTTTTGCTATCCTTGATTCTGTGAGCTTGAAGTCGTGCCTCCTCTATAAAGTTTGATGTCCATTCTCTAACTGTAGGTCTTCTTCCTTCAAAAATGAGATTGTTCCTTTGTTTCCAGATGTGCCAAGTGGCTATTATGGAAACCAACATGAAGAACCAGTTATGGAATTCCTGTTGGGTTCTCTTCATCATTTGAAAGAAATTGAGGTCTCTTCTCCACTCAAGACCAATGGTTTGCCAGCAGGATCTACTGAAGGAATGAAAAGAATAGATGAAATGCAGTCTCCTCCATATTGCCGTTGCATATCACACAGTTGTAATTGTTGTCTACTGTGTTGAAGTTTCTTCTTCTGGGTAGGTTTCTAGTGTTCAGTCTATCCATGAGTAAAAGCCATGAGAATGTTCTGAGCTTGTTACAACATCTTGATTTCCAAATCCATAAGAAGCGTGAAGGAGGTCTGATGTTTTTGTATGGGAGGTTGTAAAATTGCTTAGATGAGTATTTGTTGGAACCCCAGATATATTGCCAACAATCCTTTTCATTTTCCTGAACTTGTATCCCTTGGATAATTTCCTGGAGTTCTTGAAACTCTTGAAAAGCCTCAACTGAGAGAGGGATATGAAATTGTTCTTGCATATCATTGTTTTGGAGAAACTTGGCTACTGAAATATTTTTGTTTCTTGCAAAGCTGTAAAGTCTTGGAAATGACTGTTTTAACAATCTGTTGTTCCATGTATCTTCCCAGAAAAGGATACTTTGTTTATCTCCCATGGTGCAAGACTGGAAGTAGCAATTCCTCTAAAAAGATCACATAACTTTAGTAAATCTTTCCACCAAAATGACCCCTTATCAGCTGTCGCATGGGGAACCTCCCCATTATTGTAATAAGTCTCCCAAATCAGATTTACCCAAGGTATATCCTTCTTATTATAGAATTTATCAAGGTGTTTCAGCAGACAAGCTGGTAGAATTAGCTTTTAACCACTGTTTGAACATATCTAAAGAGAAAGCTATTGTTACAAATCTTAATTGAGACCAGATAACATGATTATATGAAAGACCATATCAGGACAATGTGGAATTTGTTTGAGTACTACTGAAAGAATCAGTAAATATATGTATTGCAATCCATGAGAGATCACACTAACTGAACATATAGTGACACATGCAGCCATCAAACAAAGAGACAGGGAATCAGCAAAGAAAAGGAGGAGACACGCACTGTCAGACTCACTGCAGAACCCTGTCCAGCTGCTGCTCCTACTCGAGCACTATCTCTAGCTTAGACACCTGCGCACAAATACACACAACGTTCATCAGATAAGAAAAGAGAAAAGCACACCAGAGACCCATGACTAGGAGAGGGAAGGGAACATACCATGACAGCACGAATCTCGAAGAATATTGTATGAACCAAAATTTGACAGATTTTTTCTAGAAAATCTGATGACAGATAAATAGCAAAACCCTAATAATTTTGACTCACAGAAATGTATATTTCAATTTTTCATTGCATTATCTATAGGACAGCATAAAAAGGTACACATCGAATCCAAACATCAAGGCAGATGCCTCCATAGGCCACTGCAACAACAATGTAGCTGACAGAGAAAAGAATTGCAACACAACAAGGCAGAATAAAATAGCTGACAGGATTGTATCAAGAACTAATCCAAGCCAAGGTAGAAGGCACAGAAATACGAACGGGAGCATCAGGTAGAACAGGGCACCCAACTATGACTATCCACGATTCCCTAAAGCATTCGGAGTTAATACGAAGGGATGCATCAGGAGTTCATACCGATCAGAGCCATAGCAGATCTAGCACAGCACATGAGTACGGGATTTAACCTAGTAAGAAGGGGAGCAGGACGAGGACGAGGAGATATGCACCTGGAAGAGTCGCCTCGCCGCCGTCTGAATCTAGACCAGCGGTTGCAGTCCTGCTGCCGTCGCCGTCTGGTGAACCCTAGCAGGAAAAGAACGGGATCAGGACTCAGGAGAAGGTGATGGGGATGAAGTGGGGGGGAAGATGGAGAGAGGGGAGCAGGAGGAAGCGCACCTGACCGCGGTCGTCGAACTCGCTGCTGGTCGCCCGAGGAAGAGGCGGCGGCGACCCGGTTCAATGAGAACATCTCCGTTGTTACCACCACTAGAACATCTTGTATAGAGATATAAGCAAACAATTAACAGTACGTGACTGTGATATATAAAACCTCATATGATATAAATACAGCCCATTCCTGCTTTATACTAATTCTTTCCAATTCATAAAGTTTCGGGTTACAATATCATCCCTCCAATCTAACGGTAACTTTGTTACAGTCATTATAGTTACAATCAAATGTATACTTTGAAAATCAGCCCAGATCAGAACTCAATAATGTGCAAATAAATGAAAGCCACCAATATCGGCTTTTAGTTTCCAGTGGCTTCAACTGGCCTTCATGTAAGTTCTTAAAGCATGAACTGTAATATGCAAATAATGATGAACTGTTATGGAGAATCATAAGATCCCAACACATGAATTGGCAGCTGAGAAGGCAAATAAGTGCCTGACTTCATGTCATGTGTTTGATCTGATTGTAGATCTTCAACAGGCTGCGGCAAGTCTGTGCAGTGGCCTAGGTGGTATGGATCAAGCTCCATAAGAACTCACATCACCCCCTACCAAGAGCCACGGTAAACCTGAAACAACAAAGGTTATTATCATGAAACCTAACTTGAAGTACTGCATCATTCACTAAATTGAGCTATTGCATCATTTGGCACCAATTGATGTGTGCTTTGCTACTTCTGAAAGCAGTCAAGAACACAGCATTTAGCAATGTTTCCGGGCTCCATTCAGCATGACGAGGCCTTAATTTTACCGAGGGAATTAAAACAGTGCAGTGCATGTGTTTTTCAGTTCAGTGAGATCATTTGTCATAGCTCTTGAGACGCATTGCACTGTCAAAGTGTTGTAGACCAGTCAAAGTTAGCATGTTACTTCTGCAGTCACACGTTTTATTTTTGGTGAGAGCGCATTAAGCTCACTTTATCTGTGAATTAAGTCACTATATAATGCTGAGCACTAAGCTGCTTGTTACGTGCCGACATTGCATTTTAAAAGCAAAAGTGGATCATTTTGTTTGGTCATTGCACAGGAGACTAGAGTGATGCCATGTTAATTACTGACCATAGTCTATTCATGGTTCAAGATAACTCTGGCATGGTCTGCCATTAAAATGAGATTTAGAACAATTTCAGAGTGGTGCTCTCACCTGAAAACTGAATATGCTATTCTGGTGATCTAATAAAGCTGGCAGTCCAAAAATCAAAGCAAGAATCACAAGCCCTGGGGGTGCTCTATTGTATTCTTTAAATCTTCTTCAGAACATCTAGCAAGAATCAAGAGTAGCTATGATTGGGATGATGCCAATCTTAATTCGTTCATTATATGCAAGGCTAAATGGATTTCCTATATGTTACCGCCATGACTCGGTACATCAAAAAAATAACAAAGCAGTGGAAACAAAAGACATATATTGTAAGTCAATTATCTCTATGGAGAATATGGCTTTAACTATAATGACCAATAACAATTCTTGGGCTCACACTACGCAAAGTGGCAGCATCAAAATAATACCATTTTTCAAATTAGGCAAAGGTAGACTTACAGAGATGCTGGAATATAATTATAGGAACTTGAGCCTGACCATATAGAACTGACCAACTGCTAGAATCAATTAACTTACCAAACATATATTGGGTCATGACCATGCAAAACCTAACAATGACATCGCCAAGATGGGGCTACTGTGGGTGCATCTGCATCACTATCTGATAACCAACTAAGAACTACCAATTAATGCATGCTAATGCCAAACATCGAACTTCACTTGACCAAGGGGAGAGCATGAACATCAGATAATTTTTTATGGACGTGCAGCTTCTACTTAAATGCTTAAAACCATCACTGGCCATGACACCCTCAGCTTCACCGGATCAGCAAGAACTGATTAGGTATATGACATTAACTAACTAACGTGCGAATTGATGGCTGCTCAGCAAGGACCTATTTTAATAATAGATATGATGAAGCTAATAATCACCGGCACAAGCACCAAAATTATCAATAGCATATTGAGACTCCTAATTAAAGGAAACCTTAACAGCATATAAACACAGAATCAAGCAGAAATAGCTTATTTATAGTAAGATCCCTTTTCAGTTAGAAGGCTCATCGTCTCATTGTAGGAAATCTCACCAACATTTCTACTACCTTCAGGAGTTAGGGAAACGTAACCTTCTTAATGGACAGTTTCACTACAACCGAACACAAACAGAGGCAGCTAGATGATAAATCTGGTAATTGAAGAGCATATGGTTCTATAGGAGAACATTAAGACACCATCTTGAATAAAAGAAAGCAATACTGATTGTCATTCACATGGCCACATGGAACAAATTATGCATAAGAAATCTGGAACATATCATCGCTATACAGCAGATCCAAATTACCAATTAAAAATAGAAGAAAAATGAAGGGAAAATCAGGGGGGAGAGGGAGTGAACTGAAGCAATTTCTGGCCTCAAATGTGCTGTAGGGAACAGCCAGAGTAGCATCGCCGGAGAGGTGGAATGTATATCCATTGACGAAATTGAGGAGGGTGTGCATCAGCGAAGCAGGGAAATCCCATCGGGCCTTGTTGGCGTTGAGGCGGCTGCTAGCAGCAGGGAAGCGCCGCCATCGCCGCGCGTCACGGGAAAGGCGGAGGAGGCCGCACAACGGCAAAACCTGGGTGGTCGTAAGCTTTCCGCTCGCTCATCCAGTGCTACCGACCCATTGTTGGCCGTCCTCCCATGCCCAATCGCAACATCACACCTCCATACAGAATCTAGGGTTGGGTAAATCAGGAAATCAGGAGCTATGAAAAGAGGGATTGAAAAACAAGGAAATGGGGGGTAATAAAACATGAAGAAAGAAACTGTTTCTTTACCTCAGATCCGTTTTTCCCTCCGGGATTGAGTCTGCAAGAGCCCAGGGGCGTCGCCATGCCCTTGCTGCTGCGTGCGTTCTGTTCTCGCTCGTGGGAGGGAGGAGGCAGGGGAGCCAGCGGGGAAAAGAATCGCGGGCTGATTTCAAAAAATCTGGAGGGTCTTTTGCCAAATTGTTCTAGGACACCTGGCACGCACAGAGGCGCTGCGCGGGCGTGAATCGCTCCTGTGCGAGCAGTCGGCAGCTGTCTAAACCCGGATTAGAGTGCTACCGTATTATCCAACTTTAGTTACATCAAAAATTCTAACAAAAATATGAATAAATAGAGCACGTACCGTCATATAAAATTTGAGGTTGAACAAAATTTGTGCAAGAAGAAAAAAAATAAAACTTGCACTAAAGTAGTTGCGGATTAAACTGTTCATCTCATATCCATAACCAGCTATTATTCATAGGCTGATTTCTTTTTTTTTTGTTTCTGATTGTACAAGTTTCAGTTGCATCTCAAATTTCTCGAGATGGTAGTTGTTTGCATGATCTATCCATTCATATTATTGTTAGATTTTTTTGATGCACAAATTTTAGTGTAATTATAGTTAGTAACACGATAACATCCAAATGGATGGTAACACCAGAGATTTCTTCCGGTTTAACTTGTCTGACTTGCTCAAGCAAAGTCAGGAAAATTCACTAAACTATGTATGTGCCAACAGTAGCAGAGTTACTGTACTGATTTGAAAACCGAAGACGCGAGGCCCAAAGCCGCTCGCGTCGTCCCCGGCGCGGGCGACGGAGCAGACCTCCAACCCTAGCCGCCGCCGCCCCAAATCCTGCTCCCACCCGCTGCACCGCCGCCCGAGTGGGCCGCCGGATGTCGCGCGGCTCGTGGTGAAGGCGGCGGGGGGGGGGGGGGCTCTTCTCCCCTCTCCCTGGTGGTGCGGGGCGGGCGCGGCCGCCATGCCTCCCCGGAGATGCCTCACCGGCGCGGGGTCCTTTCGCGGCGGCGGAGGCTAGTGCCCCCGGATCCGGTGTCGCCCTGGTCGGATCTGGGGCCTGCGCGGCTGGGGCGCGCTGTAGTGTGTGGGGTGGGGGCGGCGGCCGGTGCTGCGTGGAGGCGGCGGTGGCTGCGGTCGGCACGGACGGCGGTGGTCGTGGATGGGGCTGGTGCAAGACGGCGGCAACAGCGGCGGCCGGTGCGGGGCGCGGCTTGCTCGGGGCTGGCAGCGGCCGGTCCAGGCCGTGGCTGGCTCGGGGCTGGTGCATGCGGCTTGTTCTGGCTGGCAGCGGCCGGTCCTAGCGGGCTGTGGCCGGCAGGGCCAGACTGAGGCTTGGCCGGGGCTGGCGTATGGCTGCGGCTATGGCGGAGCTCCTTTGCCTCTCTCCGTGATGGTACTGCTGGGTCGGCGTCATCTTGGTGGTGGAGCCGGGTGGTCTGTGCTGGGCGTTTCTAGCACGGAAGCATGCTTATGGCGTCGTGGTGGCGCTTTGGGCTGCGTCGGGTCTCCTTCCGGCAGTGACGTTGCGGAGGCAGCGGGGAGGTGGACTGTGCAGCAGGTTTGTGGTGAACCGGGCGAAAGCCTTCATCGACAGCTCCTGTTGGTGACAATGGTGGCGGCGCCTTAGTGCATCGCTTTCCCCGCTGGGGGCATCATTGTGGTGAGCTCCTCTACCATGTTGCTTGTGGATCTCAGGTGAAAACTCTGTCCAGTTCTGGACGAGTGACGACGGCGCCACCGGCGTCGCGCCCTTCGTGGAGGCGTCGCTTTTGAGACCCACAGCGATAGTGGATTTGCGCTTAGTCTGTGTTGGCAGGAAGGTGCAGAGGGACCATGGGTGCTGAGATCTTGAGCCGCTGCATGGTGCTGTGGTGATTCCGGTGTCGGCTGGACGGAGGTGTCGCTCTCATAGCGGTTTCAGATATCTGAGTCCTTGGCAGAGGAGTGCGAGGCGGTGGGAGAGGCGAGGCCCCCACACAGAGTGGTCAGGATCAGTGTTTTTCATCGTCGCTGCGACGGGAGTGTTCTGCTGAAGATCGACTGGGACTAGGGGATCGATGATCGTGTGTGTGTCTTGAGGGCGATTTGCTCATGGTGGAGGAGTTTCGAGTTGCCGCTATGGTTTGCAGCGGGCCGCGTTGGTGCGGCACAGCGTTGGCGACGACGGCGCAGCTAACAGTGGCTTCTTTTGGCTTCTCTCCCAGTTTGTGGTGGTGTAGCATTTTGTTGTGTGTGTTGTTTGCGTGCGTTATTTGTGTGGTGGCGGTGGTGGTGTTTCGTTTCGGCGCGTGATGTAAACTTGCTACCTTCTTAAATGACATGGCAGTGCTCCTGCCCTTTATTTCAAAAAAAATTGTACTAATTTGACTGTTCATATTTCACTGTAGCATCTCGCTGTATATCCCATCCATTCGTCTACAAACGAACGAGCGGGAACTACTTTGCTGACTTTGCTTCAGCACTTCAGAGAATCCACAGCGGCGGACCACGGCAGTGGGAGACACGAGGTCCATCGGGCAATGAGAGGAGATGCGAGACCCGGCTGGTGTGGGGTGGGAGTGGGGGGAGGAGCAGATTGAGCAGGGAGAACAATTCGCACCCTGAGGTGATTAGGCGCAAGCGTGTCATGTCTGTGTGCTATGCTAACTGGATAAAAATAGCAAATCTAAAAGTAAAACTTCTTGTCTGTGGTAGATATGTAGAGTTATTGTAAGAGTGGTTTTCGAGCGAGTGTCATTAGGGATGGCAACGAGTACAAAATATCCGCGCGCACACGGATACTAAATCTGATGGGCCCGGATACTGAGTCTGAGTTTGTGCTAGCGGGCACTGGTGCGGGTATGATTCTAAATCCAACATATATCTTCTAATGGGTTTGAAAATTTTATACCTGAATTTGCAAACCCATAGATCCACAAATAATGACTCTTATGATGTATCATGTATGACACTAGTTTATTATTTTCTCAGACTTATTTGTTTCCTCAAATAAATAGTGTTAACATGTTGTATGTTGGTCTATAATTTATTAGTGCCAAGATATAGAGGTGCATTCATGATATATTAATATTTACATGCTATTAAAATGTGCTTGTGTGTTTGATTTTCTAAAACTTGTGGGCACAGATACCAGATATATAACCTTCGTGGCTGGTTTCTCTTAGTGGTTTTCCTTGTTTTCTTCTTTGTTTATTTTGGATAACTTTTTGAAAAAGTATAGAAAATCACAACAATTATAAAATGAAAATTCACTTTTTTAATAACTAATTCATATCTAAATTTTCTATGGTTCAATTATGGTAAACATTTTTTATGATGAACTAATAACTATATGTCATAATAAAAATTTCATGTTAATTGGATCATGTATATTTGAGGAGTTGAAGAGTCTGATACAACTTGGAATTGAACTCTTGAATCTATAACTCAGGCTTACATGATTCAATGAGTAAAAAACTTTTACTGCAACTTAATCATATAATGATTAAACCATCATAAAATTTTTAACATAATTAGAACACAAAAAATGTGGATATGAATTAATTATAGTAAAAATATATATATCTAAAAGTAAAAAAATTACTAAATTGTTTCATATTATATATTCATAGCATATATCTACTCATGAGGAGTCCAATAAATTTAATTTTCCATTTTATATTTTTTTATAATTTTTTATAATTTCCGCAAGATTTTTCCAAAATATATAACAGAAAAGGAGGAAAATTACTAATAAAACCAGTTAAGAAGGTCATTTGTCCGGTACGGTGAGTTTTTGAAGTCAAAATACTCTATTTTCAAATGCAAGATCGAAACGTAACCGCCCACGGTCCGGAAAGATAAATAAGGCTTTTTCCATTTATACATTTTTTAGCCGAGGGGGGGCGGGCGGCCCCCTGCCGCCCCCTGCCGAGCGGTAGGGATCTATATGTAATTAAAATTTGAGTTCTATTGCATGGAGGCCCTTACCGTCCGGCAGGGGGGGCGGCAGGCAGGCCGACCGCCCGGCAGGGGGCGGCAGGCTCCCCCCAATATAAAAGCTGATGCCCCCCACACCTGCATTTTCAGCAAACAATATCCATAGAGGGAAAAAGGAGAGACGTGGTGTGAAGGAGGGAGTTGCAACAGTGAAGTCCTGTCGGATTCCGCACTTGTGATCTACAGGTAAGTTACGTATGAATCCATTAATATTGTAAAGCAATTTAATTTAATTAATGCTATAGTATTAAAATTTCATTTCAGTATTAAAATTTCAGTTTATTACAGACTTGTTTCTAAATTAATTATAAATTAAAATAGAATTAAGTTTTGGATAGTGAAATATAGTATTAAACTTGTTTCTAAATATTGCAGCATAAGGCAATGGCTGCCTCCAATTTTGGAGGATTTTCATGGATGGAAGAAAAATCTAGTATAATACTTGAGATCATGACACATCTTGTAATCAGTAAGAATTTAGATGTATTAGCGGATGGTACGATAGATATGGTGTTGTCAAAAATAGTTGAGTTTAAAGATTTCACATTATTTCGAGGTATTACAACGCAAAATGTAAAGAAACACCTGCTAGAACGTCGAAAGATATACATGAGGGTATGTGAACTAGCGAATCATCCTAATGTTATTGGATTCTTACAAAATACTTGTAAGATATGGATGCGGTCAGAGGTGTATGAGATGCACATTAAGGTAACTCTTATTCAGTTCTAATCCCGTCCGTCATTTGTAATCCATATTTACGAAATAGTAAAATTATTGTGTAATTATATGCTAGGATTATCCCGAGGACACGAAGTTGATTAACAAATCGATACCAAATTTCCGTAAATTGGTATTTATCTTCGGTGGACTTATGCCGCAAACTAGACGAAGGAGGTGGAGAAGATCTTCGGGTGATAGTTCTTGGCGTCCGCAAGAACAGATGACCGGGGGTTCGTCAAGTCATGCTGCACCACCTCAAGCACCAACTTGTGTTAACTGGGATAACAATATGGATGACTTCATGCCCCCCCAACCATGGCCTCCAACACATGATATTCCTCCCCCTGTACACGAACCTAGAACCAGAAAAAAGAGAAAGGGAAAGGCAAGAGGTTCGTCAAGTCATGCAGCATCACCTCAAGCACCAACTTATGTTAACTGGGATGACAATATGGATGACTTCATGCCCCCAAAACAATGGCCTCCAACACATGATGTTTGTCCCCCCTGTACATGAATCTAGAACCAGAAAAGAGAGAAAGGGAAAGTCGAGAGGTTCGTCAAGTCACGCTACACCACCTGCAGCACCACCATCTGTCAACTGGGATGACAACCTAGATGATTTCATGACATGATCTATAACATATGATGTTCATCGGTTTTAGATTGTGATATAAATTGTGACGGGACGGCAGACCTCCTGTACCTTTAATTGCAATACTTATATGTTTGATATGTTTGATTACAATGATTATATTTATTTGTGAATCTTGAATCTCGTGTGGCTCTATGATGTTTGATTACAATGATTATATTTATTTGTGAATCTTGAATCTCGTGTGGCTCTATGATACAGTACCACATAAGATACAATGAACGAAATATAAATAGAACGTTAAACAAAATACCACATAATATATTACATTGAAGGTTTCATTCGTTACAACCAAATTCAAGAGAAATACGCACTGCCAACTAATTAAACAAGACATCTAGACATAGTATATACATAATATACTTAGTTTCGTACACACAAATACATTGCAAGCTGTTGCGTGCACAACTAGATGCGGCGAATTTTTGTAGGTGGAGCCGATCCATCCGTCGGATTCCCAGAAAGTCCAGCTTCGGCAGCAGCAGTGGGTACTGAAAGCTGTGGGCACTTCTTGTAAGTGTGACCGTCTGCTCCACACAAGTTGCAACGTTTTTTCTTCTTTCAAACCTCGGACTCGTCCATTCCGTTCTGGATACGACGCGGCTGCCATCGGCCTATGCCCCTCTTCATAGCTGGATCTGGGATGAGCATTGGATGGAAATTTTGTTGAGTGAATTGTCCTATAATACCGATGCCGTATATCTCATGACACCAAGTCTTTGCAGTGACTTCCTTTGTGAAATAGTGAGAAACATATGACGCAGCATCTAACCCAGATACAGAACAAGCCGCGATGACATGGGAGCATGGTAAGTGATGCACCTTTGGCTTCTGGCATCTGCAGAACACCCTCCCGTCAATGGTTATCAAAACTTCTTGAACTACCATTTGTCTGCGGACACCCTGTCCGGTCCTGTCCCGGCATGATACCTCAAATCTTTGCTCTTTTCCATCTTTTTTTCCATGTACTCATTGACCCTTCCGCAAAAACGCACTCCTGGATCATGAAGTAAGCAAGCGGCTGATGCGTACCGCTCCCTAAAATACCTTACACATCCATACATGATGAACTCAACAATGCCAACAAGAGGAAATCCACGAACACGACGCATTACCATATTGTAACACTCGGCATGGTTGGTCGTCTCGATCCCGTAACGCCTCCTATCTGTGTCATACAGAAAGTGACCACTTCTCTTTAGGTGCACCATCAATCCACTGTGTAAATGGTTTAGCAGCTCGAACTAATGAATTTGTAGAACGTCTCCTGCTGGATGATGAGGTCTGGTTCTTAAGCAATTCGGCGCTCATGTCATCAATTATACCCCACAAAGCATCGAACTTCCTCTGCTGATTCTGAGTGCACAATCGTTTGAACAAATTCATCAAATCCTTATTCTTGAACCGCTCATAAAAATTAGCTGTCATATACCTCACACACCACCTACTGACAACATCTGGTCATATAGGAGGTGAAAATGGACTACCTTCTTGGAGCTGCCTTATAGCTGCAAGGAGACCTGCATGCCTATCACTGATAAGGCAAACATTAGGCCTTCCAGCAACAACGTGTTTCTTCAGACGTTCAAGAAACCAGTACCAGCTTTCTGTGTTCTCATTCTCAACAAAGGCAAAGGCGATGGAAACTATCTGCTTGTTGTAATCAATTCCGATCGCCGTCAATATTGTTCCCTTATATTTCCCTGTCAGAAAAGTGTCGTCAATACACAGAACAGGAAGGGAGTAAATGAAGGCCCTCACACATGCACCAATGCAGAAGAAAGCTCGCAGTAAAATGCTTGGCCCCCCTGACAAGTTCGGTACACTGTATGTATCAAAAGTACTTCCATAATTTCTGTGCGCAATTGCTTCAAGCATACGAGGTAGGTTGTCATATGAAGCCTCATAAGTGCCAAACCACATCTCAAACACTTTTTGTTTAGCCCGCCAAGCCTTTGCATAGCTGATCACATACTGGAAATTCTGTTCAATGTCCCTAATTATCAATGCAGGCTCGTAATCCATTTTGTCAAGAATCACCCCATATATATTCTTGGCCACGAAAGTAGATGTGATATTACAGTGATGTCCCACAACACCTGTCAATCTACAAGTATGTGGTGTAACAATTGAACTTCCCCTTATAGGCATGCACTCGCCATGTACAGTCTCTATCTGCACACCTCACCTCGTATTTTTTGCTGCTAGACTTCAACACTCTGAATTTCTTCCTTAGAGATATAACCCAGACCTTCACAGCATCCTTCACATCTTCAATGGTACGATACTTTGCCCCTTATATGACCTCATTCACTCTGTATTCAAACTCCGGACATCTAATATCTTATACCACTGGATTCTCAAAACCCTCTTCACGCCATTCACCTAGAACTGGGAAGCGCTCATCGTCCTCATCGTCCGATGAGTCCCCACATTGCTCTATTATTTGTGCATCCTGGTCTTCTTTCTCTATGTCCTCTACATTTCTAGGTATCCGCTCGCCTTCAACTGCTAAACCTTGTGGTTCTGGTTCTGGTTCTGGAGGTTGTACGTTCTCTTCTTCTTTATCCTCTTCCAACTCTTCATTGCAGTCATATGTTGTGTGTGTGTTGATCCTTCACCTAAATCACCGACCTTCTGGTGAATCTGAATTACCATTGCAAGAGGCCACCCTCTTTGAAGAGCTGTGTGCATGTAATGTTTCCATTCTTCCGTATTACTTATTAGCGCCAACTCCCAAAAATCCCCATTTGTTTCTCAGGAAGTCACGGTATGAACCGTAAGAAATGGGTTTTTGATTCACATTGAACTTCCCGTGAAGCCATTTGCGTATGGAATCAAAACTCCTCTCTAGGGGTTTATATAGACTGCACTGCCTTCGTTCCAATGCTGATAGATTTACTCCATAGGAATCACGAGTAATTCTATAGAAATCACCGTAATAAACTTGAAACACCACCTTGCTCGACATATCTGGCCATTCAAAGACTTAATTTTAATTAAACATGTTTCTAAAACCATGGTACGGCTTCAATTATAACCACTAATCCGAACCCTAAGCGGTTACAATTATAAAAAACACTAATCACAGAATTAAAAATATAAAAAATTTAGAATGATAAAGTTGAGAAATATTGGTTACCTGCGGTTCGGATCTAAAATCCGGCAGGGCTTCGCTGTTGCAACTCCCTCCCTCACCCCACGTCTCTCATTTTTCCCTCTATGGATGTTGTTTGCTGCAAATGTAGGTGGGGGGACCTCAGCTTTTATATTGGGGGGAGTCTACCGCCCCCTGCCGGGCGGTCGGTCTGTCTGCCGCCCCTCCACCAGGCGGTAGGGGACTCCATGCGATAGAACTCAAATTTTAATTACATATAAGTTCCTATCGCCCGGCAGTGGAGCGGCAGGGTATAAAACAGTAAATTGTGAAACCAAAAATATATTTCTATAAAAAATATTTTTAAAAAATAGAAAAAATAGAAAAAAGACAAACAAACAAGGGATTTTTGCAGTTGCAGACCGACTCGGACAAACTAGTTTCATACTCGATCGCCCGGCCTGGCTATAAAACTAGAGGCCTCCGTAATTAAAAAAAAAACTACAGGCTACAGCATCCGGGATCGCGGCTAGGGCTCATCGCAGGGCGGCGATGACGACAGCTGCCGGCGACTCATCCGACTCTGATGACCACGAGCTCCCCGAAAAAGAACCCGAGTTCATCATCCACATCGTGGACGATCACCGTCCGCCGGCCCCACCCCGCCAGATGCACAGGCCGCCGGCGGCTGTCGCCCACCTCCCGCCGGCGGCTGTCGCCCACCTCCCGCCGGCGGCTTATCAGCTCGACGGCGGCGGCAACGATGGCCCCAAGGAGTGCACGTGTTCCTTCTTCATCAAGGTACGCGCGGATGCTACGGTTGAATTATGAACTAGTCCATTGGCATGCCATCATGAAACAGTTATAGATTCATCTCGATCTTCTTGCATGCAGCTTGTCCACTTCCTTGTGGTGATGATCATGGCGGTGCTTTCGGCGACCCATGCTGCGCGCCTGCCGGAGGAGTACAGGACAGGCGGCGATCGTGTTCTATTACTTGCGGCCCCGATCGTCATTGGGGTTCTCGCCTGCTCGTGGATTCTGCTCACTTTCTTCGATAGAGAGTTGAGTCCTTGTTTAGATGTATAAAGTTTTGGATGTAAAATATCGTAGCACTTTCGTTTATATTTGATAATTATTATCTGATTATAAGTTAACTAAATTCAAAAGATTCGTCTCGCAAATTATAAACAAACTGTATAATTAGTTATTTTATTTAGCTACATTTAATACTTCATGCATGTATTTAAAGATTCGATGTGACAAGAAATCTTGTAAAATTTTGGAATTTTAAAAACAACTAAACAAGGGGTGAATGCCGGTCGTGTTCCTTGCGGATAATTATTCAGAGCCCGTATTTGTTTACTGATACCGTTACATGTTAGTATTGTTTTGCAAACGTTGGCCCTTATCGGAAAAAAAAAAAGAACTGCGACTACTTTCTTATACAGCACTGTCTGTAATAGTGATGTACAGTAAGTTGCATGGCAAATCTAGAGGTACAACTTTCATCTCCATCGTAATTGAATGAATCAAAATTTGTTAATGTGCACCGGCCAAAATAGAATATAAAGGACTAAAGTGGTTCACTAGTGCCAATCCAAGGTAAGCAATCTAATAAAAAAAAGTTAAAAAAAAAGAGATCTGGTGGGATCAGCAGGGCAGGATGAAAGTTTGGAGCAGACAAGCCACAGGCTACAGCTTCAGGGTCAGCACAGAGCATATATTCCTTCACCAAACAGGATATCAATACAGCATATGCCCAAGGATCAGTGACAGTTAAGCAAAAAGCATAAACAATTGCACCACAGGTCACAACCAGGGTTTACTTTTTCGGCGAAATTTCGGTAAAAATTTCGTTTCCGCTAGTAACCGGGAAGTGAAATTTCGGTATTTTTCGTTTTGAATTTGTAAAATTCAAAAAAATATATAAAAAATTGGGGAAAAATATGATTAAAAACTAGGTGTTTTTCTGAGCTTACTGGTGTCATGCATGATCAAAAACATGGAGATTTAGTCAGTCAAATAAATTTTTTTCCGCAGGTAGTAGAGCAGCTCGGTGCGGCGTCGTGACAACTCGAAAAACTTTGAACACGAAAGTTGTTCGTCATTTAAAACTTTACAACATTAGTTTTAGGCAAAAGTTCATTTAAGCCACGGTTTACAATTTATAACCAATTCACATGAATTGATAACCAATTCAAATCATGTTTGTCCTAGATTTAAAACAACTTTCAATTAGATCAACCAATATCCCTGAAATTTTATAGACATATCCGCAATAACAAGAATAATAAAAGTCTAGATGAGGCCTAAGAGAGAAAATGGAAGTTGTCACATGAAATGACAAGACTTTTAATTGGTAGTTTTTGAAATAATTAAATAACTTTCAAACCATTGCTCAAATGAAAAAGTTCCTGAAACAAAAGTTGTAGATCTCGAAAAACTGAACAAAGTTGGTATTCAAAAGTTTTTCATTTGACCTCGGGAACAGTAGGAAAATCACAACTGACATCATTTTCCGGTCGAAAATCACCGAATTTCGGTCGAAATCACCGAAATTTCGGTCAGAATTCATCGGAATTTCGTTTTTGAATTTGAATTCTCTTTCCGTTCGGAATTAGCGAAATTTGGCGAAATTTCAGCCGAAATTTCGTTTCCGGCAATTGGCGGGATTCGGTAAAAAAACGAAAAGGTAAACCCTGGTCACAACACCGTCACCATGTCGCTCTTACCTTCCGCAAATACCTGAACCCTCGACAGTCGACAGTACACATTAGTGTATCGTGGCACGATTAAAGCACTGGTCACACATCGAAAAAGGTCGCACCATGATCTCCACCGAAGATTGCTAAACCTACCACTTGTGAACAGACAAGTCAGAAGAAGTCAGCACTTGTACAGATAAGTCCAGCAAGAGTGTATCGGTAGATAAGAACTTAGCAAAATTGCCCCCAAGTCACCTGCAAGACAACAAAATGGCGCAGAGGACATTAGAAATATATACACCACATGGCACTAGAATTGTAAACAGCACTCGAAAATTTCGAAATACTTACTTGTAGCTGCCGCTCCTGTGCCACAGGAACAACAACATGGCAACTGCTGCGGAACCAAAAATACCCACTGGAACAACATAAGCGAGGTTGCCACGTAAAAAGTAGCAGAAAACTGAAACAAAAATAACTCCGATAGTGGTAAATGCAAGGAAAGCCGAGTGACGGCTTATGGTCTCCTGTTGGGTGGCACTCGTAAAAGGAACTGCAGCGACTCCAACCATCAAGGTAAAGAGTACTAAGCCAATTCCCCCGAGCACAAAAAAGGTTTCCCAATGAGATGCAGATCTGAAATGAGGGGCTTAGGATGCTGCAACTGCAACACAAGCACCAAGCAATGGAGACAGACGTGACGCCCAACTATTTACCTACAAAACAATAATTATTATACTTCAATATTTCTAATTTATTGTTCAAAAATCTCATAGACAGGAAACATGTTGAAACAAGTGCAAATTCCACAACTTACTGAGGATCCAAAAGGTATGGACCGATAGAAGCGAAGCACCCTTTCCATGCCCCAGCAGCTCCTGCTGCTGCTACCCTGTCCAGGTTAAGCGCGTTTACCTGAAAACATGAAGAAGTTAAAACTCTAAACAATTACTGCGAATATTCCAGAAAAAAAAACCTAACTATCTGTTGGGAAGCCTAATTTTGAAAAAAAAAACGTGAATTTTTTGTTGTTTTTGTTGACACATGAGGCCTAACCAAAGTTGTTTTCGTTCACAAAATATTGTTATTTATTCTAAAATGCTAAACAAGATGAAAACTATGAATTATCAGGTTGATGAATTGACGAATTATGTCAATAAACTACAGAAGTAGAGCTGATTGTTGGCACATGCTTGGTCTCTAATGTTTTAGTCAAGCGTTCTTTATAATCATTAACACTGCATTTATTTCGTGACCTGCTATTGGGACCAAGGAAAATTCAGTTTCAGGAGGGAGAGAAAACAATCACACTGAGGGAGAGAAAACAATCACACTCCAAGAAATCCTACCTAACCCAGTTTCTATAGAGGCTATGACAGCTCAGCAATTGTGGAAGAGCTGTAAGGCAAATGACATATGGGCATTTGCAATTGTGGACAAAGTGACTGAAAACCCCAAGCCAGAGGTCCCTGAACCTATACAGCGGCTTCTGCAGCAGTACAAGGATATCTTCAATGATCCAAAAGGGTTACCCCCCACCAGAGCATATGACCATGCTATCCCATTACAACCAGATGCAGTGCCCATCAATTGCAGGCCTTACAAATACTCTCCTCAACATAAAACGGAAATTGAAAAACAAGTGAAGGAGCTTCTAGAGGCTGGCTTGATCACCCATAGTAACAGCCCTTTTGCATCCCCAGTTTTGCTAGTGCAAAAAAAAAAAGATGGCAATTGGAGATTCTGTGTAGATTACAGAAGATTGAAGATTGAATGCCCTGACTATCAAAAAAGGTTTCAATGCCAATGATTGAAGAAATCTTAGATGAATTGGCAGGGTCTAAGTATTTCACAAAACTGGATAGGGAATCTGGATACGATCAAGTGAGGATGTTGGTGGAAGATGAGTATAAAACAGCTTTCAAGAATCAAGACACATCACGGACATTATCAGTTCAAAGTGATGCCATTTGGTCTAACAAATGCACCTCCACATTCCAGTGCATTATGAATGAAATCCTGAAGCCCTTTCGTAGGAAGTTTGTCTTGGACTCCGTTTGGATGTCGATATTGGAGGGCATGGAATTGAATTGGGTTCAATACCAAATCAACCATGGTATTGAAATCAGATACAATTCTAATTCTATTGTTTGGATGTCATTGTATTAGAGTACAAGCATGGAAAATAACTCAATTCATTTTTATGTTTGGATGTACAAGCATGGAATTGGTATTTGTTCCCATCTTCCACCTGGCCGAAGAACACTACTCCGGCAACAGTCGCTGCCGTCACGGCACACAGGAGAGTGGTGGCGCCCCTCTTGGATTCACGCGCCCCTCCTAGATCCACACGACCAGAGGGGAGCAGAAGAGGTGCTCACCGGCGGAGGGCTCTCCCACGGACGGAGGTAATGGAGGAGTTACATGGCTCGCCGGCGTAGGGGCACGGGCTCACTGCAGAAGGAGGTCAGGGGAGGGGCGGCGCGGCTCCTCGCTCACCCTGCGGCCTTCTTCTCCTCCCGCTCGGGCGCGTCGGCGGAGGGAGCCGCCGGGGAGGAAGATGGAGGAGGGCGCCCCGGCCATGGCGGCGTGGCCCGCCGGCAGAGGGAAGCGATGGCGGCGCGACTTGCCGGCGGAGGAAGGGGGAGAGCGGCGCAGCTCACCGGCGGAGGGAGGGGGAGGGCAATGCAGCTCGATGGCCCGCCAGCGTAAGGGGGGCGGTGGCGCGACTCGCTTGTAGAGGAGAGAATGTTGGTCGTCGGTGGGAGAGAGGGTGAGAGACGCGAGGAGGTCGGGGAAAGACAATGCCCTCCAATACGGAGGAGCCCGGCTCGGTATCGAGACTGGGGGCACACGCGTGGGATGAATGCCGGTTGACATTAAGATTGATTTCCAATTCCGAATTCTAAGTCATCCAAACAGTTGGCATTCGCAGCTGCCAATTCCAATTCCGAATTCCGAGCCCTAATATCTACATCCAAACGCTACCTTGGTGTTTTTGGATGACATCTTGATCTATAGCCCAACTTTGAAGGATCATGAGCAACATGTGCAGCAGGCCTTTGAGGTGCTAAGAGAACATCATTTTTTTTCTGAAAGTCAGCAAATGCTCTTTTGCTCAACATAGTTTGGAATATCTTGGCTATATCATTTCTCAGGATGGGGTGGTCACAGACCCAAACAAGACGAAGGCCATGCTGGATGCTGCAATGGCCAAGGCCTAGTACTATCACTGAAGTGAGAGGATTCTTAGGTCTCACAGGATATTACAGAAAATTTGTGAGACATTATGTGTGCTTGCCAAACCTCTGACCCAGCTGTTACCAAAAAAAACATTTTGAGTGGAATGATAAAGCTGAAAAGGCATTTTTGGCTTTGAAATCAGCTATGATATCAAACCATAGCTGATTTCAAACCCCAGTACTAGCATTGCCAAATTTTCAGGAACTATTCACTATTGAAACAGATGCTTGTGGTGCTGGCATTGGGGCTGTGTTGATACAAAAAGAACAGCCAGTGGCCTTTTTGAGCAAGGCACTTGGTGACAAACACAAACAACTATCTATTTATGAGAAGGAGTTTTTGGCTCTGCTGATGACTGTGGAGAAGTGGAGGCAATACTTGCAAGAACAGGAGTTTGTCATAAGAACAGATCGGCGCCGTTCGGATGGCTGGCTGGATGGCTGCACCAATTGGGTGGGCCAGAACTCTCTGCTTTACAGACCAAGATCATTTCAGCCTTTCACTCATCACCAATTGGGGGGCATTCTGGTGTGTATGCCACATATCAGAGAGTCAAACAGCATTTCACTTGGAAAGGGCTGAAGCAGGCAAGCAGCAGGTGGAATCTCTTGTGCAGCAGTGTGAGGTATGCCAAAAAAGCAAAACATGTCCACACTCACCCTGCTGGTAAGTTGCAACCCCTTCCTATTCTTGCTGGAGCATGGCAGGATTTATCCATGGACTTTATAGATGGCCTACCAAAGTCCGACGGATATAGTGTGATAATGGTTGTGGTAGACAGGTTGACCATTTTGCACATTTTTTGCCTGTCAGACATCCTTACACTGCCCGGGTAGTGGCTAGACTGTTCCTGGATACGGTGGTGAAACTACATGGTTTTCCTCGTACCATAGTTTCTGATAGGTGCAAAATATTTTTGAGCCACTTCTGGAGAGAATTGTTCAAGCTTTATGGTGTTGAATTGGCTTTTAGTACAGCTTATCACCCACAAACCGATGGGCAAACTGAGAGAATCAACCAATGTTTGGAGATGTACCTTCGTTGTGCAGTGCATGAATCCCCAAAACAATGGAAGTTGTGGCTGCCTTTGGCTGAGCTGTGGTACAATTCCTCATTCCACACAGCTTTGGGTTGTTCACCATTTAAAGCTCTCTATGCTTATGAGCCAAATTTGAGTTTATCCCCACTGCATACTCAGTCTGTGTCACAGGATGTTCAAACATTGATCCAGGACAGAGCAGCATTTGTTGAATGCCCAAACAAGGATGAAGTTTCAGGCTGACAGAAAGAGATCTGAACTGCAGTTCCAACCAGGGGAGCAGGTCCTTTGAAGCTACAATCATATGTGCAAACTTCAGTTGCTAACAGATCCTACCCGAAGCTAGCTTTCAAGTATTATGGTCCATATACTGTTTTGAAGAGAGTGGAGTTGCCTAAGGTGAGAGATCTCTCTGCTGTTGACACTGTCCCTGAATCTGTCATGGAGAACGTGCTTGGTGAATAAATGAAATGTGGCCATACCACAAGTTAAGGTGAAATGGATGCATCTGCCAGAGGAAGCAGCGACCTGGGAAGACTATAACATTCTGATGGCGTGGTTTCCAGGTGCTCTTGCTTGCGGTCAAGCAAGTTCTTTGGCTGGGGGAGATGTCACGGCTACGAAATGAAGACGTCATGTGTGGGAGAAAGCGTAAAGTAGAGAGTGTGTGTAATCTGTGCTGACAGGTGGGCCTGTGCCTGTGGCGTGTGCGATCAGCTTAAAGGCCAGTGCTCTGTAACGTGAGAGGCATGTAATTTCTGAACTCAAACTCAATCGAAAGGAAAGGAGAGATTCATCTCTGCTCCATTCTTGTGCTAATTCTCACGCCGGCGAATATCGTCGGCCATGGGCGTTACAATATGCACCCATTTCCAAAAAAATAGCTTAAAACTACTAGTGCGCAGTTCTCTACTGCTCTCTAATTTGAACTGAAGCATTCTATAATTGGGTCAGAATCAAATGATGCCTTCCTATGCGCCAATATTAGCGCTCACCTTATTTCAGGCCTGCTGTTTTTCTTATCCAAACAAGGGGCATAAAGTTTTCTTACATTATATAGGTATTCTTATGCACTAGGAATGCAATTAAGTACATAAAAATTTGCAATGCCTAAACCCCAACTACAATTTACCTGCGGCTGTGGGTTTGCTGCGGGAGGCGGGAAACCGGCGGGCGCCACATCCGGTTCGACTGGCACAGCGGGTGGGATCGCGGGGGCCGGCGCATGCAGCAAAGCAGGTGGGAACGCGGCAGCCGGGGCATACATGGCGGCCATGAACGCCGCTCCCTGCACCCCTGCGGCAGCTCCCGCCGCCGCCGCCGCCTGCACTTGCCTCAAGTCGGCCTCCGTAAGTACTCGCCGGTGCGCTGGAGGTAGATGGCGAACCAGCGTGCGGACCGCATTGTCCGCTCCTTCCGCCGCGGCGTACGCGGCGTTGGAGATGGACAGCACGCCGCCCACCATGAGCGGAGCTGGAGCCGCGCCTCCTCCCCCTGCTCCATCTCCAGCTGCAGGATCAGCAGCAGCCGCCGCCGCCTCCTCCACCCGGTAAGCCTCCATCAATGCGCTGCGCGCTCCCAGAGCCGCGGCCTCCGCAAAAGCGAAAACAACGGCACTCTCCTCGTCGCCATTGTTGACGAAGACACGCCGGGACCCGAGGACATTGCCCATCTTCGGCGGTTCGGCGGGGATCGGCTAGATTCGATCTAGGGTTTACGATGTCTAGGGAGACCGGGAGGGAGAGTTCGAATTGCGGAATTTTGAGGGGGCGCTGTTTGTTTGGGGGCGCGCGATGCGAGTACGGAAGAGAAGAGAACGGGGGCGAGCTCGCGAGCGCGACCAGGCAGCAAGGGCCCGACTCCTCGTGGCTCCTTTTGTTTCTCTCCGTTTCTATTTCCATTCTATTTTTTTATTTCCGCAATTAGTAATTTCCAAGCAAAAAATTATTTCCCACTTTTTCCGCGGAAGGAAAGCGTAGGGGGCAAGAGAGAAAACATCGATCAATGAAAAGTTGAAATGGGATTTGATAGAACATTTCCGATGTTTGAATCTTGCTCAAAAAAAAAAAACTTGCTCTTGCTCATTTCCCACCAATTGAAACGCAAAAGTGGGTTATGGATGAGATACAGGTGAGGAACATGGAAATTTACATTTTTGCCCTTTATAATAGCGTTATTTTGAAAGGACATTTTGGCCATTTAAGCTCATTTTCTTTCTCTATTCCATACCTATCTCATTTTAACCAACTCCATTTCCTTTTCCCTTTCCTAAACTCAACCCAAACGCCGCAGTGTGCATAGGCCTGCTAGCGGGGCGAGCTCAGATGCGGATTTTGGGGCGGGTTTTTGAATGGGGATCCGTTTGTAGGGTAGTAACGGGTTTATAGACTAACGGGTTGGGGCGGGGTGGGCTTCATTTGCGGGTTGGGGCGGGGTGGGTGCGGTCCTGCTCCCGCAAGAAGGCGACACCACCGCCGTCGCCGTCGCCGCTACCGGCCACCGTCGCCGCCGCACCTCTCCTCCTCCGACGTCCACAGATCGAGGTACTCCTCTTCCACCTTGCATCTCCATCTCCTCCGCATCACCCCTTCCTCTTCCTCAACGGCTCACTGGCTCCCTTCCTCCTCTTCTTGCAAGATGCCAAGATCTGTGGGGGAGGTGCTGTAGGCACGACGGGATCGCCGGATCTGTGGCCGCCGGCTTCGCCTTCTTCCAGGCTGCCACTGGATCTGGGGAACTGAGAGGCCGGCCACCGTCTTCTTTCTCGGCCGCTCGGCGTGCTCTGTCTCTCCCTATTTCGCTGCTGCTGCTGCTGCTCTTAGCCGGGCCGGCCAGAGAGAGACGACCAGCGGATCGCCTGGGGAAGAAAGAGGAGGTGAAGGTGGTGATAGAGATCGGAAGGGATAAGGAGTGTTTCCCATGGGGAACTGCTTAGGGGGCAGCTCCTACTCCTACGTCAACAAGGTCTCCTCCACTGCAAGGCCGGGTGAGTCCAGTCCACTGCTTCTTGCCTTGCTCTCTCTCTGCATCCTCCTTCGACATGCAGATAGGAGATGCATGCTTGTTGCTTGCTCTCTAGTATTAAGATCCAACTTAAAAGTGGGGGCAAGAGGTCAGAATTATTTCATTCATAAATACTGTAAGAACGGAGGTAGTGCTTGCCATGGAGTAATCATAAGTCAACCACATTTGCTTGCTGCTAGCTGTGAGACTAATTGAATGACCTGGCAATTAGTTGTATAACTGGAAGCATGTTAGTCCAAAAAGAATAGCATACAGCTCTGCAAACATTAGATGGTGCAGTTTGGTACCCATCTAAAATCAAGCAGTGTGCCAGTACTAATTACTATTACTACTTATGCTCACAATATTCTGGAAGCTAAAGACTCAACCAGCAGCTCTAAGCCTGCAAGCTCTGGGTCAGGTAGTGTCTTCTCAACCTGGCAAATTGTATTATCTTTCTTCGAGAACAGCTTATCAAATGCTCCCACAATATAAATCCATCTACAGTCCATTTGATTTATTTAACTTTTTCTGAATAGAACACTGAACATATGCTTCAAAAATAGAGATAAGAAAACACCGAAGATATTATGCCTGCATGTAATTTTGAACAATGCATTTTCTATTACTGCTGAAGCAGCAGAGATAGGTTGTTCTATTACTGCATGTAGTTGCATTTTGCTGGGAACCGCATAAGAAACCTAATACTTGCATTTTTGCTGGGAAGTTGTTCGTCCGGCCAATGTAGCTTATCTTTTCTATACAAGCAGTATCTCTGAACCTATATTTGAACAACATTCCTTTTATTTTGTTACAGTTCTGTTTTAAATCAATACAACCAAGGGTACGCCAAGCTGCCGCCGACCGCGCCGACGGCCAAGCCGCCGCCGACCCGGATTCATCTGCACCAACAGATCACAGAGTCACAGAGAAACATCTCGAGGTAATCCCAACTTTAAGTATTTCTCCCCATCTTATATATGAATTTTACATGTTTCGATCTAAGCTACTGCATGCACCTATGAATCTAGTAGAACTATGATTGGCAGATAGAGTATACTCTCAGCTGTTGCAAGTTTAAGCTTTTACTTTTCAGTGAAATCAGTTAGCTTTTGGTTGGGCCTTGGCAACACGTGCTTACTGGTTTGGTTTCAATTCATGAGCTGTGCATACTTCCTGTTGCACATGGACCATGCCTTTCTCATGTTCTAGTAAAGAAAGATTATTTTGTGAAAGTGTCCAGACTTGAAAGTGTACTGTTAATTTGTGTTTAGCTCCTGTTGCATTTTGGGAACTGTACATTGCAAATCCCTTTTCTGAATTGGAGGTGTGAAGCTTGTAGGATTTACTGATAGATAAAACTTGGCATCATGATTTCTAGATGTTGTTATTTGTCACCTCCTAGCTTTGCTTGTTTTCTATTAGTACTAGTTTGTGAAATCAATGATTGGCATAACCATTAATTATTTTTCAGACTGGCAGCTATTTTTGCTGTTCAAATAGCTGCTGATATTGCTGCATTTCATGTATATTGCTGTGTATAGCTGCTGATATTGCTGCACTTGGCACTGCTGATATTGCTGCTAGTACTAGACTGCTATAGTACTGAAAGGTTTCCTTTAGAGTTTAAGAGCTCTACAACAAGATAACCCATGCATGTTTAACTTCTAAAAATATGCCTTTTCAAAATAGATGTCTTCTCTTCAGTTAGAGGCCTCTGGCACAAGTGAGAGCACTGATAATAGTTCGTCACAAACACCAAATAGAAGGGCACCAATCTGGGAGTATTATGAGCCGGAATTGGTCAGGATAGATGGTGCACTAAAAGCAATTTGCAAGTACTGTGGAACAAAGTTGATTGCAAACAGGAAATCTGGTACAAACAGCCTTAGAACTCACATTGCAGAGTACTGCCCCAAAGTCCCTAGTGATGATAGGAACAGATTTGTCGCTACAATGAAGAAAAAGCCAGATGGTCCATTCACCTTTAATAAGCAGAGAAGTCGCGACCTGATGATTGCATGGATTGTTAGAGCTGATGTAGCATTCAACAAGTTTGATGATGAAGGTTTTGAGCCTTGGATGGAGTCACTGCAACCCACTTTTAGCGGCATAGGGAGACAAACGATTCGTAATGATTGTGTTGCTAAGTTTGAGAGAGCAAAGATAGAATTACGAAGTGAACTTCAGAGTCTTAGCTCTCGCATATGCTTCACTTCGGATCTTTGGACATCAAACCAAAAGTTGGGATATCTTTATGTTACAGCCCACTATATTGGCCCTGATTTTGTTTTGAAGAAAAAGATAATTGCATTTAAGGATGTGAAGTATCCACATACAGGTGTTGCTATTGAGGAAGCCATTACAACTATTCTGACAGACTATGGAATCAAAGAGAAGATGTTCACAATAACACTGGACAATGCAGCAAACAACAAGACAGCTTGCGATCTTCTACAAGAAAGCGGAAAGCAAGACATGTTATTTGGTGGTGAGCATCTTCTTGTTAGATGTTGTGCTCATATACTCAACATTCTTGTGCAAGACGGTATGAATGTTGCTAGTGCTGTGATAGAATTGATAAGAGACCTGATTAGGAACATTAACTCATCACCAGCGCGTATCCAGAATTTCAATGAGATAGCTCAAAGAGAAGGTCTTGCTGCAAAGGCTGGTTTAGTCCTTGATGTTCCAAATCGTTGGAACTCAACATATGCCATGATTATGGAGGCAGCAAAGTACAAGACCGTCTTGAAGCGATATGCCACAGCAAACCAGCAACCATTTCCAACCGAATCTGAGTTTAGTATAGTTGAGTCCATTGGTGAATTCCTTGGAGTTTATGAAGAAACTACCAGGGCGTTCTCAGCTGATAGATATCCAACATCCCACATGTTCCTGGATAATGTGCTTTGCATCCATCAAACTCTGAGAAGTCCAGAATGGCACAAGGATCAGTTTATCACTGATTTGGCAAATGCAATGGATAAGAAATTTGATAAGTATTGGAATGGAAATTACAATATGCTCCTTCCTATTTGCATCATACTTGATCCAAGAAAGAAACTTGACCTCCTTGACTTCTTCTATGAGAAAGTGTGCAGCAACTTTATTGACATTGAAATTAGCACAAATATGGTTAAAGAGTGGCTTCACAAGTATTTTAGGAAGTATGAAGAGGTTATAAGAAGAAATGAAACAAATGTGGTGTCACAAACTGCACAGTCCACAAACATGGTGAACCGTTCTCCAGTGCTAGTGCTTGGAAAAAGAAGACTGGAACAAGAATTTGCTGAATACAGGAATCGGAGGAGAGGGACTAGGATTGAAAAATCAGAACTTGATGCATATCTAGAAGAGCCACCAGTGAGACCAGATGAAAGATTTGAAATTTTGACTTGGTGGAAAACAAACTCCAACAAGTATCCTGTGCTGTCAGCAATGGCACGTGATTTTTTAGCAATTCCACTCAGCACTGTTTCGTCTGAATCTGCATTCAGCTTGAGCGGTCAGATTCTTAGTGACAATCGAAGCTCAATGAAATCAGAAACTCTTCAAGCTTTGGTCTGTTGCAAAGATTGGTTGTACACATATCCCACCAATGAAGTGAGTTAGGGAATTCTGAGAAGCTTATCCTTTGCACGGTCAGACTTCTTATCCCTGCTCTTAGTTCTTTTCAGTTAACCGAAATGTAGCAGAAAATGTTTCTTCCATGTAATTTCAGTGTACAATGTTCCATCATATAATTTCAGTACGCATTCTATTAAGGTTTAGAACACTTATAGTAAAATCGTAATAGTCAACAGAAAAAAACAACTGAGTAACCTGCATTCTTCTGTAGTTCTCTGAAATTTGCCCCAAGCATAAGCTTCTATAAGCATTTAACTGATTGCCCGACAAATGACTTCTATAGTTCTGAAACTATGTCCCATGCATATGTAGAGTTCCTCTAAAACTGGTTCAGCCAGGGCATCCTTCTCTAAAACTGCAGTTGGTTTCTCCATCTCTGTTGTCATATATCTGTCCACCGAGTATGCATGTCAAATTGTTCTATACCCTCTCTATGTATGTTGCATAGTATGTTATTCAGCTTCAAATCAATTGCAAATTACCTGTGGGCATGCCATGTTTGATTTGGGGCAAATTCAGAAGTTCAGACATTTAATAGTGTAACCCCTTAAACTGGATCGGAAATTTCTTTCCTTTTCCTTGGGTCAAAACTCGTGTTACCTGTTAATTTCCTTTGTCAGTAACTTACCACACCTTGTTATGTTCAGGTGTTCTACATTGCATCTAACTGTGTGCATCTTCCTCTTCAGTGTCCTGCAGGACCTTGTTCACACCTGATACAGGATTCATGAGCGCCACACCTGCAGCAAGCAGTAGCCTACAAGCAGCTCTCTCATACTGCGTTAAGCAAGTCCGCAGCTATGACTACCACCACCTCCACCTGCCCCCAGCCATGCGCAAGGCTGCATTGACCTTTCGGGCCTTCAACGTCGAGACGGCAAAAGCCATGGACGTTCTGAAACTAATTTTGTTGCAGGATTGAATCTTTGGAGATGAGTTGAGGAGCCCATTGGATATCATACAACTTGTGCTTTCTATTTGATAAAAGATAAAAGATTGTAGCTTTCCTTTCCTATTAGAACAGAAGGGCCATGTACGGGCCATGTACTATGATTATTTGTGTTTGTATGTGTCTGAAGGTTTATGATTTAAATCGATTGACCAAGTTCCTGTAAACCGTGAGAATATCATGGAAATATACTGGCATATTTCAAGTCACTTATTTTGGATGCCATCGCGGGGTGGGTTGCGGGGAGCATGCAGGCAGCCTGCAAGTGTGCCTGTCTGCAACTTGATGTTTAACCCACAACTGCGGGGCGGGTTGGAGCGGGTTTTAAAATATTTGGGCGGGGGTGGGGTGGGTGACAAAATATGTGCTCTGACAATGGGTAGGGGCGGGGAGTGGGGTGGGTGAACACCCATTAGCAGGCCTAAGTGTGCAGTACTAGGCTAGCAGATGATTGTTGCCTCCTCCATGGAAAGGATGCCAGAATGCTAATAACAGCGTAAGCGTAACAGCCTGTTGAAGACAGTTGTGAGCCATCACCTCACAACTGTTGACTAAAAAAAGGCAAAATAAAACTGGCACCTCACTGATCAAATGACCTTACAGCCGTTTAGCTCCCAAAAAATTTCCTACAGTATATATTACATCGAATCTTCAGACAAATGTATGAAACATTAAATGCAGTTGAAAAGATAATTCATTACACAGTTTAACTGTAAACGATGAGACGAATCTTTTAAATCTAATTAGTCTATAATTAGACATTACTTACCAAATAACAACGAAAGTACTACAGTACCTAAACCCAAAAAAATTCGCGAACTAAACACGCCCTTAATTGTGGCTGTATATAGTAGATACTAGTTCAATAATACTAGTCAATCCATTCTTCTCATTTTTTGATCTTATCGAGACTCGTAGGTTATACATTTCTCAACTAGTCAATCCTTCGATCCGCCAGTCCACAATCCCCACTGCTACACACAATAAAAATCCACACAACGTAAACAAAAGTTAAGTTTGGTGAGAACAAAATTTCTCAATTACAACGAGTCATTGATCAATCCCTAAAGTTCAAACATGACTAATAGCTACTTCTAAGAAACTACAATGTTGGTCAAGTATACAAGATATGCACATTCCAAAACACTGCATGATAAAGCAGATTGCATGTATGTAGCCAGGTCGATCAATCAATTCTTCCTTATAATAAGATCTAGATGGTTCTGTTCTGTCTGAACTCTTGCCATGGACTGCCTGTTGTATGACCACCATTAGTCACCTAATGTGTGTATCCCTTTAACCCATCCAGTCAAGTGAAGCAATCGTCTGATTATGATCCCAAGTTGTTGTTGCCTTCCTACTTTGCCGTTTCACTGCCTTTTGAAGCAGCTGGAGCAGCAATGCTTTTCTCAAGAGTCTTTGTTGTGGCAATTTCAGCTCCAGACGGCTCAGACTGTTTCTTTCGCCTGGGTCTCCTTGTTGTCATCTTGATCAGATCATCTTTTTTGTGGAGCCTTCTCTTTTGTTGAGCCACTTGTTTGCTGCTTGCTGTTGGATTCTGAATCCCCATCAGGAAGCAAAGCTCGAGAACTTAGACGAAGTTGGCCCTTGTCATTTATCTGGTTCAGACAATCAAGAAAGCAAAACATTCAGAAAAGGATGATATCAAGTGGTCAGATAACAGATGGCATTTCTGGAGGTAGGAATTGTAGCACTGTCAGTTTTGCAATATAAACGCCTACAAAGAGACAGTATAGTTTCACTACATATAACCAACTTAGAGAAACAGCTAAGGTCACTTCTATTTGCACTTCAAATTAGGCAAGATAAAAAATTCAAAAACCTAATGCCCTAATCTCTGTTGAATTTAAAAAGAGCTACCAACCTCAATAAGCTTGACGTCTATGCGATCACCAACTTTGAAAGCCTGCACAAAATGCATGGCTTGGATTACTTAAGCAAGCAGAGGGGCAGTGGAGGAGGACCAGCATGGCAAGGTATGGCCATTGCCATACCTTGCTTTTTGATAAATACACCACATATGTAATTCGTCCTACCTTATTTTCTTGTACTCTAATGGATAATAAGTGCTCAAATTTGTTGTCCGCCATACCTCAAATTTAATTCGTCCTCCGCTACTGCAGAGGGGGGTGTGGATTCAAATCAAATGAAACAAGTTCATAATGTTTCCTCACATCATCAGCCTTGGCCAACCAGCCCGAACTTAACTCACTGATATGACATAGACCCTGCACATTGAGTTAAGCAAAACAAACTATGGCAGCAAGAGTATCAAAACTAAACTGGAACGAATTTTCAGCAGAACATCCTTTCTTTTGTGAATTATATACATGTGACAAATATGTCAAAATGCGAAACTAATAAATTAATTTTAACATCTGCCCACCTCCCGGCTCCCGCCCTGGAGCAATTTCAACAAAGGCACCATACGGAGCTATTGATTTGATCTCACAATTCCTGGAAATAAGTTTCCAAGAAGTGAGTGTTAATTCGTAACCTAGAAAAATGGTTAGGAGAAAGCAAGCAGGGTAATTAATTGAACAAGAGATAGGAGACATATTTTGAGAAAAATACTGTACATAAAATCCAAGGGGATAAACGTTGATACCTATAAATTCCTCCAACTTTTGGAACCATGGTAAGGTTAGCTATTATAGTTCTTGACTTCTCCAAGCTTGATAAGTCCCTTGCTGTAATTTTTACCTGCCACAAGCATTTGTCAGATAGTATTTTAAGAAGGCTAACTGGCAAGTATCACTAAGTTCTCGCCATCATCTCCTGTATCAATAGCGTCTACTCCAGTCTCCTCAATTATGCTTTTTATTGTCTTTCCACCAGAACCAATTATTAAGTTCACCTTGTTAGGTTTGACCTTGAAGATCAATTGCAATAAAAACATGTTAGAAAGTAGAGTTACAAGATAGCATACGTAGTCTATAAACAATAATAACCTTCATGACATGAATTAAGGGAGCATGTAGAGATAGTGCTTTTGATGGTGGAGGCGAAGATTTTGACATTTCATCTGAGGAAGATAAGAAGAATGTAAAATCAGATGGTGGGAAGATCTATGCAAGAGAAAAACGCAGAAAATGACAGTTTCAACATATGAGTATTCTATGGAACAGAGAGGAGGTGGTTATTATTGTTGGCCATTCAAGGATAACTTTAATATTAAGAAAAGTTCCAACCATCTTGGGACATAATCTTTCATTAGTGACATTACTGCTCACAAATTTAGTAGGACGTTTGAAAATGATGTCATGAAAATTGATCAATTCAAGAATTAGCATGATGCACAAGCACAAAAGACAGCAGCTACTGCATAAGTGCATATGCTATTTTGCATATAGTATACTAATGCAAAACAGTGAAATTTCTGATCCATAACAAGCAAGAATAATATATTAACTTTTATGATTTTTTTTCTGAAAATGCTGAGCTCCGCAGCCCATTTGCTTATTCTTGCCGATGCCTCTCTGTTATGGAACAGGTCATGAATGGGTTGGCTTGTCACCACTATCGTTCTGTGACCTTCGAAGTAATGCCTCAGCTTCCTCAAGGCCATTACCACTGCATAGGCGATTTTTTCCAGCTCCGAATAGAACAACTTGGAGTTTGAGAGTGCTTCTGAGACAAAATAGACTGGTAGTTGCTTTGGGTGACCCTCAATCAGCCTTTCCACCACAAGCGCTGCGCTGACGGCTGAAGGGGAAGCGGAGACATAAAGTAGTAGGGGGTCCTTTGGATCGGGTGAGGTCATCTTGGTCATGTTTTCTAGGTATTCTTTGAGATCATGAAAGGCCTTCAATTGTTCTTCGGCCCATGTGAATTTGCTTGTGCTTCGGAGGACCTTGAACAATGGTAAGCTTCGATCTGCTGATCGAGGTATGAATATGCTTAGAGCTGCTATTCTTCCGGTGAGCTTTTGTACCTCTCTGATTGACTGTGGCTCTTTCATTTCTTTCAAGGCCTTGATTTTCTCTGGATTTGCCTTGATGCCCTTTGTTGATACCAGGTAACCCAGGACCTTTCCCTTGTGCACCCCGAACACACATTTTTTCGGATTTAGGCTTAAGTTTGCCTTACGGAGGTTAGCAAAGGTTTCGGCCAGGTCTGCTACGTGGTTCTCTCTGTGGGTGCTGACAACTACAATGTCATCGACGTAGGCTAATATATTCCTTCGCAGCTGAGGAGCGAGCACAACTGATGACATTCTTGAAAATGTCTGTCCCGCGTTCTTGAAACCTTCGGGCATCCTTACGAAGCAATAGGTGCCAAAGGGGGTGGTAAAGCTGGTTTTCTCTTCATCTTCTTTTCTCATCCATATTTGGTGGTATCCTGAGAAGCAGTCGAGGAGGGACATCATTTGGCTGTTGGCGGCATCATCGACCACTTTGTCGATTCTTGGTAGCGGGAAGTCATACTTCGGGCAAGCGTTGTTAAGATCTGTGAAGTCAATACACATCCGCCACTTTCCATTCTTTTTCTTGACAGGGACGGTGTTGGCCAGCCAAGTTGGGTATTTGACCTCTCTGATGATCTTTGCGTCCAGGAGCCTCTGAACCTCCGCCTTAACAGATGCGACCTTATCATCAGCCATCTTCCGCAGCTTCTGCTTTTTAGGTCGAATCTTGGGGTCAATGTCCAGCTTGTGCTCAATTATGTCGCGGCTTACGCCGCGGAGGTCACTGGCTGACCAGGCAAACACGTCTTGATTTTTGTTGAGAAATTCCAACAAACTTTGTTCTTCTTCTGGTGCGAGGGTTGCACTTATGGTGACCTCCTTGTCGGGCAGATATTTGTCGAGGGGTACCCTTTTGGTTTTCGTTTCTTGGAAACTTTGCTTCTCTTTGTCCCTCTTTGGGCTCCTTGAATGGTGGAGGTTTCTTATCGGCCTCGAGGACATGTAAGTTTCTCTGTCCGGGGGCTATGCCTCTTTCTATGTCTCTGGCCAGTTCCTGGTTGCCTCGGACGGTGATCACTCCTTTTGCAGCGGGTATCTTCATGCACAAGTAAAGCTGGTGGACCACTGCTTCAAACTTATTGATGAGTCCTCTGCCAAAGATTGCGAGGTAGGAGTAGTTCATTTCTACCACATCAAAGGTCACATGCTCTATCCTGGGGTTGGATGTGTCCCCGAAGGATACTGGCAATGCAATCTTGCCCAAGGCGTTCACCCTCTTGCCTCCGAAGCCTATGAGCGGGATATCAGATGGCTGCATGAGGTTGCGATCGATGTTCATTTGATCGAAGGTACTGGAGAAGATGATGTCTGCGGAGCTTCCGGTATCCACTAAGATTTTCCCTATCGTCCAGCCTTGTATGTTGGCCTTGATGACCAAGGCATCAGTGTGAGGGTAACTGATTAGCTGCACGTCCTCGTCTGAGAATGTGATTGGGGTTTGGGACAATTACGTTCTCTTGAAGGTGCCTTCGGGGATGATGGAGTGGACTTGCCTGAAGTAATTTCTCCTTTGCCTTTTGTTCTTGAAGTCAAGGGAGGAGCCCCCAGATATGGGCATGATCATGCCGAAGGTTGGCAATGGGCTTGGCTGGCTCTGATGAGGATTCGGGTTCTCCTCCTTGGGCGGAGGTCCTGGAGGTGGTGGGGGGAGGATTTCCTGAGGTTTAGGGTTCGGAGGTTTGCGGCGGTGCCCCTTGAGAGTTTGGCTGCGTGTGTTGCCAGCTGGCTGGGTATGGATTGTAGCCAAAGGCTGGGGATGGTTGGAAGGGGTTGAAAGGTGGTGCCGAAGGTAGGGCTTGTGGGGTGGAGTTGTATGGGTTGCTCGAGGGTAGAAGGTTTTAATGCTGTGTTTGTTGTGTGTTGTATGTTTGGCTCGGTCCAGTCCAGCTTGTGTGACTGACCAGCTTTGCCTTCTTCTCATCTTCCATTCTGTCGAGGGTCTTTTTCTTTTCTGGGCAGTGGTTCGTGGTATGGTCTGATTCTGCTCCATGGAAGTGGCAGAAAAACTTTCTTGGTTGATCTGGGGGTTGCTGGCCTCGGCCTCTACCGCGCCCTCGACCACGGGTGGACTTGCCTCCTCTGTTGGAGTCGTGGCGGTGATTGCTTGGTTGCGAGTTGAACGATTGAGCCGGTGGTGTCATGTAAGGCTCGGTGTCGGGGTGTGGAGCTGTTCTCTGTGAAGGTTCCACTGGGAATATGTACTGTGGATTGTGTCTTGGGATGCTTTGGTTGCCCTGTGGCCAACCTTGCTGCTGCCTCATTAGCTTCCTTTGCTCGACTCTTCTGCGGTGGTCTGCATCGGACCTTGCATACTTTTCCATTTTAGTGTACAATTCTGCCAAAGTCCTCGGGGGTTCTCTGGATAGATGTGAGGCTAGCTGACTTGGTAGTAACCAGGGTTTTTTTCCCAACCGGACACCCCAAACCGGAGCACTCCGGTTCCAGTTTACCGGACCGGTTTGACCGGTTACCGGTAGAAACCGGTCAAATTCAAATTTGAATTCAAAAAACTCAGTTCAACCGGTTCGGACCGGCATACCGACCGGTTAGACCGGTTTACCGGCCGGTTTGACCGGTTTGAATTCAAATCTAAATTTAAAATCGCATGTGTAACCGGTTTGGACCGGTATACCGGCCGGTTAGACCGGTTTACCGGCCGGTTTGATCGGTTTACCAAGTGAGCCTTAATGGGCCGTCTCATTTTTTTCCTTTTCTTTTTTGTTTTAACTTTAAATGCCCTAAAAGTATGTTAAACGAACGATTTTTTAAGAAAATTTGACACCATTAGATTCGTCGCACCTTGAAGTATTTTTAGGAATTTTTTTGGGAATTTTTCATTTTTTTGAATTCAAATTTGAATTTTGAATTTGGGCCGGTTTGGTACCGGCCCAAACCGGAACCGGACCGGACCAGTTTGACCGGTAACCGGTCAAACCGGACCGGTTCCCACCGGTTAGGTGAACCCTGGTAGTAACCCGGTGATACACTTCTCTATTGCTGCTTTCTCAGAGAAATTTAGCGTCTGTGCTTTTTTCTGAACAAACCTTCGAAGGTAGTCAGGCAGTGGCTCCCGGTCCATCTGGAAGCACTGGAATTCTTCCACGGAGGTAGTGGATACTTTCTTGAAAACTTGGAAGTCTTGCCTCAGGCTCTCCTTGAGGTTGAACCAGCTTGTGATTGATAGTGGGGGAATGTACGAATACCATGTCGCAACAGGACCTTCGCAAGCCATGATGAATGATTTGGCCATGATGGGGTCGTCTCCTCCAGCCGAGGCTATTATTGCCTCGTAGGCCACGATGAACTGGGTTGGATCCACAGAGCCGTTGTACTTTGGCAGCTGTGTGGGTTTGTAGCCGAAAGGCCATGGGGTGAGTTGAAGTTGTGAGGATACTGGGGAGGTTGGATCGAAGGGGGAGTTTGATTGGTAATGCTGCTGTTGATGTGAGTTCGGATCATGGGAGTTTGACTTGGGGTTGGTGACAAGCTTCTATCTGACCCGCATCTTGTGCCTCGCAGGCCTTCTGGAGCTGCTCAACCTCAGATTGCATCCTTGCAAGCTTGCGTTTGGCCTCGGCCAGCTTCTTTGCTTGAGTTATCACTTGTTGTTGTGTTGCCAGCTGGGCGGTGAGGTTGGCCTTTTCCCTCTCGAGGGCCTTGAGCTTGAGAGCTGTTTGTGAATATTCATCTTCCTCCTCATGTTGTGTATCTTCATCTTCAGTGAACTCAGTATCTTGGTTGGCCAATGCAGCTTTGTTCTTCTCTTGGGCGGGAGGCTGTCCTCGGGCTTGTGTGCCTGCTCCGGTGGTTTGAGCGGTGGTTTGCTTTGGGGCGACAGCAGCTAGGAGGAGGTTGGAAGCTTCCGCTTCGGTGGTTGGGGCGGCCTTCTTCTTTGTGGGAGCCATTGGGATTGTTTCTCGAGCTGAAACATGGTGGGTGCCTCTGTTGGGGTCTCAGCACCCGAAGGTTACCTAAACCCCGAACAGACAAAGGAAATGAACAAGCAAAGTACTAAAAGACCTTCGGATAACTCGAGGTGAGCTTTTCCAATGATCAAAAAGTTGTTACAGTGTAGAAAACCGGGGGTATTTATACCCCCAACCTCCGCGGTACATTTACATTTTTGCCCATACATCTGGACCTTATATCAGCACTTTCGAGACCCTACCCTAGTCCTTTCACGCTTCGCGGCTGAAGAGTCGTTCACGTCACGTCAGCTCTCTCCGAGTCGTAATCAGCGCGCTTCTCCTAGTACTCCGGAGGTTCGCGGAGGCTTCGGGAATGATCCGCCTTCCGAGCCACGACTCGGCAATCCGAGTCCGGAGGTCTTTGGTGACCCTGATCCATTCTTGCAGGCACTGCAGTACCTTCGGGCGAACCCTTGAGAGGGAGTGACATCCTTGGAAAGGATCTTTTGACCTGCGCATCATCAGAAAGATCAGCAGACCACCCGAAGGTGGGTTAGTTGCAGCTGCCGTTGCATCTGTAACCTTCGAACACGTGTCCTCCGGAGATGGTGATCCCCAACAATTGTTTAACGCAAGTATAAAGTAATAAAACTTGGAGCGCATCATATATTACCATTTACCAGTGTAAATGCTGTGATGGTTGGACTATGAAGAACACAATATTTGGTTATTGTTTCTTTGACCACGGGATGCGGTGTTGCTAGGTCTCTCCATCTCCATGTACGGTCCCTGCTCTCAATTATATCGGGCAAGACACATGTTATTATGGAGCATCACTCTATCCTGTTTAATTCCAACATAGCTACGCTCACTGTTTCAGCACCCAGTCCACAACTCAGTAAAAAGCAACGCATTGTGAACAAAATTTGAAGTTCAGCAATAACAATTTCTCATAAATCCCTAGTGTGCTAGATCTTGTTGGAACTAATATTTGAAGTGCAATGGGCTACTTGTTATTGCATCCTGTACTCGTGTAGATCCCGCTTCTAGGAAACTACAGCCTTGGTCACCACAAAAATCATGGCGTTGTGCAGCCCGTTATAAAATACTGCATGATGAAGCTGCACCAACCACATACAAGAAAGGGATTTCAAAAACTCTGCACACTCTGCTTGTCGTCAGCATCAACCAATTCTTCTGTACGATCCAATTTCGACTTCTGCCTGAACTCTTGTTATGGACTGCCTGCCTTACGACCATCATATAGGTCACGTGGTGTATGGATCCTTTTAACTCGGCCAGTCATGTGAAACAATCATCTGATTAAAGCGCTAAGTTGTTGGTGATGCTATTATGCGGTTTCACTGCCTTTTGAAGTAGCTGGAGCAGTAGCACTCTTTTCAAGAGTTTTTGTTGTGGCATTTTCAGCTCCCGACGGCTCAGACTGCTTACGTTTGGATCTCCTAGTTGTCATCTTGATAAGATCATCTTTCTGCGGCGCCTTTTCTTTTGTTGAACCACTTGATTGCTGCTTGCTGTTGGATTCTGAATCCACATCAGGAAGCAAAGCTCGAGAACTTAGTCGAAGTTGACCCTTGTCATTTATCTGGTTCAGATAATCAAGAAGGCAAAACATTCAGAAAGGGATCATATCATGTGCTCAGATAGTTTAACAGATGGCAATTCCGGAGGTAGGGATTGTATCATTAGCAGTTTTGCATTGCCTACAACCTAGAGAACAGCTAAGATCACCTTTATTTGCACTTCGAATTAGGAAAGATAACAAATATAAACCACCCCAATCCCTGTTGAATTTAAAAAGAGCTGCCAACCTCAATAAGCTTGACATCTATGCGATCACCAACTTTAAAAGCCTGCACAACATGCAGTGGATTGGATTACTTAAACAAGCAGAGGGGGATGTGGATTCGAAGCAAATGAAACAAGTTCATGATGTTTCCTCACATCCTCAGCCTTGGCCAACCAACCCGAACTTAACTCACTGATATGACATAGACCCTGCACATTGAGTTGAGTAAAATAAATTATGGCAGCAAGACTATCAAAACTAAACTGAAACAAACTTTCAGGAGAACATCCCAATCTTTTGTGAATTATATACATGTGATAATTATGTCAAAATGCTGGAACTAATATGTTAATTTTTAACATCTGCCCACCTCCCGCCCTGGAGCAATTTCAACAAAGGCACCATACGGAGCTATTGATTTGATCTCACAATTCCTGGAAAATCAGTTTCCAAGAAGTGAGTGTTAATTCGTAACCTAGAGAAATGGTTAGGAGAAAGCAAGCAGGGTAATTAATTGAACAAGAGATAAGAGACATATTTTGAGAAAAATACTGTACATAAAATCCAAGGGGATAAACGTTGATACCTATAAATTTCTCCAACTTTTGGAACCATGGTAAGGTTAGCTATTATAGTTTTTGACTTCTCTAAGCTTGATAAGTCCCTTGCTGTAATTTTTACCTGCCACAAGCATTTGTCAGTATTTTAAGAAGGCTAACAGGCAAGTATCACTAAGTTCTCCGTACCATGCCATCATCTCCCGTATCAATAGCATCTACTCCAGTCTCCTCAATTATGCTTTTTATTGTCTTTCCACCAGAACCAATTATTAAGTTCACCTTGTTAGGTTTGACCTTGAAGATCAATTGTAATAAAAACATGTTAGAAAGTACAGTTACAAGATAGCATTCGTAGTGTATATACTTCATGAAAAAATACTAACCTTCATGACATGAATTAAGGGAGCATGTCGAGATAGTGCTTTTGATGGTGGAGGCGAAGATTTTGACATTTCATCTGAGGAAGATAAGCAGAATGTAAAATCAGATGGGAGGAAGATCTATGCAAGAGAAAAACGCAGAAAACGACAGTTTCAACATATGAGTATTCTATGAAACAGAGAGGAGGTGGTTATTATTGTTGGCCATTCAAGGATAACATTAATTGAAGGAAAGTAGGATGCGTATAATACGGTTGATGTATTGCATTGAGTCTCTGGAGCGAATATATAGGAGTACATGGCTTGGAGGGCAAGTAGCCTCTCCTAGAGATAAGGAAGGTTATCCCGGGATTACAATCAATCCTAAACTAACCATATCCGGAGTTGCCTAATATACTCTAACATCCCCCCGCAGTCGTAGCGGTAGCAACACGAACGGTCAGACTGGAGAACAATGGAGACGTATCCCCCCTGCAGTCGGAACGCCGGTGCGAAAGCTTTGACTGGAGACTCATACATATGATAGCCCTTTAGTGCCGTAGTAGCCGAAGTCGAGTTGGACGTGGTCGAAGCCGTGGAGGGGGCGTGGGTCGAAGCGTCGTCGAGGTGCTCGAGGACACAAACTCAGCAGCTTCTGGCCGAAGATAGCAGTAGGACGGTGCGGCGGATGACGATGGTAGACGGCGCGGTTTGCGACTTAGGTCACGCTCAGGACAGGGGTGGCGACGACGCAGGTTGCAGCAAGTGTCGCGCTCAGATCAGGGGTGGCGACAACGTCTTCCTTCAGGAACATCAGCGGCGATGTCCGCGCGAGAACGGCTGGAGGCGCGGAGGCGGATCGAGCGCCTGCTTTTCGAAGACCGGCGGCGAGTGGCGCCACCACCTGAAAAGGCGACGACACCGGTAGGGTGGCTTGATCACGAACGTCGTCGCTGCAGCCTGGAAGGGCTCAGCGACAACCTCATCCTTCGGGGGTGTCGACGATGAAGCGGCGACAAACGGCAGGGCGACGCAAACCCGATCTCTGATCAGGAAAAAAAAGAATAGCAGCAGAGGACCGCGGGTACAATCTCGGGTGCACATACTGTTTCCCTCCCCTCCCTTATCTCTTCCCGAGCGTGGTGAGCCACGTGCACGGGAAAAAAAAAAGAAAGGGCGGAGAGAGGAGCCTGCAGGTGCAATCCGAGCGGCGCCTCTGTTCGGCGATGGCGCCGAGCACAGGGCCGGTGAGGGGAGGGCGGAGGCCCCCACGGCGCTGCAACCCGCCGGCGACGACGGTGGAGCGGCGCGAGGGCGTGGCGAGGAATCCCCGCAGAGACCCGTCCAGTGGTGGATCTCGTCGTGAGCGGCGGACGTATGAAGACGGCGCGACGACGTGGCTCGACCTCATGCCCCCCGGTGGTGCGGCAGCACAGCGCCGCCACATGCTTCCTCCGCTGCTGCGCGACCGCGCCCGAGGCATCTGTGGTCGCGGCACAGGAGGAGAAGGGCGGCGCTAGGCCAGATGCGCGCGGGAGGGGGGGCAACGGGGACGTTGGAGCCAGCCCGACAAGATCCGGGCGACCATCGGAGGTGAGTCCCTCTGCTGCTTGACACGACGGATTAGAGGGATCCGCCGGGCATCCTACGAGGGCGCTGCCCCCGGCGGAGATCGATCTCCCCGGGGGCGGCGCGGGTTGCAGCGGATGCGGCGGCGCGGCTAGGGTTAGGATCTCGTAACCTAGGCGTCTGATGCCATGAAAGAAAGGTAGGATGCGTATAATACGGTCGATGTATTGCATTGAGTCTCTGGGGCGAATATATAGGAGTACATGGCTTGGAGGGCAAGTAGCCTCTCCTAGAGATAAGGAAGGTTATCCCGGGATTACAATCAATCCTAAACTAACCATATCCGGAGTTGACTAATATACTCTAACATTAATATTAAGAAGAGTTCCAAACATCTTGTGGCAAAATCGTTCAGTAGTGACACTAGTGACAAATTTAGTGGGGCTGAAAATGATGTCATGAAAATTGATCAATTCAATAATTAGCATGATGTACCAGCACAAAAGACAGCAGCTACTGCATAAGTGCATGCCCTATTTTACATGCTGTATACTAATGCAAAACAGTGAAATTCTTATCTATAACAAGCATGAATAGGTCAACGTTTTTGTTTTTGTTTTTTTTCTGAAAATGCTGAAAATGTTTCGAAATGGGCTCAAAACTGAACAACAGCAGTTGCTATGCTTTCATATTCCTTCCTTTTCATTTTAACCTAAAGCTTAGTTATGAATTATGATGTATCAATTATCACAGATTTTTAGATAGCTACGGTGAGCACACTGAAATGTAATAAATGTTGATGTCTAATTTAGCACAGGCTTACTCAGAATATGCTTTCTACCATCCCTTGCTTGAAGGAGTGCTTGTTCCATCACAGGTAGAGTTATCCCCACCACCTGCCACAACAAATTTTCCAAACAGCTAACTTAAGCACTGTAGCAATGCCTCATAACAGTAAGCTAAATGAAAAATGCTTGCATATCTACATAGTCATATAACCTTGATGTCCATCTGGAATGCAGTTATACCACTTTCATTACCAGCAACCTGCAACAAGAGTTGATTGGTAAGAAGACTGAAATATGCAAGCAGCACCATACTAACCTTGCTAACGCATTTCCAAAGACCAAATTCAGAATACAATACAAGACACACCTTCAGATCCATGTCACCAGAGGCATCTTCAGCTCCAGTAATATCAGAAAGTATAAGTGGGCTGCCATCTCCACCAAATTCTTGTGTATCAAGAACCAAGCCCATTGCTATTCCAGCAACAGGAAACTTTATTGGAACCCCAGCATCTTGAAGTGCTAAACAACCTCCGCAAACAGAAGCCATGCTGGTGATGTATCAGAGAAAAAATAATAAGCAATTGAAGAGAGTAATCAAAAGCACATTTGTCAACTGTAAGGGACAAAGAAAAAGGCCGCTTGTTAAATGTGTGAGAAACATTGGTGAACGTTCAGGCAAATCTGGACCTAGGACCTTTATTTTGTCTCAAAGCCAAGGAATGTTAATTTTTGCAGGGTAGCAGAATCTATATATGTAACTCCCAAGCAGACATCAGGTAACAGAACATAAAGAAGTAAAATAAAAGGCTGTGCCAACTCTCAAATGGTTCAGCAATTTAGGAGTGCAGAATTTTCTCTTGCCAGAAGAAACAAACAAATTTATGCAAGCTAGCAAACCGAAGAATAAGAGTACCTGGATGAGCCATTACTTTCAGTGATAGTACTCTCGACACGAATAGTGTAAGGAAAGTCCTCTTCTGGTGGTAAAATTGGTTCCAGTGCCCTTTCTGCAAGCATCCCATGTCCAATCTCTCTCCTACTAGGTGCTCCAATTCGACCAACTTCACCAACACATGATGGAGGAAATGAGTACTGCAGTATGTCACAGAAATTAGTTGGCAATGCAGAGTAATCTTATTATCTAACTTCGTTGAAAACAAAACTTCAAGCTAGAAAATGGGACACTATTTAGGACTGTTTCACAAGTTAACAATAAAAATAGTAAGCATGTAAGCCTTTAAAAATAACTTCACAAGGTGATCCTCAAAGGTCAATAAAGAGCTTGGATAGATACTCGTAGACACCCTGATCATGATAAAATCTCAAGGGCGTACCCAGTGCCGTAGGCTTCCCGCACTGTGCGGGGTCTGGAGAAGGGTTGTCTTTAAGCCCCAAGCCTTACCCACACAAATGTGCAGAGGCTGGGGCTCGAACCCGGGACCTTCCGGTTACAGACGGTAGGCTCTACCGCTGCACCAGGCCCGCCCTTCATGATAAAATCTCAACGACAACTAAATATAGAATAGCATTCACACACAGATGACAATTAAATAGAAGATAGCATCTTGACAGCTCATATTTGCTTGCAATCTACAAATGAATTTAGCTCAGGTTCAATGCCATCAGTGAAAATGGAAGCAGCAACAAGGTAAGATGTGATCCTATCAACTGTATATACCAGTCCACATGTTTCCCTTAGATAACAAATGTTAAATGGTGCTAATATATGATGGCCCATCACTTGCTACCCATTCTATTCTCACATATCTTGTTCAGAAATATGGATCTAAAAAAGGACTAGCCCAAAGATTTCTCAATGAATAAAACTATCCAAAAATAAAATATAACAAATGAGAAACATAGTAGGTGGGAATTGCCTAGCAGGAATGCAGGATGATGTAGCATTCATTCGCGTACCTGAAGATAGAAGCTCTTTGAATCCTCGGTGTCTACAAGGTTGTCAATTCGCTGTGCCATTTGATAGCCACCTAACGTCACTACAGCCAGTGACTGCATGATTGAACAAAACAAAAAGGTGAAAAAAAGAATGATAAAGGAAGCAAATCTTAGTGCATTTGACTTGAGTTGAAACAGCATATCTATTAATAAACCAGCAGAAAGTATACAGCTTTAAAATACAGTTACTAGATGCACTATCTATTTATTAGAAACAAAGTCCTCAAAATAAAATGCATCAGCTAAAGTTGTAGGAGTTAATGATTGAGAAAATATTAGCTCTTACGGATGAAGCGCATACGAATAGAACGTACCAAACTTCTAAAAAAAGCATAAGGTATTGAACAGATAGCAAGACCGGCAAAAGCAGCATATGACAAATAAATTATAAGACCAGGTTATACTCTGCAAAATCAGAAATGACAGTTCAAAACATTCTCAAATAAGGTGTATTACCTTACCTGTGTTTCCCCCCTCGTGAACAGAGCACTACCATGTGCTCGTGGAAGCAACCCACATTGAGAATTAATGGGTCGAAGTTCCCAAGGGCTCCGTCCATCGCTTCGCTTTCCGCCCTGAAATTGAGACATTGATATTCAGTACCAAAATTTTCTTGTTCGACCAAATGAAAAGTCCCAAGAAACTGTGGTTACCAACAGAATGATATACTCCCTCCATTCTCTTTTGATAGTCCTATTTTAAAAAACATACATGTTCACAAATGATAGTCCTATTTGCTATTGACATAGGCTATAACAATAAATACCACTAGTAACGAGGAGTTCCCAATAATAACATTGGAGGACCAACTAAAATGTTTGTGTTGCATTTATTATATGATAAGGTTGTTTTCCTTGGTCATTGTGTCAAGGTGGAAAGAAAGAGAATGGAGGGAGTATCTCACTAGAAGTTCATTAGTGAAAAAGAAAGTCGCAACAGACAACATTACTTCTAAAATACAACTATAATTTTTAAAGCTACGTTGAAGAACAAAGGCATGCATGACAGATATTGCCGCACATACCACAGTGCTACATGATGCGGGCACCCCTTTTCTGAACTCTATAGTCTACATTGGTTTCACTACTAGGTACTAACCTGTTTCACCAAAGTGCATATAGGTATAAAAAAAAAGATCTTTTGTGGCAAGAACTAGAAAAGTTCATCTGATATTTCTTAGTTTTTACACAGCTGCGATCAAATATTTATGCTGCACAAATGGAGATATTGCAAATCCATGATGACTGATGATAGTTGATTATCAAGACTGCAATGCACCCCAACATTGCAAATCAGAAGTCAAGTATGCGCATGAAAGTTAAATCTCTAACAAGTTTTTTTAAGCAGAAAAAAACTCTTAACATGTTGACACAATAGATTACAGGAAGCATCCTGCTAAGCTCACATAAGCAAGCGAAGAAAATCTTCATGTGATAAGGGCGACCAATACCTCTACAATGCGTCGTCGTAAATATTTAGATGAAACTTCCTTGAAGACTAGCTTGACATCAACTTCTGCAAATAGCTATATAGAAGAAACAGTGGAAATCAGTATAAAATGCCATCTGATAATAGATATGAGGTGTTAGATTAAAAAGTCAAGCAAAGCAGGAAAAAACAGGGAAAAAAACAAAGTCTACTTATGTTAGAAATTCGATAGAGTTCCTAAAAAACCTTACGAGACAAAAACAAAGGCTTATCTAAAGATACTATATCCAACATTTTAAAGAAGCATTTACATAAACCACATCTTTAGCAAAGACAAAACAATAACCATCACCTGACGAGGGGGCTTCCTTGAAACTGGCTTGATGTGAACATCACCTTCATCTACTTCTCCATCTACTATAACTTCATCCTCATCTTCGTCCTCAACAATATCATCCAAACTTTCAGTGACTCCTAATGAGCTATCTTTGGAAACATACCCTTGTTCAGAAAGTATAGTTATAACTTTATCCTCCAATGCTGAAAGAGCTTTCCTTCTGGGAATCTTTCCTTTTATTTGTAATGCCTTAACCAACTCATCTCCAGAAATATCCTGAACAACATTAGCAGTTTAAATCAGCAACCCGATCAAAAAGATGTAAAGCAGATTAACTCTTCGTTCCTATGACATGGGCAATGCCTATAGGAAATATACACTTGAAAGAAAAATGGTGTTGCATAGCTACTGTTTTCAACTTAAAAATTACAGGCTCCTGAAGTTGCACTGTCAATGATTAAACAAGGAAATGGTCAGCTGGGTTCATTAACTTTTTATGATTTACAAGACTGCCCAACTGTCCACATGAAAGAAGAATATGCAGAACAGTAATACTATTTATGCTAAGGAGTGGTAACTGGAACAAGCATATCAAGCAAATGAAAACCATAAAACAAATAGGAACTAAGAAAAAGGGAGGATACAGCATTATAGTCACTTCGCCACAATTCTAGACAGTTCAGTTATTGTTTATCTACAAACAAGCCTATTAGGTACTTGTAGTTGCAACTATCAAATTAAAAGATTGAACAGTTGGTAAAACAAAGAGCTGTAGTATGTTCATACTTCAACGTGCCTGTAGAGTTCAGGAGGCGGGAAGTTTATGGCATCAACCATCTTCTTTTTTCCACAGTTCTGGACAAGAACATCAATTGCTTTGCAGATTTCTCGAATTGCAACCTGATTTCTAGATATGTCAGAATCACAAAAGGATGTGTAGACCAGGACAGAATTTGTGTTTCAGACTATCAGGTGTACGGAGCTAGCATTTATGTAAGAACTGGAATAACAAGAGGTAAGAAATAAACAATTACTGGCAGATAGCAGCTCTTCTTAAAGCAACTCTATAAATGAGAGAAGTTCTGGATCTTAACAAATTCGGAAAAGCAAAAAGGGGGGAGAGGGGGGGGGAGCGTAAACTTTAACAATTTTGGGTTGCTTGTGCTGGGTACTAAGAGAAGTAATATAGCAGCTGAAAAAAATTACAAAATAACAAGCTAAAATCTCTACCGTTAAGAACAACAAGAATACATTGATAAACAATATGAGGAAACAGATAAATCTATTATTTGCGCAAAGATTTGAGTAATCGATTGTAGATTAAAGTGATATGTGCTATCATCTTGCTATATTTAAGCACTTCCAAGGAATTTCGCTACCTTAGGACAGTTAGAGTTACTGCCGCCATTTATCGGGGCTTCCATTCAAAGCTTTACAAATATTATCCCATGGATTTATCGGTGCTACACTTTTTTTCTTGGCGGGAACAGCTTGTAATAGAGTGTGTCTTGTTTATCTCGAAGAACTGGGGGGGTAGATTAAAGTGATATGTGCTATCATCTTGCTATATTTAAGCATTTCTTTCATACTTACATTATGGAGCAATTTAAGTGTTAGGTTCTATCTGAAAGCATATCTTATTGGTAAGACATAAGCTAACCTGCCCAGCCTCCACAGCTTCAAGCAGCTTCTCCTCAGTCAGAAAATCACAGTAGCCCTATGAAAGACTAATCAGAAATCAAGAGATAACCGTAACCTCAATTATAAAAGGCATGAATAGTAATCCTAGGAAAATAATCAAGATAGTTGAGCTGATTTGAAGACTATCAACTTGGTTTAGCACATGAACCTAAACCATAACTACTTTATAACAAAAGAAAGGCAGAGTAACAAAATACAACAAGTATAAATAAGATGAGAAGCTGCTCATATTTGCCTAAAGAAGCTAATAAGCTATGTAGAACACCAGAACATCGATCAGCCAAAAGGTATGGCAATCAAAAAATTAAATATTTTTACTTTGATCAGATCAACCATCACCTTAAAGCATAAATTTTTTTGGTTATCACAAATGCATAAGCCTCTGTTGTAATTGTTCTAGTTCTAGTGCAGTACGGGTAAAATGTGAAATACTAAGGAAGCATGCAGAAAGCATCAACAAACACAGATTCAATTCATGGAGATTGCTACCAATTTTCTATCCAGATTAATTCCTATTTGCATCCTAGTTGAACTTATTTGGTACAGAAATTTCTGCCACGGTGCCACCAACCAAACAAGCCCCGATACAGATGCTGGAAGGATAAAATAAGAGAGTGAAGCTTACACCTAGAATGACATGTTTCTAAATTGATGGTAAATGAATGGATAGTGTCAGTTTCTCATATCCAAAGTTAAAACCTGTTGCTAAACACAAAGTGAGGATATATACTGCTACATACAAGTATCACATGCGAAGATTTTTCATAAGAGAAAAAAAATGTTGGGAATAGGGTGGAGCACGTATGCAACCAAAGCTTCAGTACTAACCTCAATCATCAATATGGCACTATCAGTTCCAGCCATCATCAAATCCAACTCTGAATTCTCCATTTGTTCAGTAGTTGGGTTAATAACAAACTGGCCATTAATCAGGCCAATTCTTACTCCAGCAATTGTTTGTTTATTTGGAATTTCAGAGAGGGCCCTGCAGTGAAAGATTTGAGGTAAATTGGAGATAAAGCGCCATTTAAACTTGCACAAAAAAAAAGAATAGATCATTATGATATTTTTCATTAGACCTACACGGCTATACCAGCAGCTGTGATAGCCAAGCAATCCGGAGAGTGAATGCCATCGTAACTGAAGACCTGTAGTAGTCAGATTATCTCATCTTATCGAGTCATTGATGGAGGTCATCATGAAACAACATCAAGGAATAGGTAGAAAGTACAATAGCAAATATGATGGCTGAAGCTGGCCCGTGAGCAACAAAGATGCCAATAGAAATATTGAGTTGCATGCACCGACCAGTTCAACCCAAAAACTTAAGCTGATGGGGAGAGGTGGGAAATTCACTTATATTCCAACACTCCCCCTCACGTGGAGGCTCCCTCAGGCCTCAAACGTGGAATAGGAGCGAGCAACAATTATTTTATTTAATTGCGCTAACCAGGATTCGAACTCGAGACCTCTGGCTTTGATACCATATTGAGTTGCATGCACCGACCAGTTCAACCCAAAAACTTAAGCTGATGGGGAGAGGTGGGCAATTCACTTATATTCCAACAAGAAAAGGTAGGCAACCATGGCTTACCATGTAAGATTGTGTATGATGCGTGGGATATATTGCATTGAGCCTCTAGGGCGAATATATAGGAGTACATGGCTTGGAGGGCAAGTAGCCTCTCTAAAGATAAGGAAGGTTATCCCAGGATTATAATCAATCCTAAACTAACCATATCCGGAGTTACCTAATATACTCTAACAGCAAAGGTGGGTTCATATTTCTTTTGTTTGTTGCCTAAAAAAACAATAACAGGAACAGATCATAAAGCTTTTGATAAGGGAACAACCAAAACAATTGTACTTGCGAACAAGAATCATCACAACTGAAGCTATGTCATGCCTAGCTTCTACTAAAAGGCTCTGTATAGGTCAGCTTGCATAAATAACCATAGAACAGCCATCTAAATGAAGATTGCAGATAAGAAGTATACAGCATGTCAGTTTCAAAAGTAGGAACAATAGCCTTTCAGTTTAAGTCAGATCTTATGGTTAAAGTTTCTGCTTTTTTCAACATGATTACAAATAACAGGTATTTCAGCTTTAAAGGTTCAATTGTGAATGGGATTGCCCAAGTTATGAATCCAGAATCCGAGCTACATGATGTTATGCATAAATTGGCCATGAATGAGAAAAGTACAATACTAAAGTTGCCACCATTTCTACTTTGTAGTAATGTGAGATTACTGCAGGAAGTTGATGATATTTAGGAAATACTAAGACAAGTTACAATGAAAGGAAAGAAAATATGGAACTGATAATGATCTACTCATATAGCTCTAGCACATGTTGCAGGAACATACGACCAAACTCAGGCAATATCAATGCAAGACTTTTAAAGATTACCCAGGATAGAATCTGAGTTTCATAGTAGAAACCATTGGGCATAGTAGGTCGCAGGGGCCTGTCTATCAATCTGCATACTAAAACCTGCAATGGGAGCAAGAAAGAAATTATAATAACCTAACAAACATAATAGTTCAATAAATTATAAGTTCTTATAGTAAACCTCATGATCTTTTGCCTTGCCTTCTCGTTTGAAGAAACCACCACTGGAACAGTTAAAATATAGAATAAGATTGCATAAAATACAAAAACTGAGGGTGGAAAATGACAAGGATGCCAACACCAGTCTTAAGTTTCTGTACCTAGTTCTTCCAGCAGCTGAAAGGCGCTCTTGATAGTGAACCGATAAAGGGAAAAAGTCTGAAGGATCATTTGGAGTATCGGACAGACAAACAGAACAGTAGAGAACCTGACAGCACAGTTTGAGGTTCCAGTTAGATATAGAAACTTCTACAAGTCAAAATAATGAGATTAAAAATATTTGGCATGCTTCAGTCCTCATTGATTGAACAGGAAAATAGCTATGGATAAATAAAATTCAGACTACAACCTCCTGTAGAAATTGGGGAAAAGGAAAAATTATGCTATGCTCGGACAGCATGCTGTCCTCCAGAATAGGAGAAGAATCATGGTCAGACCAGTCAATTTGGCTGCCATACACATAGTAACATTATACATCAAGGATAGTGGCTAAGTCATGGCACATTGTATAACAAGCTTCCACCCCTATATTAGATTTGAAGAATTACTAAAAACATTCAGATGTTGTGCTCCAAAGAGGAATTCCGAGAATTTTACCAGATAATTGAGTACACCTAAGCATGATGGTAAAATTTCTTAAGAAAGATATCTAGTAGGCTGGAGATACTAAATTCTGACGACTTACTGTTTCACCATCAGTGACCATTACAGAAGCGCTCGCTTGCCTCCCGATGTGGCCCGTTTCCACCAGTATCTGAGAAACAAAAATGCAAGACATTTCAGTGCTCACGCTGTGTCATAAATCAACCGAAACCCATGATGAGGAGCAACAAAAAACTTCAATGTGCCTATGCAGTTGACATGGGCGCACAACCAGGCATTGCTGGTGCTCCACACTTTTGATAACAAAAGGAGTAAAACCACACTCAGAGTTGCACGTGCGAACCCAGCAACTACGAGTGCCACAATGCACTGCGCATGGCCGCACAGCGACACAACCGCTGCGATTCGCGACGCCTGGACAGAGCACCGCGCCACAGTACAGAGGTCGGGGGGGAACTTGCAGTTCATCGGCGCTCACCTCGCGGTCGCCGACGGGGATCCTCACGGAGAACTTGGCCGGGCCGGAGCTGCTCGCCTCCTCCGCGACGGCGGCGGAGGCCCTGGAGACCCCATGCCTCTGCGGCGGCGCCCTCCTCCGCGCGCGGCGCGAGCACGCGGCGCGGGCGTGGAGCGGCGGCGCGGGGTGCTGCGGGAGCGCGAACGCGAGGTGGAGGCGGTGCGGCGGCGGCGCCGGGAGGAGGAGGTGGAGCGCGGCGGGGCCCGCGAGCATCTCGAGCGCGGAGGTGGAGGAGGAGGCGCGACGGCGAGCGCGGGGGGAGTGAGGGGAAGGGGGCGGGATACGAGAGGGTGGCGACGCGCCCTCGAACCTTATCACTTTTCTCCGCCTTCGTTTTTGCCTTCCGCCGCGTGGGGTTTTGAATCGCGAGACTCCGGGGTTTTGGATGCTACCATTCGAAATTAGGGTAGGGGTTTTAAGGCGTGTTTGGTTTGCCGCCTACGGCGCCGCACCGCGCCACACCTTCCGCGCCGCAGGTGTGGCGGCCGAATCGGCCGCCGCGCCTTAGGCGCGGTGCGGCGCCGTAGGCGGCAAAGCAAACAGACCCTTAAACCTGCTACTCGCTCCGTCTACTGAACAATGCAATTTTTATTTTTTTAATAAGTCAAACATTTTAACTAAAACTATATAAAAAGTAATGAAACTCATAATGCAAAGTAAGTACCATTATATTAGTTACAGAATATATTTCATAATAAATTTATTTGAGATATAAGCGCTAATATTATTTATTATGAGTTTTGTTAAATTTGAATTAGTTTGATCGGCACAGATTCTATAATTGTATTCTTTTATGGACGGAGAAATTAGGGCGGTAGAAGAATATTGAGATTGGTAGTAACAAATAACATGATGAAGATTACAAATGATACCAGCAACAAAAGTAGTGGAGATTTCATCTTAAGGTTGCATCGTGCTGGTTTCAGAGCTTAATAGTTTTGTGTGTTTTAAAAAGAGTAAAAATATTAATCCCTCTATCCCATAAACACTATTTGTTTAGAAGTGAAGAATGATCACATTACTCCTAACTAACTATAGCGGTTTGCGATTAAAGACCTCACTGTTTATTTGGTTCTTTTGATCCTCAATAAATGAAAAGTAACATCTACGTAACTATTTGATTGTCTCTGTATCTAGGGGCATAGTCAGGATTTGGATATAGGGGGCCAAACGGTCATGGGGACGAGTGACAAAAATATGACATGATACATACACAAGTACATATACTAACTCAAATAGAGCATTATTAATAAGTAAATCCGCACGAATTGCAGCATACAATTGTCTACTAATTAGCTCTCAGAGATAACAAAAGATGGCAATTAATACATTTTATTAGGAAGTACTAGTGGTGATACGGGAGCATGGGGGGCAGGCCCCTGCATGCGCCCCTGGCTCCGCCCCTGTCTATACCCTTCTCTGTGCATTTATTTTTTTATTTTGATATTGTTATAATCAGATGGATTTTATTATAATCAAAATAAACAGTTTTTGTTGGACAAAATTTGATGACTAAACGAACAATCTTTGTGAAACGAAGGGAGTACATGTTTATCTCATAAAAGATGTACCAGTTTACTTGAGGTTACCTAATTTTATCCGTGAGTATAGAGAATCGTTCAAATTACCATTGATAAAGGTTTTTTCTTAGTAATATAAGATAGTACTTTATCGAGTTCATCTTGTCTGTCATTGTACGTTAACCTTTTTGAACGTCTAGCTCTTCACCATGCTATTATAATAAACACAATATGTGCGGTCGTTGCTCTTGTTAGAGACTTTGATTGATAGTGGCTGCTTGCACGGTTTTCCAATATGCTCCAAATTTAAATCCACTCTAATCCATAAATGAGTTATCCATATACTGTAAAACCTGTATGATCATTTGTGAAATCATCCAATAATCTATCTCCTGTCAATCCAATGGATTCTAACTTCCCTAACGGGATTTTGGATCCTCTCATTTTGAATTGAAATCTACTTAATAAATTAGGCTATTTAGTTTAGATTTTGATATCCCACCACTTTCAAAATTTTAGATATAACCCTATTCTAAACTAATAGGATGGGAGATAGAAATTGATTCTAGACACCACCAAACTATATTTATATTCCGTAACTTATAACACGCTCTTTAGTTTACTCATCTATGAGATAGCGAATTGACCACTTACTGTTAAAAACAAATTAGATTTCCACACAAATTAACTGAGCACCAGTGGTCTAGTGGTAGAATAGTACTCTCCCGGCTGGTGCATTTTTTCCTCGTTTTGTTTCTTTTTCTATGCCCTCTTTTGTTATTTCCCACCTTTTTTGTAGTAGAATAGATTTCAAGCATTCACGTATGCATACCCATGTACATCTTCCCTACGATTTCAAGCAGAGCTGAACATCTAGTAATTCGAGTGTAGCCAAGCACAGGGTTTGAAAATCTCCCTATAAAGGGTTCAGACTGACAAAACATCATCAGAACGCATGTTCAGAATTCAGATACGCTGCGACTTCGGTAGCATCCAGAATTCTTGTAACAGTACACTTTTTTTCCCCTGCAGTTTTTTCCGGTTCACGCATCAGCATGTTAGCAGAAGGAAGAGTTGCACCTGCTTTATTATTAGTCATTAAAGTTTCGTTTTTGAAGTAACTTTCAGCACTTAACTCTTCTGATTTAGAGTTAAAGTGTCAGGGCTTCCTCCATGCTGAAAAGGAGATCAGATACAGCACTCTCCCTGCTCACCACACACGGTAGCTGAGAGAAGGAGATCAGCTCAAGATCACTAGAGGCTACACCATCAGGCTACATTCATGATCCATGCTTTATGTGCAGAAGATCACATTTTCACCCCCAAAGCATCCATGAATTGGTTTAACCCATTGGCATAATAATGCCGTTGTCTCGGTCCAGCGGATTGGTTTTCCTGCTTCATTGTGCGGTGTGCCCAGCAAGGGCTGCAAGGCTCGCCAAGCTCATTCGCCGTACGCACACGGCACGCCGTCTGCTGCTATGCTATGCGTGCTCGGCTCCCTACGGCTCTACCACCCGTCGACTCCGTTCAGCATCGCCGCGAGGAACAGGTCATCTTTGAAAACTTTTTTTTTGAAGGGGGTCATCTTTGAAAACTTGGTTATATGTTTGAGAAATATAAAATGTTCATCGTCAACCACAACGTATCTTATTTAAGGTAAAGACTTTACTACAACCGGCCGTACGATTGTGCAATTGTATGGCCTCTTCCATCCACCATCTGTGTTTCATCCAACGGCACGAACACCACATGCACGCCTCGCTCACGCGCGCGCAGATGACAGGGTGGCCCCACGTTAGAGCGGTGGACAATTTTATTCAGAACATTCGAAACCGCGCCTGTTCATTTCGTTCCCCTCCTCTCTCTTCGTTCCCGTCGACCTCTGGCGATCCCACAGCCAACTCCCATGGCACCCAGCTGAATCCGGCCATCACACCCTGACGAGGTGAATGCTTCTCAACACCCTAGCCCCAAAACTCGACCTGGCTGTCCCCCCTGCTATTTCTTCTGATGTGCTCTATTTTCGGTTGTTTTTTTTCATCGATTCACTGACCAACTACGAGGAGGTTGGGGATCCCCTCTCTTTTGAATCGCAGATCAGATCAAGTCGAGCATCCTATCCCACGTGCACATCTACCCCCCCCCCTCTGTTTTTCTGATGTGCTCTAGTTTTTTTGTCGATTTTTTCATCAGTGCGGGTCGGGAGGCTGGATCTCCGTGTGGTGGCTTACGCGCATTTATTTGGGAAGTGCAGATCCAGGCCATGGTAAGCCATCTCTCCACACACCCCTCCCTCCTCGTCCTGCAGGGGATCCCCTTTTCTGTGTGCTCCAATCTAGGGATTCGATTTTGGGGTGTTTTTCAAGTGGCATTTGATTTTGGAGATGGGTGTGGAGTAGGATTTTTCTCGCATGCTCATCACCGTTTTCATGTCCTTTTCATGTTTCGCAGTGTCCAGAACTGCACGCCGCTGGGGATCTTGGGTAACGCCAGGGTGCTGGGAAATTGCAGGTGAGCTGCTCTCTCCCATACACACCCCCTAATCATCTTCATATATGTGATGCGTGTCCTGCTAGCAGACAGATCTGTGCACGTGCTTTATGCCCGTAAACACATTTTATGTAGCTGTAGTTTTTGGATGAGTTAGTTGTTTAGCTGCTTAGTTTTTGGAGATGTAGTTTAGCTGTTTTTACACCTCTACTCAACAACTCTTTTTTGTCAACTGCATAGTAAGCAATTTTTTTCAGTTAACCAGGCATTAAGATGATCCTAGATAGGCAATAATACTTTACTTATCAAGCAAAGTACCATCTCAATTTAGGGTCTCAACTTAGACTTTCGAGCATATGCTGTGCATTTCAAATGTGCTGGGCATTTTTTGGATTCAGTTGAGTGGGTGGGGGGATGTTCGATGGAAGCCAATATCGGGGGGGGGGGCATATGCGGGCCGGAAGCACATGCTCTGATTAGCAATGCTTTTTTGGAACATTTTTCCACACTGCATTTTAAGCAACTTTTTTCAGTTCACTGGGCATTAATATGATGCTAGATAGGCAATAATACTCTACTAATTAGGCAAAGTACCATTTCAAATTAGGGTCTCAAATTTAGGTTGTCAAGCCTATGCTGTGCACTCCATATGTGCTGCGTATTTTTTTCGGATTCAGTTCGGGGATGGGTGATGTTGGCTGGAAGCACATATTAGGGGGGCATATGCGGGCTGGAAAGCATGTGCTCTAATTAGTAGTGTTTTTGAAATATTTTTCACACTGCATACTGAGTAATTTTATTTAGTTAACCAGGCATTAATATGATCCTAGATAGGCAGTAATAGTCTACTAATCAGGCATCTCAAACATCTTAATTTTTTCCTCAATTTTTTTCTGCAGCAGCTCTTTTTCATGCATATTTGTCACAATGCCGAGAGGACAGAAGCAAAAAACAGCGCCCCCCTTCTTCTCATACGGCGGTATGGCCCCAATCACCAAACTATGTGATTTTTTTCTTATCTTTTTTGGCAACTCGTCCTAGCATCATGTCTTAACTGTAAACAATACCTATCAGTTCTTCCTTAAATACTGATAGCACGCCCTGCTTTTTTTTGTTGCTAACAACCCAGGCACAGGGCATCGCCTGCTAGGCTTGTCAAGCTGTACAAAACCATGTCTTCTAATCAGATGAGATGAAGATGATATGTGATGTGGAATTCGGCGGGCTGCTGAAGATCTCTTGCGAAACAATGCAGCGGATCTCGCTAACTGGTTTTTCTTTGACTGTTTTGATGCTGAGTCCTCAGAGCTTGTGCTTCATGGAAGGGGTGGGATCTCTGTTACAGCAGAAGCTGTCGCTGACATACTGGGCTTACCAAACAAGGGCGGCGAAGTGAAATACGAGCTTGATTTGGAAGCTGTTAACTTTATACTCTGTACAAAATTGTCCATGGCACAGCACCCAAAATTGAAGCAATTATGGAAAAGGGTGTGAAGGAAAATAACATTGAAATGAGGATTTCCTGAGATCATGGCTGATGATTGTTGTATCCACATTCTTGTGGCCTTCATGCTGCAACTAGTTTGTGCATCAGTCCAAGGTGTTACGAGGAATAGTTGATCTTTCAATGGTCAAGGAGTTGAAATCTTTCAATGGTCAAGGAGTTGATTTGGTGCAAGTTTGTTGTGGAGCAGCTCCAGGATGCCGCTAAAAAGATGGACAAGAAAAACTCAGTGTGGGGGTTGCCTTTTCCTACTTGAGGTAAGTTGTTTTTGGCTCTTGCTCCACCAAAGATCTTCCCATTTTCAGAACTTTATCATTTTCTTTTTCTTTTTCTTTTTCACAGATCCTTTACGCAGATTCACCAGCGGTTGATAATGTAGAAATCAGTGTCACTAAGGCTCGGGTCGCTGCATGGACGAGGAAGCTATTGGGCGAGGTGATTAAGCTAGACAGAAACCATGATGGCTCATTCGGCAAACTTAAGGTGATAATTTTGTCTCGACAACACACATGATACTTTTTCTCTTGCTCTATTCCCCCCCTCCCACTCTCTACAAAGCACTGCAATCTCAAACCCCTCTATAATTGGTTATTTTCTTGTCAGCTCAAACAATCAAGATATTCAGTTATCCAGAATTCACTTTTCAAGATGGATGATTTATTCAAATTTGTAACATTAAAGGCTCGGCAACAGATGCCATTACAGCTTTGCTATCGCCGCACATTTTTTATGACACTAGCAACACTGTTTCAGCATTAGTCAAGAATATATATTGTACGTGGGCAATTTAACTTTATCAAACAGGCAACAATATATATAGTATGTAGGCAATATTATTTTATCAGATAGAAAACAATATATAGTACGTAGGCAATATTACTTTATCACATAGGAAACAATATATATATAGTACGTAGGCAATATTACTTTATCAGATAGGCAACAATATATATATATTACGTAGGCAATATTATTTTATCAGATAGGTAATAATATATATTACATAAAGCATTTTCACCTACATTTTTAAGGCAATTTTTTTTCAGGCAATTCTATTTTTTACTACAAGCACATCAGTTTTTCACAGTTAGACTCCTACTTTCAGTAGGAAGCACAAGGCAATTCTCATTTAAATCCATTTTGTACTTTACATACAAACTATGCATGTTTTTGGTTCATTCAGAATAGAAAAGCTAACCAAGTTTTCAAATCTGCAGATCTACTGGCAACATATTAACAGCATTAGTGATGGTGTGGACGACAGGGAAGCAACCAAGGGGGATATCCAGCACTTCTGTCCAGAAATTTACACACACATGTTTTTCAAATCTCTATGTATAGCAATTTGTTCGGGTAAAACAAATAAGGTCTGTGTGGTTTTTGCCTCTGGAGGATGTGTTTTTACCTGTGGATCTATTATGTTGCTAGTACCCTAAAACAAAACTGCAGATGATGGATACATAGTAGTAAAAAGACTCGTCTTGATATGCTCACCTGATCCACTTCTTTTTCCTCTTGCCTGTTTTTTTGCTGCTGGTCTGCTTTTTCTTTTTTCTCTAGATTTCCTCTGTTGATGTGCGTTGCTGGAGGAAACCCTGTGTGGTAAGTTAGCTTGGGTAGCGAGAAAGACAAGAGGGCGGAGGGGGTATCGTGGGGCAGTTGCCTTTTTGTTTGGCGCACATCTGGCGCAAATTGGCGCCAAAAGACCCGTTGCCGACCCCGGGAATCGGAAAAAAACTGCTAATATACTAAACTTTCCGAAAATAGAAAGACCGTAGGGCTAGGTGATATTATGGCCGGCCGTAAGTTAGGCGAGTCCCTTATTTAATAACAAGCTTACCCTGTAAAAAAAATGGGAGAGATCGAACAAAGGGTGTTTTCTTAAATCTAGCCGACGCCACGGGAGGCAAAGAAAAATGCTTCAGGTAAAAGACACCCCAAAATCCACTTTCCCCGCGGCGAGAAGCCTCACGTCAGCGCAGCACGAGCGGTCTACCCCTGCCACGTCACCCCACTACAAAATTCCTCGCACACGCACCACCCAAATGACCAAACTACCCCCCCCCCCCCCCCCCCCCCCCCCCCCCCCCCCCTCCCCAACCGCAACCAGCCTTTGCTTCGATAAAACTTCCGCCGGACGCCCAGACCCGAACCCGACGAGGTGCTCTGGTCGCCAGCTCGGATTGGCCGCTCTGCCTCCTCATCCTCCTTCCAGTCCTCCGCCCTCGGTTCTCGCGCCGCGGCGTCCCCTGCTCCCTCGATTCAAAATTCTGAATCTTTTCCCGTCTCAATTCCGTTCCGTCGTCGTCTCGCTCTCGTCCCTGCAGTTCTTGACTTCGAGTTACATTACATACAGCATCAAAGGACTTCAGCTTCTCTGAGCTGGATTGTGTGGACATCCCCATCCAGGACATCTCACCTCACCGGCCTTGATTCCAGCAGCTCCCCGACCTTCCTTTCCTTCCCCTCAGTTCTTGGAGCCCAGCTCCGCGAAATCCACCCAAAATTCTAGCTATTCCTTCTCCTTCTCCAAGGTTGCTGCGCTCGCCGGATTCAAGCCCCGATTCCTTCCGGTCCTCTCCAGGCGGAGCGGCGGCTCGCATTGCGCTGATGGCGGGGCTCGCCGCGGCGCTGCTGGTGGCGCTGTGCTGGGCGGCGGCGCCGGGGGCGGCGGCGCTGGGGATGAACTGGGGCACGCAGGCGTCGCACCCGCTGCCGCCCAAGGCGGTGGTGCAGGTGCTCCGGGACAACGGCATCAAGAAGGTGAAGCTCTTCGACACCGACTTCGCCGCCATGAGCGCGCTCGCCGGCAGCGGCATCGAGGTCATGGCCGCCATCCCCAACATCATGCTCGCCGACCTCGCCGCCGACGCCGGCAAGGCCAAGGACTGGGTCAAGCGCAACGTCAAGCGCTACGACTTCGACGGCGGCGTTACCATCAAGTGAGTCACCGGCCCCATCTCGCCGCCGGCGCGGCGCGCCATGCCCGCCCGTCCCTCTTTTACTACCTTCCGTGTTTGGTCGAGGCTGTAAAAAATTTTGCGAAAACTTTTTTTACTTTTGACCACTAATTATTAAATGAAGTCTAATTACAAAACCATCTCCACAACCTCCGTGTAAATCGCAAGACGAATTTAATGAGGCTTTTGACCGCGTGATTAGAGCATGATTACTGTAGCATCACTGTAGCAAATCATCAATTAATTACCGTCATTAGATTCATCTCAAAAAGTTACATCCGTCCCTGAAAAAATTTTGCAAATAGATTTCATTTAGTACTCCATGCGGACGTTTGTTTTTTTTGTGTAAACTTGATTTGACACCAGATTTGGAAAGGTAAACAATGCGCTCCGATCGTACTGTTACCTAGCATCGACCCAAGCACAGTCAGCTTAGCATCACCATCGCACTGGCCTGGCCATCTACGACAGCGACTTGTTCTGAATTGTTGCGCTCCTGGTCACAGAAATCATGCTGCCAATCATTCACAATAATCGGATAACAAAATGCTATAAATTTCTGCTTGGCTTTTTTTTTTGGCTCAAAGCTATCATCTTGCAAATCTGAAGAGCAAACTCAACCATGAAATTTGATTTGTTTGGATGAGGGTGGTTGGGTAGTGGGGACAGAGTCAGTGGAGGAGGCTGTTGGCAAATTCGGTTGGCCGGGCAAGGCGTAGCATTTCTTTATGGGTCGTTTTCGGACATGGATAATGTCAGCAAGGTGGTTGTCATTGTTTGAATAATATCAGTTGATTGGCATTAAATTAAATAATCGGATGGCTCGGTGTATATATGGCCATGCAGCCCGAGCCCGTTAGCCCGGCCCAAGGCCCGTTTTTTTGGCCCGGCCCAAGCACGGCCCGGCCCGGTGACCTACGGGCCCGGGCCGGCCCGGCCCGGGGGTGCAGGCCGTGCCTGGGCCGCACCCCAGGCACGTGGGCCGGCACGGGCACGGCCCGGTTTCAACAGCCGGCCCGGTAGCGGCCTGTTCCTCTCCACCCCACTCCCAATTCCCCCATTTTGGTTCACTGGAGGCCTGGTCGATGACGGCCCAGCCCACAACGCGGCCTTCGCCAGCCCCGCCTCCCCCCAGCCCCGCCTCCTCCCCAAACCCTAATCAACCGCCCGCCGGCCGTCGCCCCAAACCCTACCTGCTGGAGCCATCACCGCCGCTCGCTCCCACTCGCTGGAGCTCACTCGCTCTCTGCCGTCGCCGCCGCTCACTCCCTCTCGCTCTCTATTGTCGGCCGGCTCTCGACCTCTCGTCTCTGGATTCGACGGCCGCCGCTCGCCTCCGACCGCCAGCTCCGGTGACTACGCCGTCGCTCGCCTCCGACCGCCCCAACTCCGGTGACCGCGCCGCCGCTCCTCCACCGCGCCGCCGTTCACTAACCTCGTCTCATCTCTCCCTCCTCTCCCTTCCTCTCCTGGAACGGTGCTGGGGGTGAGGCCGTGAGGGCTCGTCCGAGCTCGGGCCTCGGGGTCGGCACGGCGGGGGCGGATGAAAATCCCCTCCATGGCGGCGGTGTGGGCAGTGCGCCGGGAGCAGTTCCCTCCCGAGCGGGCGGCGCGGCCGTCTCCCTCCCCGCCTCCTGCTCTCCCTGCCTCCCTCCCCGCCTCCTGCTCTCCCTGGGCGGATCCGCCGGTGACTTCGGGAGGTCGGCACGGCGGCACGCCGACACGCCGTGCTTTCGGGCCGGCCCGACGGCCCACGGGTCGTGCCTTGGGCCGACGGCCAGGCACGAGCACGCCGGAGGCACGGCACGGCCGGCACGGCGGCACGGCGGTGGCACGACGAGCACTGGCACGGCACGGCACGATGTCGTGCCGGGCTGGGCCGGGCTGGCCCGTTGGCCATCTATAGCTCGGTGACGGTCCTGTTGTACCATGCATGGTCCATCCTCATCTGATCAGCTTGTTTAGGACATGTTTGGAACATGGGTAATGCCAACATTGTTGCAATTGTTGAATATCAATTTGTCGATGTCATTAAACTAATCCGATGGTTCGACTGCGTTCCAGATGCACCAAGCGCGGTCAAGGTTTGGAAAAAGGGGATAATAGTCCTTTCTAATCTCCTGCTAAGATTGTGGGAACCCCAGACTGATTACGATGATGATTTAGGTTGTTTTGGGTTTTGTGTACAAGTTGAACATATAATTGGAGATTTGAGGGTATTGCTTAGTAACAGGGCAACAAAATCGTAAGCTGTCAGGTACCTCTGATTGTCATGCAGTTTGTTGAACTTTGATCCTGCAAGGCCGCTGAGATCTGCTTTTGCCCTTTACACCCTGCAACTGGCTGTCATGCATCCGACCTAACCAGATCATATAACCAGTAAGTGCTGCCTGCTAATTCAATGGGGAAGCCACTCATGTCTACTTCTCATTTCCTCTATAATTTTGTTTGGTGATGATCATTATGCCAATTGTTCTCGGACTCTTTATCAAGGTAATGATGTGAAATATTCAGTTTTGCACGACTCCAAACAAATTTCACCAACATTACTCTCACCAATTCTCATGACATCTAAAGTTCTGAACCGAATTTGCTCGGGCACGTTTAGTTCCCAAAAAAATTTGGGAACTTTTACAACACTAATTAGGAGTATTAAACATAGACTAATTATAAACTAATTACACCGATGGATGGGAAATCGCTATTAAGCCTAATTAATCCATCATTAAAGGTTGTTTACTGTAGCACGATATTGTCTAATCATTGCATAATTAGGTTCATTAGATTTGTTTCGCGATTTCACCTGGAGTTATGGAATGGGTTTTGTCAGTTATCCATACGTAATACTCCTAATTAGTAGTCAAATGTTTGAAGTCACTGTAGCGCGGGAAAAATTCATAATCGTCCAGTGATCATGATAGATGCTTCTTGGTGATCTGGTCCAAAATTTTGACACATTAAAATCAAGAGGTTTCTTCTTTTATGCTACACGCTTATCAGTTGCCATGATGACGCAGAATCAGAAAATTGAGATCCTTGAGCACGCTGTGAATCCCTCTTGCATTGCAGGTACGTGGCTGTTGGCAATGAGCCGTTCTTGGCGTCATACAACGGCTCGTTCATCAAAGTCACCTTCCCGGCGCTTCAGAACATCCAGAACGCGCTCAACGACGCCGGCGTCGGCGACAGGATCAAAGCCACCGTCCCGCTAAACGCCGGCGTGTACAACTCCCCGGCCAGTAACCCGGTGCCGTCGGCGGGCCGGTTCCGCACCGACATCTCGGGCCTCATGACGGACATCGTCAAGTTCCTGGCCAAGAACAACGCGCCCTTCACCGTCAACATCTACCCGTTCCTCAGCCTGTACCAAAACGACAACTTCCCGCTCGACTACGCCTTCTTCGACGGCGGCGCGACGCCGGTGAACGACAACGGCGTGCTGTACACCAACGTGTTCGACGCCAACTTCGACACGCTGGTGGCGGCGCTCAAGGCCGTCGGGAACGGCGACATGCCCATCATCGTCGGCGAGGTCGGCTGGCCCACCGACGGCGACAAGCACGCCAAGGCGTCCTACGCGGGGCGCTTCTACGCCGGGCTGCTCAAGCGGCTGGCCGCGAACACGGGCACGCCGGCGCGGCTGAACCAGTACATCGAGGTCTACCTGTTCGGGCTCGTCGACGAGGACGCGAAGAGCGTGGCGCCGGGCAACTTCGAGCGGCACTGGGGCATCCTCCGGTACGACGGGCAGCCCAAGTACCCGATGGACCTCGCCGGGCAGGGCCGGAACACGATGCTGGTGCCGGCGAAGGGGATCAAGTACCTGCCCAAGACATGGTGCGCGCTGAACCCCAACGCCAGGGACCTCGGCAAGCTCGGCGCCAACATCGACTACGCGTGCACGTTCGCCGACTGCACGCCGCTGGGCTACGGCTCGACGTGCAACGGCATGGACACCGCCGGCAACGCCTCGTACGCGTTCAACGCCTACTACCAGGTGCAGAACCAGAAGGACGACGCCTGCGACTTCCAGGGCCTCGCGCTGCCCACCGAGAAGGACCCGTCCACGGCGACCTGCAACTTCACCATACAGATCCAGGCCGGGGCAGCAGCCGCGGAGGCGCTGCGCGGCCGGAGCGCCGGCGCGGCGGCCGGGGTGCTCTTGGCGTTGCTGCAGCTCCTGGCGCTGTGGTAGTGCTAGTAGCTGCCGCTGCCGCGAGCAGTGGTAGTTTTGTGATTACGTGCCCGGTTGTTTTTGTTGCAATTTCTTTTTTATGTCTTTTGGACTGGATTTAGATGCATGTATTCTAGGATGCAATGGATGTGGTTAATTGATTGGGTGTTTTCACCGGCTGTTCAAAAATTATTATTTTTTTGAACGAACGGCACTCGACGAGTGCGTTTCTATTGATATAGCAGAAAAATACAAGACTACGGTCCTAGGAAGCCATAGGCAGGAAACAAAAAGAAAAGAAAAAAAAAGAAAACAACAAACTCGCGCCGGTTGGATTGGGACGTCAACACGATACTCACTGGCCGGTTAGATTGGGACAAAAACACAGCCAAACTCTATTCACAACGATAACAGAGGAGAAAAGGCACAACCGCAGCTTCCACCCACCATCGCACTCTTGCGGCTATCGAAACATCTGAAGTGTTCCAGCGTTGATAGAGGAGCAGAAGGGGCAGACACCACCACACCAGGAGGCCACTGCCGTGCAGGACCCAACGCCGCAGTGATGCCGCACCCAAACAGACCGCCCGACGGCATGAAACACACCAAGTTCGGAGCAACCCAACGCGCGGGGGCCTCGCCACTTCCGCCATTGGACGCCTCTCTCGCGTGCACGGGGACCTCCAACCCGTCACTCAGCACGCCTCTCTCGTGTGCGGGGACCTCCAACCCGCCACACGGCACCACGCTCCGTACTCGTTTCAGGGATTGCCGTCGAGGCAGCAAGAAGAGGTGCCTCCCCGAGAACTGAACCAAGCCGCCGTGGTTCAAAATCATCACGTTGCTCCCCCTCACACGAAGACGCCGCCCTCGAGCCAGAAGACCGAAGATGTCGCCCGCGCCGTCTTCCGACGTTGTACCGCACCGGAAGGGTTCAGCCGTGCTGAAACCCCCGCCGCGATCCGCTGCAGGCCAAGTCGTCACTAATTGTCGTTGCCGCTAGCGCCGTCCTTCAAACGCTGTCCCGCACCGCACTGGAGACTGCCACGTAGCTCCAAGCGCCGCGGAACGATGCAAGCATGCGAACAACAGCCGAGTGATGACCCCCGGCCACCAACAGAAGAGCAGGCGTCTTGGTGTGAGGTAGACAACCCCTTCTCCGCACGTCCTCCGACAGATTTGTCACCACCGGCCGAAGCAAATCGCGAGCAGGAGGCCGGCCAAGTCGCCGAATGGTGTCTCTAGAGATGACGCCTCCAAGGAGGTCACGACGCCCACAGGCGCCACCGTCGCTCATCCAGGAGCTGGACCGGGTTTTCACCCAGAGACCTCGTGTAGGAGGGTTGCAACTCCAAAATGACGCCCTCAACAGGGAGAGCGACGCCCGGAGGCGCCGCTGCCATTTCACCAGAATGAATATGGCGAGGGCTTTCGCCCGGAGTGCCGGCACCCCACTGCACGCGTTCGTCGCCTCAAGCCAGCACTATCACTGCGGCCGCCCCAACCGAGGAACGCCACTGTCGTAGCTCCACCAAGCCCGCCGCCGAAGCTCTCTCCCAGCAGCAGACACCCCGCGCGCGACCGCGCCGCTGAAGCCGCCGTCGCCCCGCCGTCCCACGACCGTAGGAGGGTCGGATCCGGTCTCCCGGACACCGGATGTACCACCACGAGCCGCCACCGCCGTGCGCCATCGCCACCTCCGCCGCAGGCCGACGCCCCGCCGCCACGCGCGCGATGTGGCGCCGTGACCACCGGATCCGGCGGACGCCGTGTCGGATCTGTGGCCTCACAGCATCGCAGCCCCCGGGGCACCGCACGCACCGGCGATGTGACATCCTGAAAATTCACTAAACAAATCATGCGCTAAGAAGTTTTATCGTCGAGCTCGACTTAAACCTTGAAGCCTAACTTCCCGGAAACCCTCCTGCTCCGATCACCCAATCAGATCTGACCCGACACCCGAATTCAATCCGCGTCCCGTCTCTGTCCCATCCGACGCGACGCGTCGTGACCGGCCACCGCGAATCCCGCCCCTCCTTTTTCCCTCTCTCCTTCCTTTCCGGCCGCGTGCCCCATCTCCCGTGGCCCGCACCCGCGTGGCCGACCGCGGCCGCAGTCGCCGCTGGCGCGCACCGCCCCCCCCCTCTCTCCCTCCTTTTTCCTTTTCCTCCCTCCCATTTTCTTTTCCTATATTTCTTTTTCCTTTTTCCCATTTCTTTTTCCCCTTTTCTCTTTTTCCTTTTCCTTCTTTTTCTTTTCTCTCCCTTCCCTCCTTCCTCTCTCTCTTCCCCGTCGCGCCTGCCCCGCGCGCACCCGGCTCGGCCTGCCCCGCCCGGCCGCGCCCCCTCCGCTCCCGAGCCGCCTGCCCCGAGCTCCGCTCAAGCCGCTCCCTACCCTTCCCCGCGCGCGCGAGCCTCCACGCTGCCCGGCCGCACGCGCACCGGAGCTGCGCCGCCTGGCCGCGCGCGCCCGCTGCACCGAGGCCACCACTGGCGCCGCGCACGCCGTCGCCACCGCCTGCGCCGCGCGCACGCGCGCGCTGGTCGCGCCGAGTGCCCGAACACACGCCGCTGGCCCCTGCCCCGCCGCGCACGCGCGCGCGCACACCCTGCCCCGCCCACGTGCGCGTCGCGCGACGCCCGTTGCTGCGCCGCCCTGTGCTCGCCGCAGCCACGCCGCCCGCACTGCCCCGCTCGGCGCCGCTCACGCGCACGCGCCGCACCGCCTCACCCCGGCGCGCCACGACGCGGCCACCCGACTGGCGCCCCGCCATCATCGCCCCGCCGTACGCCGCGACGCCCGCCGCTAGCGCCTCGCTCCGGTCCTGCTCGGCCCGCACGCGCCCACGTGCGCCCGCAGCGCCGCTCGCCGTGCCCTGCCTCGCCGCTCGCGCCGCCACTGTGCTGAACAGCGCCGCCCCACGTGCTCGACGACGGCCTCGTCGCCCCCGCCGCACGCCGCGTCACGACGTGCGCGGACGGCCGCGCGCCTTTACTCCGCCCCGCGCCGCTCGCCGGGCCATCTCACCGGCCACACCTACTCACGCCGCCGCACCGCCCTCGCTTGGCTATAAAAGGACCCCCCCGAGCTCCACGGCCATCCACGCCACCTCACCGCCGACCCTAGCCTCCTCCTTCAGCCCGCAGCGCCGCCGCCGCAGCTACTCCAGCCCGCCGCCGCCTGCTCCCGTCGCCCCGCCTCTACACGCTACCCTAGCTGGAGGTGAGGCCGGGGATCGATTCCCCGAACCCCCCTCTCTCTTTTCCCCCGGTCCACGGCCACCCCCGGAGCCTGGAGCGGCCGGGATGGCCGCCGCCGGTGAGCCGGCGCCCCTCCCCTGTCTTGCGGCGGGAGGAAGGGGATGAATGGCCATTTTGCATTTAGGCCCCCCCTCTCCTCTCATTCTATTAAAGGACCCTTGTCCTTATATCCTTTCTTTTCAAAAAGAACCATGTCCTTTGTTTTATTTCCAAAGAAAACCCTTTCACATGAAACATAATTCCAAGTATGCCCTAGACCTTTTCAGTTTAGTCCAAATATTTCTAGAAATTGCAAATAGGTCCCTGCCTTCGCGAGGAGTAATTACAACCAGGCCCCTGACCGACCCCCGAACCTCTACTAAACCTATTATTTCATGAACCTAACGACCTCTAATCAACCCGGAACCTTACCAAGTATCTCTTAGCTCAGTTTCAGCCTTACCATTAAGAAACCACTCAAAAATGCCGCTTCTATCTCTATATTTTATGTGTTCCCGATTCGAGCTCAACGATAGATCTTTGTTTTGATTGAGTGCTTGTTTGTGTGCGCTGTAGACCGCGGAGTGAACGAAGGAGAGCCCGTCAACGAGCAGTACTGTGAGCAGGAGAACGAGGACCAGTTCCGCGACCCCGAGCCCGAAGGACAGGACTTCCCCGAAGGCTACGAAGACGGCAAGTTCAATCCCATCCTTTGATGCATGTTTCTGTCCTAGTTTTATAAACATAACCCAATGGCCCGTTTTATAAAACTGCATATGTTTACTTGCATGAAAACACGGTTGGATAGCCACCCCTTGATTTGTGATGACTAATTCCTTGACCACCTAGATTAATGTCTGATTTTGCTTGGACGTTAATCGATATTAGAACGCTTAGGACTTTACCCTTAATATGATTTATTTGATAAAGAAAAATGTGTGCGTATGGGACGGGATAAAATGTGGTTTCGAAAGATGAGTATGGGCGAGATGGACGGCATTTCCGTGTGGATTGCCGTTTGGTGTGCTTATGCCTGTGTGGCAGGGCAATGAAGGGAGATATCCATCTTGTCGCATGTAAGGACCGAGTTGGTGTGTCATCTCACCTAACTCCACTATCGTGCAAACCACTCGACCGTTGTATGGGCAACGGCGTAGCATAAATCCCACTAGTTGGTGTGGTAGCCATCAGGAGAGCTGAGAGCAACGGGTGACTAAGGAGAAGGGATAAGCCCAGAGTGACTTATGCCCGGTTATACCTAAGTGAATGGTCGATGACCCCTTGGTGCATCCCGTGATGGCTAGTCAGGCTTAGCTAGGGTGGGTAACGGCTATGTTAGGATCTACACCGACACGACGGTGTTCGAGTTGTGGTATCCTACTTGTGGGTAAAGTTGCACACCTCTGCAGAGTTAAGAATCTATTCGAATAGTCCGGGCCCACGGTATTGGGCGAGTTATGGTGTGGTCACATAACTAGTGTTTCTTTGGAATGGGCTGGTGTGAGTTGCTTTGGAATTGTGTCCGGCAGTTGTGCCGTGTGCTACGACGGACGGGGAGTCCGGTAGCAGTTTAAAATTGGAAACCCCGTGTTACTTCAAAAACCGATTTCTAAAAGGTTTTCTTTAAAATAAACCCAAGCATAAAATATCGTTTTTCTGCAAACTAACCGTAACCTTATCCTTGATTTACTTATGCATATTACTCTGATATAACCCCCTCCGTGGGTGTGGTTGGACTTGCTGAGTACGTTTGTACTCACCCCACTCTTACTTTTTACAGAAGAAGATCCCGACTTCGTGCCAGACGACGCCGAGTAGGGTTACCGTTCCACACCCAACCTTGCCTGTGGTACCGGCCCTGTCGCGATGCCTCCGCTGTCGCAGTACTCTGAGCCTGATTTGGATCCCGTATTAGTAGCACTCTGGTGTATTGTCGTAGCTTGGTTAATCCTTGTTATCATCTGTATTGAGTGTCCGCCAAGGTTTGTAAGGTTTTGAACCATCTGATGTAATAAATGTGGCATCAGCCTCCTGGGACTGATGTTTTGTATCACATTTAAGTCTTCTCTTATGAGGGGACGCTTCAGGTGGTATCAGAGCCGTAGGTTGGCCGTAGGACGTGACCCTAGGAGCGAAACCCGATTTTTATACCCTTTACCTTAGGACTTTTCTATCCTTAATCCTTTCCTCACACAAGCACTTACCCTTGGTTCTTGCCCTGTTCCAGATGGCTGACAATGGATGGATCGGCGGAATCTGTTTCGCAGAGCCCGGCCTTCCAAAGTTGTTAATACTCAGCCTGGAACGCATTGGAGTTGTGGATCCGCCAGAGTTTCTCTATCGGGAGTACGACTCCAAGGGTACTCTTCGGTGTGACCTGATGATCTTCATAGCAAGAAGCACCCGCTATCCTGATGTGGACCCTTGGTTCATCTCCACCACTGGATTCCGTTTCCCGGATACCTATCGGAAAGCCGCCCGTAAAGCCCTGCGACGGCTCCGAGTGATCTACAAGCATCACCTTCAGCGGACTCCTATGGGGTTCTTCCCGCCAACTGAAGGAAGAGGACGCACCTGGATCGCCCGAATGAGAGGACTCGGAAGGGAAGAGGAAGATCTGGAAGACACTGTATCCCACCTGTCCATCTACCTCACCGGCCTGGATGAGCTCTATCGTGAGCAAGCAGCACAACTGAAACAGCAGGTCCACAGAGCAGAAAAAGCAACCCAGGAGATGGAGGAACAACGGTCGAGGACTTTCCACGCCGAGTATTCCCTGGCTGCTCTCCAAGTCCAAATGGATGAAAAAGAGGCAGAATTGGAGGAGCAGCGGACAAGGGCCGCACGTGCCGAGAACTCGCTAGCCACTCTCCAAGCTCAGATGCGGAGGTACGAAGCTCGCTGGGGAATAGGTGGATGGATAGAGGAAGACGAAGAAGAGGAGGAACCCATGGAAACCCATTGGGACGTTGGCACTCAGACTGAAGAAGAAGAACCCGAAGAAACCCACTGGGATAAAGGAACTCAGACCGAGGATGATGTGATGGATCAGCACCTTCCACTGAAGAAGCGCTCCTTTAGAATTGAGGAAGAATCCCCATGATAGGAGTAGTCTCCAAGCTAGAACCCTTGCTCTAATAATCATGTACCCATGAAGTTGTACCCCATCGTGTTGCCATAAATAAAAACCATCTACCCCTTTGTGTACCACAAATATTCGCGCAAGATATTCACTCTATCTTTATTTTCAGATGGCTGAGGAAGGATGGACCCAGGGCGACTGCCAAGCTGCACCTGGCTTCCCCAGCCTGTTGATCAACGCCCTGGAAAGCCTTGGCGTTACGGAACGCCCAAGGTACTACAGCAGAGAGTACGAGCATCATGGCACTCTCCGCTGCAGGGTGATCATTGTCATCGCCAGAAGTGAGTGCCACCCCAACATCCAGTCGTGGCGAGTGACCGCTACGGGATTCAGGCACCAAGACACCTATCCCTTGGCTGTCCGAAAGGCACTTCGGTACCTATGCCGGATTTTCGAAGAACACCTAGCACCCACGCCAATGAGGTTCTTTCCCCCGGCCATCAGAACCCCTGTTTGGGAAGCTCGCATGAGAAGCCTGGAACGGCGCCGCCATGAAGAGGGCCCTCTGTATCAAGTGGCTAACTATCTAGCCGCTCTGGATCAGCTCTTCGATGAACAAGCTCACCTACTGAGGGAGCAGATCCATCGTGCTGAGCAAGCTGAGCTCGCAGTGAGACTACAACAGATACGAGCTACCCAAGCTGAGGCAAGAGCCGCAGCCGCGGTCAGCAGTGAAGCAGTTGCCCAGGAAAGCCTCAGGCAAGCCCGAGACCGGCGCATGCAGGAATGGACCAGAAGTGGGACCCCAGTTCCGGCCATCGGAGAAGACCATGTTCTACTTGGGACACCCGTCATAGGATGGGGAACGCTCTTCGGAAGCCCTCGAGCTCCACCCGAGAACCCCGAAGGGTCTACTGCTGTCAGAGAAAGAGAAGTTGCTGTTCGACCCCAAGAGAACGGGAACCCGGAGGTCGACGAGCCATTTGTTTCCCCGGAAGCTCGTATCACCCCAGAAGAAGACTCGCCCCGCGAGTAGAGTGTCCAACCCTACCTTGTTGTTGTACCCTTCTAGCTCTTTTCGGTTTAAGTTGTACCCTTAGTTTGAACCTGTACCCGGACGTGTAGTACGCGTTCTAGTCTTGTTTCCATGTTGTACCCTACCTCGCTTTAGTAGAAGTTGCTTGTTTGCCTTGTTGTGTGATTGTTGTGTGAGTGCCTTTCGGCAGAAGGTTAATTCTGCCTTTTTCAAAAACACGAATTAAATAACTTAAACATCACCTAATCCCAATCTCACCAAAAACCCTACCAAATCTGCAGATGGTTTCCCGAAGCGTCACGAGGGCCTCCCGTGTCAGGGACCCTGCAGCTGCTGACGCAGGAGTGCGCCTTAACGGGCAAAACCACCCTCAGGAAGAACAAGAAGTGAGTCAGGGCAGAGGAGAAAATCAGGATGCACAGCTACCACCACCACCACCCTTCATGGACCTGGCACAAGTGATCCATAACCAGACTCTCATACTAGAGACACTGGCCAATGCTCTAATGAACAGGCAGCCACGAGAGCAGACCTTCAATGACAAACTGACAGCCTTTCTGAGGGCCAAGCCACCTACTTTTGCCGGATCCAGCAACCCCTTGGATGCAGATGACTGGCTCCGCGTGATCCAAAGGAAGCTCGAACCGTTTGGGTGCCAGGATCGGGATAAAGTCCTCCTGGCAGCACATCAACTCACCGGAACTGCCTTAGCCTGGTGGGAAAATTACTGCGCTGCCGCCAGAGATGCCTCCACCATCACCTGGAATGAATTCGGGAGAGAGTTCCGCCGTTATCACATCCCCTCGGCCACCATGAAGCGCAAGGCAGATGAGTTCCGCGCACTTCAGCAGGGGAGTATGTCGGTGGAAGAATATACTCACCAGTTTATGGAATTGGCTCGCTATGCACCAGAAGAGGTGAACGACGATGAGAAGAAGCAGGATATGTTCAAGAAGGGACTGAATCCAGAACTCAGAACCCTGCTCACCCCTCAAATCTACCCTGACTTCAACACCCTGATGAACAAGGCAATCCTCACTGAGAAGGCCAAGAGTGATGAAAGAAAGGATAACAAGCGCAAGTTTCTGGAGAGTAAGGCCCGCCAGCAGGATCGTTCCCAGAAGGCCCGAAGCTTCAGTTACAATGCACCAAGGTCCCAAGCCCCAATGCAGTACAGAACTCAGTCGCAAGCAACAGGACCACGGGCCCCTAACACCCAGCCCAGAAGCCAGAACACCATGAGGGCCCCTCAGAGTAACGCAAGCCAGGTCATCAACAACAACAACAATGTGAGGGCCTGCTTCAACTGTCGAGAGACGGGTCATTTCATCGCCGACTGCCCCTATGCTAAGAACAAGCCGGCTACATCAGCTTTCTCCAACACAGTAAATGGACCCAAGCCAGTGCTGACCGGTGCCAACCGAGTGCCCCTCCGTGGCAACAGCAACAACAACAACAACCAGCAGAGGCAACCCCAGCAGTCTTTTGGACGAGCCCGCGTCAACCACATCGACGCACAGGAAGCTCAAGGAGCCCAGGGCGTTGTACTCGGTGAGTACCTAGTTAGCTCAACTCTTGCAACAGTACTGTTCGATTCTGGAGCATCACACTCATTCATATCCTCAAGTTTTGTGGAGAAACATAAAATACCTACGGTACTACTAAAAACACCCCTATTAACCCGGACGCCCGGAGGAGACATCAGGTGTCAACTGGGTTGTCTACGGGTAAGGATCAATTTAAGTGGGGTAGAGTTTTTAGCAGACTTAGTAGTACTTAAGTCAGAAGGGATAGATGTGATCCTCGGAATGGACTGGCTGAGCAAACACAATGGCCTCATAGGTTGTACGGACAAGGTAGTCCACCTAACAAATCCAGAGGGAGTCCGAGTGACCTGTCACACCCGGGAAAGTGGAGCAAACCCGATGGTGTTTAGCATGGAAGCCAAGTCCTTAGAAGAAGTCCCAGTAGTGAGTGAGTACCCTGATGTCTTTCCTGAAGAACTTCCCGGTATGCCACCAGATAGGGACATAGAATTTGTCATTGATCTTGTTCCTGGAACCGCCCCCATAGCCAAGAGACCCTATAGGATGGCAGCCTCTGAGTTGGCAGAATTAAAGAAACAACTAGAAGAGTTACAACGGATTGGTTTCATCAGGCCAAGTTCGTCACCTTGGGGAGCCCCGGTTCTATTTGTTAAAAAGAAGGACGGAAGTATGAGGTTATGTGTAGACTACAGGGCACTAAACGAAGTCACTATCAAAAACAAGTACCCCCTACCCAGAATCGATGACCTTTTTGACCAATTAAAAGGAGCCAGGTACTTCTCCAAGATTGACCTAAGGTCCGGATATTTTCAGCTCAAGATTAGGGAAAGCGACATCCCGAAGACAGCCTTTGTCACCCGATACGGACAATTTGAGTTCACAGTGATGTCCTTTGGACTAACAAATGCACCTGCTTATTTCATGAACCTCATGAATAAAGTTTTTATGGACGAGCTAGATAAGTTTGTCGTAGTCTTCATTGACGACATACTTATTTACTCGAAGAGCATTCAGGAGCACGAGCAGCACCTGAGGGTAGTCTTGGAAAAATTGAGAGTGCATAGGCTATACGCCAAATTCAGCAAGTGTGAATTTTGGCTGGAGAAAGTAGCTTTCCTTGGACATATTCTGACCGCGGAAGGAGTGGCAGTAGACCCCGAGAAGGTCGAAGCAGTCTCCAACTGGCAGCAACCAACCAATGTCAGCGAGATCCGGAGTTTCCTCGGATTAGCTGGGTATTATCGGAGATTCATTGAGGGATTTTCTAAAATAGCCCGGCCCATGACGGAGCTGCTCAAGAAGGAGAAGAAATTCACCTGGACGGAATCGTGTGAAAGGAGCTTCCAGGAATTGAAGCGAAGATTGACGACAGCCCCAGTGCTAACCCTACCGGATATTCATCGGGATTTCGTCATCTATTGTGATGCGTCCCGACAAGGATTGGGTTGTGTACTGATGCAAGATGGGAAAGTCGTTGCATATGCTTCCCGTCAGCTCAGGACCCATGAGCAAAACTACCCGACCCATGACTTGGAACTTGCAGCCGTAGTGCACGCACTCAAGATCTGGAGGCATTATTTAATTGGAAATAAGTGCGAAATCTTTACCGACCATAAAAGTCTGAAGTATATCTTCACCCAGCCGGACTTGAACTTGAGGCAAAGAAGATGGCTAGAATTAGTCAAAGACTATAATTTGGAAATTCATTATCACCCAGGAAAAGCAAATGTAGTAGCTGATGCTCTAAGTCGAAAATCTTACGGGCCTAAGAATGACCTTTTACGAGAGGAAATGGCACGATTAAATGTGCACATTGTCCCTCGGGGCTCCAGCCAAGTGCTGAACGTTCAATCCACTCTAGAAGAAAGAATCAGGAAAGCCCAAAGGTCGGACAAGGGACTGATGGAAATTCGGAGGCAAACCGGAGAAAATAAGGCCCCAGACTTTCGAGTTGATAATAAGGGAACGTTGTGGTATAAAGACAGAATTTGTGTGCCCCAGAAAGGAGATTTCAGGCAGATGATCATGGATGAAGCCCATAACTCGGCCTACTCAATTCACCCGGGATCCACCAAAATGTATATGGACTTAAAACAGAAGTATTGGTGGAATGGGATGAAGGCAGATATTGCACGGTTCGTCGCCCATTGCGATACTTGCCAGAGAATCAAAGCTGAACACCAGAAGCCGGCAGGATTGTTGCAGCCCCTACCCATTCCGGTTTGGAAATGGGATGAAATAGGGATGGATTTTGTGGTAGGACTGCCCAGAACCCAGAAAGGACACGATTCCATATGGGTAATAGTGGACCGACTCACTAAAGCGGCTCACTTCATACCCGTACGTACCAACTACGGCGGAGAAAAGCTAGCCAAGCTTTACGTGGAGAATATAGTGAAGTTGCATGGTGTGCCCAGCCGAATTGTTTCCGACAGAGGGACCCAATTCACCTCGAGATTTTGGAAAAGTTTGCATAAAGCCATGGGCACCAAGCTGGACTTTAGTTCCGCTTATCACCCGCAGACAGATGGTCAGACAGAAAGAGTGAATCAGATTATGGAAGATATGTTGAGAGCATGTGTTCTCACCTATGGCAAAGATTGGGAACAGAGTTTACCCTATGCTGAGTTCTCATACAATAATGGGTATCAAGCAAGCCTGGGCATGTCACCGTTCGAGGCTCTCTACGGAAGGAAATGCAGGACCCCTCTGATGTGGTCAGAAGTTGGAGAACGTGCTTTAGTCGGGCCCGCCCTCATAAAGGAAGCAGAAGAAAGAGTAGCCGAGATCAGAGAGAAGCTGAAAGCAGCCCAGTCCCGACAGAAGAGTTACGCTGACAAGAAAAGGCGGGAAATAAGTTTCAGTCCAGGGGATTTTGTGTATCTCAAGGTATCGCCCATTCGAGGAACCCGAAGATTTCAGGTACAAGGAAAATTAGCCCCTCGGTACATTGGACCGTACCGAGTTCTGAAGAAAGTTGGAGCTGTAGCATACCGCTTGGAACTGCCAGAAGAAATGTCAGATATACATCCGGTGTTCCACGTCTCACAGCTAAGAAGATGTTTGAGAGTACCCGAGGCAGAGCACGTGCCAGTAGAAACGATAGATCTACAGCCAGACCTACGATATCAAGAAGTACCGGTCAAGATTCTCGACACGGTCACCAGAAGGACCAGAAACTCTGAGGTACGGATATGCAGGGTCCAGTGGAGCAGACACGGAGTAGAAGAAGCGACGTGGGAACGAGAAGACGCTCTGAAGAAGGAATTTCCCCACCTGTTTAGGGACCAGCCGAATCTCGAGGACGAGATTCATTTTAAGTGGGGTAGGTTTGTGACATCCTGAAAATTCACTAAACAAATCATGCGCTAAGAAGTTTTATCGTCGAGCTCGACTTAAACCTTGAAGCCTAACTTCCCGGAAACCCTCCTGCTCCGATCACCCAATCAGATCTGACCCGACACCCGAATTCAATCCGCGTCCCGTCTCTGTCCCATCCGACGCGACGCGTCGTGACCGGCCACCGCGAATCCCGCCCCTCCTTTTTCCCTCTCTCCTTCCTTTCCGGCCGCGTGCCCCATCTCCCGTGGCCCGCACCCGCGTGGCCGACCGCGGCCGCAGTCGCCGCTGGCGCGCACCGCCCCCCCCCTCTCTCCCTCCTTTTTCCTTTTCCTCCCTCCCATTTTCTTTTCCTATATTTCTTTTTCCTTTTTCCCATTTCTTTTTCCCCTTTTCTCTTTTTCCTTTTCCTTCTTTTTCTTTTCTCTCCCTTCCCTCCTTCCTCTCTCTCTTCCCCGTCGCGCCTGCCCCGCGCGCACCCGGCTCGGCCTGCCCCGCCCGGCCGCGCCCCCTCCGCTCCCGAGCCGCCTGCCCCGAGCTCCGCTCAAGCCGCTCCCTACCCTTCCCCGCGCGCGCGAGCCTCCACGCTGCCCGGCCGCACGCGCACCGGAGCTGCGCCGCCTGGCCGCGCGCGCCCGCTGCACCGAGGCCACCACTGGCGCCGCGCACGCCGTCGCCACCGCCTGCGCCGCGCGCACGCGCGCGCTGGTCGCGCCGAGTGCCCGAACACACGCCGCTGGCCCCTGCCCCGCCGCGCACGCGCGCGCGCACACCCTGCCCCGCCCACGTGCGCGTCGCGCGACGCCCGTTGCTGCGCCGCCCTGTGCTCGCCGCAGCCACGCCGCCCGCACTGCCCCGCTCGGCGCCGCTCACGCGCACGCGCCGCACCGCCTCACCCCGGCGCGCCACGACGCGGCCACCCGACTGGCGCCCCGCCATCATCGCCCCGCCGTACGCCGCGACGCCCGCCGCTAGCGCCTCGCTCCGGTCCTGCTCGGCCCGCACGCGCCCACGTGCGCCCGCAGCGCCGCTCGCCGTGCCCTGCCTCGCCGCTCGCGCCGCCACTGTGCTGAACAGCGCCGCCCCACGTGCTCGACGACGGCCTCGTCGCCCCCGCCGCACGCCGCGTCACGACGTGCGCGGACGGCCGCGCGCCTTTACTCCGCCCCGCGCCGCTCGCCGGGCCATCTCACCGGCCACACCTACTCACGCCGCCGCACCGCCCTCGCTTGGCTATAAAAGGACCCCCCCGAGCTCCACGGCCATCCACGCCACCTCACCGCCGACCCTAGCCTCCTCCTTCAGCCCGCAGCGCCGCCGCCGCAGCTACTCCAGCCCGCCGCCGCCTGCTCCCGTCGCCCCGCCTCTACACGCTACCCTAGCTGGAGGTGAGGCCGGGGATCGATTCCCCGAACCCCCCTCTCTCTTTTCCCCCGGTCCACGGCCACCCCCGGAGCCTGGAGCGGCCGGGATGGCCGCCGCCGGTGAGCCGGCGCCCCTCCCCTGTCTTGCGGCGGGAGGAAGGGGATGAATGGCCATTTTGCATTTAGGCCCCCCCTCTCCTCTCATTCTATTAAAGGACCCTTGTCCTTATATCCTTTCTTTTCAAAAAGAACCATGTCCTTTGTTTTATTTCCAAAGAAAACCCTTTCACATGAAACATAATTCCAAGTATGCCCTAGACCTTTTCAGTTTAGTCCAAATATTTCTAGAAATTGCAAATAGGTCCCTGCCTTCGCGAGGAGTAATTACAACCAGGCCCCTGACCGACCCCCGAACCTCTACTAAACCTATTATTTCATGAATCTAACGACCTCTAATCAACCCGGAACCTTACCAAGTATCTCTTAGCTCAGTTTCAGCCTTACCATTAAGAAACCACTCAAAAATGCCGCTTCTATCTCTATATTTTATGTGTTCCCGATTCGAGCTCAACGATAGATCTTTGTTTTGATTGAGTGCTTGTTTGTGTGCGCTGTAGACCGCGGAGTGAACGAAGGAGAGCCCGTCAACGAGCAGTACTGTGAGCAGGAGAACGAGGACCAGTTCCGCGACCCCGAGCCCGAAGGACAGGACTTCCCCGAAGGCTACGAAGACGGCAAGTTCAATCCCATCCTTTGATGCATGTTTCTGTCCTAGTTTTATAAACATAACCCAATGGCCCGTTTTATAAAACTGCATATGTTTACTTGCATGAAAACACGGTTGGATAGCCACCCCTTGATTTGTGATGACTAATTCCTTGACCACCTAGATTAATGTCTGATTTTGCTTGGACGTTAATCGATATTAGAACGCTTAGGACTTTACCCTTAATATGATTTATTTGATAAAGAAAAATGTGTGCGTATGGGACGGGATAAAATGTGGTTTCGAAAGATGAGTATGGGCGAGATGGACGGCATTTCCGTGTGGATTGCCGTTTGGTGTGCTTATGCCTGTGTGGCAGGGCAATGAAGGGAGATATCCATCTTGTCGCATGTAAGGACCGAGTTGGTGTGTCATCTCACCTAACTCCACTATCGTGCAAACCACTCGACCGTTGTATGGGCAACGGCGTAGCATAAATCCCACTAGTTGGTGTGGTAGCCATCAGGAGAGCTGAGAGCAACGGGTGACTAAGGAGAAGGGATAAGCCCAGAGTGACTTATGCCCGGTTATACCTAAGTGAATGGTCGATGACCCCTTGGTGCATCCCGTGATGGCTAGTCAGGCTTAGCTAGGGTGGGTAACGGCTATGTTAGGATCTACACCGACACGACGGTGTTCGAGTTGTGGTATCCTACTTGTGGGTAAAGTTGCACACCTCTGCAGAGTTAAGAATCTATTCGAATAGTCCGGGCCCACGGTATTGGGCGAGTTATGGTGTGGTCACATAACTAGTGTTTCTTTGGAATGGGCTGGTGTGAGTTGCTTTGGAATTGTGTCCGGCAGTTGTGCCGTGTGCTACGACGGACGGGGAGTCCGGTAGCAGTTTAAAATTGGAAACCCCGTGTTACTTCAAAAACCGATTTCTAAAAGGTTTTCTTTAAAATAAACCCAAGCATAAAATATCGTTTTTCTGCAAACTAACCGTAACCTTATCCTTGATTTACTTATGCATATTACTCTGATATAACCCCCTCCGTGGGTGTGGTTGGACTTGCTGAGTACGTTTGTACTCACCCCACTCTTACTTTTTACAGAAGAAGATCCCGACTTCGTGCCAGACGACGCCGAGTAGGGTTACCGTTCCACACCCAACCTTGCCTGTGGTACCGGCCCTGTCGCGATGCCTCCGCTGTCGCAGTACTCTGAGCCTGATTTGGATCCCGTATTAGTAGCACTCTGGTGTATTGTCGTAGCTTGGTTAATCCTTGTTATCATCTGTATTGAGTGTCCGCCAAGGTTTGTAAGGTTTTGAACCATCTGATGTAATAAATGTGGCATCAGCCTCCTGGGACTGATGTTTTGTATCACATTTAAGTCTTCTCTTATGAGGGGACGCTTCAGGCGAGGACCCCAGGAAGGGCCTGGCGCTGCCCGCGGCCGCAGCCGCGCGCCACCGTCCGCGGCCGTTGCCCACGACCCCGCCTAACGCCTCCACTTCGCGGACCGCCAGTACCACGCGCCGTCGTCTCAGGCGCCGGCAACCGGCGCTAGCACTCGCCCGCGTGTCCTTCCATATCTGCGCAAACCGCGCCCTCTCGCGACGAAAGAGCCCCGCTGCCGCCATCCTAGCAGGGACGCGGGCTTCCGAAGCCCTGCTCAAGCGGCAGCGAGGCGCGGGCGAAGGTGGGGAGGGGCGGCGGCGGTGGTGGCTTGGTGCCGCCCGTGTCGCCCCCGGGAGGAGAGTGACGCGGGCGTGGAGTCCCCGTTGCTGACTCGTTCCGATGTGGTTGGATCGAGGGAAACCGCCGGGAACGCAGGAGAGGCTTACCGGAGAACCGTCGCCGCCGTGCGCGAGTGATGATGGGACGGTGGCGGAGGGAGAGGATTCCGCTTTGCTGCCGAGGAGCGGGCGAGGAAGGAAGGAGCGAGCAAAGGGGTCGTCGTCGACGCGGAGGTGTGGTGTGGTGGTGGCCTGCCTGTGCTGTTAAAAAATTATAGGTTAACAAAGCCATCACCAATGTTGAAACTTCAAATGATATAGAGTATATACAAATCGAAAAACTATGTAAACAAGGACCATTTCCTTACGTCCATTGTTGAAAAATTACCGTCTCGATAAAACCGGTCAAATATTTGTCGATGAAATAGAATTGGTGTGCCCGTTGGCCGTTAAATCGCAAAAATGGACACAGCCCTCGAACTTTACAAATTTTTTTCGAGAGGACTTTAACATGGGGAAACCAACCTAACCTGTACCAGGCTAGTATACAGCATTTCCTACATGGACCGTGGGCCGTGGCCTACGTGTGTGGACCGGTGCATGGGCCGTCGGCAAAAGAAACCCAAACCCAACCTGCCCAAACCCTGCACACGACCTCAACCCACTCCGGCGCTACAGTTCAAAGGAGCGAGAAAAGGCGATTTCGCGGCCGCCGCCGGGGATGGCGGTCTCCTCTTCCTCCGATGGCCTCAGAGTCATCGGGAGGGGGCGGAGACTGCTGGGCTCCAGCCGGGCGGTGCGGGTAGGTTAGGTCCTAGTAGATCTAGTTGTTGGTGTCCATGCGGCGTCGGCGAGGTGGCGGCGATGACGGCGCATCGGAATAAGTCCTCTCGGACTTGTCCCCGTCCCTTTGCTGCTTCACTCTGGCGGCAATGGTGGGTCCGTGGAGATGGTGCTCCCGTGGTGGAGATGCTGTACAGGAGGTGGTCACCGGCGTCTCGTCGTCCGGTGAAGAAGGTGAGCTCGTTGGCTTTTTGTTTGGTGGAAAGAGAGGATGCTTCGGGTCTGGTGGAAGCTTGGCGAGTGGAGCAGGTCCAACCTTCTCGTGACGGTTCCGGTCGTCGCCAGTGGATCTGTGTCCAAGGTCACCGGAGCTCGGGGTGCGTCCCCGGCCGATGGGCTTCCCGTGGTGGTTCCATCTCGTCGTTCATGGCGAGTGTTTATTGCGGCTCTTTTCAAAGCTTCTTAGCGATGGGGTTCCGGTTGGCCATGGGTGGATGGAGATCGATTCCGGCGGCGGATGGCGAGTCTCATCGGCGGCGGAATCTTGTTCACAAAGGTTCTAGGGTCTTCGTTGTAAATGTCGTGTTTTTCAGGGACCTTTGTGTCAAATGTCTGGTGGATCACGTATCCTCTGTATCTGGCCATAACGTGCCTGTATGTGTACTGGTCTTTGTACCATATCTTTTGGTTTAATACAAGTATGTTTAATATAAAAAAAACCCGCTCCGGCGCCTACAAATAATGCTAGAGCCTCTCAGACGACCGGTGCATGGATTGGCCTTTCCGCCTCGCCAGACCCACAGCCAAAAGGACGGGCGTGGTGGACTCGGTCAAGCCGCCTCCGCGGAACGAGATCCTCTGCCGTTGGGTTCTCAGCGGCAGACAGACATTCGGCTGATCTGGAACGCGGGATGAGCATCCGACGACGCACACAAACACTAAGTAAGTTCCTGACTATACGGCCCATATATCAGACCATTATGAGCAACTAAACAGCCCAATTGCCTGCACTCACGAGGACCGAACGCAATTCCTTCTTCTGGCCGCGGAAAAAGGGACCGTCGGCAGCAAGCATCTCGTCGCCGCCGCCAACGCGTCGCCAGGTCCTGCAGCTCTCTCATCGCCGTCCAGCACCGCCGGGTGCCTCGCCTCGCTCTTCACTGCCCATCGACGTCGGGATGCTATGCCGTGCTCGTCCCCAATCCCATCACCTCGGTCATCGCGGAGTGGTTCTGATCGGGCTGTGCTGGTCGCCGCCGTTGAGGGCCAAGAGGCGCACCAGCATGGGGAGGGCACCGGTGCTGCCAAGCATGAACCACCGCAGAGGATGAGCGACAACTGCACATGAGGTGTCCGGATTTTATCAAGAACAGAAGGGAGGATGAACAAGAGGTCAAAATAAGACTTGCGCGAGGATCCGTTCCAATGTTCCATGATAAGCTGCGACGTGGTCGCGGATGCGAAGGAGAAGGAGCTCCCAGACGTGGCGGCGACTCCGCAGTCCACGAGCTCGCACGCGGCATCCTCGGCGATGGTACTGACGAGCGCAGTCGGCAGTGGCGTGGGCGGCGGGGGCGCGAACGCGCGATCTGACGTGCATCAGGACCGGGAGTGGAACTCGAGCAGTCCAAGGGCAGCTCTGGCGGCCGCAGCTCGCCGGTGGCGGCACTGTTTTTCCTCCTCCCCATGGCATCTGGACTGGGCTGCATCGTCCTCATGGGCCAACAAGTCCATTCTATTTCTGCTGCGTGATTCTTGCCATTGGATGCGCATCCCACGTTCCAGATCAGCCGAACGTCTTTCTGCCGCTGAGAACCCAACGGCAGAGGATCTCGTTCCGCCTCCGCACCAGGTGGACGCAGGAGACTGCTAGGGGCTCCAACCCTCTAACCTCATAGATTCTAGGTAAAAGTCTAAATTACTCCTCTAAATTATAGCTAAAGTTTGGATAACCCCTTAAATTATTATTTGGTTCATTTTAACTCCCAAACTATGCACTTTGGTTTAAATTATCCACTAATACAATTTGTATTTTTCATTTCTCCATGCATAGGTGGAGTCTTAAGCTAAAATTTTACAAGTTGATAGTACACATAATAACACATCTTAGAAAAATACATCATAAGTTTTTATCATTATTTTGATAGATTAGGATATTTAATAATAAATTAATCATTGGAATTCAAAATTATATGAAAAATAATGATAAAAAATTATAATAATTTTTTGAAATATGCATTGTGATGTCCACTACTACAACAACAACATAGCCTTTTTTCCCAAGCAAGTTGGGGTAGTCTAAAGCAAGTTGGGGTAGTCTAGAGATGAAACCCGAAAGAAATAAGTTTAAAGTTCAGGCACATTGATAGCTAGTCTCCAAGCGCTCCTATCCAAAGCTATCTCTTTAGAAATATTCTAATTCTTAAGGTCTCTCTTAACCGACTCATTCCATGTCAGTTTAAGTCTACCTCTACCCCTATTTACATTATCGACCCGCTCAAGAACCCCATTACGCACCGGCGCCTCAGGAGGCCTTCGTTGGACATGTCCAAACCATCTTAGCCGATGCTGGATAAGTTTCTCCTCAATTGGTGCCACCCCTACCCTATCCCGAATAACTTCGTTCCGGACTCTATCCTTCCTTGTGTGCCGGCAAAACCACCGCAACATCCGCATCTCTGCTACACTCAGTTGCTGGACATGTCGCCTTTTTGTAGGCCAACATTCAGCACCGTATAACATCGCCGGACAATTTGAAATCAAAATTCAACTTGTGTATGGAGAAGCAAAAAAGATAAATTATATTATGGTGTAAAATGAACTAAATTGCATAGTTTAGGGGTAAATTGAACCAAGTTATAATTCAGGAGGTTATCCAGACTTTGGCAATAGTTCAGGGGAGTAATTTAGACTCGTACCTAGATTCTATGGAGCCCTCGTAAAGCCCTCCAATAATTTTCAACCATGAATAAAGGAGAGGAAGAAGAAAAGAAGAGAAGTGAGTAAGAAGAAGAGGAAAATGAGCCACTCTAGATTTATATCCTAGATTCGCCACTGCAACCACGCACTCAGGATGGGGCAGCATGTGCGCGCAAAGTCAAGCGTCGCTGGCGCCATGGTGAGCATTTGACACTACTAGAAAAGAGGCCATCGGTCCACCTCAAAGGTACAAAAACCAAAATGACCCGGTACCAAAGCTTCTTTTGAAGTGCATAGAAAGATCCAGGGATCCTTTAGTACCGGGTGGTGTTACCACCCGGTATCAAATGCTAGACATTGGTACCGGGTGGTGTTACCACCCGGTACTAATGGATCCTTCCACATTAGTACCGGGTGAAAACATCACCCGGTACCTATGTCTAGCCTTTGGTACCGGATAATGTTTACCACCCGGTACTAAAAGTGTTTCACAGGTTACTTCAAAAGGAAAATATCTTCCCCTCATTCACGTGAGACAAGAGGTCACGAGTTCGTATCCTAGCCACTAGGTACCGCCTTTGGTCCCGGATGCCAACAGGTGCCAAAGGCACTTTTTCTAGTAGTGTGACTGCAACATGATTTTTTGCCTCACAAATTTGGTAAAAAAGAACTGATGTACAATCAGCCCTCACATGCCCTTTCGCACAACATTTGTGACAGTAGTACAGCTTGTTATTTATCACTGGGCGCCCCCCCCCCCCCCCCCCCCCCCCTCGGTTGAACTAGCATCAATCAACTTCCCTTTATAAGCGTTGAGCCACTTGATGAAGCATGGGGTTGTTGTGAAGCCGGTGCAGTAGCAACAAGGCTAGTAGATGCATCCATTTCAGAGCATGTGTTGTAGTGGGTGCACCAAATTGACGTATATATCGCGTGCTAGTGGATGCTTCTCCCCCAAATTGACGTATGTATTTTCAGATCAATCAAGATCATAGTGTATGTATGTACGTAAAAGATATATAGTGTGGATCCAGATCCTCAGACGTTGATGCCACCATGGCACCAACTACATAGAAAATTAAAGATACCCTCAAGCTTCTTCTCTTACAATAAAGGACTCTTTCTGGCGGGCGATACAATGTGGTTGGTGGTAACTGTAAATCTTGTCGTGAGTGAGAAGTGGTGGCCCCAACCATTCAAGCTGTTAATGGTCTCGTATGCAGACCAAAGCCACACCAATTCGACTGCTAAATATGCTCACCATTCAAACCGCACCACACCAACCCATATTCCTCGAAAGCCGAACCAAATTAATCTGCTAGTGATTTGAAACCAAAACCGAACTGAACCGCACCACACCAAACCATATTCCTCTAGCCAAACAAACGAGCTACCTCGGGCTTTTGGGGCATCGATGGACCGGACAGCGCGCGGTGCCAGCGGCTGCTCGCCCTCGCCGTCGTTCTGCTCGTACAGAGAAAGGATAGGAAGTAGCAGATTGAAGTCTAGACCAAACCGACCCAATCTGATTTTCCAGTAAAACCAAATCAAATTAGACCACTTTAGAAAGTTAAACCATTTCCCACTGAACTACAGCCAACCACAACGAGAACCAAACTGTTAGAACCGGTTGCAGTCCAAACCATTACTAGCTTGACCAATCATGTTGGGGTGTGGGGGAGGGGGAGGGGGACGGGGCATCCGGCTCCCCAACCATGCATCGAGGCTAAACGTTGTCGTAAAGCAATTGGGCAACGTTAGATCGATGACAATCTGCACAATAGGAACTGACGCTCTATAAAAGGAGCGTCGAGAAGGCTGTGCTTCTTCTGCCGTGCTCAGCTCGCTGTAAGTATATATTCTTTTCTGTTCTCTATTTGGATCTCTTATTACTAAGCCTGAATATATATATATATACATATATATACATATATACATACATATATATATACATATATATATATGTGTATATATATGTATATATGTGTGTGTATATATATATGTGTGTATATATATGTGTGTGTGTGTGTGTGTCTATATATATATATATATATATATATATATATATATATATATATATGCGCGCGCGCTAGCTAGCATGCAGTTTCGTTCTCTTGCATGTTTCACTCTTCGCCATTGCCTACATTCTTTTAATTTTTTGCAGTGCGTATTGCAGCAAACTCCATACTGCGTGCGTTCAGCTTGGCGATTGGACCTAGCATATATGGAATCCGCTGCTGCATGGGCAGGACCTTACGAGCTTCAGCTGGCGATGAACGGGACCACTGAAGAAGCATCACCAGCAAATGATGCTCAACACAAGTGTGGGCTCCTGCTCCTGCCGTCGGCCACCCTTTGCAGTACGCGTCCATCGCCGACATCTTTGGTTCGTCCTGGAGCCTGCAACCATATGCCGTCCCTGCTAGCAGCAGCTCTAGCGGTGGGCAGCAGCTCTAGCGTCAACTGCTTGAGTACAACTACTATGCTGCGGCCGCACAGCATCAGGATCTGTCGTCGTTTGAGGCGCAAATGGAGATGTATATGAATAACCCTACGAAGCTGTTCGTGGAAAGAAAGGATGAGTTCAAGGCTGATGCCAAATTGATGAAAATGAAGATGCATAGGTACCCTCCTAGCATTCGGGATCTCGGTGATTGGTGTACTGTGCCCAAGGTAGTGGCCATCGGCTCTTATTACCACCGCCACCACTCCGACAAGCTCAAGTAGGCAGAGAAGGCCAAGCATGTGGCTGCCTACTGCTGCATCCAGCAATCCCGCGGCCGCCCGGTCGAGGAGCTGTATGGCGCCGTCATCTCTGGTGTCGACAAAACCTGCGCCCGCGACCTCTACGACAAGGACGTGATGGCAGGTATCGGCGACGACGACTTCCTGCCAATGATGTTCTACGACGCCTGCTTCTTGGTGATGTACATCCTTAAAAGGTCGCGCCCGAAGAATTACGATGCGGGCGCTGTTCGATCTGTTCGATTTCTTCGAGTCCAATGCCCCTGACATCGCTCATGACATGATGCTGCTTGAGAACCAGATCCCCTGGCAGGTGGTGGACGCCATCATGGACAAGTGCACGTCCGAGCCCTTGGAGAAGAAGAAGAAGTTCATTGCTAGGTGGCTCGATGACTGTCTGCAAGACCGGATTTTCGAAGCACTGCCTCATGTCGACTGGGATGAAGACTACCAAGTACCGCACCTTCTTGGCCTCCTCCGGCACTACATGGTAGGAAAAAGCAGTAGCAAACTCAACGTGTCAGATTCAGATTTAGAGAAAATGGAGTCGATAGCAACTTCCGCCGGTGCCGTGGAGCTCGCTGAGATGGGCATCTTCCTCACAGCCAACGAACACAACGAAGCTCCCAGACATGGGCCTCGACAGGAAATGGATCATCTTCAACGAGCTCTCCATGGCGCCGCTGTCCCTCAACGATGCGCGCGCAAGCTCGCTCGTCAACATGGCGGCCCTGGAGCTGTGCACCACCCCGGATTTCCTGGGTCGAGCGGTGAAACGTGTGGACTCTGCTGTCTGCTCCTACCTCCTCCTCCTCTGCATGCTGACGCACAGGGAGGAGGACGTGCATGAGCTGCGAACCAAGGGTGTCCTGCAGGGAGGAGCAGGCCTCAGCAACAAGAAGGCGCTCGACTTCTTCACCAGCCTCCAGAGCCTGCGCCAGGGACGCTGCTACGCCCGCGTCATGGTGCAGATTGAAAATTGCAGGAGGAAGAGGCCGTGGATCAAGGTGTACGCGCTTTGTTACAGGTACCGGACGACCATCGCATGGGCTACCTCCGCCTTAGTCGGGTTTATCAGTATTATCGTGACGCTCAAGCGCGCCCTTTGATACGAGAGAGACGCAGTATTTCCCTGTCAACTAATTAACATATATTATTCCATGTATTTATTTATCTATATTCATTGTCATTAAGTTATCAGCTAGCTAGCGTGTGCTCTCTGCAGTAAAATGTTAGTTGGCTCCGTAGTAATCTCTGCTTGTGCAGTTGTGCGTCCCGAGCCTGTGAGTTGTGGCAGTATAATCCCTTTTTAAGTATCACTATTGGTGTGCGTGCCATAAGTTTGACTTGATTTGTAGAAAAAATGTGCAACATTTGTATCTCCAAATAAATTTGTTAAAAAACTAGATTAAAAGATATATCTAATGATATTAATTATGTATCATATATATTAATATTTATTTATATAAAATTAATCAAAGTTATTTCTCGAGAAGCGAAAGCGACAGTTATTTAGGGACGGAGAGAGTATGTATTGGGGAATCTGTTGGCCACGAGCGTCGTCCCTACAATTTGCAAATAAGCACAGTTGATAATATATATTTTTTTGAGAAAGCCGGGATGGATTTTATTTATTCATGGTAAAGATTACATCAGCAGCCTTACAAAGACACCCCTGAACCAGCCTTCTCTCGAATCCTCTCGTCTAGCTACAGTTGAGAGAGGATGAAAAGGGCGCCACGGTCGTCGCCGGCGGGGCCGGCGGTCCCCTCCGCCTCCGTTGGCCTCAGGGCCGTTGGGAGGTGGCGGGGACCCCTGCGCTCACGCCGGTTGGCAGTGGGTGTAAAGCTGTAGGTCCTAGTAGATCTAAAGGTGTGTTTCTCAGCGTTGGCGACGAGACGGTGGCGGCGACGGTGTCATGGTGGAATAAGTCCTCTCGGGCTTGTCCTCGTCTTGGTGGGGTTTCTCTCCAGCGTTGCCAGCGAGCCTGTGGAGGAGGTGCTCCCGACGTGGAGCTCCTGTACAGGAGTTTGGCTTCCGTACTTCTTCGTCTCCGGCAGGCGGTGAAGGTACGAGGCCTTTGCCTTGAGGCTGCAGAGCAGGATACGGGTTCCGTGGAGGGTTGGAGGATGGACCAAACTCGTGCTTCCCTTGACGGCAGAGGTCGTCGACGGCGAGTAGCGGTCCAAGATCGGAGGAGCTTGGGGTGCGACCCCAGTCGATGGGCTATCAGCGAAGCCTTCATCTCATCCGTGTGGGTGAGTGCCTACTGCGACTCTTCAAAGCCATGTGGCAATATGGTTCCTCCTGATCTGGTGAGGAAGACGGCAAACCGGCGACTTCCGACGGTGGCCGGCGGGAGCAGGTTCGGCAAGATTGGAGGTGTGGAAGGTCCTAGGGTCTTTAATATAATTTTGTGGTTTGTTAGGGGTCTTTCTACAAAATTCCTGCTGTCTGTATCCTTTTTGGATGTTCATGTACTTGTACGCATATTTGTACAGTTTCCTTAACATCAATACAGGTATGTCTTGATAAAAAAAAAGACACCCCTGAAGAAAACAGAAATTACATCGTGGTCCTTGTAAAAGCCTCCCGGTTGCCGTCTTCGCCGGAGCCCAGAGCTCGCGTTCGTCGACGAGAACAACGTCGAGGTTGCACCTCAACGAAGAAACTTTTTTTGATGCTCCATGAGTCAGCACACCGGCGTGTGCATGTAGATCGATGAACGCTCTAGCAAATCTTCGTCGACGCTGGTGAGTGACCTCCAGACAGCGACAAAGCCTAACAACATCGGTGCCCCCGATGGATTTCATCAACATCGATCGTAGCAACCGCTCGGTTGTCCTCCAACTCCCGTGAAGAACAAAACTAAGAACCGGCCGATTCCAATCGATGAATAGAAGACCTAAAAAGGGGATCCCAAACCACCAACCCGGCTCAAGTTGGTGTAGAACATACCTCACAAGAGCTTTATCAGGAGCTGCGTCGTCACCGCCACAACCGCCGGAGGAGCCTCGGAGGGAAGCGCCGGTAGATGGCACATCACGGCCACCAACCTGAAAGCAAACTGCCACCAGCGGAGCCGGCAGCAGGAACTCTAGTCTACTGAGAAAACTAAAACTAGTAGAAAACTACCTATGCACAGGACCGCGCCCGCTTCTCAAGCCGATTCCCAGCTCTCCAACGCCGGCGAGGCCGTCGGAGAGGAGGAATCGGCGAGGAACAGGCGCGGGATCAAGAATCGCCGACTCCGTGCGCTCTAACTGTAGATGTAGATGGGTATTAGAAGAATCGAGTACTGGTGCAGTGGTGCTGGTCCGTGGGAAGGATATCGGAGCAGCCCACCACGAAGGCAGCAGCTTGGGGACAGTTGATAATATCTAGGGGGCCCCAAAAATTTGGGGTCCGTTGCAGTCGGCCCACTCGCGCTGGGCCATACACAGTGGCAGCCAAAACACAGCCTTAACATGGAAACCAACCCGTGCTATACAGCATTTCGGACATGGGCCGTGGGCTGTGGCCTGTGTGTGGACCGGACACCACGTGCGCGGGCCGTCGGCAGAAGGAACCCAAACACAAACCCTACACACGACCTCAACCCGCTCCGGCGCCTACAAATATTGCAGAGCCTCTGCCCTCAGGGTCTTCCCTCCCATCGCGCCGCCGCTCTCGTTGGCAAGCTAGGTTTCATCGCCGCACCCCATGAACCCTAGCCTGCCACGATCATTTGACCTCGATCTGCGCTTGTTCCCATCGTTTCAGTTCCGTTTCGTTGCGTTGCTACTTCGGTTGGTTGATGGATCTTGTTTGGTTCGCCTAACATTGCAATTGCCCGGCGCTGCATCCGGTGCGGCGGGCAATCTATCCTTAGGCGAGATTGAACCCAAGGGGAGGTCGCTTTCCTAGTCCTTCCCGCCTGCTTTTTAAGCTCCGGCCGTCCTCTGTTTCTTCCCAGGATTCGCCGGTGACAAGGCAGGCAAATCCCCGATGATTCTGTCGTCTTAATCTTTTGGTGTTCGTTTCGTTTTTCTTGTTCGTGCGATTTGGTTGCGACGCCGGTGGGCATATGGCGAGGATGACGAAGAAAATCATTCGGATTCCCATTGATTTCTATACCAGAAAGATGAGATCTTTAACCAGCTACTTCTGACTCGCGATGTTTATGCCATTGGTTTGCTGATTTCTTGGAGGCGGAATTTTTTTAGTTTGTTGTGCCTGTTCTGCAGCTGTGATTCCGTCGGGCCGGTGATGTGATCAAAATATTTGCTACTCTTGATGGGGCAAGAGCTCCGCCTGATGATCACGAACCACCAAGATCTCTGAGGTCCTCTGTAATCACTCGTCCTGGATTCACTCTGCTCTTCATCGTGGATTCATTTTCTGTCCGTTTGTTTTAGTGGGTGGGGCCAATGGAAAACTCGAGTTTGAATTTTTTTTGAACAATAGCAGCTCTGCCTTTCAATTAAGAAAAAAACAATTAAATTAAAGAGTAAAATACACTGTGGGTACATGAACTTGTAGTGCTGTGTCAAATAGGTCTATAAACTTAGAAACCGGACATCTAGCCCCTCGAACTTTCGAACCCGTTCATCCGAGGTCCAGTCCGGTTTTGCATGGCTTGCATGGCACTTGCTACAGTAAACTCGGATTTGCTACCGTTATCGCGGTTTTGTTTTCCTTTTCTAATTTATTTCGGCTGAATTTTTGAAAAATCATAACTCTTCGATACAACATCAGATGAAGATGATTTTTATATGAAAATTGTAGCTCTCGACGAGATCTACAATTTTCTAGTTTTGAGTTTTTTCATTTGATGAAGTTAAGTTGCCCAAAAAAATTATACAAAAGTACAGCATTATAATAATTACGTACTTCTGCTTGTCGCACTAGAAAATTAATATATTTTTCTATTTGTTGTCAAATGAAGACACTTTGTATACTAAAATTTTAACACTTTTAACGATCTAGATTCTTGTAATTTTGAGTTTTTACATTTAAAGTTGTTAAAATGTTGATAACATAGTATAAAGTCTTAACATCTTTTGCGTACTTAATATACTGTTTTATCGATATTTTAACAACTTCAAATATAAAAACTTAAAACTCTAAGAATCTAGATCTTTTAAAGTACTAAAATTTTAGTATAGAAGTGTCTTCATTTGACAACAAACAGAAAAATATATTAATTTTCTAGTGCGACAAGCAGATGTACGTGATTATTATGGTGCTGTACTTTTGTATAATTTTTTTGGGAAACTTAACTTCATCAAATGAAAAAACTCAAAACTAGAAAGTTGTAGATCTCGTCGAGGGCTACAATTTTCATATAAAAATCATCTTCATCTGATGTTGTATCGAAGAGTTATGATTTTTTCAAAGATTCAGCCGAAAACAAAACCGCGGTAACTGTAGCAAATCTGGGTTTACTGTAGCAAATTGCGGGCGCACAGTGCCATGCAAGCCATGCAAAACCGGACTAGACCTGGGGTGAACGGGTTCGCAAGTTCGAGGGGCTAGATGTCCGGTTTCTAAGTTTATGGACCTATTTGACACAGCACTACAAGTTCATGTACCCACAGTGCATTGTACAAGAACAAATAGCTAAACAAGACCCACACTGGGCACCTGAAGTTTATTCTACCCATGCGACGCAGCAGAGTACACACAACAACCCTGGGTCATCGTTGTCGAGCATGGTTGCATAGCAGCCAGCAGCTCCGACTCCACAGAGCTGACCTCAGACGCCTAGCGATGCCAAAAACAAGCGGGTCCGAAGCAAGAGGCCACGACATGTCATCGTTGCCCAGCTCAAGAAGAGCAGCTCCAACTTCCTGCCATGGACCCACGCCCCGCCCTCGGTGTTTGCCAGACTAGCCACGACCCAACGCAGCAGCTCTGACTTCACGTGGCAGTCCCACCTCCTCACGTCGACCAGGTGCCGAGAAGCCTAGATTGACCACCGGGAGTGACATCATGGTCGAGACGAGCTCCAAAAGCAACGCCTTCAGGAAGGAAACGACACCGATAGTGCCGCCGCCGCCCGTCCAACACATGGATTGGGTTTTCACCCATGGGAGCCGTGCTGGGAGAAATGACGCCCTCAACAGGAAAGTGGCGCCCGAGCGTCACTGCCATCGAGGCTTTCGCCCAAGAAGCCCACCAACACAGTCGTCGCACCAAGATGCCGGATCACCAGCTCGCCGTCACCGATGTTGTCATTCATTGCCCTGACGTCCCGTAGAAGCCCTTCCAGAGGGGCATCGGCGCGCCGGCCGCGCGTCGCAGCCGTGTAGCTGCGTCGACCACCACCCCCTCCAGCTGGGCAATCCTACAGAACCGGATTTACCCTGCCGCGCGCAACACACCGTCGCACGCCGAAGCCGCCGCCGACACAGCTGCTGCCAGCCGAAGCACCACAACGCAGCTGACGGCAACCACATCTCAGCGCACGCCCACCACCACGGGCGCCGCCCCCTGCCCTAGGGGCGCCGGATCTGGCCGCAGGGGCAATAGACCCAATACCCCTGCCGGCGCCGCCGCCTCCACCATGGGCGCCCCCCCTTCCTGGGGCGACGGATCCGGCCACCAAGGCCTCGGATCCGGCCGCCCGAACCCGGAAAGCGGCCAGATCGCGCCATGGACGAGGAGGAGGGGAAGCGAAGGAGGAAGGAAGCTCCCTGCCGCCGCCCGGAGACAGCACGGGCCCTGGCCGGCGCCGACGCAGCAGCAGCAGGCAGCTCCGCCGAGCCCCACGCTCGCGCAAGGGCACGCCCCCGTCAGCTCGCTGCAGCGCACGCCGCCACCACCGCCGAGAGCGAGGAAGAGCCACGCCACCGCCATCCTGGCAAGCCGCGCGGCCTTGCTGGCGGTGGCGCGGCGGAAGAGGGGGGAGGTAAGGGGCCGGCGGCAGCTGGGGCCGTTCGCCGCCCGAGTCGCTCTCGTGGGGAGGGCGACGCGGGGGCCGTTCGGAGGCTGCAATTCGAGTTTGAAGTACTAATGGGCTATTTGAACACTGTCAATCATGTTGCTTCCTAGGAATACATGCAAATCCATTTTCATAAGAGAATAAAACCATTTTTTTAAAAAAACTCATTTAAATTTTGATAAGTCAACAAAGCAGGCAACCTTGTGATTTTATATATCTTTTATCATCTTTTCTTGTAACCAAACACCAACGGTAATGGTGAGGATGAAGAAGAAAATCAATCGGATTCCCATTGATTTCTAAACGAAAGATGAGATCTTAACCAGCTACTTCTGACTCATACATGACATTGGGTTCTGGTGTAGGCTTTGTTGTTGTTGTTGTTTTGCGTTTCATTTGCACCCCTGAATCCCTGTATTTTGTAATAGTAGTTGGCTAGTTGACGGAGGGTCGTTGCCGTGATAAGAATGTTTGCTTGGCCTGATTTTTTTTCATTGAAGACTGCTACGCGCCTACGCTTTGATATCACGAATCACCAACATCTCTGACGTTCGCAGCACGGGAGCGGGAGTAAATTGAGATGAAAAGTAATCGAAACCTGGCTGAATTCCTGATCATTCAGGCGAAGCAAGGTGGCTTCGTGGCTAGTTGCTTGATGAAAATGCTCGCATGTATCCTTGCGAACATTGTCAGTTCCTCTGCGCTCTGATTACCAAACTGTATGGAAACAAAAAGAACTGTATGCAAACCATTTTTTTTCAATATATGCAAGAGATTTGCACATCTTGTATTATGATTGAAGGGAAATATTTGGTTACATGCGCTTCACAAGTTGAGCGCTTCACAAGATTTGCACAAGAACTTTTGCATTGTAAAAAAACTCGGCCGGGTGGGGAAAGACCGCCCCACCAGTATTGACTTTCAGAAGAAGCCTCGGCTTCCCCGACCGAGAAAATCCCCGAACCCTGGCCCCGCCCTGACACCGGGGCCGTTACCCATGGGAACCTGGGCCGTCCACACACAGTGCTTTGGCACCGGGGCCAGCGAGGGGATTTTTTTACCCTTAGCCTGAAATTCGCTCCCACAGGGAGTCGAACCCAGGACTTGAGGGGTGCCGCCAGGTTCCTCTAACCACTAGGCTAGAGGCCCTTTGGCAACTTTTGCATTGTGATTTACAAGAAAAAAAAACAAAAAAAACAAAACACTGTGATTTACAAGAAAACTTTTGCATTGAGGGGATTTTTTTTCCCTTGTAAAACTTTTGCATTGTGATTTACAAGAAAAAAAACGACTTAGAATTCTAAGAACCTGAGTGCACCTATGTTTAGAGAAAACTAAGTTAATGTTTTGAGAAACAAAACAAGAGACTTTTATTGGAGGAATACGGTAATGCTATTCTAGACTCTAGGTGTATAATAGTATTCTAGAACCACCTTGGTGTATAATAGTATTCTACACCCTTCTATTACTAGCAAAAATAATTTAAACTAAATTTACCAAGTCTCTGCCGGTTAAGAGCATCTCCAAAAGCTCTTATTTTGGGTGAGTTGGCTAAAAAAAGAAAAGAGACACAAAAAACCTCATCCAACAGATATTCTATCTTCCTCATCTTCTATCCTGTATCCCGAGGGCTCGGCATCCGGCCCTCCCACGCCATTCTCGCGTCCACACGTCCGTCCCTCCCGTTGCCTTGCTCACATCCAGTGCCTTGCCCACATCCACGTCCGCCCAGGCACAGTTGCCGATGGTCTTGGCCTCCACGCACGATGCAACTTCAGGGGCAGCCAGCGGCACTCACGTCCAGGCGATGCAGCTTCAAGGAGTAGCGGCACTCACGTCCAGGGGCGGCGCGGATTCACATCCAGGGGCAGTGGCGCTACGCCGTCAAGGGCGAAGGCGCGAGTCAAGGGGCGGCGGCGCTCATGTCCAGCGCATCGCGAACAGATCGATCGCGGTCGAATTGGAAGGGCCAACGAAATTGGATGACGTGGATCTAGTTTTGAATATAGCTATCATACTTTATCTAGTTTCTTGGACTACCCCATAGAATTAGGTGCTTTTCTATTTTTACTAAGGGTCTACAAACTCCATATTTAGAAAACAAAATACAATAGCTCTTGGAGATGCTCTAATTCTGATTAGTTTAGCTATTGGTGTATAATAAAGTGCTACACCTAAGGTGTAGAACAGAACATGAGTGGAGGAATAATAGTATTTATGAATTATGAATGCAGTGATATACAAAAGTTAGAATAGCTCCAACCAGGCATCTCAAGCTGAAAAATCTTTCGTACGTGAATAAAAGTTGGCATCTCTCGTCAGGTGTTCGATGGTCGAACCATGTTCTAGGATACTCTCATGTTAACTTTGCAAAAAAGATGAAACTAAATCCTCCGGCAGCTAGTAGCTTGCTTCATGGGGCCTGAACATGCACCGGTTAGAATTCAGGCTCGTCATAGAGAGCTGGGCGGACAAAAACCCATCAGAAGTTCGCTCAGCATGGATGCTTTTCACAAGAACGATTCCTTTTGCGTTAATCAAGAAGGGGTCACCATCATTTGCCTCCATCTCGCACTATTGCTTTTTACTGTTAACTAGGATACAGCCTAAAGCGAAGCTATAACTGGCTGAGCATGAAAGGCTAAGGTGCCACTGTCAGTCATTTCCTTTATTTTGCATTGTTTTCCTCTCCAAGCAATTATACCCATGTCGCATCCCGTGCAATCAAAAGCTCTGCTTTCCTACATAGGCAACTGCATCTTGACATTAATGGTTTGCAAATCTCACAAATTGTGGCAGTACCGCCAAAATTAATCCGGTTCAAGTGCGCTAACCATCACCCTAAAGGTAATCCCGGCTAACACGCACTTCAAACAGAGTAATCCGGCAGGGCTGTCGGGTAAAGTCCCGAAGAATCCACCTGAGCGTCGATCGAACCCAAAGCTTACATGCAACCCACACGAAGGTGAGTCCAGAGAGTACAACATTTCATCAATACATTACATTACAGAGTCTTAACTTAATTATTACAAACCAAGTTCGAAATCTCAGAAAGGTACTTGAAGTTCAAATTGAAATTAGTTCAGAGATCAACTGCAGCGGAAATAAAGCGAGTTCTAAACGACGATACAAGATGTCATGATGAAGCCCGTACATGACATCACTCGGCATTGTCATCGTTGGCCGGAGTCGAATCACACTCCACCGACCAACCAGGGGGTAAAGTACACGGCCAAGTCGAGCTAGCTATCTGATCTTCAAACGTATCACCTGAAAACAAAGTTGAGCCACAAGCAAGACTGAGTATACTAATACTCAGCAAAACTTACCCGACTAGGATATACTTAGCCCTCTAACTAGACATGCAAGACTTTTGGCTTGAGGGGTTGTTTTTGCCGAAAAGCAACAAAGAGTATGTCCTTATTTTCAGATTTTAGTCTTCAAGTTCTAGTTCGATTAACCATTCTACATTAGCATCTATCCAATAGCATACATAGTGAAAAATAATTATTTTTCATCATTCAACCATATTCCTCATCATCATTGTTCCACTTCTTACTCTATATGGCAAAAGGGTTAAGCAGTCCCAATATCCGTGAGAGGCGGACGATTCGAATCGAATTTGTTAACCTTGCAAAGCAGACCTAAACACATGTCACGTGGTTACTCCCAGAGTCACACGTGCAACATTTCCCCTTTCTTTCCGGGTTGTGGATCAAGGTCACCGTCCTCGACTACAGAGTACGACGACTCTGCACCCGCATGTGCGCACATGAGAAACGACGTTCAAAGAAGGTGAAAGTAAAGTCCACTTGCCGGGTCAATCAGATACTTATGCTTACCGATTACCATATTTCTCGGCATGTGGTTAGTACGTTCAAACACTTAACCACCACTACCACACACTGCGGCCTTATCAAATTTCACAAAACAGACGGGGCATCACAAGTACCACAGCCCCGTCTGTAGACCTTGTAGTTGCAGCATGTAGTAAACATCCAACTCCTATAATTCTCGCGAGTGACCGGAAATCACTCGACTTCTACCGAACCATTAGCATAGCCAACTAGCGACCTACACATACTAGTGTTCAAGTATAGGTACCTAGGATCATGCAACTAAGGTTCAAATCAACCCCTGGAAACTTAAATGCACAAGTCAATAGGAATAACAATAAATTGCATAAATTTAAAATAGACGGGACATGCTCCGGGGCTTGCCTTCCTGAGCGGAGCTAGCCTTGGGCTCTTCTGAACTTTGGTTCAGATCTTCAGTAATTTCAGTTAGATTAACTTGAGCTTCACGCTGCTCACTCTCGGACTCCGGCACCAGCTCGTACGTACCGTCAGCGAGAGTAGTCAAATCTACATGAATGCATATGCGTGAGTTACTTTAGTGGTAACGATTCATTCATTTCTTCACTATAGAGTTATAATCCAACAAAACCCAACTTTGAAAACAACCATTTTCAAAATCATCTCACAGGGCAATCATTTATCGGGTATTATCTAACATGATTTAGTTCACAGAAAACCGGGGTGGTTTTCCCCAAACACTACTCAACCAAGCAACTCAAAAATACTTTATTTACACGAGTTGTCCATGTATAAATCAAAATCCATAGTTTCCTACACTCCCTAGTCATGAAATTTTTACACAGCAGGAAATTCATGATAAAAAATCTACCATAAAAATTTCAGTTCATTTCCTGCAACAGAAACACCACGAAAAATCTTTTACCTAGCCTCTGCTGAAAACAAGACGAATTTTTACAGGGCAAAATATGCAAGTGCTGGTAATGAAACTTTTACTAAATGTTGTTTACCTAAATATGAGCATTCTGTAAAATTTTCACATTTAATTAAGCATCACACAGGTCATGAAAAATACAACAATGTACAACTGCAGTAAAGAAAAATAATTTCCACAGGTAGTTATACTAAGTTTCAGAGGTTCATATTTTTCTATAAATATTCAGTACACAAATTCCAGCTCTGGTAAAATATAATATTTTTATAGGTACAGAAACTATTTTTCATGATTTAATGTATTTATCACTACCCAAAAATCATTTAGCCCAGTTGGGTTTAACAAAAAATTCTCAAACTTTTTCTGTAGAATCTGGGAACCAAACTAAAGGTACTGTAAAAGTTTGAACCCATAACTCATATCATAACAACTTGGGTAAATAAAACTATTTATCCTAGGCATACATCAAGTCCTAATTAAAACCTATATCTAGGAGTGTCAAATGGATCTCAAATTTTCACAGTGTCCTACACTTGCACTCTACAACAATCTGTCCAAAAATCTAGAACTTGAGATATAAATAAAGGACTAATAAATTTGTATTTAATCTAGAACAAAAACCAGTGAGCTAATAAAAAAGTGCATGTAATAAAAGTTGTAGATCTAGTAACAAGGAACTCAGATCAATTGAGTTTGCATTTTTCCGATTTTTCTACGAATTTATATCGATTTTACAAGTTTGCTGTTTTTGAAAACAAAAAGAAAGGAAATTGAGATCTTGCATCTAGGCCCTGGAAAGATTTGGGCGATTACAAATAGGTCCCTGGCCGGAAAACAGAGGTGGGGCGAACATGGCTGGCCGGAATCCGGTGTGGGGGCTCATCGAAGGTGTGGGAGAAGTGGGGGAGAAGCTCCACGGCGTCGAGAGGAACCCGTGGATAGCCTCGGTTGGAGCTGGGACGGCCGGTGGTGGCGATGCCACGGAGCAGCAGCTCCGGCGGAGGGGGCATGCGGCGCCGGCGGCGCTCCGGCGAGGGAGGAGCGGCGAGGACCGGCCGGAGAGGACCAGTGGGAGGTGGAGAACCGATTCAGAGGGCTCTCGAGGTTGGAGGATGACGGGAGGAGGGGGCTCCACGGCGGGCTAGGTGGAGGCGGCGGTCATGGCGGACAGCGAGGCTTCCTGGGCGCCATGGGTGCTTGGGCTTCGTTCTGGGAGAGGGAGAGAGTGGAGAGCAGAGGGGAGGGGGCTTTGTTGCGCAGCAAAAGGGGGAGGGAAGGCGCTGCAGGGAGAGGTGCGGGGTATCGGTGGTGCACGGCATCGAAGGCCGGCCGTGGGCAGCGGCTCGGGCAGGCGCGTGTGCCATGGCGTGCGGCGTCGGCACGTCGTCTCGTCGAGCTGGGCAGGGGCACAACGAGGAGGAGGCGGTGTCGCAGCGGCGACGGGACGGGGCGAGCTGCGTGCTCATCATGGAAGGCCATGAGTGGAGCGCAGCGAGAGAGCGGCCGTCGTGCCACTCTGCTCCACGCTTGGGTCAAAGGCGGGCGGCGCTGCGTGGTTGTCGCCGAGCGGCCGTCGGGACTTAGGCGCGTGCACGGCGGTGCAGAGGCACTCATGGCCGGCTGGGGTCTCAGCGTGGTGGCAGGAGGCGGTGGTGCAGCTACGGTTCAGCGGCGGCAGCGAGCTGCTCTGCCATGGCCGAAGCAGAGGAGCAGAGTGAGGGGAGAGAGAAGAGAGAAAGAAAGAGAGAGAGGTCAACGTGTTGACTCGTGATTTTCTCAAAATTTTCCATGGAAACTCGAAAAAGTTTGAACATGAAAGTTGTTCAAAATTCAAATTCCTACAACTTTCCTTTCAGGCCAAAATTCATTTGAGCAATGATTTGAAAGTTAAAAATTCGAATTCAAGTTTAAATGAAAACCCCCTAAACCCACTGTTTTTCGGGGTTTTCTCCAAATTTCATGTTGTAACTTGAAAAACTTTGAATACGAAAGTTGTTTATCTTGTAAAACTCTACAACTTTTGTTTTGGGCAAAAGTTCATTTGAGCTAAAGTGTGAGAGTTGACTTTTCGGTCTATTTAAACGGATTTCTGGCTTTTAAGTAATTGAAAATTTGGGGTTTAACTTGTCATTTCATATTAATTGCATGTTTAAAACAGTGCTAAACACCGGAGGTGTTACACAAATAAACAGACTTGACATATATATGCTTATCTATTACTTCATCTGATGATGTTAGTGGATCAGATAAGCTTCATACTTGCAGCGACTTCCAGCACAAGTGATAATCTGCAATGATACAAAAAAAACCACTGACATGTCGATACACCACCTGCCTCCAGATCCAGAATAAGTTGTTCCTGCTACGCAATCTTATCTTCTCAACTTAAACAACTTCCAGAGGAAGCGACAACGCAAAACCAATGCATCTTTCCAGCAGAACCTTTTGGATTAAAGTGATAGCACAATCTGCCATGCTTTCAATACTCCTAACAAAGCACATGCTGTTATTCAGGATCCTTAACTCCTCCAATTTAACTTCTTGATATGCCCAGAACTCAGATAACCACAAGACACGACACCACTTGAAAGCCATGATCAGCGATAAACCCAGCAATCGTCGTAGGAAGCAATATGATTAAATTACAGTTTGAATATATTTACATTATTACACAATCGAGAGAATGAAACCATGATAAAGGAGAAGGATAGACACAATTGAGACCCCCTACCACGCTAACCCAGACCACCACCTGAAGGAACCTATCGTTTGGAGTGAACTTGAGGACTCAGGAACTCAGGCATGAATTCAGCAATCCCTGCACACGACCATGCATCATATCTTGTTGATCTTCTCTGCCATCACAACTGGATTTTGCTTGGCAATCTGCTCCCGTGCCACCTTCTTGTAGTCAAAGGTGCACTGGTGGGAGTCGGTGTAGCGGTGCATGGAGCAGAAGGTGCCCCCACAGCGGCAGAGAAAGCCGGTCAGCCCAACCTTCTTGCGGCAGGTCAGGCACCGGTTGCTGGGCGGCTTTGGCGGCTCCTGCTCTGCTTGCTTCTCCGCAACAGCTTCAGCGGCAGCAGCTGCAGGCACATCATCTTGATTTGCTGTCTCCATTGGTGCCGCAGAAGAAGATGCCACCGTGATCACCTTCTTCTCAACCACAGGGGCTTCCATCAACTTGATGAAGTCCCTGTAGCACTTCGAGCACATATTGTTCGTCATGCTGCTGCCGAAGAAACCACAGTTGTTTATGCACAGAATTGGGGCCTCAGGCGCATGGACTCCAGTCTCCTCGGACTCCTGTTTCCAGCTCTCCTGTGCCATTGCTACAGATGGGCTGCAAGGACATAGGTTCTAGCTCATTAGCAAGAAATGGGCACGCAGTAAGCGTGAGAACTGGCCAAAAAAATACATGATTCAGATTCAGAGAGACCTAATGCTCAACAATGGAACTTATAAGGTTGTACAGGAAGATACTAAGAGGAAACTAGGAATTCTGGATTGAATCATGAAAAGAAATGTAGCATTTTTCAACCCTTGTTTTCTCTTTACAGGACAAGACCAGTTCTGACCACCAGCTGAAAAACAAATCTGACTTGCAACAATCACAAATGAATAATCCCAAGCTAACGAACTTGTGCCAATTATCCAAGGGTGCCATGATGCAAGGTCTTTGAAACACAAACACGGCACATATTTATTCAAATAAGCAGTAGGCGCAGGCAAAGATTCACATAAGCTGTATAGCTTCTAGTTGATTCAAATATCAGAAGTATTATCAATGATTCTATCCTCAGTCCCTTGTAAGTTGATGCAAACATCAAAAGTTTCTCTTTTATCCATAATCTAAAAACATCAAAAAATTCTATCGATGATTCTTTCTTCCTGACCTGAGACTACTTTCTACTAGCATATTAAGCTGTAATACAGAAAACAGACAGAGACATCAACTTGTCTGTCAGCTTCTCAAGCAGAACAAAGTAAGGGCAAACGCATCAAACCTGCAGCGCAGCAATGGGATTGTTAGCCAACAACCTGAGCCCCAGGTCTTCTGTTTGAGCAGATTTAACTCTATATCATCCTTATTGGCTACTCTACAAACAACTGAAGCTCTGCACCCCTTGGTCACTCAACTGCTTCACGCAATCATAGCATGAAGCCACGGATTTTTTGGTTGCTCCACAAGTAAAGATTGCTCAACTAGCACCAGCACAAGGCAGGCAACCAAGCAGCATACGGGCGAAGCAATCACCCAGGCGCACACCCAATTCACGTAGCCAAACCTCATCAGCACGTCCAAGCAATTGAACTCGCCAAGGTCACCGTGAAACTTCTGGACATAATCAATGGCCCATCACCAAGGCTATCCACGCCAAGCAAGGCAAGGAGGCTCGCTGCTTCATCCACGAGCAAGCAGCCACTCGCGCCACGATGGGGCCAGGATGAACTCAGACCCCCATCCGCCGCCAACCACCAAAGCTCGTTCACCGAACACCCAAAGGCGAACCCAAATCCTCCTCACAAACTGCCCAACGGAGGAGCAGAGAGACGCGCGGGCGCAGACCCCACGCCGGCATGCCGCCAACCACAGCGGTCAACCCAATTCAAGCTCGCGCAGATCCGATCCGAACCCAACCGCCACGCCTCGACCCAGCCACAAGACCACCAGCCTAGAACGAAACAGCACGCGCGAAATTCCCAAAAAGAATTCGACGGACCCGCGGACCCCGTCAACGGCGGGCCTCGGGCGGAGCGGAGGCGGAGCCCGCCCCAGATCGGCCGGCGCGCGCGCTGGCGATCGGATCTGGGGCCGGGGAAGAAGAGGATGAGGGGTAGGAGGAGGGGGAGCGGCGGCACCAACCTGTGGGCGAGACACCACGCGACCTTTCCCCTTCCCCCCGCGGAGAATTTTTTTTTTCCCGGGTCGACCGTCGAGAGGAAGGCGAAGGGAGGAGGCGTCGGCTTATTTGAGGGGGGCCGTTGGCCAACCCTTTCCCGATCCGCCGGTGCACTTACCGTCGGATTAGATTAGATTAATTAACTAATCGGGCGGTTAATTAGCGCCGACGGAGGGAAAGGCAGCCCAGGAAGGGTTTTGGGCCGCACGGCCCATCAATGGAGAGGCAGCCAAGGGTCCGCATATGTTAGGCCGCGTTTAGTTCCAAAAATTCCCAAACTTTTCCGTCACATCGAATTTTTCAACACATGCATGAAGTATTAAATATAATTAAAAAAATAACTAATTACACAGTCTGACTGATTACCACGAAATGAATCTAACGACATTAATTAATCTATGATTGGACATTAATTACCAAATAAAAACGAAACATGCTACGGTATCGTAACCCAAAGTTTTTCGCGATCTAAACGCGGCCTTAGGTTCGGCCTAACTGGGAATGCAGCGATCGCTCGCCAGAGCCGCTGCTGGCGCGCGATGTGCCTGATATGCGGCACTTTTTTAGGTCTAATCTTAATGTTCCACATATCCCTTTTCTTTTCCTTCATTTTCTATTTTATTTTTACTTCTCAACATGTGGTAGGTACGATCATTAGCATGGGTAAATAATTAGTACATAAAATATTTTCTTTCATTTCTTTTTCTTTCCTTTCATTTACCCGTATCTTCTTATTTAACATGTGTTTGAAAAGTTTATCTAGAAAGAGTTAAACGCAAAGTTGTGTATATAGATTTACGATGACGCTGATTACTTGTATAAGTTATTTATAAAAGTTAGGTTAGAAAGATTTTCCCAGAGAAGTTTTCATTATAATTTTATCTGTAAACGTTGTTTGGCACTAGTCTCATATGAACTTGTGATGAAAGATCATGGTTATTAAGGTGTCGCCTAGTCATCGAGGCGCTAAAAAAACCTAGGTGTCGGGGACAGCACGACCAAAAATAAGCCAAATGAGAGAGGAGAGTAGACAGAAGAGAGGGGAAGAACTGGCGGGGACTGGGAGAGTTTTTTGGATTCTGGCCATCGTCGGAAGTGGGCTTCGGAGATATGCCATCCCTCAAAGCGGTTTCGGAGATTTGCCATTATTAAACGAGACGCGCCCGCTGGAATGCCATCTGAGAGTTTTTACCATTTTTTCTTTCTCTATTGCCCCTGCCCCTCTCCTTTTCTATTTGCTGCGGATGGAATGGGGCGGCCGAAACGGATCGAGCACCACCGCTCGTCACTCGTCCACTCCCCAAGGCGACCGCCGGCGCCGAGCGTGTCTCCGACGCCGAGGCCGCCGCTCGCGCGAAGCCCACCTCCCGTCGAGCGCGCGTCTGTCTCCGAGCTTGCTCGCCGGCGAGCCCAACCCCCGCGCCGCCCAACTGATAGCCTCCATGGCCGAACTTGCTGTCCTCCATGTCCGGCCTTGGGGGCGTCGCTGCCGTGCTGGACTCCATGGCCGCCATGGGTGAGAACGGCGGGGAGGTGCCATAGTCGTGTGGCCAAGCCGACCTGGGGCCAGCCATGGCGAGCGGGCCACAGGTAGCCAGCGCAGGCCGTCGGGGCGCAGGCCGCGAGGGTCTGCAGCTTAAGCGCCGTGGGGGGTGAGGGCCGTGTGGGGAGGGGGGCTCACTGTGGGGGGCTCGCCGGTGCGCGCCGCCTGGGATCGAGATGAGCAGGGAAGCGCTCCGAGTAGGGAGGCGGAGCAGAGCATGAGCAGGGAGGCGGAGCCGAGCAGGGAAGCGTGGGGGGCACGGGGGGACTCGCCGTGGGGGGCTCGCCGGAGATGTGTGTGCCGCCGGGAGTGCTCCGTTCCGTCCCAGTGAAGGAGAAAGAAAGGGACAGGGGTAGATGAGGAAGAAAAAAGGGTTAAGACCCTCAGATGACATTCCAGCGGGTGTGACATGTTTCATAATGGCAAATCTCCGAAGTCCATTTGAGGGATGACATTTCTCCGAAGCCCACTTCTGACGATGACGAGAATCCAAAAAGCTCGGACTGGGAAGGCCGAGCACTTGTCTCTGCTCCATCCCAATCGGCTCCAGATGCTATGGCGATCACAAACTTCTGCAGAATCAGACATCTAGGAAGGGCAGTAGAAGTCAGCAGCCCTCGATCTGCGATCTATAGGCGACTGGAGGGGATCTGGAAGGGGCAACATCAGCAGTGAGGATGGGGAGAGGAAGGGAGCAATGGTTGTGTGCGGTAGCAGCACAAATGGAGAACGTGATAGGGGAGGAACGTAAGTGGTGGCGGAGACCTGGAATACTTGTCGATGGGGAGGGCTGAGGGAACTGATAGATCACACACAATATGCCAGGAAGGGATATATGGGCTGGCTAGTGGGCTGGGCCTTTCTTAGTATCTTGTTCTTCTTTTTTTCTTCTTTTCTTTTTCTTTTTTTCTTTCCTCTATGCTGTTGCTTTGAAGTTTCTTACAATCATATAGCGTCGCCTTGCTCGCCTAGGCAATTGGAAGAGGGTGGCTCACCACATCTCGCCTTAGCGTCTTAATAACCATGTGAAAGGTTATCATTAAAAAATTATTCTAAAAAATTGTAAGGAGAAGTTATGCCTAAAAGTTTGTTCAAAACTTCTCTAACAACAATTTCACTGAAAAGATAATCTAAAAAAGTTTGGATATAAAAGTTATACATGAAATTTATATACATAATTTTATAACTTCCCAAAATAGAAAATTACAGAAATTAAAATTTTCCAAAAAAATGGAAAGTTCTACCTAGTCGAAGATAGCTTGTGGGGGGAGCGGCCGCCAGCGAACTTTAGGGTTTCGGATTTCCAGGATTGGGGTCGGCTTCCATAGCTGGCGACTTGGGAGCGCCAACGGCTGGCCGAGGCTTGGCGGTGGCCGGCCGTGAAGGCGAAGAGAAGGCGGCGGCGGCGAGACTAGTTGGCGTTGGCGGGCCGCAGTGAGACTAGTTGGCGTCGGTGGCGGTGGTCGGTGTGGGGTGGCGAGGAGCGGTGCCGGAGGCGAGGGCATGCAAAGCTCTCCTATGCTTACACGACGTTGTTGATTAGCATTCTAAAAAGAAAATACAAAAATTGGAACCCAAGCATGAACACAACGCCTTTTTTTTTCACATCCTGGTCCAATCAGTTCGATCTTGTTTGGGAAATAAGGGAATATACAGCCAACTCTATCCATCTGCGTTGATCTGTTCAATCTAATCCATACCATATACTCTCGATTACTCCCTGCACTGTAATTACATGCTTATCTTCAAGCAACAAGATAGACACGTCCTGCGTCAGGCCTCACACTTCCCTTGCTGTTCCAGCTCCAGCCATGCTTCACAGAATCACAATAGCCGGCATGCGTTACTGGCGTTACCTTGCCACTCACCCAACTCCATCAGTTTCATGGTCTCCCCGGGAGCAAAGCGTTATCGATGAATCCAGACGAGATGCCTTCCAGGAGGAGATCACGGCGATCCGGCGCCCGTTTTAGCTGACGAGGCCCTTTAAACCCTCCCCAAAACGAGCCGTCTCGCTATATATGGCCGGACCGGCCGGCGCCGGCGAGCCGTGCAGCTAGCGCAGGCTTGCAGCGTGCAGGGCCTCCGCCTCCTCCAGCTTACAGCCAAGCCGGTTCCGGCATGGCGGTGGTGTTCGACGCCGAGGTGCTGAGCCGGGCGGAGCGCATCCCGGCGCAGTTCGTGTGGCCGGCCGAGGAGCGGCCGGCGGGCGGCGGCGTGGAGGAGATGGACATCCCCGTGGTCGACCTCGCTGGATTCCTCCGCGGCGGCGGGGAGCTCCCGCGCGGCGTGGCGGAGGCGTGCGAGCGGCACGGGTTCTTCCAGGTGGTGGGCCACGGCGTGGGCGCCGCCCTGATCACCGAGGCGTACCGCTGCTGCGACGCCTTCTACGCGCGCCCGCTCGCCGAGAAGCAGCGCGCGCGCCGCCGCCCCGGGGAGAGCCACGGCTACGCCAGCAGCTTCACGGACCGTTTCGACGCTAGCCTGCCGTGGAAGGAGACGCTGTCGTTCCACTGCCCCGCGCCGCCGGCGCCGGGGAGCGGCCGCCCCGTCGCCGACTACTTCGTCGGCATCCTCGGCGAGGAGTACCGCCACATGGGGTACGTTACGTCCGTGAGTTCCGTTCCGGCGTCAAAACCCCTGCACAGCGTGTTAGGTCCAATCATCAAAATTCTCCTTAAATTTTTGCAAGCAAAACGCAATCAAAATGCAGACGCAAAACTTGTTAATTCTTGCAAAATTCTGTTTTTGATTAGCTTATCCTTGCAAACTGAACGCTGAATCTCCGTAATCTCAGTTGCAAAACGGAGTTTAACACTAACCTTATGCGCATGATGCACGGATGGAATGCAGGGAGGTGTACCAGGAATACTGCGACACGATGACGCGGCTGGCGCTGGACGTCACGGAGGTGCTCGCGGCGGCGCTGGGGCTGCCGGACCGCGGCGCGCTGCGGGGCTTCTTCGCCGGCGGCGACTCCGTCATGCGGCTCAACCACTACCCGCCGTGCCGGCAGCCGCACCTGACGCTGGGGACGGGCCCGCACCGGGACCCGACGTCGCTGACGCTGCTGCACCAGGACGGCCTCGGCGGGCTGCAGGTGCGCGCCGGCGGCGAGTGGCGCGCCGTGCGGCCCAGCGCGGACGCGCTCGTCGTCAACATCGGCGACACCTTCGCCGCGCTCACCGACGGTCGCCACGCCAGCTGCCTCCACCGCGCCGTCGTGAGCAGCGGCGCCGCCCGCAGGTCGCTCACCTTCTTCCTCAACCCGCCGCTGGACCGCGTCGTCCGCCCGCCGGACGCGCTCCTGGACGCCGCCGCCGGCCGCCCGCGCGCGTACCCGGACTTCACCTGGCGCGAGTTCCTCGAGTTCACGCAGAAGCACTACCGGTCGGACGCCAGCACCATGGACGCCTTCGTGGCGTCGATCGCGCGAGGCCGCGGAGACGATGGCGACCATGGCCATGGTGGACAGGAGGAGGAGTGATCGATCTCTCTCTACCTCATAGGCAGCAGTGGCCGGCGACGACGCATCCATGGACGCATGCTAGTTGTGTAGTACTAAATAAGATGCTAGATCTCCATGGATGTAGATGGTGGAATAAGGACTCCCATGGCGACAATTGAGAGTAACCTCGCGGTTTTAGCACATCTTCAATGCTTGATTTTGCTTGCGCTGTGGTGATGAACAATGTTGGTGTAGAATGCATGCATTCATGCAAAATGTTTGGTCATGTGATGGCACAGCGCGACTGTAGGTCATCATGTGCTAATTTCGTGTGGCTTGAGATGAAAAGGTCGTCTAATGACCTTTGATGTCTGCCTAACATAGGTACAATCACAAACTGGATTTGAAAGCTTTTGCTAAGAAGGGGAAGAAAAGCTTTGGTTCAACACAAATTGGTACCAGGTCACACACGAGCTTTTTTGCAGACGGTACCACAATTATTTTCTAGACGTGCTATATTATTTATACCCTTGGTCTATTTTTTTTCTCCTCCACAAATTGGCTCGTATGTTCCATACACCATGTCAACATGCCCATGCCTCATTTTAGCTCATGTTTAAAGGTGGTTCGTTTAAATTTCAAAAAAGGTGGCTCATTTAAATTCTTTTGGGACATGTCATTGTAGATTTATTCTAGGAACATGTTGTGTTCAAATATAATTTGATCTAAATTAGCAAGACTGGATAAAAAAGATGTTAGTTCAAATTCCTGGTGCAATGAGAAGATTTTACCTCCTTCAAAGAGCTGATGGGTTATGTCTCTTGGTGCTCTGTTGACAAGCTGTTACAACCCACAATGTTTAGGCAATGAGGATTTTACCTCCTTCAAAGAGCTGATGGATTATGTCTCTTGGTGCTCTGTTGACAAGCTGTCACAACCCACAATGTTTAGGTTTACAAATTAAAGCCAATTTGCCTTCTACATACCTCTCGAGGTCTCTTGGAGTTGGAAAGTTCAAAATTCCTTTGTAGAGAATCTTTATATCTCTTTACTTCACCGTTGTTCTTTTTACTACCTCCATCCCAATTTATAATTTATTTTATTTTTTCTAGATACATATATTTTGCTATGCACCTATGTCTAGATACATATAAATAACTATTGTAATTTAGAAATGAGGGAGTAGTAAATTGTATATATATACATGGCCTTGTGGAGCGAGGCACATTGCATATTTGCATGCCGTCTTAGAATGAAAGAAAGCCAAGAAAAGCTTCCGATTCTGCACAAAGATTCAATGAAAATGTTTTACAGACCATCCTAAACCCTAACCAAGTTCTACAGGCGGCAGCAGTTAGCACGCCGTGACATCGGTGAGGAAACCGGCGACCCTCGCGAGCTTGTCGTCGTCGTCGAAGTAGCTTTCTCGCAATTTCAGGAAGGTGTGGCAGGTCAGCAGGCTGTCGGAGCCGGCCTGGTGCGCCTCGCCGACGGCCCGCCCCACGTTGAGCTTCACGGCGACGCTCTCCAGCCCGCCGCGGAGGTCCCGCGGGTAGAGCCGCGCCATCTCCTTGACGTCGAACAGCCGCCGCCGGAGCAGCGCCGCCTTGGCGACGCCCTCGAACTCCCCTGCCGACGTGGGCATCCTGTACCCGCCCCCGAACATCACCTTCACCAGGTACGCGAGGTCGTAGCCGCCGCTGAACGTGACGACGCCGGCGCGGCCGAGGCCGGCGCGCACCCACTTGCGCAGCCGCGGGCCGAACTCCGCCGCGCCGACGCCGTGCCGGCGCGTGAGGTCGAAGTCGACGCCCTTGGCCCGCAGCATCGCGATGGACTCGGGCGCGTGGCGGTGGCGCCTCACGTCGAACTCACGGAAGTTGAACTCCCACACGTACCGCGCGCCGCCGCCGAGGCCCGGGAGCCCGCCGCCGGCGTCGAACAGCGTGAGGCCGAGCTGGATCAGTTCCAGCGCGTCCACGTTCCGCCGCAGCAGCTCGTACCGCCGCTCCGGCGTGAGAGTGTACGCCGCCCCCGCGGGGCGGTACACCGTCCCCGGGAACTCCGTGTCCACCGCCGCGTACCGGAACCCGGGCAGGAGCGACTCGATCAGCCTGGCCTCCGCGTCGAAGTTGTGCGCCCACACCCGGCGCACCTCCACGCGCGGCGGCGCCGTCGGGGACGGCAGCGGCATCTGCCGCGCCGCCGAGGCCGGCAGCGGCCCGCGCGGCGAGGGTGTCGTCTCCATCGAGGAGCAGTCGGACGGCGTCGAGGGGGCCGAGGAGCCCGCGTCCATGACGTCCGGCTCCGGCGGCCGCTCGGATACGCAGCGCAGCTTGATCCGAGCAGGGACAGCCGTCGCGGGACGCAGCGGCTGCAGTTTCGCCGGCGGCGGCGCAAACTGCAGCCGCTGCGTCTTCATCTGCCGCCCCCGCGCGGCCTCCGCCATCGTCAACAGCTGCTGCTGCTGCTTCGGCGGCGCCGCCGGGTACGGCGCGGCCGAAATCATCGAGAAGGCGTGCAGCGCGTCGTACTCGTACGGCGGCGGCGGCGGCGGCGGCTCGGAGGCGTAGCGCGTCGCGATCGGAGAGAAGGCAGGAGCGCCGCACATCGCCGGGGAGCCCTGCTGGTCTCTCCTCCGCGCGCGCGCCAAAAGGATCTAATCTGATTTGACCTGCTGGATCGGTCGGGTTGCTACGGGGAGACGAGCGCGATTTATAGCGCGGGCGTACGGGGCGTCTGGCCGCACCCGTGTCGTGTTCGGGTGACGTATCCGACATTCCGACTCGGTGCTGTACGTCACGACCTATACAGGGAAACTTCTGCCGACGCGGCAGGGATACGCGGCACGTATTTATACCCGTCTTCAGGTTCCCCAGGCAAAAAGTACGTTTTTTTTGTAGGAATGTGTACGCGGCCTGTATCTATACGCCCGGAGTCTCACCACCATAAGCCTGCCGTTACCGTATACCTCTGTGAGCACTTAGTAGTCAGGACTAATATTGTGTTAGATTATAGTTCCCTTTTGAAATAATACTCCTTCCGTCCCAAATTATATGTTATTTTGATAAATCTAGATATTTTTTTCTTTGCGAGGAGATAAATCTAGACACATAGTATGTATCTAGACATACCATGTATCTAGATGCGTAAAAATGAAATTATATATCTAAAAGCCCAACACAAACTATAATTTGCAACAAAAGGAGTAACATGTACATTATGAGTCCTTAGGAGGGTTGCATTGAAGTCATTCTCAAAGCAATCAGGACAAGTACTAGGGCAAGTCGTCTTACGGGCTATGATACTCTTCCCATCTTAAACAAAGTTGTTTTAATTTGTTCTAAGTTAAATTTTGTTAGAGTACCTAACATGCGGCGTGGCAAAGCCTAGATGACAAGCTCAACTTCCACTAGTGATTGATTAACACCATCATCTGTTTTTTGTTTTTTTATTTAAAGAAAATCATATTTTTGGGCCCTGAATATCACATATTAAAGAACAGGGAGTATATGCTTGGTCTGCTTGACCCTACAAACAACGTATGCTAGTAATCTGGATCAACCCAAACACGTGTTTGCCTCATGTTCTCTGTCTTTGGTAAAAAAAAAAGGAATATGAGACAAGCACATCACATGGTCAATGAGACATACAAATAAGTAAATAACCAATCGCAATCACCAAAATGTGTGGCTATGTGGGACGTATAAAACTTCGAAAGTTGAGTAGAGCCCCAAATCGTTGGATATCACTATAGTCAATTTGGCTTAATTTTGAGCATAGACCGCTAAGCTTGCAAATTCAACCCAAATCATTCGCGGAAGTTATAATGAACTATTTTCTCCAATTCATTTTTTTATTTTTGCTATATAAAGATGGCATGCACGTGGTACAAGTACAACCGCTCACGCACTCACGCTACGGCTCGCACGACACCTTGCCGACAACTGGGAGTAACGGGTGGCCCACAAGGCAGTGACTTCATCGAAGACACGTACCCGCCGTTGGCCCCGATGACCTGGCTGTTGACCAACTCCACTCGGCGGCGCGGTGCACAGGAACTCGACGACGCCGGCCATGTCCGTGCGGGCTGCGGGCTCCCCGAACCGGCCGGCAGCATCGGCTCCCGTGCGGCGCTGGCGCCGAGCGAGGACAGGTGAGACGCGATGCCGCGCGCCGCGCCGGTCACTACGGTCACCTGGCCGGTCAGCGGCAGGGCGGCCGGGGTGCCGGCGGCGAGGCGGTGGCCGGCCGGCCGCCATTCGGAGCCCATGAGAGTTTTTTTTTTTTGAACTTACTGATGAGGGCTTTTGAGGCTCGCATGTTCGCGAGGCGAGGCGAGGCCTGAAATCTGAATTCTTTTCAGATTGCCCACAACGGGTGCGCGATCACCAAGGTTCATCGATGTGATCTGCAGACCTGCATCTTCCGAACACGATAGCAATGACCATGCATGTATCAGCTCCTGTTCCTTTGGCCCTCGCGACGCGATTCGGTATCTTTGGATTGGGAACAATTTTGTTGGTTAACTTTGTTGTGGACAGGTGTCAGCGGCTACGGGATTCTAAGCTGTACAAAGTCAAATTTATCAAATTTATACCCAACTATTTTGCTCAAAAAAAAATATACCCAACTATAATAGGGGTGTTTGAATCGAGTGCTGGTATCCAAAAATGCTAAACTTTAGCAGTTCACAATAGCCCATCCAAACAGAAGTTAACGGTGTAGAGTAAACTTTAGTCACGAATAAAAATTTTTAGTAAAAATATGAGTGCTAATATGTGCTAAAATTTAGCATTCAACTTTAATTCATCCAAACAGGCTCGATTGATCAAATTTGTATAGAAGAACATTAATATATGTAACATAAAAAACAAATTATATTTCATAACAGATCAGATTTCGTGAAATTGATGTTGTGATGTTGTGACTGCAGGATGCTATGTTTATAAGAGAACAAGAGGCCAAAGACTTAGCGGCGGAGCTATGACAAAGACCTGAAGTCTCACTCAATACATAGTGAAATTCACAATTGCTAAAGAAAATGCTAGGTTTGAAGACAACAAGATGGCAACACAGTGCGGGACAAAGAAGGCATCAAGAACAAGAAAATGGAAATGCAAAGAAGGTTAACAAAGACGCTACTACACAATACGGAAATAATGGAGTATAATCACACATTCACACGTAGCCGCCGTTGGCCCGGATGACCTGGCCGTTGACCCACTCGGCGGCGTCGGTGCAGAGGAACCCGACCACCGGCGCGATGTCGCCGGGCTCCCCGAGCCTCTCCATCGGGTTGTTCTCCACGCTGCGCCGCACCATCTCCTCGCTCTTGCCGGCGAAGAACATGTCCGTGGCCGTGGGCCCCGGGGCCACGCAGTTGGCCGTGATGCGCGTGCCCTTGAGCTCCTTGGCCATCGTCCGCACCAGCGCCTCCACGGCCGCCTTGGACGCCGTGTACGCCCCGTACCCCGGCGGGAGGCTCCCCACCACGGACGACGTCACGGCCACGATCCGCCCGCCGCCGCCGCCGCCGCCGCGGGGGAGGCGGTTCGCCGCCTCCCGGAGACACAGGAACGCGCCGCGCAGGTTCACTGCGAGCACGCGGTCGAAGGACTCGGTGGCGGTGCCCGCAACGGTGGGGTACGCGTCGTCGAGCACGCCGGCGTTGGCCACGAGGATGTGCGCCCCGGCGCCGCCGAACGCGGACCGGGCGGCGTCGAAGAGCGACCGCGCGCCGGCCTCGTCGGAGACGTCCGCCCGCACGGCCACGGCGCGGGGCAGCGACGCGGCGAGCGCGTCGGCCTCGTCGGCGCGCGACGCGTAGCCCAGCACGAGGCTCGCGCCCAGGGAGGAGAGGTGCGCCGCGATGGCGCGCCCGATGCCCCGCGACGCGCCGGTCACGATGGCCACGCGCCCCGCCAGCGGCTGGGCTGGGGCCTCGGTGCCGCCGGCGGCGGCGGCCACGGCGGCGATGTCAGCGTCGGCCATCCTATCTGCTGGCTCTGTGGGTTGCTCGCGACTCGTGCCCGTCCAGCGATATCTAGCGGCGATCGATGTCTGGCGTTCTATGGTGCTGCGCGGCGCGTGCTCGGCGGTTGCGTCCAGAACTCGAGTGCGCGACGTGGTGGCGCTGGGGACCGAGCGCTGGGAACCAAGTCCCTCTCGTGAACTGTGGTCCGTCGCATCGGATGCTGCCCTGTCCGGTGCTCCGGGCCTGTGCCTGACGCCTCTTGCACTGGTGCATTTCCTGCCACTTGCCATTATTTGACAATTAATATTCAACCAAGAACTAGTTAGGTTTAAAAGATTGATCCAGTATGAAACAGCTAAACTGTGTAATTAATTATTTTTTCAACTACATTTAATACTCTATGCATATGTCCGAAGATTCGATGTGACGGGTACCGTATGAATTTTTTGGGAACTAAACATGACCTCCTTTTGTTTTTTCTCATAAGCTCTGGAAAGGACTCTGTAAATTCTGTAAGTCTGTGTTTAGTTAGCGAAAAAGTTTGAGTTTTGATACTGTAGCATATTTCGTTGTTATTTGATAATTAATATCCAATCGTATGAAACAGTTAAATTGTATAATTAATTATTTTTTCAACTATATTTAATGCTCCATGCATATATCCAAAGACTCTAGATGTGATGGGTACTGCCGAAATTTTTTTGGGAACTAATACTACGCGGTGACTGAAGGTCAGCTCTAGAAAGGACTATTCGATGTTATTTCAACTGTATTGCTTAATAAGGAGCCAGGCTTATGGTTGCAGAACAATTATTACATTTGCATCCTGCAACTTTATTGCTAATGTTGCTGAATAAGCTGTTTGAGGTCAAGCATATGGTGACCAGCAATGTAATAAGAGTGCATATGCACATATGAAGAAGAACAGAAGCTTTAAGTCTGCTAATTGCTATCATGGTGACCTGCACTTCAGTAATTTACAGTTGCTTTTATGGCGTCCAGGACCTGCAATACACTTTTGTTAGACCTACAGCTACATACCGAAGGATGGTAAGCTATACTTACTGATCAGGGTCCTACCTTGTTCTTTGTGGGCATGTAAAACGGTTCGTACACGAGAGGAAAAGGAGTGTCGAGGCCGCAGACTCTCGCCACAGGCGCTTCGAGCTGCAACAGAGCAATTCGAAGAATGTGATGGCATGAGCTTCAAGGTGATGCAACCAACCATTTCTTTTATGTGTTCCATTGAATCATGATATTTGAAGATATATTACCCTTTGGAAGCAGCGCTCAGCGATAGATGCAGCAATTTCCGCACCGAATCCCCCGGTGATTGGAGCCTCATGGCTGGCCTGTTACAGTGTTTTTCGAGGGAATATTACTAATTATTTCCCAAATGATAAAAGGTGAATATAAACATGAGCAAAGAGATTTACGAGGAGCTTTCCAGTCTTTTTTACTGAGGCCTCTACCGTTTCCTTGTCCCACGGTATCAGAGTTTTCAGATCAATGAGCTCACAAGATACCCCATCCTGCCACATACTAGTGTTAGCTGTAGTCCAAGGAAAGCTGATGAACATCATGGAGAAGTGGACATCAAAATTTACAGAAACAATAAAGAAACTACAAGGAAAACACAAGTATCATGTGCAGTTTATCGTCACTAAATGCTCTTTTTAAAAAAAACAAACCACGTCACTGCCAGAACTGATGCAGGCAACATCAGTACATCAGAAGTGCCAAGTCACAATTTCAGATTCCATTCTGATCTGAATTAGCACCTATAAGTAAAATATGTCTTTCTAGATGAGCAATGTGCATTTCAACTAAATGTTTCATCCAGTGCTGCTCATTAGCCTTTCTGTCCTTGTTGAGTAAAAACAAAGCAAAGCAGAATATTTGGTTTTGTTGGACTTTACCCAAATTAACAGGTGGAAATAACTGACCTTTGCTGCATCTTCACAAGCTTCTTTAAGCACTGCAAGTTGAGCCCCCCAGCCAATAAGTGTTATATCGCTGCCTTTCCTAATCACCTTAAGTATATAACTTGCATAAGTGCTTTGACTTAATGATGCCCGATAGTCCAGTGCAATAATGAGATAGAAATATACTCACTTCTGCCTGAGATAAGGGCAGCATATAATCCTCCTCTGGTACTTCTTCAACAGCCAAACGATACAGCCACTAGAGAAAGACAGGAAAGGTAGTTTTAGTCTCTGCAAAGCACAGCAGATATTCAGATGCAGCTGTTATAGAACTTGAGTATTTAAACTCTACCTTTGGCTCAAAAAATACAACTGGATTTGGATCTCTAATGCTAGCCAACAGTAACCCCTTAGCCTCGCGTGGACTTCGTGGTATGACAACCTGAAAACTTCATGTTCTTAGTAGGATGGAACATGGTAAAATGTATTCTTGGACATACCCATAGATAGACTATTCTGAGGCTTCGATTTTAAGTTTTTTCAAAAATAAAAACAGTCACTTTTTTTTTGAAAAGAAACAGCAGGGGAAACCCCCCACTGTGGTGGTGGTGGTGGTGGCGCGCGTGTGCGTGCGCGCGTGTGTGTTAAAAGGATAAAACAAAATAAAATAGAAAAAGTACAGAGCCCCAGCAGGGCAACAACAGCACAAGAGTGCCCCCACCGAAGAGAAAACCTGAAAAGGAAAAACTATACATCAACTCTGAAGCAAGTATTTCTGCCATAGTTGAAGACATGTTCAGAAGAAGGTCAAGGAAAATGTTGGTTTTGCATTTTCCTGGAAAGGGATAATAAGCCGATTTACAAGCAAAATGAAAAAAGTACCAAATTTCCCCATGCTGGCTATCAAATTTTCAAAAATGGAGCAGATTTTGGAGCCAAGGGAGAAGCAATTTTCTTGACTTTTGCACATGGTTGGGACAAATGTTTTTAAAAAATGACCCTTGAAAATGCCACTTTCCCTAAGGAATGCAAAATAGTAACTTTTCCTACTAGGTCGGAAATAGTTCATGAAGGGAGTATGCTAGAGTCGCAAACTTAACCTTGAGTCCAGGAACATGACAGAAGAAAGACTCTGGTGACTGTGAATGGTAGTGACCACCATGCCCAACAGCACCATAAGGAGTTCGAATTGTTAAGCCTAGAAAAGACAGATATTCTGATTAAGAATCCAGGTTGAAATTTACAATAGTCCATCTGATTCCTCAAAAGGTGATAGGTCATTCAAAACGTTGAGAGAAAAGAAATACCTCCACAGTTAAATTCATTTCCACTTCGATATCTGAATTTGGCTGCTTCATTGACAATCTGCAACAAAAGTCATATGAATTAGGTTGGCACAAAATATAGATTAAACAAGCATATGCATTGAATTTGACAATAATTTATATTGGAAATAAACAGAGTCAAATAAACAACAGAGTTGAAATGAAGCCTTGCAAAAACTTGCGCAGAAGAATGATCTGATTGTGGGAAAAAAAACGGTTCCACAATTGATTGGAACAAAAAAAAAAAGATACTTCCTGAGATAAAAATACTATCAAACGTGGTCAAAATAAACAACAGAGTTGAAATGAAGCTTTGCAACAGCTGCTTGGAACAAGAAATAAGACACTTCCTGAGATAGAGATATACTATCATGAGGTCCAGCAGAGCGAGTATTTGAAAGTAGCAGTAGCAATCCAGAATGACGAAAAGAACCTTCAGTGGTAAGACAATAATGAATGAAATCAGAGACATGCCTGATCAAAGGCTGGAAAGATATAGTCCGCAAACTGGATTTCTGCAATAGCCCGATTACCCTGCATTAAAGAGTTAAGAGATCTTAAGCATGTCTAGGATGATTTCGTTTTTATTCATTCCTATATGGCTATATTAATGCAAAGATGTCAGAAGACAATAAGTGAAATGTAATTAGAAAGATAGCTCGAGTCTGACTGAGTGCCATGGCAAACTAAAATAATCTCATATTAGAAAGCAATCAGGCTGCAGCACGTTATATGCTATAATCGCTGCAAGGTGTTCGTACTGAAACTTTGCAACAGGCACCAAACCCATCATGGATTATCTAGTATCTAGTATTGAATAAATTAATTTCTTTTGTATTTTTTCGTGTTAAAGGTCCTCTCTTTCTTCTGTGTTATAAGTTGTGGTCTAAATTTACAAATACGGTTTCCCAGACGGTTCTCATGTTAACATTAAATAGAAGAGTTAAAACATTGTAAGAACATACCATTGCTGCTAGGCCAATTGCAAATCCAGCAATACCCTGTTGAGCAGAACTGATCAGGAAAAATGAAGGGCCAGTAACAAAAGCAATCACTAGGCTAGAGGGCCAGTAGAATCAAGAAATAACATTCTTTTTTTTTTAATTTGAGAAACAGGTTGCTTCTCACTTCTCATCCTGATTTCGCTACTGAATTTTCTGATACTACAGAAAAATTGGCATAAGCGTCATCAAATGCGCCAAGCAAAAGGTTCACCTGTTCACATAGCGGCGTATTGAACACTCTGTTCTTGCCAAAGCGATCGGCGAGCTCCGTTGTGCAGCGAAACACGCCGCCGAAACCCACATCCTCTCCGAAGACATAAGCACTGTCAGAAATGAAAATCATCTTCAGCTGACTGAAACTGCGCGCATAGCACCTCTGGTTACGGTGGATTGCAGGTTTGGAAGGAAGGGGATTTCAGTCGAAAAGTGAATCGGAATGTTCCATGTTCAGGTGTGTTAATCGAGATGATATCTAATCGGCAGCTCAGCTGAAACCTGACGAACAGAGGAGCGGATCGAGAAGCCGCCGCCGGCGGGCTCACTCACCGCGGATCGGTGTCGAGGGCGATGTGGAGCGCCTGGTTGACGGCCGTGAACAGGTTCACCGCCTTCCCTCCTCCCGCTCCCCCCTCCTTCGGCTCCGCCACCGCCGCCCCCGCGCTCCCGCCGGAGAAGCACCGCCGCCCGACCTCCGCCGCCCAGCCCCTCCTCCTCCCCACCTCCCTCAACGCCCTCGCGGCCATCGACCTCCAAGAACCGAAATTTCCGAGCTGCCTGAACTACGCTCCGCGGACAGCCGTGAGTGGCAGCAATTCTTGGGAACTAGCCTACTGCTACTGCGTCTTGGACCCGCACCTGCGAGTGGCGTGGAGAGATAAAGCCCTCGCCCATGCCTGCTCGCTTTCATACGTGTCTCGCCTTGATCTCCAACGGCAACCTACCTTGGCAGTTGATTTCTTTAGTCGGTAAAATCGTTCGCGATTGTCTTCCATGTTCCTTTTTCTCGACTAGTCACGTTCTTCGGGTCATGTGGATCATGCTCAGCTGATCCAATTGTTGACCTTCTTTTTTTTAAAAGTGCGTATTTAAATTTGAAGTGTTGAAAGCATCGCATGCTATGCGTGTTTCGAGATTCCATAAAAAATACGAGCACATGATATGTTCTCGGACCACGAGGATCATAGTCAACTGTCAATTTGCACAAATGTTGTAATAGAGCTGAAAATTTTGAGTTATAGATTTTGAGAAAGAAATCTAACACATACGCAGGGGGGTGCGGTTATCCATCACTTCAGGTGATGGTTTTACAAACTATCACCTGAAAGGATGTGAATTTCCACGGTAGAAGGAATATTATTTTGGGCTGGCCCATTAATGTTTCACTATTGGGCTTATTGCCTGCCGTAAATAGAAGGAATCTGTGCATGCATGCAGAAGAAGACAAAAGTGCTGATGTCACCCACATGCATACAAATCCAAAACTAAAAAAGATATAACCAATAAACTAAGCATCCATATTAAACTTGGATTGCATCACTATCTTCCTGATGACAAGATCTCCAAAATAAAACCACACTTGCCTATATTTTACATGAAGTACAATCAAATATATATATAATATATAATTTATATGAAGCATTTCACACGTAAAAATAGCATAGACACAAGTGCTAATTAAGTTAGCATATAAAAATATAAATTTAAAAATCAATCGTATGAACTCACGAATTAGGATACAAAAATACTTAAAAAATATAAAAAATGTAATTCAGAAAAAGTTATCATAAAATACAAGGAAGAAAAATAAAAATAAAAAGGTGAAACAAATATAGAAGAAAAAACATGTTAAAAGTGAGAAAAACAAATAACATAAGGAAAATTAAAGGAAAAATATGGAAGGAACAAACATTGAAAAAGAAAACATGAAAGAGAAAAACATTAACGAACATTTGAGGCATCGTCCTTTTCTAAAAAATCAATTATAAATTTATGTAGATATAGGAAATAAAGAAGAGTGATATGGGTTATAAAATAAAGAAACCATCCGCTTAGGAATAGTAGAAAAAATAAGTAAGTAAAAATAGAAAAATAAATAAGAATAAAAAGATATGTAGAATGGATAAAATAGAAAGTTTAACGGAAGGGGAAAATAGATGGGATAAAACGAAACTATTAATGGAAGAAAAAGAGTAGAAAAGAAAAACAAAATGAGAAAGAGCTAGGCGCAGAAAAGAAAACCATGGAACACGAGCACACGAAGAAAGAGCAAGGTGCAGAAAAGAAAATGTTGAAAGATTAGCACAGGAGGACATACCGGAAATATGTGCGTAGCTATAGGAGTAGTTGCACATGCACATGGCCTCTCACATGGCGGGTCAGCTCCAGCCTGACCGCAGCACATCGAGTAGCAGCAGGCTTACAAACTACTACTTCGTAGCAGAGAGAGATGGGGCTTTAGACCGTGAGAAATAAAAGAAAAAATAGTTGAATAATCCCTCAAGTTGTTGAGATTCAATTGTAAAGATATAAGATGAGTGACACAAATTATGGAAGAAGAAGAAGAAATCCGTTAAAAAAGAACAAAAATAAAAGGAAAAACTATATATGGAGATAGAAGTAAAAAAATCATGTAAATAGTATTAGGAGAAATGAAGAAAAATGAAATAGGTAAAGGAATAAAGAAAATACGAAGGGAATGGATAAAAACTAAAGAATAAAAAAAATGACAACGACTAGACATGTGTTGCATGCTGCATGCACACATGCACAGGTAGTGCATAAGCAACGTGAGGAGCTGTACGCGTTTCTACAAGAGATTTTGGGCCGAAATCAGTTACTAGCCCAATTAAAATTAACCTTCCCTTCAGGCGATGGTTCGCTGATTCGTAACGCGAGCGATATATATCCTCGCCGTACGCAGGGGGCGCTTGAATGGACGTCCGAGATCCATACGTAGGGGCGGGCCGCCACACGATTTTTTTTTCATTTTGATAGACTTTAAATCTTATTTTCTGTAGTTGTATAAGCCCAACAGTTAGCAGGCTGTCACTTAATATGTTCTTTTACTCCCATTTAGGATGCACCAAGTGTGGGCCATTAAACCGAATACTGATCAACTCTCGTATGGAACTAGAAAATGCACGCGGCCTTGCCGCGCAAGACCAATATGGGACCATTTTATTTAATAGATTTACCTAATTGACAATTATTTTGAGTAGAATTTTGATATAAGTACTGTTTACTTGTCTGAAAAAGCCAACATTAGATAAAGTGGTCATTCCAGTATCGTGCAACTGATTATATATTGTATGCAATAGCTCCTAGTATTCAACTTTGGGTGACCAAATTATTCCCCAGTGGGAGCATGTAACAAAGATGTGGTAGAGCAAGTATATTATTTTAATTTATAAACTGAGTTATGTGCAAAATGTTAGGTTCGGTAAACTTGTTGCAGCATGGGTTCGTTAATTGTGCTTGTGTTTTACACTACATTACTATATTTGATGGACTATTATTTCATATGCGGGTACTATTTTTGTGTAGGCGAATGGATTTTTTAAAGGATCGTAAGGTGGGTAAATCGCTTTTATTTCATGCATGGAATAAGAGCGTACTTAGCTTGATACACCATTTTGTTAACGATTTCAATATAGTTGGCAAGAATATGTCAATTCGTTATCTCCGTATAGTTTGTTTTATTCCCAAGTTATTGTTGCCTTTGCTATTTTCCTGCTAGAATAACATGTTGTAGTTTTATATATATCTGAAAGCTGTCTCCACTAAAAAGTTTTAGATTTAGAAATCCGTATAGTTTGTTTTATAGTTATTGTTGCCTTTGCTATTTCCCCGCTAGAATAACATGTTGTAGTTTTATATATATCTAAAAGCTTTGTCCACTAAAAAGTTTTAGATTTAGAAATATTCCGCAGCTTTCGTTTGCAATGTTTTTTTAAATATGTTGATATTTTGGTGTTCTAATTATAAGTGTATATTCTGTTCTAATGTAAAATTTTATGCAAGTGAATTATAAAAGAGATTTGAATTTCAAATTTTGTTATGTAGTGAAATTATAATTTTAGATATTTTAATCAACTTTTATATTCGGTACATTTTAATTTGAAGTTGTTTCGGTGTTCGAGTTCTAGGTTCAATAGATCCTATATGATATAATTGATCCAACATATTGGGCCTATAAACTAAGAAGGAATAGAAAGTGGGTTAATTTTGGTAAATATGGGGGGAATTTTGGAAAATTTTCGGAGAGGAGGCTTGGATGCTGGATTCATTTTGGTAAAGATTGAGTTTTTTTAAATGTTAATATGAAATAGTCTTCGAAGTGCAAGCTGATTTGACTAAAGTTCGAGTCCTTTCTTTTTTTAAAATACAGGGGCTTGCACGATCTAAGTCATCATCCCGCCAATGGCCAGGGGTTGTCCGCTACGTGGCTTGTTTTGCTGGCTTTAGATCTCGCCTAGAATCATAAGAAGGAATTATATAGATTGAAAACAAAATTAGAGTAGTCAAATTCACGGATAAAACATTATTATAAATATGATTAAAATAATTTATATTCTAATTAAAGATATTTTGGTGTTCTAGTTGTAAGTGTATATTCTGTTTTAATGTAAAATTTTATGCAAGTGAATATAAAAGAGTTTTGAATTTCAAATTTTGTTATGTAGTGAGGTTATAGTTTTAGAAATTTTAATCATCTTTATATTCGATACATTTTAATTTGAAGTTGTTTCGGTGTTCAAGTTCTAGATTCAACAGATCCTATATGATATAATTGATCCAACATATTGAGCTTATATTCTATAAAACTATGAGGTTATTATAGAAAAAAAAGGACCGAGAGAGAATGGAGTGTGGGTTAATTTTGATAAATGTAGGGGAAATTTCGGAAAATTTTCTAAGAGGAGGCTTGGATGCCGGATTCATTTTGGTACAGATTGAGGTTCTTTTTTAAAAATGTTAATATGAAATAGTCTTCGGAGTGCGAGTTGATTTGATTAAAGTTCGAGTGCTTTCTTTTTTCAAAAAACAAGGGTTTGCACTGTCTAAGCCGTCATCCCGTCCAATGGACAGGGGTTGCCTGCTAAGTGGCCTGCTTTGCTGGCCTTAGATCTCGTCTAGAATCGTAAGAAGGAATTATATAGATTGAAAACAAAATTAGAGTAGTCACATTCATAGATAAAATATTGTAAAAAATATGATCAGAATAATTTATGTAAAATATGATTAGTTTAAATTATATATTGTAGACGATATCAATATCATAATAATGAACCTATATTTTTTTATTACCTGTACATATTTATTCAGCCCCTACATAACATTTCACTCAGCGGAAAGAAATAAGCTAAATACTGTGCTGCACATCTGTCCACTCTTTTTTTTTTCACCACGATGGTGAGCTGCAGCTGCAGCTGGTCAGATCCTTTTTACTGCAATGCTTAAAAAAATCGGAAAGGTCACAGCCAGTTGTATCCTCTCCTCATCTCCTTTCCCTATCCCATCGCAGCACTCTCTCTCTCACTCACTCACTCTCGAGAGCCCTCTCTCCCCACACGGGTGATGCCTGACGCGGTGGCAAGGCCTAGAGGGCGCGGGTGGCCCCGGATGCTGCGCTTGATGGATTGGTCCCGGCTTGCGGCGGCGCATCCGGCTCCGGTGGCAGCGCAGGGTGGCCAGGCGGGTGCGTCTGGCCCCGGCGGCCAGCCGCGCGGGGGTGGGCTGACACCCCGTCAGCGGTGCGGCATCCGGCGGAGGACTCCGCCTCCGCGGCAACGCGATGTGGCAGCTCCTCCTCCCCTGCGGTGGCCGGTCAGCCAGATCGGCGCGACGCGACGGCAAGGCGTAGCGGGCTCGGGCGGACCGGCTCGCGACGGCACAGGCCGTGTGCGGCACCTCTTCCGTGGCATCGCGGCGGCTCCTCTTCCACGGCGTCGCTGCAGCTCCTCTTCCTCTCTGCGGTGGTGGGCATCTCGGTGGCACGGGCCGGTACTTCTCGAACCTTCCTGCCATATGGCGCCTGGGTGGGACGCCCGATCCAGCCAGCCCGTTAAGCCAGACCCGATCCGCTCGGCCCGTTAAGTTGTACCCAATCCGACGCCCGATATTGCTCCATGGCCAGATCAAACGGCTGGCGGGTTAACAGGCGACGTGAATCGGGTCCCCGCCCGTGGAATCGCACAGCTTTCGTAGGTAGAAGATGAACATAATGGTAAAAAATTTACTTCAAAAATAAAGATAATGGTAAAAATGTGTTCATTTGGTTAATGAGAGCCAACTTGTATGGAAAAAAAGTATTTGATGGTCTGGGTATCCCCAGTCTCCGTGATCTGAATTTGTCCCTGCTAGATTTATGGTTGAAACATATTCGCTCTGTTTGTTTGGCTTGTCAGCCAATCAGCCAGCACTACTATTTTCTTATATTAAATTAGCACTAGCCACTAGTTAGCGGTCACTATTTTCTCATAACAAATCAGCATCAGTCATCAGTATTGTAGCTGATGGCATTTCTAGAAAAGCATAGGTACGACTACGTCATCGTGGAGGATGATGGAGACAAGATACTAAAGACCATCAGGCTGTTCGGCTTGCTGGCTGGCTCCAGCCAGCGCTAGCTGCTTGCTCAGTACTTCACCAGCCGTTCGGTCGTTGCAGGGTGGGAACCCCTTGCAGCTAGCCAAACCGGAATCCCAGCGAACCGAACATGACGCATGGAGGCCCAGGGGAGACTTTGGCAGAAGATCGTGGAGGCCCAGGGTAGACCTTGGCAGCTGTAGCCTTTTTTCCATTTTTATATTTAAAAAAAATAAAATTTCAAAAATATATGGCCGTTCCAAGAAATTTCAAAAATAGACCCCTGTCGCCCAGACAAGGGGCGACATGCCTTTTTTGTAAAAAAAAATTTTACAAACCGGTCCTCGGTCAGCACGGCGCGGGGGCTCGGCGGCGGGGGGAGGGGGGGTCACCCCCCCAACGGGCGATAGGGGTCTGTCGCCCCCCACCCTCGGGCGACGGGGTCCCCTTCTCTATATAAGCCCCCCACCCACATTCCCTCCTCATTTGAGCCCAAAAATTCCACCAAAAATCTAGAAAAAAAGGAGAGGAACTTACACAAAAAATACTGAAAAAAGAGGGGTGAGCAGAAGGGAAGCGACGAAGCCCTGTCGGATTACGCACTTGTGATCTGCAGGTAATTATATTTGAATCCATTGATATTGTATAACAATTTAATATAATTAGTGCTATAGTAGAACAATTTAAGTACGAGTTCGATGATAGAATTAATTTTTGGATAGTGAAATATAGAATTGTAAATTTATAATGACAGTACTTTATTGATATTACAGCATAAGGCAATGGCTGCCTCCAATTCTGAAGGATTTTCATGGACCGAAGAAAAATCTAGTATAATACTTGATATCATGACACATCTTTTAATCAGTAAGAAGTTGGATCCATTAGCGGATGGTACGATAGAGATGATGTTGTCCAAAATAGTGGAATTTAAAGATTTCACAATGTTTCGAGGTATTACAACGCAAGATGTAAAGGGACACCTGCTAGAACGTCGGAATATATATATGAGAGTATGTGAACTAGCGAATCATCTTAATGTCATTGGATTCTTACAAAGTTCTTGTAAGATATGGATGCGACCAGAGGTGTATGAGATGCACATTAAGGTAACTCTCATTCAGTTCTAATTCCGTCCGTCATTTGGAATCTATATTTATAAAATAGTAAAATTGTTGTTTAATTATATGCTAGGATTATCCCGAGGACACGGAGTTGATTAACAAATCGATACCAAATTTTCATAAATTGGTATGTATCTTCGTTGGACTTATGCCGCAAACTAGGCGAAGGAGGTGGAGAAGATCTTCAGGTAATATTACTTGGCCTCCACAAGAACAGATGACCGGAGGTTCGTCAAATCATGCTGCAGCACCTCAAGCACCAAGTTGTGTTAACTGGGATGACGACATGGATGACTTCATGCCCCCGAAACCATGGCCTCCAACACATGATGTTCCTCCCCCGGTACATGAACCTAGATCTAGAAAAGAGAGAAAGGGAAAGGGAAGAGGTTCGTCAAGTCATGCTGCAGCAACTCAAGCACCAACTTGTGTTAACTGGGATGATGACATAAATGACTTTATGTCCCCCCAAACCATGGCCTCCAACACATGATGTTCCTCCCCCTGTACATAAACTTAGATCCAGAAAAGAGAGAAAGAGAAAGGCAAGAGGTTCGTCGAGCCATACTACACCACCTGCCGCACCACCATCTGTCAACTGGGATGACGACCTAGATGATTTCATGGCATGATCTATAACATATGATGTTCATCGGTTTAAGATGTATTCGCATTTAGTATTGTTAATATTGTATTATGTTTGTATGTATGTCTCGTACCTAACTTGCATTCACTGGACATATACATAATGTCGAGTTTGAATTGTAGTTAGTCCTAATGAAGCATCGAAGCATAAACATACCATCTATCATATGTAATGGAAAATACGAGAGTGATCAGAGGCGAACGTTGAAGTGTACAAATAAGCGATCCACAGCTATCTCATTACAAATAAACATTAGAGATACAAACATCGGATAGATCTAACCACCCCTAGGGCGTCGGACCCTCTTAGCCCTCTGCTGGGCACGGACATGGCCCTCGGAGTAGGTGCGACGATCCGGAGACCTCACCTGTCGCTCAGGACGCAAAAGAGGCTGCGGTGTTTGCTGCTAAGAGATCCCAAGTGGTGCTCCTCCTAGCTGTGAATACCCGAAGACATCGGGGTCACCGTGTGCGCCAGGTGAGTCTGGAGTCAAACTGTCGAGTTCGTCTAAGGTGACGCCCTCGTTATCTGGAACGAACGTACTCGAAACAAACCCTGCGTAACATATAAACATAAACCAACATATGTTGCGTGGTAAATTAGTGAGTGTATTGAGAGAGTGTTTTGTACCAGGTCGAAAGGAGGAAGAAGGTCCGACGCCCGCATCGGGGTAGAATCCTACGCATAAAATGCGGATGTTAGTGTACGCTCGTGTCTTTCGTCATGACATGTAGAAACCGAAATACGAAACATAAACTAACCTGTGTAGGCCGGTATCTGTGGCCCCGGTACCATCCTTGGATACGGTCCGCCAACTGGTGGTGCCCCTCTAAACATTCCAGTATGGCCGAACGCAGTAGCTAAATCGTATCATGTTTGTGATATTAGTAAATATGTAGAAACACTTGATATAATTTTAAAGAGATATATACGTTACCTGCAGTTGTGTAGTACTGAGACGTCGGCTGGTGCGCGGTCGCCGGACACGGGAACGACGACGAGGCCTGGGACGACCCCTGGCTGTCTTCATACTGCACACGACTTCCCAAATTGTGCAGTACTGAACGCAACTGGTCACGCTACCTTGACCATGCCTATGTCTGATCAAACTGGGTTATTGGGGATCCGGCACGTACCCTTGTCAGGTAAGTCGAGCAGTCCATCTCCATCATGTTGCAAAGGCGAAACTGCATCTATTGAGTAAAGGAACAGTTAGTAACACATGAATTATCTTACAAATATTAATATATATATATATATATATATATATATATATATATATATATATATATATATATATATATATATATATATATATGCAAATATGATCAAGAGACTCACCGCGCCAGCTAGTGCCTCCACGTGGTGCCGGGCATAGCCATCCTGAGGCCTCGCCTGGTGTGCCTGCGGGTGAGTGTCAACATAAACCAGACGAGTCCGAGTCCGGGGTAAGTACCACGTGAGGTAAGCCTTAAAGGAGATGTCTGTGTGTGGTCCTGTTGGATGGACCAAGTGCTCGCCTGCCTGTTCCCATTTGTCCACCCACGGCTGAATCTTAGTGAGCCAATCAGCTGAGCACGGCAAGCCACTACTTGACAACCTACAAAAGTGGACGATGAAGAATCGTTAGATTCGACACGAATGTATGAGCCAAGTTCATTCATAATTACTTGTGGTCCTGGCGACTGACACGCTCCAACGCGGTGGGCACCGGAAACTCCTGGTGCTTCCCAAACTGTCTCATGACTCTCCAGGGACAATATGCCTCAACCGCGATGTCGTAAACCAGTACGGCTGTAGTAAGCCACAGGCTTGCATTCGCGGAGCAGTGCGAAGACAGGCCTACTGGTGCATGGGTAGCCATAGCCTCTGGGTTGTAAGGCTCCCAGACAACATTCTCCGGCGTCAGCATGTCGAGCTCCGAAACAAACTCAGGATATGCGCGTCTAACCTGTGCATGCGCCCAGAACCTCTGCAGTCCGAATAAGTAAATTTAAAAGTGCGCTAATGTATTGTGTAACAATGAATAACAAAATTAGATTTGTTGCGATCGTACCTGATGTCAGTTCCAGAGAGTTCCCATAGTGGGCCTGTCGTCCTCCTCATCGCCGTACATGGCCTCGTGGTAAGGCTCGTGGCTGACGATGGGCCGACCAACGGCTAGCCTCCCGTACGACCAAAGTTGCAGCAGTAGTGGGTACCCCGCCAGGATAGCGTTCCCATGTGTCTTCGTGCAGCCGTCGCAGAGTCCACGGTAAGTGATTGCAAGTACCGCCTCACCCCAGCTGTAGGGCGGTACGTCCTCGTCCCCATCCGCAATCTCTCGTGCATACGAAAGGAGAATCCTATCGACCGAGTTGCTATGAGTGTTGTTGAACATGATGTAACCAAACAACCAAAGCAGGTACGCCTCCAGCGATCTGGTCACACTGTACTCGTCGGCATCCGCAGGCAACAAGGTAGGCTGCATAAGTAATTAAGATTAATGGTTTCAACTGACAATGCAACATGTGAATTATAACAATTAAACTTAAATATGCAATGAATACATACTGTAAACTGTAGGAACCAGGTCTTCGAAGGATCTGCTGCTCGCGGGTGCGGGTTGATCGGACCTGCTTCTTCCACGCGGTGAACTAGTGCAAAACGGGCCTCCAGGTCATCCTTCCACGAGGCCGCCACCACACGCGGACCTACAGCATCCCCGACAATAGGGAGGCCGAGGAGGTAGGCCACGTCCTGCAGCGTAGGAGTCATCTCCCCACACGGGAGGTGGAACATGTGTGTCTCCTGCCTCCATCTGTCAACGAGCGCCGTCAGGAGGGATCGGCCGAGCTGAACAAGCCCACCCTCGACAAGATGGCACAGAGTTAGTAGACCGGACTCACGTAACCCGCAATAAACAAAATTGTCGAAACAAAGGAATACCAACGAATAAATAAGTGATAAACAATAATATTTCATTACATACCTGTCAACCCAATCGTGGTGTATAGAGATCTACTCACTAGGTGGACGAGGACGTAGCACCTCTAGGGCTCGGTGCTCAACTGCTGCAAAGAAAGACCTGTGGCTCGAGTCGATAACTGGGTCTAGCAAGGAGTCCATCTCCATACCTACATTCAAAAATATATGAGAACACATAGGTACATATATGTTCCATACAAACTGGACGCATGATATTTATACATTATAGATAGCTTCGATACAAACTGGAAGCATGATTGATACATAGGTACATATATATTCCATACAAACTGGGCGCATGATTGATACATATGTACATATATGTTCCATACAAATTGAACGCACGATTACTACATATTACAGATAGATTCGATACAAACTCCACGCACGATTAGTATATAGGTACAAACTGCACACTGGTGGATCATGACACCGAGTGCCTTACACGAGCAATTCTCGCCGATGGTCGTCTAAACGTAGGAGGTGCTCCATCTCTGGGATTTCCCAAAGGACCGGCGTCAGCAGCATCATGAAGTGCATTCTAAGGACACTTCTTGTAGTTGTGACCTAATGCTCCACATTGGCTGCAACGCTTTTGTGCCTTGCTTGCCTCGGACTCGTCCATACCATTCCGAATATGACGTGTCTGACGGCGGCCTTTGCCTTTCTTAGTGGCTGGATCAGGAATAAACATTTTATCCTCATTATCCTGAATGAAAGGTCCCACTATTCCAATCCCATATACCTCATGTCCCTGGGTGTATACAGCTGCTTCCTTGCAGAAGTAATGTGAAACAAATACTCCTGGCTGCAACCCAAACTCTGCACATGCCGCAATGAGATGCGAGCATGGCAAATGCAATAACTTAGGCTTCATGCAGGAGCATAAGGTTTTGCCATATACTGTAATCACACTCTCATGTACCACCCTATCTCTACGGATACCACGACCAGTTCTATCCTTACATAGAACCTCAAATCTATGCTCCATTGTACCTGTCGATATGACGCGGTGTAGTTTGGCTTTTTCTATCTTCTATTGCATATATTGTGTCACTCTTGTGCAAAACTGTATTTGGGGGATGCTGATGTTTATGCTTGCAGCCATGTAACGCTCTCTGAAATACTTCATGCACCCATACATAATGAACTTAACAATTCCTACAAGTGGAAAGGCACGACAACGCCGCATAACCATATTGAAACACTCTGCATGGTTCGTTATCTGAATACCATACCATATTCCGTTAGTATCATAAAGGAATGACTATTTCTCCTTAGGTGCACCTCGAATCCAGTGTGAAAATGGCTTCTCAATTGAATTCCTAGCCTCTGCAGCCTGACTCGTGCTGGTTCCTGATGCCCTTACCTTCACTTGCTCTGCAGCCAACTGATCAATCATCTGCCATAAAGCATTAAATTTTCTCTATTGATTTTGGATGCACAACCTCTTAAATATGTTCTTAAGATCCTTGTTCTTGTAGTGGTCATAGAAGTTTGCACCCATATGCCTAATGCACCACCTGTTGTGGACATCGGGCCATAATGGAGGCGTTGTAGCAGACCTGCATGCCTATCACTAATAAGGCACACATCTAGATGTGTACGAACAACATGAATCTTCACTCGTTCAAGGAACCAATACTGAAATACAGATCAATGCAGATCACCGAAAGACAACACCGAAATGCCCTAACACAGGCACCTAGGCAAAAGAAAGTTCATTGCAGAATGCTTTGCCCCCTAGTCACGGCTGGTATGAGGTATGTGTCATAAAAGCTTCCAGAATTTCTAGCAGCATTCTGAGATAACATACGAGGTAGGTTATCATATGATGCCTCATATGTGCCGAACTGCATCTCGAACACCATTTGTTTAGCCCGCCATGCCTTCAGATAACTAATGGTATACTGGTAAGTCTGCTCAATGTGTCGAACAATCATTTTTGGCTCATAATTTAGGTTGTCCATAATCAACCCATATATTTGCTTTGCAATAAAGTCGCATGATATATTGCGATGCGAGGGCTGAACTTCTGACAGCAAACAAGTGTGCTCTGTCACAATGGAACATTTCCAGTTCGACTTCCATTTTCCCTTGAATGCATGTACTCGCCATGGACATCCATCATTCACACACTTCACCTCATATTCTTTACTGCCAGACTTCACGACTCTAAATTCTCGCTTCAATGATATTGCACATACTCTCACATCATCTTTTACGGCTTCAATATTTGGATATGTGGCACCTTGCACTACCTCATTCCCTCTGTACTCCCACTCCTGATTTCGTACATCTTCTACGACATGATTGCCAAAACCATGCTCCTTCCACTCTTTTGGCAATGAGTACTGCTCGTCATCAGATGAGACCTCATATTCTTCCATCTCCATTGCGGCTTGGTCTTCTGCCTCCATCTCGTCCACGATGCTATGTTTGCTCTCTCCCTCATCAGCAAGGCCCTGTGTTCCGATGTTTTGGTTCTCTATCTTTTCTGACTCATCTTGCTCAACATAGTTGGTCTCTCTTTGAATACTCGGAGTTGCTTGATCTGCACCATGTTGGATTTCATTTTGTGTTTTCTCCCGAGTTTGAACAAGAATGGCCAGAGGCCACCCACGCTCTAGAGCTGCTTGCATGTACTTCTTCCAGTCATCAGTGCTGTGTATCATCATCAATTCCCATAAATCACTTTCTACTTCCCAATTAATAAGAGAATGGATGGTCATCACATGTGTCTCCGTATCAATACGGAACCCACGCTGCAGCCACTTATATATGGAACCAAAATTCCTCTCCAGAGGTTTATCTATGGCGCTAGATGTGCACTTAAAGGCAGAAAGGTCTACTCCATTTGGCCCATACAAAACATTGTAGTCACCAAAAAATACTTGAAACTGCATCTTACTCGACATATCTGTATATCACAGAATACTTATCGAGTTATACTCTTTACTTCACTACCTTATTCAATAATCCGTAAAAATTAAGTATGGATTTCAACTACAACATTTAAGTATTCATAACTACGTGATGACACTCAAATTCTATACTGCATATGCGAAATTCTATTCTAAATTGTAATTAATTTATAAACACGTCTATAATAGTATTGCAATTGTAATAATAAACACGTAGTCTTAATTTTCTAAACTAATAATAAACGCGTATTTTTAAACTCCTACTTAAATTGGTTCTACTATAGCACTAATTAAATTTAATTACTCTACAATATCAATGGAAAAATACATAAGTTAAATATAAATACCTGCAGATCACAAGTGCGGAATCCGGCAGGGCTTCGCCGCTTCCCTTGTCCTCACCCCTCTCTTTTTTTCTGGATTTTTGGTGGAATTTTTGGGCTCAAATGAGGAGGGAATGAGAGGTGGAGGGCTTATATAGAGGGGGGACACTGTCGCCCGAGGGGGGGACCCCCCGAGCCCCGCGCCGTGCTGACCGAGGACCGGTTTGTAATTTTTTTTATAAAAAAGGCATGTCAGCCCCCACCTGGGCGACAGGGACCTGTCGCCCTCCCCATGAGCGACAAGGGCCTATTTTTGAAATTTCTTGGAACCACTATATATTTTTGAAATTTTAATTTTGTTTTAATATAAAAATGAAAAAAAGGCGGCAGCTGTGGATCTGATCGTGGACCGTTCTATCCGCCCGAAAAACTGACTTGCCCGAACCTGACTCGACCAATGTATCGGGCTGTATAGGCTTGGGCTAAAATTTGTGATCCAAAATCTAAAAAAATCTAGCACAATCCAAAAACTATATATAAAAATTGGGTTTTACCTACCTAAACCAACCACATTCCCGGCCGGGCTCAGCCGAAGGGAAAAAAAAAACCACAGGTTCCTTTTGACCTGATCCAACGGATGATAGGTCTAGGCAGTGGCTACGCTTGAGTGTGATAGTCTTTCCCTTCTGTTGGCTGCAGTACTGGAAAGTAAATTTTGCTTCAGAAAATCTTTGCTGTAATAGGTAGTTGAGTGAGCCTGGTTTGCTATCTAATGTGCTGTGTAATCAGCATCTGAGGTGTAAGAAATATTTAACTGTTTTTTAGCTTCTGGCTTTGATAAATAGGTCGTCCACATATTTCTAAAAAAAGACTGATACAGTCTACATTTTCATATATCTACATCTCCGGTTTGTGGAGTGAAGAAAAATCGCCTTTTTGCCTCCAGAGAAAATTCCACAAAACAGGTCAAAAAAAAAAGAAGAGAGAAAGATATTTCTTGCATGCGCTCGAAAGAACCAGTGGCTCTGGGCATTCTACCTCCCCTACACTCCATTCCAAAGCGCTCTCTCTCTCTCTCCCACCTTCTACCCAACAAACAAACAAAGCAGCAACAAAAAGATCAAACGAGCTCAACGACTCGCTCACCTCCGGCCGGTCCCGCGATCACACGCTAGCGCGCCGGATCAAGCAATGGCGGCCAAGGTGGCGGCGCCGCTCGCGTTCCGCCGCGAAGTGCGCGGCCCGCTCCGCCGGCCCTGCCTGGGCTCCCGGAGCGGGCTACAGGGCGCGCTGTGGTGCAGCAGTGCTGGCGCCGGGGGAAGCAGGCCAGCGCCGCCGGTGTGGCTGGTGCGCGCGCGGGGGAGGAACAGGTCCGCCGGCGGGCGGAGCTCGACCAAGGACGATGCGGAGGAGGACGAGGAGGCGGCGGAGGTGGTGTTCGTGGACGGCGGGGATGAGGAGTTCGCCGCCGACGAGCTGTCCGGGTTCAGGGGCCTGGTTCTTGATATCTCCTACAGGTAGCCTTAGTGGAACTTTTTTATTTTTGTTGTCAGTTGTCACACAATTTTGTAATAAATCATATAGCTTGTTGTATCATTTAAATTCTGGGTCCACATATCAGACATTAGTATAGAGTCCACAATTTTCAACCATTTTTCATCAAACAATATAGGTAAAAAATATCATGTTGAGATTATTATATCCTTGTAGGTACGTAGCAAATCAAAATCGTGAAATCTTTCGTTATCAGCTTCTATGGGCTATGGTTTAAAGTTGTTCACAATACTAGTGTTTTCTTCCATACTTTTTGGGCCTTACTTGCTCCAATAATGTCCTTATTAGTAGTTAGCATAGTTACTGATCTACTGCGTTTTTTATTTTACGAATAACTTCAGATTTATTTCTGCACAATGATCCCGAGGAGTTCTGAATCTATGCTCTGCAGGCCTGTCAATGTTGTTTGCTGGAAGCGTGCGATCTGCCTGGAATTCATGGAGAAGGTTAGCTTCCCTGATACCACCAGATGCTTCGTCTTCGTTCCATGTTCCTCATTCAGATCTATGCTGATCGAATTGTATGCATTGTCTTCTTTTTTTTCCTTTTACATTTTTGACACATAATGCGATGCTCGTTTTAGCTATGCAGGCCGATGTACTGGAGTACTACGATCAGACAGTCTCTTCACCTAGCGGATCCTTCTACATCCCTGCAGTTCTGAGGGTATGAATGTGATATGTATTATGGCTTCTGTTTCTTGAGTTGTTGGCGTTCTCTCCTCATTGCAGTGTTCCTTGTCTGTTCTTCAGGTTCCACAGCTCCTGCAGGTAGTGAAGAGAAGAAGAGTCAAGCAGAGCCTTAGCCGTAAAAACATTCTTTTCAGGGATGAATTCACCTGTCAGTAAGTTTCTTGGCTCACTGCTCAAGTTTTCACTTGTATTTCTCTTAGCATATTTGCAAATGTTTACAGCTTTGTTTTTCACTGAATAAGACCTTTTCTTTTTGTTCAATCTTCAAGTATTCTGTTGTTTTTCTCTAATTTTGTGTCATATATTCTTGTACTTTTGCTGGACAAAGAGGGACCCGATTTTTCAGTGGGAGAAGAGAGATTAGAATTTATGTCGCATTGCGTAAAGAAAGTCCTCTGTTTTTTCTTCTTCTAATGGTTAGATACTGATGCAACACAATCGCTGCAGATATTGCTCTTCTCGGGAAAACTTGACTATTGACCATGTTATTCCTATTTCACGAGGCGGTAAATGGGAATGGGAAAATTTGGTACGCAAATCCAGTGCTTCAACTAAACTCATTTGACTGGGGTTTCTGAATTCTAAATCAAGGAAAATAATTTTGCAGTCTTATAAGTTTTATGTTCATGCTTCTTTTGAATTGTTCAGGTGACTGCCTGTTCAAGATGCAATTCCAGGAAGGGTCAGAAGACACTGGAGCAGGCAAACATGAAGCTGCGCAAGATACCCAGGGTATGAGACATTGAGACGTTCTCCCTTGCTGAATCCTGATTGCTTCAAAGTTATGTATGATTAGCAGTTCTGTAAATATGGATGAACAATAATTATAATTCTTGGTGAATTGCACTGCAGGCGCCCCAGGAGTACGACATTATGGCTGTGCCCTTGACGAGATCCGCATTCAGGACGCTCAAGAGGAGCCAGGGGTTGCCTGAAGTGTGGCTGCAATACCTCACCAGGCCATCTCCATAATCAGGAGCTTCAGACCTGATCAATCAGCCATCTCGTTGTATATTACTAGGCATGCGCAGCAAAGACTCAATTATCTGCTCTATCATAACTTCTGTACATGTCAATAATTCACAGTAGTAAAACATCATATTGACTTATTATCATGCTCCCATTCCATGGCAAGTTCTGTACATGACGATGGCCAGCAATAAAGGCTCACAGAACTGTTTGAAAGAATGTACAAAGTGAAGCTGGTGCAGAAACCAGCCTAACAACTTGAGAAAGCTCCAATACTTATCAAAAAAATGCTGCATCTACTCATAAGCAAACATCATAAATCACATCGTAAATGCAAAGCATTCAGTTAACATTCGCATTGCTAGTAAAGTTCCAAGTACATCACATGACAAAGAAGCAAAATTACAACCAAATCAGCTCAACAGCGCGACAGATTGCAGAAATTTTGCATGCAGAGTCGTAGACAATTTTCACACTAACAAATGATATGTAAATTGCTAGATCAAATTCCCAGGTTCATTTCAGGTTCTTACACCAGCTAACATAAAAGGAGCTAAACTTGTCCAGAATTCAGTGAGGTAGAGAATTAAATTCAGAAACAGGCAGAAAGTAAATGAAAATACTTCCTCAAACCCAAGATCCATCATTGGAAAACCCAGTCAATCATCCTTCTACTCCTAAATATCTGATATGCCAGAACACAGACCACAACTATCACCAAACACAAGCAACTAACTAAACCTCTAGCAAGCTATGGGGAAGTAGGAAACAGGAACAAGAAATAAGCTTAATGGGATCTCGAATTGCCTCAAACTCAAACCCCACAACATATATAGGTTTTGCCCCATACCACCAGCAGTGGCTGAGCTGATGACTAAAATATTAGCAGCCATTTGCACTTGCCAACTTCTCAGTTGGAGATTTCAGATCTTCTGGGGCAACACCATTTCCTTTTGCATCATTTCTCTCCTTTGTCAAGTGAAGGCTCTTTGTTCAAAACTTCAACCTCAACCTTTGTGAGTTCAGTTGATACAGTCTCCCCTTCGAGACTTTTCTTCTCTGCATCGGCCGAATTAGGCAGCTTCACATCGATGACCTAGAACCACACTGTAGTGTCAGCAACATAAATAATAATGGTGGGGTTATAAATGATCAAGACTTGTATTTTTAACCAGGAAACATGATATACATTGAATATCTTTCATATTTAAGGCAAGAAAGAAAAATAGTATTTTGATTATATGCTCATCAATAACAGCATTCAAATAGTTTGTCGAAAGCACATCTGAGCATCTTGTATAAGAATCTACAGAGTTTAGTATAAAGCAGTCAGTTAAAGCAAGCTAAGTTACTCCATACCTTCTTCAGTGACTGCTGCTGCTTTGCTTTCCTCTCTTGCATCATCTTCTCACGGTTATCATAAAAGCCAAAGTCATCCAGTATGGATGTCTTGCAGACATGATCCTTGAAAATCTTAAGCACTTGAAGGCCTTGCTCAAGCTTCACCTGTGATCACCACAAAACCCAATGAGGCAAGATACTAGTAGTCAATTTAAAAGTATCAAGCATTTGATTCTAGGGTTGTGCTAGTGATTGAGTGGTGCAAATAGTTCAACACGCAAATAAACAAGCATTAGAATGAAAAATATAGATTGGCCTACACCATTTCTATGATGAAGTTCTAATGGCAATGTCCACTACTGCAGCAGCCCCCAGATTGGGGTAAATAAAATCAAACAAAAATTAGCCAGCGATTCTTCTAACCTCATGTGTATCTCTGCTGTTTGTCACCGGCTTGTTCTCATTGTTCTCGAGAATGATGTGCTTTAGCAAGCTGTTTGGAACATCCTTCACAATGTGCCACTTGACAGGGAAACAACCAGTCCACTTGTCCTGTTGCCAATGCTCCACTGTCTTGTTAAAATCAACACGACCCACCATCTCAGCGAGGCCAACAAACTGACCACTGGCATTCACCTGGAAAATGATAACATGTTGCAAGCATTAGCAAAGTGAATAATTTCGAATTTAAGAGCATAGTTATGAGTTACTTAAAAAAGAAAAATATTACTTACGGAGAAAAGAAGGAAGACAGGAGTTTCACTTGATTTTTCTTTAGCCTCTTGATAGGCGGCATCAAGCTTCTTATTACCATTGGGAGTGCTAGCCCACACATTGTACTTAATGCTTTTGTGAACGTCATCCTCACTGTATGATTTAATAATAAAGAATTTGGCCTCTGAGTATGTTTCCGCAAAGTCAGCCAGGTTATACTGATTCTTCACGGCAGCATGTGAGCCATTAGTAGCTGACAGATCCTGCTCTTTTGCAGGTACTTCAGTAGTAGCTCCAAGCCCTTGCTGACTTTTGTACAGACCACTTCTTGGTCCTCTTTTCAGCTCATTGAAACCATCTAGGCTTCCATTGCCATAAGCATAATACCCATTATCTCTGCCTCTGGGCCTGTACTTTCCATCATACAGCCCATTCCATCCACCATACCCAGAACTATACATGTGCGATCCATACCAAAGGCCAGGTCCATATGAGTCATACCCATAGATTCCATTAGCTGAGTAAATCGACGGGGATCCCATTGGTGAAGTTGGTGTCTGCAGGCCCAACAAGAAATAATCCTATGGTTAGAAAGGTATAAACTACAATACAGTAAATCCCAGCAGTTGCTTGGGATCAGGAAACAGAACCACTACAGAACCTAGTCGGCCATCCAACTCAATGCAATGCTGAGCCCACAGCGATAACTAACAAACAGATTCATGGAAAAGCAGTAAAGATCATGAGTAGGATCAACAAAAAAACTAATAAAACAGTTGAACCAAAATAAAGTCAGCATATGGCACCACACAACAACTCTGTCCTGAATGAACTGAACTAAAACAATTTTAGTAAACATCAAGAGCAACAAAGCTTACCATGAGATGAGGATACTGTCTCGTGTTTTGATTCCTAGACTGACCCTTGGTTTTAGTATTAAAAGCGGTTGAATTGCAATTGCTGGGAAGTTTTTGCTGCTTGTCAGAGAACATCTCGCTACTGTAATATGGATAGGCTGACCAGTTAGTCAGGTTCTGGTAGCTACCAGAACGCCCACTAGATCGTCCATACGAACCATTGGAAACTGGCCGGTCTGACTTCAGGGACGAGTTTGAATTTTTCAGACTCTTCACCCCATCGATGCCAATAGAGGAGACATCCCCTTGTGGCGATGGAGTGACCTTTTCACTTTTAACATTGGATGACAGCTTGGCAGTGGAATTCTGCTGCTTGTTGTATGTCGATGGGTACTGGTAATTCTGAGACCCATAAATCTGACCATCATGCCCCAACGCTGCAACACCATATGGAGCATAGCCATAGTACATGTCAGCATAGGCACCCTACACATTCCAATGAACATAGCATTATTATCAATCAAATACACCCAAACACATGAAAATCAGGAGGATTATTCAATCTGAGTTGAGTCCAAAGTTGAAAAATATGAAAATTTGGAGGATTATTCAATCTGAATGCATTCCAAAGACCAAGCATATGACAATTAGATCCTTAGGTCCCACAAACAATATATCAAACAAAGAAGATTCACTCACAGAAGTTGGTGTCTGTGCTCCCTCATGGCTCAAGTATGTGGAGTAATCCCCCCATCCACCATAGGCTGCATATTATCGAAAAACAAGGAGAATGAACAAAATGCTTGCACAACGTTTGACTATGATTTCAAGCACCGAACATTGAGAGCTCAAAAGATCATTACCTCCATAGGCGTAAGCCGGGTAAGCACCATAGTACATGCTCGCATCCTTGTAGTCCTGCACCTGTAAAGTCTCCACCCCCTGCTGCAGACTCCCTACGGCCGCCACCGCGCCCTTTGCCGGAACCTGAAACAGTACCACATCAAATCAACCAGCCTAAATTCCAATCCACGCACAAAAAAAAAGGATCACTTGATGATAGGAGAAACTCGCGCGGGCCTTACCTTCTCCTTGGTCGCCAAGACGTCGCCGGCGTCGCCAGTCGTGTCCAGAGCCAGTTTCTGCAGCAAATCCGTAGCCTCTGGAGAAACAAAGGTCAAGGGAAACCAACAGCCAACACACCGGGAAATGGATTTCACCACTCAACTCATGCTCCAACCAACGAAACACGCATGAATCATATCGCCGAAAGAGCAAGAGCCTCAAACATCCAAAAAAGAATCCATTTTTTTCCACCAAACATTAGAGCATCGACCCCGAATTCAATCGCCACGGCAAGGAACGCAGAGAAACACACGAACGGGAGGGGATCAAACGCACCAACAACTCCGCCTCATCCGAATACAAACCACGCACAGAGCCCAAAAGATTCGAACCTTCCACGAGCAAAACCCCTCAAAAACACTGAGAGGAAAGGAGGCGCGAAAGCCAGATACCCCGAGATCCGTGCGACCATCAAGAACTCCGAACCGAGAAGAACGAGAGAGCGGCGGAGGAAGAGCGGAATCACAGTAGGGTTTAAGGATACGGTCGGCGGCGGCGGTGGCGGCGGCGGCCATGTTGGGAGGTCTTGCTAGGGTTTGGGTGGGGGCAAGACGGGGAGGGGGGAAGAGAGAGAGAGAGAGAGAGAGAGAGAGAGAGGGAGCTGAGAGGGCTGCTCTTAAATAATTAGCGGCCCAGATCTGATCGCCCCTATCATTATTAGCCTTCTATTATCCTTTTTCTGTTCTCTACTACTGTGTTCTTTTTTCTTCTTCTATACAATAATATATGATGATGTTTTAGCCAAATTTTTTATTTTCAGAAGATTGGAACTAAAGAAATTATAATAGTTCAGTTAAAGTAACAACTATGTTATAATAACGTGCCATGACCACAATACGTGTTTATATTCTAGAAATGATATTTTACTTAATTAATATGATTTGTAGAATATCTTAGCAACATGTCACAAGGAAAAGATGACTCTGATAGGAAAATAAGATGTCTATGGGTTCATAGGCACTCAACCACAAGGTTTAAAGTTCTAGAAATTTGCCAAATGTATTTTCCAAGTACATTTGGGCAACAATTCAGATGAACAACAAAAATGGATTCTCTTTGTTATTCGCTCACACCCAAAGGATGATTAATAAGGTCTAGTAGAGTACAAGTACTAGTGTCCTCCTCCTCAAACCCTCGGTCAAACGTGATGGTCACCTCTATTCTTCACTAGCAGTTGGCCTCGTGTTGACTAGTCAACTCACTTAGCCTCGAAGCATCTGTTTTGGCCATTTCGTTTGCAGAAAAATAGGAGCCCAACAAATGTGACTTCCACAGGATCACTTAGCACCTCAAAAAACAAGATACTTTCTTTCAAAAAAAAGATTGTTTACTCTACCTCGAATTGGAATATAACCGGGGTGAAAATGGTTAATAAAAAACATCAAGAAATTCGAGTTCATTCACCGACCTTCTGTCGTCATATTAAACCCTGCAGCAATTAATTTGTTTGCCTCCCACATGGTTGTGGCAGTATGCACACTGCTATCATTTTGCGTGATGGTGGGTGCTATGTATTTTCTTCATGATGTGGAAGGTGTGCAAATAAAGTTGGGAGTTGAGGTGGCTAGCATCTCAAGTGAAAAATCGGCTCCTTTAGGGACAGTTTAGTTCCTAAAATTTTTTGGGTGAAAATTTTTGGATAACGTTTGATCACTAATTAGAAGTATTAAATATAGATTAATTATAAAACTAATTACATGGATGGACGGAAAATCACGAGACGAATCTATTAAGACTAATTAATCCATCATTAGAGGTTGGTTACTGTAGCACGACATTGTCCAATCAGGTTTAAAAGATTCGTCTCGTAATTTCACCCGGGGGTTGTAGAATGGGTTTTTGTCAGTTATTCATATTTAATACTCCTAATTAGTGGTCAATCATTGTCAGTTACGTAGCACCCAAATTTTTTTTGAAACTAAACGGCTCTTATTGTAAGAAAACACACTACTACAAAATTAACCAAGGCCGCCGGCGCCTCCCTCTCCATCCGCGCGACGACCGCCAGCGGCGGTCTCCCCCAGCCCCTGCGTCCCGGCGCTCAGTGGCGGAACCAGGATTGAGTTGAACCCCGGGCCGAGTTTTAAATATAGTTGTGACAAAAACCAGACGTCAACAAACTCATAGTTCAAAAGATACACGAGAACATAATGAAAGTTCAAAAGATACACGAGAACATAATGAAAAGATAGAAAACATACAACAAGTGTCATCGCGAAGTAGTATATTTATTCTTCTTCACAATTTTTTGGGCTTCTTCAGCAATTTTTTGGGCCGAACCCCGGGCCATGGCACGGGTGGCCCGGGGTGTACATCCGCCACTGCCGGCGCTCCCTCCCCTCACTTCGTCTCGCGCAGAGGTCGGCTGGCGGCCGGCACCGGCCGGATTCGGCTGCGGCGGGCCCGGATCCGGCGGTGGCTGGGCTTGGGCGGCGGCGCGGCCCCGAGGGCGGAACCCATGCTCTGTGCGCACGCGGCGGCGCAGAGCATCCCGCGGCGGCGTGGCCCCGAGGATGCGGCAGGCGGCGGCGCGGAGGTCGGCCGGATCCGACAGCGGCAGGCCCAGATCCGGCGGGGGCCGGGCTCGGGCGGCGGCGGCGCGGCCCCGAGGGCGGAGCCCCGGCACCGAGCGCGCGCGGCGGCGCAGAGCCTCGTCCGCGAGCACTCGTGGCGGCGTGGCCCCGAGGATGCGGCAGCGCGGCTCCGAGGATGCGGCCGACGGCGGCGCGGCCCCGAGGGCGGAGCCCCGGCACCGAGCGCGCGCGGCGGCGCAGAGCCTCGTCCGCGAGCACGCGTGGCGGTGTGGCCCCGAGGATGGGCAGCGCGGCTCCGAGGATGCGGCCGGCGGCGGCGCGGCCCCGAGGGCGGAGCCCCGGCACCGAGCGCGCGCGGCGGCGCAGAGCCTCGTCCGCGAGCACGCGTGGCGGCGTGGCCCCGAGGATGCGGCAGCGCGGCTCCGAGGATGCGGCCGGCGGCGGCGCGGCGGCAGCCGGCATTTGCACGTCAGATGGGCTCGCCGGGCCTAGATGGGCTCGGCGGGCTCGCCTGTTTTTATTTATTTATTTATTTTTATTAACAGAGGTGTGTACAAGAACGCATCTGAAAATGTTCGATTTACACTGACTGTAGCTCTGAGGCGTTTCCGAAAAACGCCTCTGAAAATAAAAAATACACACCTCTGAAAATAAAAAATATAGTAGTGACAGAACCTCCAAAAAAGGATTAAAGATAATTCTGCTTATTGCCCATTCACAAAACCTGGGATGATGAGCGACATCCCCATGATCAATGGCGAAGTTCCCGTCAGCAATTGCCTATCATATATAGAGTTCCTAAAAATTGTGAATATTATCAAGATTTTTTTATAGTTTCTATGCTCTGATGTATTGCAAAAGCACATTCTTAGTGGCAAAGTTTGAATTATGAAAAATTATGATTTTTGTACCTAGTCAGTCAGTCAAATGAAGGTATAACTGAATATAATATAATCATAGAATATATGACCGCTGAAATTCAAGGGGAAAATCTTGCTCGGGTATCAGCTCCAATTTTTTCAAAAATCCACACATCACTTCAGAACAAAAATATATGATCATGTCCTCCTCTTCCTGTTGATGCTGACACGCATGATGCGTATTTCTGGCTTTTCAGGAAGTAACTTGGTATTCAAACGCGAATCTGAATTCAAGCTATCTGCTATGTGCGGGCAGACTGGGCCCGCGTTAACACCAAATGCGGCATGCTTAGTATTTGCTCATCACAAACGGGACACACACCCCCTACTCACTTTCTGCTTGAGGGCGCGTTTAGTTCCGTTTGCAAAAAATTTTGGGTGTCAAATCGATTCTTTGACCAGATGTCAGGAAGACTTTTCGGACACTAATTAAAAAACTAATTTCAGAACTCACTTGGAAACCGCGAGACGAATCTTTTGAGGCCTTTGACCGCATCATTAGCACATGTGGGTTACTGTAGCACTTATGACTAATCATGCACTAATTAGGCTCAAAAGATTTGTCTCGACGTGTACATCCAAACTGTGTAATTAGTTTTGTTATTCAATTACATTTAGTGCTTCGTACGTGTGTTTAAAGGGGAGGTGAAAATTTTTGGGTGAAAATTTTTGGGAACTAAACGCGCCCTGAATGTGTCTCCCATATACATGTATATATACATGTCATGGTGTTTATGTTCCTGTCCTCTTGGCCTCTCCTGTGGTCATATATATATGTTGACACACTGAACTCGCAGCTGGCTGAACAGAAGAGAGCCATACTCCCATGGCCTTGATGAGGGTACTAGATTAATTAATTGCTTTCTCGGTCACTACCTATAGGATAGCTAGTGTATGGTCAAGGCCACAGGCACGCAGAAAACAACAATGGGACTGGAAACACGAGGGGTTATGATTTCAACTTCAGGCTCAGCTATCGTTAGCCATCTATGGCAACATGTGTATATACACTCAAATAGCGAGGACAAACAGTCTCATCCTGGAGAGGCACCGGACCAGAAGGGGCTCCTGGGACTCTACAAAGTGAGGCCGCCATGCCCATGCAAAATGGCAGAAAACGAGTCCACTGCACAGCTGATCGAGGTAGAAACATACGACAGATGCCATGGCCATGCAAAATGTGGCAATGTAGTAATCGGATGATGAGTGCGGTGCTCAAGTCCCTAGAGGATTTGTTCTGGTTGGCCTCGTCGCATTGATTTCGCTTCGGGTGAAAATGTCGCAATGATTTCGCAAATTTGCTAGTTCAATTCCCTTCTTCCACAAAATTCATGGGCTCTGTTTTTATGTATAGTACATAGACATAGACACTTATACACACACGCATGGTACTCTTGAATAGAAGGGTGCTCTTGATAGATTTTTTTCAAGAGAAGTTGTATGATAAAATTCGAGTATATTTAGTCTATTTGTTGTATTTTCTAAATATAGGCCACATTTTTGTTTCGCTCCAGGACTAGAAAAGGTATGGCCATGCACATGCACATTCTATCGATCAGTGGCAGAACTACGATCTATCGGCATGGGGGAGTGGGGCAAATGATCCATATCTCCAACTTTTGTTTTGAACAATCTTTTTAGGCTATCCACACTTGTGGTACTCTAAATTCATCCTCTAAAAGCAATATTCCATCCTGGTCATCAAGATTCTCTCCTCTATCTCCATTTCTCCCGCACTCGTCATACTCTATATTCCATCCTCTATATCCTAGTCATCTACATTTTATACTTAAATCAACTTTACTCATCCCTTCTATAGTCACTTACAAGTGGAGCCATCCTAACCTTATCTCACACCACCCTCTCCCCACATCCCTCTATGCTCCCCTGTTTCTCTCCCGCCAGCAAGCTCTGTCGCGACCCGCTCGCCCCGGCCTGCTCCGCCGTGGGCGCTCGCCAGGACCAGCTCCGCTGCACGTGCTCGCCGCAACCTGCTCCGCCGTGACTCGCTCGCCCTGGCCTGCTCCGCCGTGGGCGCTCGCCCTGACCGGCTCCGCCGCGCGTGCTCGCCACGGCCAACGGAGGGTTCGGGCGGAGGGTGGCCGGACGATGGGGTGCGTCGTGCAGGGCTAGGCGGCGGCCATGGTGGCCGGTGGTGGCAGCTCTGCTCGTGGCCGCGCGGCTCGGACTCGGTGGAGGCGAGACGGGACCTGCAGCGGCGATGGCGGGGGCTCTGCTCGTTCGGCGGTGGCGCGGACCCGATGGAGGTGGGGCGAGGCAGCGTCGGGAGGCGAGCCCATGCCACGTCAGTCGATAGCACACTCTCGCTATCTCCGCTTGATTTGGAAAACCGGGGGGGGGGGGGGTGCTCCGCGTTGATAGCGTAGCTCGTACCGGACGCCGCTGCAGCTCTTTTTTCGCTACCCGCGTCCTGGAGGACCGGGTAGCGGATGCCGGTGCGGGTAGCCTTACAAGTTGAGAACTAATAAACTTTGTTACCTTCTATCATATATGCGGCGTGAAAGCGAGGAGACCACAGCAATACATCATTATTTCAACTTTATTTTGATCGAGTGAACAAGGCAGCAGAATGGTAATTTTAGGAGAACATAAGGATATATATTTCTTCAAATCCTCACTGTTTTTTAAAGCAAAGGACTATAATTCACTTTTGTATTCCCATCTTCTATTGTTAGGATGGGAGTAGTTGGTAAAGTTACCATGTTATAAAATACCCATGAAAAGCTAACATAACTAGCTTAATCAGAGGCCCAACCAGGTTTATAATGGGTTGATACTTAAGAGGTCCAACTCAGACTGACCTTCCCTGATAAATCAATAAAGAAACTAAACTGTACTAGACTGAAGCGAAAGATAAATGCGTCATCCATCGTGATCGTGTATATAAATAGGAACCGGATCCTCTGCCGTTATTGCAAAGGGACTCGGTTGCTGACAGGTGGGTCCGATAGCACACTGACCTACCTATCCCTCTACCATAACTGCAGAGGATACTGATCGTCCTATATAAGCAGGCACCTGAACTTGGAGCTGGCTGGTTGGGTAGAAGAGAGCCATGCACACTCCCGTGACCTTGACGAGGGCATTAGTTCTAGCTAGATAGGTTTAATTTCTCCAATCTTGGTCACATTTCACAACTAGTCATATATGCATAGTCATGACCACAGACCTACAACATCGATGGGATTGAGAGACATGAGGAAATGAGATTTGAAGGGGAAGTGCAGCAGCCGTGAGCCGTGTGTATACACGCAAACAACAACTAACTTTTCTTGCCCTGGAGCGGCACCAAATCCAGAACCGGTTCCTGCTGCTTTTTCTACAGGTGGGGCTGCCAGCCTGCCACACATATGAGCTTGTGGAGCGTACGAGCGATGCGGTCATCACATGGGCCAGGACAGTCTGAATATGACTGCAGTGCTTGAATGGGCATCTGCTGGCTGCAAGTCCAGCTGCAGCTGAAGCTGCACATCCTGCACTATGGCCGGGGACCTGTAGCTACCATAGCCCATCTCGTTCGATATGCTAACAACATGATTGGTTCTCATTTGCGTGGAGCCTGGCCTGTTCCTTGGGAGCGAGGCCCCCGCTGCTCAGGCACAATGCATGCAAGCTATGCTGAGAAGATGGCTGCATTTAGTCTAGTTGCTGTGAGAGGTTGTTTGGTTACCTGTGTTTTGCATGCGCTCAGGTTTTTGCATCACTCGAACCAGGCTCCGGAGAAACGCAGATTTTATCCGCATCCCATGAGCCAGGCTCAGCTGAGCATTTTGCATCCCGTGAGCGAGGCCAAACTACTGATCAAGACAACCAATCAAAACAAACTTGCATTTGGTGAGCCTGGCCCAACCATAGTCCAGCAAACCAATCACTCCCTAAAGGTCTCATTCCATTCGCTGGCATGGCAGCCAATCTTCTCCTCTAACGTTGTCAAGTGCACCGTCCTCACCACCCCGTGAACGCCGCAGTCATCCGCTCGGCTGTCGATCGACCGAGCCAACGACGCCGTCCGTGGCACCGGCGCCCTGGCGATCGACATCTCTACCATCCCCTAGAGTGGAACTACGAGAAGCTCGTGAACGCCGCTGACCAAAGGAGCTACAACGAGGTCTTCAACAGCTTCGCCGAGCTGGATCCAGACTATACGTCGAGCGCCACCACACGACGCTCGGGCTCGGCCACCGCGTGTGGCTCGTCGGTCCGGTCGCGCACGCCAGAGATGCAGCGAGGACATAGCGGCGAGGGGCGGCACCAAAGGGCTCACGCCCGAGGCGGAAAGGTGCCTGCGATGGCTCGACGAGGAGCTGAACGACTCAGTTGTGGGCTTGTGGCTATTTGCTGCAGTTGCAGTTGCTGCAGGCATAGCCAGCACAGCCGAACGTGTTACATTCAAAAATTTGTGCAAATAATGTCTCCACATGTGTAGTCTCCATGACGTAAATGTATGGCTTTTTCCAAGATTTTCATAGACCACACCACATGACCAGATGCCCATTCGGTCCATATGGTGCCCCTTATATATGCACCTCGAGGGAGATAGGTTGCTCCATACCATTGCCAAACACTCATGACAAGCCCACTGACCACAACAAAAAAAATAGGATGGGGACGCATCAGGGAACAATTTCAGGTTGTGTATCACTGTGGGCTTAATGCCTCGCATCAGATGAGTTGCAACTATTCTAGATAGTGCTCGAGAACCACGAGTGGCATTATGTTGGTCTCATTTCAAACTTTTGCTTCTCAGTTCTTGTTGATCTTTCAGTTCTGTTTGACATCTGAGCCAAGTATCAAATTAATAACACACGCTAGATCAGTGGATCGTTTATGAAATCTTTTCCGGCAAATGTTTGAACGAGGATTAGATGCGGCCATCCGCGTCCACCTTACTGTCTGAAGCCTGAATGCCTGATGAGCAACCATGAATGAATGAAAGAAACTGAAGATCAGGGTGAAACATAAAACTGGACGCCACTATCACTGCAGTGACAAGCTGGATTGATTGATGCAGCTTGGTTGCCTGCTTTCTTTGGTCCCTGTCTTTCTTTAGCTATTTGTTTGTAAACTTTTTCTACTTCCTTTTGTACCTCTTCTTGTTTGTCGAACTTTTCTTTACTCATATTTTAATATAGCACAGTAGTGGTGCACCCCTACTGTTTTTTTAAAAGAAAAGTTTAACCCATGTCCTAATCACTGCCCCTATCCACCGTCATCAACCTGATGTATAGCAGAACTTCAGCCGGGTGGGTACAAGTCAGCCATGGTCCCTTCTTTGGCCTCGAGGTTGATCACGTTGTTGCCTTACAGGAAATGGGATTGGGAAGCACCCGGGATTGCATGAAGCTTTCCTCTGCGATTATTGAGAGGGACTCGGTGGCTGCTTTTTTTTTTTGAGTTAAACTTGGTGCCTGCAGACAGGTGAGCCCGCACGGACCCACCTGTTGTCCTTTGCAATAACTGTAGAGGAGACTCTCGTCCATATAATTAAGTATGAAGTATCAAATAGCGACCAGAGGGGGTGAATGGGAACCTCAAATTCGATTTGAAAAACCGAAGAGAAAAATCCAGATTACACCCAACGCACCTCGGACGAAGAGTATCAGTACCGCATAGCTCAGAACGATTATCGACACAAGGAATACTCTTGACACACAATCGGAAGCTCGATCGAGAAAAGTTAGAACAAAATCTCACAAGTTCAACCACGCAAACGAAGATCAGAGCAAAGCGTTCAGAAAGCCAAAATATCTTAGAAACTCGAACAAAGGGGTTAGAGCATAGATAAAACAAAAACTAGAAATACTGGAATGAAATCTAGCTAACACAAGAACAACTAAACTAATTTTTGTTTTACTTTTTCAGGTTTTAATTAAGCAAAAAATTAATTAAACCTAGAGCAGGAAAATAAATCTAGAGAAGGAGCTAAGCGACTAAAACTAGAAAGCAGCCCTAAAACATGATTTGCTACTCAAAAGGGACCTAAGGAAAAAACTAGCAAAATCAACAGAAAAAGAAAAGACTGGTGAAGCAATTCATCGAACACCTTACGGGCAGAGTTGTGCTAATGAAGAACGAACACGATCAGAGCCGGGATTTCCCACACACGCACTCGATTCGTCTCCCTGCACAAGAATCACACAAACACGAAACCACAAAGTTGCTGAATTTTGCCGTAACCTCCACTAGGTGCCCTGCATCGGCGCCCCTGCAGCGCGCGCAGCACGCTCCGCCTGCTGCTGACCGGCCTTCAACACCGCTCGCCGCTAGCGCCGTCGCTCCGTGGGGCCGTGCGCACGTGAGCCACCCTCGCCCCGCAGCTGCTGCGCCCTGCTGGCCTTCCCTTGTGCTGCTGCCAGGCGCCACAAGCCCAACCTGCCTGCGCTAGCACCTCCTGTTGCTTGCGCTGCTAGCTCTGGCTCTGCCTTGTGTCCAGCACTGCACTGCTGAGGCTGCTGCACCAAAACAGAGGGGGAAGGAAGAACACCCCACCAGGACTACCTCAACCTGCGCAAGAACAAAAAAAATCGACCAAGGAAAAGAAAAACAGCGCCACACAAAACACAGCACGAGGAGATCACAGAAATTACAAGAATCGAAATTGAATCAACCGCCTAGAGGGCAAGAGGAGGAGAAGGCCTCCTTTCCCATCGATTTGCAGTATCAGGTCTCAAAGATCCATAAGAAAAATCCTAACTCTAGGTGAAGGAGGATGAAGGGAAAAAAAACAAGAACCCCCGGTGGGGAGAAGGGGCGACGGGGACTAGTTGTTTTGGCTCCCGCAGCACGAGTTGGCTGCCCTTCTTTTTTTTAACCCCATTAACTCTCTAGACTAAAGACTAAAATACCCCTAAACTTAACTTGACACTAGAAATCCCGTAGGGGCAAAACCGGAAAAGATACATTGGACTCATCCGACGGCCAAGGTTCTTTCTTCGACTCGAAGCCTTCTCCGCGATTGCCGCCAAGTCGATGAAGATCCGGTTCACGGTTTTGGAGGGTCCGCGAAACCCGGGTAGGTGGCTGGTTTTGAGAAATCGCCAAAACTCCACGCGCGGGAAGATTCCCGCCTCCACGCCATGGCCCTAGACGTCGTTCCTGCCTCGGCCTTCTGACGGCCCTAGACGCCGCCCGACGCCCGTCACCTCCTCGCCCGCAGCGAGGCCCTGGACGCCGTCGACGCCCATCGCCTTCGTCAGTCCCGAGACCGACGCCCGTGCCTCCACGACTTGCCGTCTTCAACCGCCATCCGCCTCCTTGGTTTTGTGGCGCAAACCAAGAAACCCGCCTTCTGTCGCCGCTTGCGCCCCTCGATCCAGGAGTGGACACCACAGCTGCCGCCCGGCCTGAACTCCTCTACGGTAGCTCACCATCGACACTCGACGCCCGTGTACCTGCAATCCAAAGACCAAGCGCACGATCACACTGCACGGTTGATAATTCAGTCATCACAGGCAGGATAGAGTACTCAACATTCCTCAATCTTCCCCTTGATGAGTGCATTGTCAACACACCACCTGAAACCAGAGAAGTGATAAAATAGAAGCAAGAATGTGAAGAACTCAAGCAAGTGACAAAAAGCTCAGAAAGTCAAGAATAGTCACTTAATCAAGCACAGATCGATTCCCTAAGACAAGAGCAACGACTCGACGCAATCGATCAAAAGCCAAACCATGACTCCTCAAAGACAGAGGTAACGCTCGACGCAGTCATGCTGGAAGTGGAGGGAAAACGAGGAAAACCAGGAGCCAGAAACAAAGCAGACACTCCCCAAGCAAAGTTTTTCCTTCTCACAAGTGCAACTCTCCCAAAATGATGCACTCTCAAAGACCCTGTGCACAACAAGTTTTTCAAATATCGAACAAGTCTCCCAAAATTTCTCCCCCTTGTTGGCACATGCACACATCAAGCCTAAATAGACCTAAAGCTCCCCCTGAAGCTGAGACTCCCCCTGAACAGATGCTATGCAATGAATGCAATGCAGGAGGTGTAAGTGAAAGCATTTAGGGATACAAGGATATGAGCAACATCTAGTCACAAGCACGTGTGCATCCATAAACAAGACCTGCATCTAGCTCAACAGGGTATATCAAATCAGTCTAGAGCTAGGCAAGTTCAGTTTAGGAGAAATAAAAGCATCACCCATGATCTAGCACTAACAAGTAGGGAAAGGAAACCGGTGATAATCGTACTCATACAGGTGAGCCAAACCAGCCAAAGCATGTTGCAAACATTCATTTTTCAATCAAATTATATCAAGCAATTCTTAATGCCAGGGGTTGAAAGCTTGTCATGCTTTACTTAGCAACGAGGCCAAGCCTATGCCAAAGACAATCAGAAGCTTAAGACACTCGTTTCAGTCATGCACAACCTTGCCCGGGTTCTCACAAGTGCAAAGTGAGCCGTCCCGAAAACTCGATCAGTGCGACAAGCAATCCCACCTGAATCTTTTCAATCCATTTCAAGAACAGTTCAAGCAATTTTATCAAATTTAGATCATTTCAAGTTTGAATTGCTGAACGAAAGGCTACACTAGCATGAATAAGATAGCAAAGCATATCAACATGCCCTAACATGCTAGTAGCCAAGACAGGGTGATCATGTTTTCAGATTTTCAAATCAAAATAGCTCAACTCAGATGATGTCATATACACAGTGGAGCAAGCTATACATGATCAAATTTATCAAATCACACTAGCAGTCACTAGAAGATCATAACAATGTATACAAGAATGCTAGTGCAAGTGAGGCAATGCAAAATGCAAACATGTACAATGCATATGCATAATGCAACTACCAAACCTAGAAATCGAAGAGAAGCAAATAAAACCTACAAAGCTAACAAAAAAAGTCAGCGATCAAAAGGGGTAACAAACCATAAGCTCCCCTCGCAGGCGAGCAAAGGTGTCCTGCTCTAGCGGTTTGGTGAGAATATCTGCGGTTTGCCTCTCTGAAGGGACATGGATCAAGTCTATGTGTCCTCTCTCATGGTTATCTCGCAGGAAATGGAATCTGATATCTATGTGTTTGGTTCTGGAGTGTAGGACAGGGTTCTTTGCAATGCTAATGGCTGACATATTGTCTACAAAGATGGGAACCCTACCAAAACTCAATCCATAATCCTGTAAGGTTTGTTTCATCCATAGGATCTGGGAGCAGCAGCTAGCAGCGGCAACATACTCAGCTTCTATGGAGGAATGCGCTACGCTAGCCTGCTTGCTAGAGGACCAAGACACCAAAGATGTACCGAGAAATTGACAAGTGCCGGATGTCGACTTGCGATCCAACCGACACCCACCAAAATCGGCATCAGAAAAACCCACCAAAACCAGAGAAGAATCCGCAGAGTACCAAAGACCAAATTCAGGGGTGAATTTCAGATACCTGAAGATGCGTTTCACCGCCTGCCTGTGGGAGGTGCGCGGAGAAGCCTAGTACCGCACACAGAGGCCGACGCCGAACTGAATGTCCGGCCATGTCGCCGTCAGGTAGAGGAGAGAGCTGATCATGCTCCTGTACTCCTTCTGGTCCACCGCCTCACCGTCCAAGTCCTCATCAAGCGCCGTCGAAGTGCTGATCGGAGTCAGCTGAGGTGACAAGTCACTCATGTCGAACTTCCGCAGCAAGTCCCTGGTGTACTTGGCTTGATGGACGAACGTGCCCTGAGGAGTTTGCTTGATCTGCAGCCCGAGGAAGAACTGCAGCTCACCCATCATGCTCATCTCGAACTCCCTGGACATCTGCTCAGAAAACTTGGAGACAAGAGCGTGAGAAGAGCCACCAAAGATAATATCATCCACGCATATCTGAACTAATAGAAAGTCAGTGCCAGACCGCATGAGAAACAAAGTTTTATCCACACATCCCATTTTAAAGCCATGAGCTAGCAAAAAGGTTTTCAGTCTATCATACCAAGCTCTAGGTGCCTGTTTCAAACCGTAAAGAGCTTTCTGAAGTTTATTAACACGGTTTGGAAACTTGGGATTTTCGAAACCAGGGGGTTGTTTCACATAAACCTCTTCTTCGATAAAACTATTTAAGAAGGCAGATTTCACATCCATTTGGAAAACTTTAAAACCCTTGTAAGCAGCAAATGCAAGAAAGATTCGAATAGCTTCCAAACGAGCAACTGGGGCAAAAGTCTCCTCAAAATCAATACCCTCTTTTTGGCAAACCCCCTGGGCAACAAGACGAGCCTTGTTTCGAACAACCAACCCATCCTCACCCTGCTTGTTTTTGAAAACCCACTTCGTTCCGATGGGATTACAAGCAGGTGGAGGCTCGACTAAAACCCAAACTTGTTTCTTTCAAAATTTTCAAGTTCCTTATGCATGGCATTGACTCAATTAGAATCAGAAAGAGCGTGTCCAATATTCTTGGGCTCAAAAGAGGCAACAAATACTGAATGAGCAAAGCCAGCGATACTTGTTACCTTGGACCTGGTAACTCGCTCGTTGAGATCACATAGCATCTGTTGAGGTGGATGACGACGCTGAATGTGTCGAGGTGCTTCCCGCGTCGAAGTCGCCTCCTCCTCAACCAAATCTGGTGTCTCCTCAGGTGCAACTGGTGAAGCCCGAGTCACCTACTGGATCGGCCCCCGGGAAGTAGACGTAGTCGGGTCGGGGCCGTCGTCATCGTCCGAGCTCGTGGCAGAGACGGTTGGGTCCATAGCACGCGTGGTAGCCTCAGCGTCGCCCTCCGCAGCTTCTTCCTCCTCATCTTCAAAGATGGAGGTGCCGAGCTCATCATCTCCTGCAACTTCAAAGACGGAAGAATTACACGGTGCAGTCTCGTCGAAAGTGACTTCACAAGTCTCTCTGACAATGTTAGTATCTATAATTAGCACACGGTAAGCTCTGGAGTGAGAAGCATAACCGAGAAAAATGTCGTCAGACGAGCGAGACTCAAACTTATCAAGATTTCTATCTTTTAGCACAAAACACTGGCAACCGAAAACTCTGAGATGGTCAACACGGGGCTGGCGTCCAAATCGTAACTCATAAGAAGTCTTGTGCATGAAGGCACACAAGAAAATGAGGTTGGACACATAACAAGCGGTATTGACCGCCTCAGCCTAGTATTTGCGAGGAGTCCTATGCTCATCGAGCATCGTCCTCGCTATCTCAACCAGCGTCCGATTCTTCCGCTCTACAACTCCATTCTGCTGTGGAGTGTAGGGAGAAGAATACTGGTGTTCAAGCCCTTGATCACTGCAAAAGGTGTCAAAACGAGCATTTTTGAATTCTGTGCCATTATCACTGCGAATCGCTCGCATGGCCTGGGGTAGCTCATTTTTCAACCTCAAGATCAAGTCTCGAATAAACTCGAAAGCCTCATCCTTGGTTCTCATGAAAAAGACCCAAGAATAGCGAGAGAAGTCGTCCACGATCACAAGAACGTACCACTTCCCACAAACAAACATCACCCCAGAAGGACCAACTGTGTCCATGTGTAGCAACTCTCCAAGGTGAGCGGTCATTACCTGATTAACAGGCGGATGAGAAGCGGCAATCATCTTCTCGTGGCGACACGGATGGCAAACAAGGTCCTTTTCAAACTTCAATTTGGGCAATCCTCGGATTAGGCCAAGTGAGCTAAGTCTCGACAATAAATCGAAGCTCAAATGTCCAAGTCTCCTATGCCACTTCCACAAATCGAAAGAAGGACCAGCCAACAAGCAACGAGAAGGGCCAAGAGGAGTTCCAGAAAAGTCAACCAAGAAAACCCGATTGCGAGGTGTAATCCGGCAAACCAAATTTCCTCTGGAATCCAAAACACGCGAACAGCCCTCCTTGAAGCGAACCTCAAACCCTTCATCAAGAAGTTGCGAAACAGAAAGCAGATTGAACCCAAGGTTCGAAACCAAAGCAACCTCTCTCAGGGTAAACCGATCAGAAACTCGAACATCACCAAGTTCACGTACCTTTCCTCTTCCATTATCCTCGAACACAATGTACTCCTTTGAGCGCATCGGGGTGAGGCTGGAGAACCATTTGTCATTCCCGTCATATGGCGCGAACAACCGGAGTCCATGATCCACCTGTTCTCCAAGTCTCCAACCTGTACATCAGTAGTGAGACAAAGGGTGAGCAAATGTCTCAACACTGGGGTTAGCAAAGTGAGAAGCAAACCAGTGTCGAGCCATTTGCTCTACAGAAGGGTTAGCAAAACAAGGCAAAGTGTATCCCCCGTCCCGTCTACCGCGTGACTGACGAACACCACCACGAGGAAAGCGTGGTGCCTCAAAACCTCCTCTAAAGCCTCGGTCTCGTGGTCCATAGCCGTACTGAAAACGACCAGGAGCACGACCGGCAAAGCGACCACCCGCTGGAGCACGGTAAGCACCACCGTCTCCCTGACCTCCACCTACACGGCGCGCCCTAGCATCTTGCCTACCACCACGCCGAGGAGGACCATGCACCCTAGCAGAGTACATGTCCGCGTTCCGTCTCTCCTGCTCACGCCTCACAGCTCTCTTCCTTCTGAAGCAAAACTCCTCCAGGTGACCTTCTCTGTCACAGAACTTGCAGTGGTACCTCACCTCTCTCTTGGGAGGTGGAGACCAAACCTGCGGACAGGGAGGAGCAACCCTCTTCTTCTGGGCAACCTGAGCTGCGACAGCAAGGAGCGTGTCGAGGGGATTCCTCAGCTCATTGGGCTTTGTAACCCAAACCTGCTTCTGTGGAGGTGCTTTTGATGGTTCTTTCAGCACACCATCCACGGGGTCAACAAGCGAAGGCTGCGTGCTCGAACTAGCAGTGTTTAGAGCACTCTGAACTCCAGCAGCCTTGCCGATCTTACCATACAACCTGTCAAAGTCTGACTTCGTGTAGGTGTAACCGACCCCAAAACCATCACCACGCTTGAACTGCTTAATCATCATTCCCAACTACGGCTCACTAGCAGAAACCCAACTAAGAATCACCCTAAGATAGGTATTCTCATTCTCCAAGTTGGCTTTCTCTACCGCAAGATTATCCAAATCAGAGATCAAACCAGGGCAAACAGAGCAGTCAATAGGTGGGCTAGACTCCACGACCTTAGTCTTCCCTAAAGACTTAACCAAGGCGTTCTTCTCATCTAGCTCTGACCTTAGCGCAGGACAAAGCTTACAAGCACCAAGCAGAACAGGCCTAGACCTAAGCTCCTCTAGTTCACACACAACAATAGCAAACTTTGACTGTAAAGAAGCTAGATCAGCCTTAAAGATATGACACTCATCACATTCAAGCACATCACTAACAATGGGAGCGTCCTTAACCAATCCAAGTTCATGCTTGGCCTTAGCGAGCTCATGAGACACGTCAGCCAGCGAAGTCTTAGCAACATCTAAGTTCGCAACTTTCTCATCATGCTTGGCATGGAGAGCAACAATATCGTTCATGTGAGATATGCAGCCAGCGCACTCATCCTCACCAGATTTCTCCCTAGCACAAGCCAACTCAGCCCTAAGCTTTCTACGCTCTCTAGCCGCTTCCTTAAGCAGCCTCTTCTGGTTGTCGAGAGCGGCGTACAACTCCCTAACCTCCGTATCAAGCAGGTCGATTGTGGAGTTTACCTCTGAATCGCTCTCGGATCCAGGAGAAGAGTCGACGTGCGTCGGTGTAGCATGTCCACCCGAAGACGCACGAGCACCATCGGCTTCGCCCGCCATGGTGCAGAAACCCTTGCGCCGACCGGCCGCCAAGCACCGGCCGATGAAGCCGGTGGCTTCCTTGTCCCGCTTGTTCTTCTTCTTCTCGTCGTCGTCGGAGGTCGGTGAAGAAGAGCGGTCGGTGTCTGAGCTCTTGTCGAGGTCACTGAGTTGCGCCAGGAAGGCCTTCTCCCGCTTCTTGGCCTTGTACTGGAAGCACTTCTTGAGCGACTCCTTGTCGAAGCATCCTCCCTGGTCACGACTGCGGTGCTTGTGGCGCCGACGCTCCTTGTTGGAGCCTCCCTCGTCGCGGTTGCGGTGGCGGTAGTAGTCGAAGTGGTTGTTCTGGCCACCGCCAGACTTCTTGGGGCAATCGGCGATGAAGTGGTTCAAATCGCCGCAGTTGTAGCATCCGGGGTTCTTCTTCCTCTGCCTGTTGTGGTAGACGCGCTGGAACTTACTGATGAGGAGGCACAAGTTATCGTCGCCCAGCGTCTCCAGCTGCTCATCTGTAATAGAAGGCAAAGAGGCAAGCGAAAAGCCAAGAGCAGAGTTAGCGTTAGAGCTCGATCCACCTGGGCCAGTCACAAGACCGATGCTCTTGGAAGGAGGGGCACCATTGAGCTTGGCTCGTGTCTGGTTATCCACCTCTGTGGCCTTGAGCTTGCCGAAAATCTCATTCACGGTCAGAGTCTCATAGCCAGCAGACTCAATGATCGTGTTCACCTTGAGATCCCACACAGAGCAGTCAAGTGCGTAGAGCAGCTTGAGGGCCTTCTCATGCTCTGTGTACTCAAGGGCATCAGCAGATCTGTTCGCATTGACTTTTTTCACAATCGATTGAAACCGACTGAACATATCGCCAATGCTCTCACCCGGCCCCTGTGTGAAGTTCTCGTATTCACGCCGGTGAGTCTCGAACAGTCTGGCCTTCACCTGAGGTGTACCCTCGTGGTAGTTCTCAAGACACGTCCAATCTTTCTGGGCTTCCTGAAAACCCTGGATGCGTGAGAACTCCGCACGAGAAACGCAAGCGAACAAGGCATTGACAGCCTTGGCGTTAGCCTCGTGCTCGGACACCTGAAGAGGTGTGGTCCGAACGGCAAGCACCTCGTAAGCCTGGTTCCTGGTAATATCCCAGACCTCGGCTCCCATGCTCTGCAAGAAGGCTCTCATGCGAACCTTCCAGTAGGCATAGTCCTCGCCGGAAAACACCGGGATCTTCCCAAGACTCACCATGGTCGCCAAATGATTTTCGAACCGGTTAAGGTACTGAAAACCTCAACCAAGCTCTGATACCAATTGAAGGACCAAATAGGCGACCAGAGGGAGGGTGAATGGGGGCCTCAAATTCGATTTGAAAAACCAAAGAGAAAAGTCCCGATTACACCCAACGCACCTCAGACGAAGAGTATCAGTACCGCATAGCTCAGAACGACTATCGGCACAAGGAATACTCTTGACACACAATCGGAAGCTCGATCGAGAAAAGTTCGAACAAAATCTCACAAGTTCAACCACGCAAACGAAGATCAGAGCAAAGAGTTCAGAAAGCCAAAATATCTCGGAAACTGGAACAAAAGGGTTAGAGCATAGATAAAACAAAAACTAGAAATACTGGAATGAAATCTAGCTAACACAAGAACAACTAAACTAATTTTTGTTTTACTTTTTCAGGTTTTAATTAAGCAAAAAATTAATTAAACCTAGAGCAGGAAAATAAATCTAGAGAAGGAGCTAAGCGACTAAAACTAGAAAGCAGCCCTAAAACATGATTTGCTACTCAAAAGGGACCTAAGGAAAAAACTAGCAAAATCAACAGAAAAAGAAAAGACTGGTGAAGCAATTCATCGAACACCTTACGGGCAGAGTTGTGCTGATGAAGAACGAACACAATCAGAGCCGGGATTTCCCACACACGCACTCGATTCGTCTCCCTGCACAAGAATCACACAAACACGAAACCACAAAGCTGCTGAATTTTGCCGTAACCTCCACAAGGTGCCCTGCATCGGCGCCCCTGCAGCGCGCAGCACGCTCCGCCTGCTGCTGACCGGCCTTCAGCACCGCTCGCCGCTAGCGCCGTCGCTCCGTGGGGCCGTGCGCATGCCGTGCGTGCGTGAGCCACCCTCGCCCCGCAGCTGCTGCGCCCTGCTGGCCTTCCCTTGTGCTGCTGCCAGGCGCCACAAGCCCAACCTGCCTGCGCTAGCACCTCCTGTTGCGTGCGCTGCTTGCTCTGGCTCTGCCTTGTGTCCAGCGCTGCACTGCTGAGGCTGCTGCACCAAAACAGAGGGGGAAGGAAGAACACCCCACCAGGACTACCTCAACCTGCGCAAGAACAAAAAAATCGACCAAGGAAAAGAAAAACAGCGCCACGCAAAACACAACACGAGGAGATCACAGAAATTACAAGAATCGAAATTGAATCAACCGCCCAGAGGGCAAGAGGAGGAGAAGGCCTCCTTTCCCATCAATTTGCAGTACTAGGTCTCAAAGATCTATAGGAAAAATCCTAATCCTAGGTGAAGGAGGATGAATGGAAAAAAAAACAAGAACCCCCGGGGGGGAGAAGGGGCGACGGGGACTAGTTGTTTTGGCTCCCGCAGCGCGAGTTGGCTGCCCTTCTTTTTTTAACCCCATTAACTCTCTAGACTAACGACTAAAATACCCCTAAACTTAACTAGACACTAGAAAGCCCGTATGGGCAAAACCGGAAAAGATACATTAGACTCATCTGACGGCCGAGATTCTTTCTTCGACTCGAAGCCTTCTCCGCGATGCCGCCATGTCGATGAAGATCCAGTTCACAGTTTTGGAGTGTCCGCGAAACCCGGGTTGGTGGCCAGTTTTGAGAAAACCGCCAAAACTCCACGCGCAGGAAGATTCCCGCCTCCACGCCGTGGCCCTAGACGCCGTTCCTGCCTCGGCCTTCTGACGGCCCTAGACGCCGCCCGACGCCCGTCACCTCCTCGCCCGCAGCGAGGCCCTGGACGCCGTCGATGCCCGTCGCCTCCGTCAGTCCCGAGACCGACGCCCGTGCCTCCACGACTTGGCGTTTTCAACCGCCGTCCGCCTCCTTGATTTTGTGGCGCAAACCAAGAAACCCGCCTTCCGTCGCCGCTTGCGCCCCTCGATCCAGGAGTGGACGCCATAGCTGCCGCCCGGCCTGAACTCCTCCACGGCAGCTCACCGTCGACACTCGACGCCCGTGTACCTGCAATCCAAAGACCAAGCGCACGATCACACTGCACGGTTAACAATTCACTCATCAAAGACAAGATAGAGTACTCAACATTCCTCAAAGTAGCAGGCAGCCGAACTTGCAGCTGGTCGGTTGGGTAGAAGAGAGCCATGCATACTCCCATCAGACCTTGACGAGGGCATAGTTCTACTAGCTAGATAGATAAGGTTTCTACAATCTCGATCACTATTCACAGTTAGTCATACTCATATATATATGCATAGTCATAGCCACAGACCTGTAGACAACAACGATGGGATTAAGAGACATGAGGAAATCGGATTTGAAGGTTAAGTGCAGCAGCCGCGAGCTGTGCGTATACACGCGAAGCGCAAGAAGCTTTTCTTGTGCTGCGGAGGCACCAAGTCCGGTTCTGCTGCTTTCTACAAGTTGAGCTGCTACACATCAGAGCTTGTGGAGTGTATGATCGACGCGGTTATGACATGAGCCAATTGTTCTGAATATGCTGAGTTGACTGCCTGAACAGCTGCAGGTGCACATCCTGATTCCAGCACTACGGGGACCTGGAGCTACTACATGTTGACTGCCTGCTGCTACTATAATGTCTCCACATGTGCAGTTTGCAAGAAGATCAAGAAAACTTGCTTTCTTTGCTTGAGAGAGCGATTTTTATTTCCACGATGTAAATGTATGACTTTTCCAAGATTTTCATAGACCACACCAGATGCTATATGGAGTTAATTACTTCTTACATTATATTGAATCCGCCTGGCAATGGGGGAATGTTCATCTCATATTTAGGGAGATACCATGGTAACTCCTAAACTTTGTTGATAAGTAAGTCGCTGGTTAGTTGTCTTCGTCGAAAATCTAATGGATCACAATATAGTTGGGATAGATAAATAGAAAATTAACTATTACTTTTATAATACATATTTAAAAAAGATCAATTTTTCTTTTAAGCAGGGATAATGATATTTTTTGAAAAGATATTTATCTAGAAGCTTCATTTAAAGAAAAAATCTTTATATTATTGTTATATCATCTTGAAAAAAGTATATCTCTAATTGATTTAAATAATATTCTAAAGTATTATTTACTAGATAAAAAGTTTTAAGGTGAAAATCGGCATATTATAGGTAATTTTCTAAAAAAATAAAAGACTAAATATTTTATCGGATTTGGGCGGTTGCGCTCGCCGCATACGACACCCTTGTTGCTGTCCATTGGCGCTACCTTCTTCATGCACCGCTCGTGCTTGTTGCGGTGCCCCGTGCACAATGTCCCGTCGTGGTTTCCCATGCTCGTTGCGATTGCTCATCCCACCACGTCAATCAATGTGGCCTGTTGATGTCGTCTATCTCCACCACTCTCTGCTATTGCTTGCCATGGCGGCCTTACATCTGCTGACTTCGGGGAAAAGGAAATAAATAAAAAAATTAGTATCTCAAAAGTGTTTATCTTTATTTTGAAAAATGTTCAATCTGTTATACCCATATGCAGCGTATAAAAATATTCATTATACTACTTTCTATAAAGTATTAGTATATATTTTTATAATATTGATTATGTTATTTTTGAATGTTAGTCTGATTTTCTAAGCTGTTGAATTTATTATATTAAAATACTAATTTATTTTAGATTACCGAGTCTCTCTATTTTGTATTGGTCTCCCACGATCCCATGAAATCGGTCGAATTGGCCTGTGCGACAGCGTCTGATGTTGTTTTCTTCTTTGCTACACGGATGTGGATATGTGTATTAGGATCCGACAGATATAGATACAAGGGTACATAAAATCTAAAAAAAATACCCGATACACCGATACATTTCAGTATTTTTTTAAAATATAAATAAACAATATTACACCAATGTAGATATCTAGATGAGATTCGATAGTTCTTACCTTATTATTACTTCTAAAACAATAAGCATAACAAAACTTATTAGCCCCTGTTTGCATAAAAAATTTCACACTGACAACTGTGCCCCTCTTACTGGGCACGCTTCTCAGTGTGAAATTTTTTCACACTTTTCACACAACTTACACGAACTAAACAAGCCCTCACTAGTAGAAATCTGTTTATCTATGACGATTACCTCGTGACGTTCACATATTTTGTCATGAAACATAGTCTATCAATGACAAAATTTTAGAGTTTGTCATAAATCATTTGTGACGGAGCTCAGGCACTAAAAAAATATGACGAAAGGCAATGCATCGTCACAAAACAACGAATTCATTCGTCATAGATCATACGAGCCATTTAGCTTGTGAACAAAAGCGTGAGTACGTGGACCCTAACATCACAGCAAATGATCTTTTTTTATTGCAGTACAGCTCCGTCAAAGTGACGCATATCAGTCAGACACGTCTCTGATGATGATTTAGAAAATCCCAAAAAAAGAGAAACATGTCATGTAACACCACTGCTCTACTCAAGATGACATGAATTTCTTCTTCTGATCAAATTACATAGTGACAAACACTTAATCTGGTAAACCAATCTGGAAAGACAAAAAAATAGAGAAATATAAAGAACACAGATATTCATTGCAGAGATCAATGAGGAAGCGGTTCAGTGACCACTACTCCAGGTAGCAGCAAGCGGCTGCTCACTCCTTTCGCCGTCAGGGAGATCAAAAGCAGCTTGCTTCATTTCATTTCCCCCTTCTTCTCTTCTTACATTTGTTCATGTCAATGTGTGTCTGCAAGCTGTAAAAGTTGATTTTGTAATTTATCTTTGTATCCAATCAAAGTCAGAGAAAAGATTACTTTGTCTTTGTTTTGCATCTTAATTTTTTTAATATTCTGCCGTCTTGAACATGCTACCTAGAGTAGCCTGAACAAGTAGCTCCTTGCTAGCTAGAAATATTCATAAACAAAATGGTTCTTCTGGCAAGGTAATATTCTTAAACAATTACTGTATTTCAGGATAATCCCGTGCCATTAATTACAAAAACCAAGCTGAACTTATGCTCTGCAATTCAGTTCTGTTTCAACTTAAACAAAATCTTACTGCAGCAAGATCTTTCTTAAATGGCAGAAGATAGTTAGAAGTACAGTTTGAGATCTCTCCTGCAGCGCAATCATTAACTGAGAAGAAAATGAGGAAACTATGTGTATTGTGCATACAACATATGGACAATGGGATGGAATTCATCAATATTAATCTAACAGCAAGAATGATTCTGAACAATTTAGAAGCCATTCGCCATTATACCTCAGGGCACCGGTTGCAGAGGTCCTTTTTTTGTTGTGAATGAGCGATCTGCCATGACCAACTTGACTGTCTCCCAATGAGCTGGACATCCAGCAACCGCAATCTGACGATAGCCAACAAAAAATGATCAACCTGCAATCTTTTTTCTTTCTAATACACGGACTGCAACAAATCAATTTGCAGCACCACACTCCAATCCACGGCAGCATGACCGGAGGGCTGGATGGCTGCGTGTCTGGAGTGCGGAGGCGGCGAACTTAAAGTCATCCTGGCCCGAGGGAGGTGGCGGCGAGTCACGACGTGGACGTGGACGTGCACTCTGAGATCGCCTATGCCCAGCCTAGACCGTCGCCCATGGACGGGGTGGCCCGTTGGACGGAGGTGGACAACCTGGCCGACACCGCAACATCGACGGTGCCATCTCCCTAGCGTTGAAGGAGGGCCGGTGCAGCGTGCGTCGTCGTGGGAGGGCCCGGCCAGGCCGGAGCTAGGCGATGGCGGGGGGCGAGGGCCGGGCCTGGCCAGATCGAGGCAGCGCCAGTGGGGAACACGCCGGATCTGGAGAGGCCGAGGTCGGCGCCTGCGGAGGAGTCCCCGGCTGTTGCGTGGCGTCCGTGGAGCTGTGTCCTGAAGCGACGGAGCGGGGAGGAGGCGGGGGTGGAGCCATCCACGGCGATCTCGACAGCGAGAACCGTAGTGGCGAGGGCCACGAGCACGACGCTGGAGGTGAAAAGGAAGACCACGAGGCGCACAGCGGCGGCGGGGACGGGGTGGGTTTGGTCTGGTGTGGCCTAGTGGCGCGGCGGCGGGGGAGGCACGGGTGCGGAGGAGGCAGGGGCCCGGGGGCCATGAGTTAAAATGAGAAAAAAAAATTAACGATGGAAGGAATCGAACCCGCCGGGGGTGATCCGCATGCGGCCGGTTAGACCAATCAGGTTATGCCACATGGCAGATCTAAGATGAAGAACACACAAATAGTTCGTATTTCTCATTTTAATCCGAAATTAAAATTTCTAACTAGTATTTCTCCCTCATAGTAACTCTAAATTTGATGGTTTTTGTTCCTACTTTCTTCTAAAATTATGATCCTTCATTTAAATCTATTTATTTGTATGCTAATTGCTATTTCATGATTCTTTTGCATATGGCTTGATTTCTTCCTCTAAAGTAGAAATAGAAAACCAACTTTTCTACATCACAACTGGCAAAGTAAAATCACACTTATGATTAGTAAGGTAAAGGTAAGGTTGTGTTCAAATTTCAAGTTCATACGAGTTTAAAAGTATTATGAAGTATTCAATTCTCAAAGTTTGACTTAAGTTATAAGAAACTATGTGAGAGATGTACCTATTTGTGAACAATCTATAATCTTACTTAGTCAAAACCATCTGTTTTTTTTATAGCAAGATTATAGACTTAAAATATGTTTCCATGTCAATTTGTAGAATATTTTGAACAAATTTAAATATTATTACAATTATCCTATGATAATTTGGAGATTGATGATTGAATTACCAATAACAAACAATTGAATTTTTCATCTATCTTTAGAACATGGGCTGCAGGGAAACATATGAGCCTAAATATAATTTTTTTCAAAATTTTTGAATATTATAAGGTGTACATTTAGATCATTTTAAACCTAGATTAGCATTAAAAATAATTAACGACTTAGTTTAACGGGTCAAAAAAACATTCCTGGGCCGTTTTCTGCTAAGGCCCAACTCATCTTGATCGTCCATCTCCGAACCAACGATTCATATTGATAGTTGGATGTATAAAAGACCTAGCCAGCCAGAAACCCTAGCTCCTTTATCCCATTCGTTCCCAGATCAGCCGGCGCCTCCCCTCTTTTCCTGCTCAGATCCAGCACCAGCACCTCCTCTCCGCCTTAGATCCATCACCGTCCTCGCCTCACCACGCTGCGCCCTTGCCCTTCCCAGACTCTCCATGCGGTGGCGCCTCCGTGCGGCGGCTCCATGTGGTGGCTCTCAATGCGACGTAGTCCGAGGCGCCCGTGCGAGCCTCCGCCGCGGCATAGTCCGCGTGCCGGCCGGCCGCCGTCCTCTCCACCTTGTCCACCTCGCGCCTCCTCCTCGGCCACCGGCCCTTCCTCGGGTCGCACTTTGCTGCCGACCGTGCTGCTATAGCTGGCCCCGCGGCCGGGCTCCGCTCGTGCCTGCGCAAGTCACGCCGGATTCGGCTCCTCGGGCCCTTCGTCGAGGAGCTCCAGGAGGCGCTCTCCTCCGGGATGGATCGCACTGCATCCCATCTTTCTAGATTTCTAGGTTACTTCCTCTCTCTAATCCCCTTCTCTCCCTCTCGGCTTTCTATTCTAATTTGTGCTCAACTGCTGCTGCTAGGTCAATGTCATGCTTGCTGTTGCTGAGCTGACCATTGTGCTGCTGCAGAGACAACACGAGCCATGGCAGAATCTCCAATTAGGTAAGCTCACTAATTAACTCATCAACCGCCCCCCTGATTCATGATACTAATTTCGGTATGTATGCACATAAGAACGTGACAGAGCATTAGGTTGCAGAACATTTGCAGAAATAGCTCGTGTGCAAAGTTGTTTTTATTACAAGTCTAAGAATTCAGTTAGGAGCTGTGGTTTTGTTGTGATTGCAGGCTAAGCTAAAGTGCTATGGTTTCATGGCAGAGCATTAGGTATGTGCTATTTTTGTGGAGGTTGGCATTCAGGATGCATGTAACATTCGCCTTCAAGCTTTCTGTGAGAGTGACCCTTCTATTTTGTGGATATTCTTCTTAACCATTTTGTTGTTCTTTTTCTATCTAGTTGACTGTATGCAAACATGAGTTCCACCTTCAATGCATTCTGGAATGGAATGGTATGGCCATTTTTTTATTTATTTCTGCTGTGCACATGAACCATGTTTTATCTATAGTTCATCTGTGCTCATGGGTTAGTAGTTATCACCACAGGTCAACATTTTAATCATTGAAATTTTTGGTGTTAAGAAGTTTCCTTCCACAACTTATATTGGGATTAGTTGGCCATATCTATTGCCTTTGTTTGGACCCTAACAACTGGTTCCAACAAGTAACATAGGACAATTTGTATGTTATGTTGTGTGCACATGAAAGTTTTGTTCCTTAAATCTAGTGTTCCCTGTCTTTCCTGTAGGCACTTTCCTAGGCTTGGGAAAACTTTTCTAGTATTAACTGTACTATCTTGCAACACTTTATACTGGACTTGTGGATAGTCGTAATCAAAATGCCTGAAATTGTAAATGTGAGCTGGGGTTGTGCCTTACTTTTCTGTCAAGCTGTGTCAACGTGCACCAGTTATTTGGTACTGGTATAAATTAGATCTTGCTCTAATCCATCTTGTAAAAATTTTTATCTATGCATTGGGCTCTGTAATTTAACTGCATGAGCATTAAATAGCAAATCTGTACTGTTTTTCCATTAGTTTCCTCTTCATATATCTGATCAAACTAATAGTTGTACTCGAGTGTTATATTGATAATCAGATGTGGTCATCAGAAATGTATGCATTATATTATTGTTGCACATCTCACAGCCTGTATAGCACATCCACTTGCTACTCTATATCACACCTAATATTCCTTGTATTTTTTCAGTCTAATATGGAGACTTTGAAAGCTGCAACTGTAGCTGATGGTGAGGCACCAAGATCTAGTGCACAAGCTGTTTCTAGTGAACTTGATTTATGATGAGTCAATTATGTATGATGAACATAGTTATGTGAAGTTGTACTTTTGTAGCTCATTGTGATGTACTGGAGGTGTTGAAATCTGAGATCTATGCTAATAAGTGATTTGACAAAATTTGTGATGAATTGGTTGTAGCTTCTGTAACGAATTTGCATTGCCTTCGGTGACGTTTTTGCAATGCCCTCTGTGATGAAGAAAAAGTGACATGTGGTATAATAATGAAAAGCAATACATTTCGCAATATAATAAAAAAAGAGACACGTGGCCCAATAAAAATGTGACATGTGGCTGAACAGTGTGGTGCCACGTCAGCATCCATGGTGGTGCCATGTCAGCATCCAAGGTGGCGCCATGTCACCCGCCAGCGTGTCACCAAATGCCACGTCAGCTGCAGGCGTGGGCATGCCACGTGGCATAGCCTTTAATGACGGATCTGGTCATCAACTATGACGTAAATATTTTGTCACTGAAGATCGTCTGTTCGATGACAAAGGCCGTTTCGTCATTAAAAAGTTCACTTCTATGACGAATTTGTCGATTTCGCCACGGTGGGATAAATGTGACGGCATATGCATGACAAATGAGTTTTCGTCACTAATTCATCACAAAACATCTTCAGTGATGTTTCGATAGCCTACTGTGACAAAAATGAATTGTCATATTTGTGAGATTCCCTACTAGTGTTAATTATAGAGAAGATAAACATCAACACACTTAAGTAGTCTTTTAGTACATAATGGAATAACAAACAATAAAAAAAATCGCTAAGCTGATTCATAGCACTTTTCGGATTTAATGCTGCCATCTATATCAAGAAGTGGACCGGGAAAATCAAACAAGAAGTTAAGAACGGAAGAGAGACTGACAGTAGATCGAGAAATGCAAGTACCACTGCTAATTGATTTAAGCCGTATCGTTAAACTTCTCAATATGTATTTGGATACGTAACCAAATGTGTATCCTTATTGGATACAGAAAAATTTCTAAGGTTCCTCTGCAGTAACCGACCTATGGACCCCATCGGCCCCAGGGCCCACGTGATGCAACATAGGTTTTTCTTCCTCCCCGAGATTCCATCTCCTCCCTTTGCTACCCCAGCCGCCGCTCTCGACGTTGTTGGCCCATGTGGCGCCCTCCAGTCCTCAACGCTCCCCTGCCCAGCTGCGGCTCGAGTCCAGCTGGTGCGGCAGCACCCTCCCTTCCCATGACTTCTCTGTTCTTTCTCTCGGCCTCGGTCTTCCTTTCCTAGCGGCGATGACAGGGCCAGTTGTGCTGCCCGATGTTAATCGAGCGATGGGTGCTTTGCCGGCGACGAACATCTGACAAGGGTATGCCTGCCTATTCCCTTCCCTTCCCATCCCGCTGCACGAAATCAAACACCCAAATCCCTAACGTAAGGTATTTATTTTCGGATCTGACCATGATTTTACATGCGAAACTCGATCTTTTTGCAATGTAACACCCTGGAGTTAAATTTTGGTGCTAATCTCGTGTTTAGTTGCTAATCAGGGTTAAATAAGGTCATTAGAGCTAAGCAAGTTGCATAGTAAATTTAAGTCAGCAGAGTTCGAGCATGTTTTTCTCCTTCATCCAAGCTCCAAATCAACTTTCGCCAAAAATCAAAGTTGTAGAGCATTTCTTCCTCTACAACTTTTATTTTAACCAAATTTCGAGTCCAATGTGAAATTTCGAGATTTGGACGGTGAAAATTGGCTAAAAAACTTGGAACACGGTCACTGTGCTTGCCCTGTCGCTTGAGTGACGGCGACAGTGCCGGCGCCGCCACGCATCGCCGTGCCGGCAAGGCCACCCGCCGCTTAAGCTCCTCATGGCCGCTTCGCTGGGCAAGTCTGATTTTGCTGCTTCCGTTCCCCTTCCTCACGCCCGCGCGGAGCACGCGAGCGGAGCAGAGCAACCGCGCGCCGCCGCTCGCCGCGCCGGCCGTCGTTTGCCGCCCCGCCGCCATTCCTCGTGCCCCGACCCGCCCGAACCCCGATCCACCTTGCCCTCCATCTCACCCGCCTTGCCCCGGCCTCGATTGGGCCGTTCCCCGACCGGAATCGGGCCGCCGCCGCCGTCCGCCATCGTCATCCACCCCAAGCCTCCGCCCCTCCCGTCGAGCTCCCCTCCCCGGCCTCCCTCCGTCCGATTCGGCCGGGTGGTGAGCTTCCCCGAGGCCCCCTCGTCCTCCCCGAACCCTTTCCCCTCCCCTTCTCGCGCCGTCGTCGGCGGAACGCCGCCGCGGGTGCCATGGCCACCGTTGCGCCCGCCGCGAGCCGCCTCTGCGCGGTCTTGCGCGACGCCGTTGCGCGCCCCACCGCTGTGCGCCCCGCCGCTGTGGAGCACAACCCTTACTTTTAATTTATGCAATGTTTTATTTAAAGTATTGCGCATTTATGTTTGAGGAGTTAATTGGAACCATAGCTGCATAATCTTTCAGTACCCAGTGTCTTACTAGATGCTAGATCGGTAGTGCTGCTATGCTTAATTAAGGTTCAGTAGAAGACTGGTGATTTCCTGTCACCTGCAAGATATAGGATTTTGTTACTTCAGAAGGTTATATGAGAAAGAGTACTGTAAGAATGAAAATGGAGACCGGGCGGAGGGAAGTTGGGAATAGATATGGAATAAAGGAAAAACGAGCCTCTGCCTGTGTCGATTGAGGATCGTACCGTTGTTGGCCCTTTGACTGAGGATTGAACAGTACTAACCACATGCCGGAAGTAGGAGGTAGTTGAAACCGGTAAGCTAATTACCTAATTGCAATAGAATCTGACTCTCCATCCGCTACGCTGGCGTGGTGCGAGGGCGGATGATGTAGTCGTCCATGGGTTCACCGGGTGTTCGCACGTGTGGGACTCATCATCCGAGTGTTTGCGTCCGCGAGTCAGACTTCGAGGTAATTATGGGAATAGTTGCTCGGTGTGACTCGACAGGGTTGCACTTGGTGTGTGAGTTAGGTCCACCTTGCAAGGTTAAATCGGATCGATTCGCCGTGACTCGCGGATATGAGAGCCTTGGTCGATGAGTCGCATCGTAGTAAAGATTGAAAGGACAGAAAGATGGAAGTTGGAATATTGGTTATGCTTCTTTGATAAAATAATCTGATCAACCATGTATGGTCTAGAGAACTAGGTAAATCTAATTTAAAGCTGTCAAATCAATTGGAGCTAAAATACTGAAAATAAGGATCCAGTACTAGTGGCTTTTCAGCAAAATAACTACAGAGCTAAAAAGCCTTGCATGTTTAGGAGTCGGCTAAGTATATACCAATAGTCGGGTAAGCCTTGCTGAGTATTAGAATACTCAAGCTTGTGTTTGTAATATTTTAAGCAGGCTGTGTTCTGGAGGACTTCGAGGAGATCTGTGCCTCGTGGATCGGTCAACCACTTCCTCCGGGTTGGTCGGTCGAGTGGGTCCCGTCTTCTCCGTGAAGTTCGGGCAGGTGAGCCTCACATTAGTGGGCACGATGTGAAGCTCGTCTTTTGTCATCGACATTGTCTATTGTATTGTATTTTGGGATCATGTTTTTAAACTCTAAATTACTTTCCGCTGCGTTTGAACTCTGAGGTTTGAATTGTAAACCTGGTTTGTAAACACTTCTTGTAAATTAATTTGGTAACTTCTGTTATAATCCTTGTTGTAAATTATTTGAACTCTTGTATTGCTGGTAATCATCTGTGCTCGTCATTTGGTGAGAGTTCCCGTGCAATTGATCCTGGTTACAGCAGGCAGTCTGAGTGTACTGGTTGAGTGCAGTAACTCTGGATTAAGTTTAAGTGTTAATTATTGCACTTGATTGGTATTATTTGGACTGTTCTGTGACAGTTATTGGATGTACATGTGTACACCCATGTCCTAAGAGCATCTCCAGCAGCCCCGCAATCCTCAATCCAACTACCATATTAGAAGAGTAGATAAGAAATTAGTTGTCGGCTCGGAAAATGGCCAACTATCAAACTACTCGATTGCTCGTTTGTTGTGCATTTGATCGGATATGGTCTAGCACGCAAAGACTCGAGGATTTAGACTGGTTCAGGCCTGAAGGTGCCCTACTTCCAGTATGGGGTGGTGTTCTTGCTCTATTGCTCTCGAACACAGGTGCTCAAAGTTTAGAGGGGATCTTATAAGCTTTCAAGCGGTGTGTTCTCTCAGAGTTGAACCCTCTCCTACGTGGGGGGCTTCCCCTTTTATAGTTTAAGGTGGGGCCCCTTATTTACATATATCTATCGAGATGTCTTAGTCCTGCCCGGGGGTCCTTCATCTTCGTCAATCATCGAGCCCCGCCTGGTCGATCGGGAGTGGAGAGGCTTGTGTCAGGTTGATTTTCTTGGGCGACGGGTTGTGTAGCTATCGTCCTGTCCCTGGTCAGTCGGGGTGGCATGTCCACTCAGTCAGTCGCTCGGAGGTCATCTCCCATCCTGCCCGTCTGTACCTGATCCTCCGTCCGTAGCACTGCCGCGCGTCCTTCCCTGTGTGGCTTCTGCCTGAAGGATGGCACGCCCGTTGAGTGGTGCCCTGCCATGGTCAGACGGTGCTGCCCTGTCACACCCGCTGGCTATTGACGGTCGTTAAGTGCGAAATATGACCGTTAACTATACTCATAAAAGAAGGAAAACTATACCTCTTACTCGCATATTTGTATCACTAACCTAACTCCACAGTTGTTTTTGAAGATTCATGATTTCAGGAGCACAAGTCCGGAATAAGACGAAAACACGACGAATATGCAGACAGAAGTCACAGACGATCATGTCCTGCGTAACATGAGCAAAGGAGGCCCACAAACCAGACCAAACCGACCAACCAAGCCCCAGCATCGACCATCTGACATCAGGACCCACCAGGCAGTGTACCAGAGAAGGACGGTGGCCAGTGGCGGGAAGAGGGGGTCGGCCGACCCCACATGTCAGCCAACCAGGCTGAGATTTGGCGGGAAGCTTGATCCTATCATCCTAAAGGTGGTTGATGATGTTTCCATGTTTAGAGATGGCAGGAACCGACCTCTCAAGCTATAAAAGGGGCCTCCCACTACTCTCACCACACACACCACTTGAAGGCCTCTCTCTACACTCCCTTGTGACTTGTACTCCTTAGGGTAGTGGAGCTAGGCTTGTACTTCATCTCCTTAGCGAATCCAGTCGGCGAGCAATCCTCGGCCTCTGGTATGGCTTTGTATTCCGACTTTCTTTATGCTATTCATTCAGAGTTCATTCTTGGTTATCTTGCTATGTTCGTAGCTTGCTTAGCCTTGATCAGTGCTTATTCAAGTTATACTAGTTGCTTGCTTAGACCAGGTGATCTGGGTAAGGATATCGGTTCGTTGTGCTTTCGGGCTTGCCTTAGCATCTTACCTGTCCGTCCGAAGGGTGGGGGACATAGGGGTGCTAGGGTAGTGACTTCATATGCGGGCATGGTGCCCGGGTATGCGGGATCCTTTGGATATGACGGTGCTCCACGGTGTGACTGGGGTAGACCGCAGGTGGTGACAACCCTATTGGTCCGCCGGGAAGCTGCTTCTCGATTAGTGTACTCCCCGACGTTCGGGTACTGTGTAGGCGTTCATGCAAAGATGAAACGGGACTGAATGTTCTCCAGTGCAAGTCATTCTCCCCGATGTCCCTAATTTCCCGGCACCTGAAGTTCTAAGCATGTGGCTAACGTAACTTATCTACTAGCATGAATAGTATACTAGGATCTTTGCCTATGCCCCCACTAACCTTAGGATTGCTTGTTTATTCTTTATTCTTTATTCATGAGAGTTGGCTGTTCTGTGTGTGTCACATTACCCTTGATTATCATTTATTTATCACTTGCCCCCTATACAGTCAGTGGTCTTCATCTTACTTCATACGTGTCATGGTTATGGAACTTGTAAATAAACTTTACACTACCTAGCCATCCCTTGGGAAAATATAAATAACGATACCCTGAATACTTCCGAGTGAAATGCTACAACGGTATATCCGTGCGCTTGCGAATCCATCTGTAAACGTTAAGACATACCACACAGCATTTTCGAGGCGCCGTTGCTAGGAACTAACCACTCCTAGTGATGACGCTAAGAAATGCCAACACTGGCATAATGGAGTGGTGTCCAGGAGATGCCATCATTACGGCGTGGGAGGCGGAGCTCGTTGATGCTCTTTCCCGTTGCGTCGTGCGGCCTGCACGGCTAACACTATGTCCCTGTCAGGGGGTTCTGTGGATCACACATGCGTGGCGTGCAGAGGGAGTGGGCGATGTGTGAGCCCGTACGGGGCCTGGCTTGACCAGCACGCCCGTTGTACGGGGTGGCGTTCTTGGAGCGCACGGCCCGGGTCGCCCGGTACGGCGTTGACCGGGGGTGCCCTAGGTCAGGAGCCCTCCACGTGTCCCTGGGGGGCCGGCCTCTGGTTGCGTTGGGTGCTGAGGTGCGGCAGTTGCCCGTACCGGTTCCCGGGCTGCGCCGAAGTGAGCCCAACAAGATGTTGGGCCGTTACTGTTTTAAGGCAGACACATTAGGGAACCCTGGGTTTATACCCCCATTAGAGGTCCCCCGAGTGGCTTTGCGATTTTTGTAATCATGAAGCCACTGGACTCGGCGTGATGGTTTCCAGTCGGGGCGTCCCATCCGTCTATTCGCGTGCCCATCTTTCGGCGGGTGGCAGCCCTAGCGTGACTGATGCATGCCGTTCTTGATGACCGGCCGGAGGGCTGGCTCCACAGAATCTCGAGATCTGCCGACGCGTCCCGTCACCGCGCAGTGGATGCATCGGCTTACCCCCTGCTGGGGGGGGTCGCCTCCTATTGGTGGGTCGTAAGGCGGCAGAACCCCGAGCGATGCGGCGGTCACTCGGCACACTGGGCTCGGTCCTTTAGCATTGAAGGAGGGCATGTGGTTTGATGAGGACTTTTGGTGCACCACGTTTGACCGGTCCGTTGGGTGCCGCGTCCGTTTGTGCTCACGTTTGCCTATAGGGGCGTCATGGATGCTAGGTTCCATATCCAAATTGATCAGGGAGTTCTTCCTAGTAGTTCTCTTCCTCACACCCACGCTCGTCCTCAAGATGAGGGCAGGCCTGCTCTATGTCTCTGGTGCTAGAAGAATGCTTGCGAGCGGCGGAGGATCTTCCTCAGGCGGGGGCACGATATCGTGCTCATTCCGCTTACCGATGGTCGGCGGCAAGGAGTGCAAAGGCTGCTTGCCTGAGTTATGCAAGCCAGGCCACTGGTTTGCCTGCTCCCTTGCCAACAGGCGTGGGGGGGCACCCAGCCTCGTTGGGGGCCTTCTTGGTCTCTCCTTGGTGTCGGCTCGGTGATCCGGTGGTCGTGGACCTGACCTGCCATGGGGGTCACCCCTGTCCGTCCCACTTGCTGGTGCCGCTCCCCCGAGACTTCAGGTGGGTGCATCACGTGATGCTGGCACGGAGCTACGGACCCGCTGCCTCATCTTCCAGCTACATCTGGAAGGCAGCGCAGTTTGGCACCGTGCTTAGTGGCAGCGGGGGACGGTCAAGGTTTCCTCGCTCTGTTGGCAGGGTGGTCTTGCATCCAGAACGGGTCTCCGCGTCTCCGGCCGGAGGCGGGCGTTTTTCTAAGTGGCGACTGGAAGGCGTAGTGGCTGGGGCAAGAATGCCCTGGGCTGCCTTCCACGCCCTGAGGAGGATAACAGGAAGCTACATCATCGGGGTTCGGGCCTACATCAACTCCGAAGACTCTCTTCGACGATGTCGCCTGCTTCCTGCGCCGCCGGGGGTCTCTCGGCGCGGCTGATGCTAGAGGAAGGCTTGCGAGGCACTAGAAGAAGTCTTGCACCGTTCTTTGGCCATGTCCTCTGCCTTATCAGGGAGCAGCCGCTGCCTTAGCCCCCTTTTGTTGCTCCCCTTGTGGGAGTTAATGGATTTGATCCATTGTACCAACTGCTCTCCTGAGTCGGAGGCAGCTAGCTTTTGTTTGTTGTAATGGCTCTTGGCCGATTGTCTCGAGAAGAAAATGAATAGCCCTGAGGCATTTTCATTTTGTATGGTTTACCGTAATGTTTTTCGCTTTCGTGCCTCAATGATTAATGGACTCCACTACGATCATTGGGATCGGAGGAGGTAAACCCTACCACTTGACCTAGATGGCCCTGAATGGCGGGTTCGGTGAGCTCGATAACGGGTACACCCAATTAAGGACAATACGAGTGAAGTCCGCCCCTGTTGTGGACGACGGGGACGATGGAGCCCGCTGGGAGCACTCCACTACTCAACGGCCCACGTCCCAGACAGATGCCCAAGCCGTCCACCGGCTCGGGTGGCCTAGATGGCCTCCCCCCTGGAGGGGATTCCGTGGGAGTGCTAGAGGCCAGATCGGACAAGAAAGGTTGAGACGACCCGCTTACTGCCGGGGCAGGTCGGGCTCGGGCCGCTTGGTCCTCGTCTCGGTTTTTCTTCCCTGGCTCTTTTAGTCAAGGCGGAGCGGAGCCCTTAGCGGACTAGGCTTTGAACCTTGAATTGAATCGTGTGGTTGAGATTCATTTGAGGCATCAAAACGGTTTGCCGCCTTCCCTGCAATTGGAAATGAATGGACAGCGAGAGATTTAATTGAAATTATGGGGGACGCACCCGTAAGATGAAGCGTCGCGCCTGTTGCCGTAGAGTGGGCCGTGTGTCCTGGCTCATGCCCCGAGGCATTGCTTCGCTTGAGAACCGCCGCGGAGTGATAATGCGCGCCTATTTAATCCCCTTTCGCCGCTTCATCTCCATCGACACCGCTGCCTACCAGTTTGCGGAAGTTGAGAAAGAGGAAGAGAGCGAGGCACGAGAGGAGGAAGTAGAGAGGGAAGGGCTAACCGCCTTTGTCGCCATTGCCACGCTCCCCCAATGGCTGATGGCAAACGCCCGCATGACGAGGAGTCCAGCACTCCGCCGCGCGGCTTGCCGCGCTTCTGCCGCGAGTCCTTCAGAGGGAGGTATCTTTCTCCACTGCCTTCTTTCGCCTTCTTCAGCTTTTGTTCCTGCCAAGTTTTTGATGGTTACTGCATGGTGATTATGATAGGGTGGCGTCGACGGGTCCCTGTGAGTGGATTGCGGCGCAAGGCGGCGTCGGGTGCTGCTGCCGCCTCCGGCTCGTCTTCGTCGTCCGGCATGCCTCCGCGTAGGGTGGTGCTGAGCCATCCGGCGCCGCCGGCGGTGGCTCCGCTTCGTCGTCTTCTGTGCCTCCGGCTCAGGTCATCGCAGCGCCGCCTGTCGCTGCCACCGTCGCGCCGGGGTCGTCTACGTCGTCCGCCACGTCCTTGGAGTCCAATCCTCCGGGTTCGAAAGCCAGTCGGAGTGGAAGACTTCCTTTACAAAGGCTGCGGCTAAGAGCTTAGCTATTTCCTCTCCTATGGCCCTACGCCTCTCGTCGTCGAAGTGGTGCAGTCGTTGCTGGACGGGCTTGGATCCCGGCAAAATGCAGAGCTCGTGCTCGGCGACCTCCCTTGGGATGCCCAGCATGTTGGATGGCTTCTAGGCAAAAGTGTTCTTGTTGGCGCGGAGAAAATCAACGAGCGCGAGTTCCTATTTGGCCGACAGCTGCGAGCCGACCCGGACCGTCTTGGTTGGGTCAACGTCGTCGACCGCAACCGACTTAGTCTCCTCGGTCGGGACGAAGGTGGGAGCCTGGCTAGGCTTGCCAGGGTCGGGGCGACACTCGACGGTGGTGGCGCGAAGCTGGCTGAGCTCCTTTGATTTCGTGGTAGTGGTAGCGAGATCGAAGTGCTCGTGGCTGCTGACGTAGGCCTGCTCGAAGGAGCCGCTCACGGTGATGACACTGTTCGGCCCTAGCAGCTTGAGCTTGAGGTAGGTGTAGTTGGGCACCACCATGAACTTGGCGTAGGCGGGGCGCCCAAGGATGGCGTGGTACGCCCCCTTCCAATCTTGCTTCTCGAAAGTAAGAGTCTCGGTGCGGTAGTTGGTCCTGCTGCCGAACGTGACCGGCAGGTCTAGGTTGCCGAGCGGGTAGGCCTTCATGCCCGGCAGGATGCTGTTGGGTATTTTAACGATGCGAATAAATCCGCAAGCGCATGGATACCGTCGTAGCCTTCACCCATGAGTATTCAAGGGTATCGTATCCACAGGGAACGTCTGTGCACTAACTCCTAACTGAGTCAGTCCAAGGACACACCAGGATATGTGGCTAGGATGGAGAGGATTCCTGCGGTAGCACTAAAGATGAGTTAAAGGTCGAACTCTCGGGTAGAATACTCGCTTTGGGCACCAGCTTTCCCCTGAAATGGTCAAGAGACTCCGGCCAACAGCTCTACGCTATATCCGAATGTGAAGGACTACGAAGGACTGACAGGGCTGTCACCACCTACAGCCTACCTCACAGACCGTGGAATATAAGGCAAACGAAGGTAACCCGTAGCCCAGACACCACGTCTATACTACTGATTACTACCGCAGTCTAACTATGTCTGGATCTCCGTAGCAAACTACGGCACTCTGTATAAATACAGAGCGACGAACCCGCGAGTAAGAGAACTGATCTCGCTCAAGCAAAAGTACTATGCAATACAAGAATCATAAATACTAACTTACTCATACTAGAGGAAGCCAGCATCCGTAGAGGTACAAGACCGGAGAAGACTGCCGATAGGCCCGGCGCTTCCCCGAACTACTCCTCACTCTCCTCCTACTCTAAGCACTAGCCTAGGCAGGGCCTCGCCTTAACATTGGAGCACTACATCTTCAAGTGAAGGAGGAAGAGGACTTGGTGGTGTGTGTGAGAGGGGGTGAGGGAGGCCCTTTATATAGTGCTAATAGGTCGGTTCCCGCCCTCAATAAATATGGAAACATAGTGCACCGCCTTGGAGTGGATCAGGATGATCTTCCCGCCAAAGTTGAGGTCGGTTGGTGCCAAAGTGAGGCCGGCCGACCCTGTGGTTCGGCCAGCCCACGGGTGCCGCCCCTCGCGCTGCCTTTCGTCCTGGACACTGCCAGGTGGGCCCCCAACTTGTGTATGTCGGTGCTGGGGCTTTGTACATCAGTTTTCTATGTCAAATGGGCCTCTTTTGGGTGTGTAACGCAGCAGCGATGTTTTTTGTATCTCTGTTGTGTCTTCTGCGTGTTTTCATGTTATTCCCGACTTGTGTCCCTGCAATCAACAATTCACCAACACTCGTGGAATTCATTAGTAATAACTCCTACCATTACTGTTGATGTTCATTATTTATGTCTTTATGCAGGAGTTGACGGCATATATTTTAGACTTAACAGCCGTCAACAACACCCCCACACTTAACCCTTTGCTCGTCCTCGAGTAAAGATTGAAGGACTAAGTTGGATGCATCTCACTTGATATAATCTGCATACAAGTTATTCCAAGTTTCTTCCAATTCTTGTGAAACTTTTTGAGTAGCTACCATACTTTCTTGGGTAATTGAAGAATGGAACAACGCAGATTTCAGGTTCCTAGCCCTTCCTGCTCAGAAACTTGGGTTTTTAATTTTGAAAAGAAAGAATAGGCTTGCTCCTCAAAATAATTTCTTGAATCTCTCTTTTTTGTGTGTAGTTCCTTACCATGGCAAAGTCATTGCCTTATTTTCTCCTATCATCTAATCAGACTTATGTGGAGCTCAGGATAGGAGTAAAAGAGGCATGTCTGCTTTGCTTATGTTGCTAAGTCAAAGACTAGATCCAAGCAGAAGCGAGTCATACAATCTGATCAAGATGTGCAAGTGTGTGGATTTTTTTTGGCAGAGGGTGGATGAACTCCTTTGCATGATCCATCTCTCTTCTTTATTTTCCTTGGATGTGGACTATCTTTCCCCTTTTTTTTGACATGCCTTGTGGGCATGTGACATACCTTATTTGGGTATGCATCTTTTTTCTCTCTGTTTTTTTTACATGCCTTTTGGGCATGTGGCATACCTTTTTTGGATATGCATCTTTTATTTCATCATTTTTTTCATAGTCCACATCCTCGATGGTCACTTTAGAGAGAAAGAGTTATGGTATGTCATGGAGTTTTATTTTATAGGTGGATGACAATGTTTGCTATCTTCCAGTGTAGAAGTATAGTATGTGAGTGTACGTGTACGTGATCTTGATCATGAGAGTATGACACGTCTCTAACAAAGGTCAGAGAATTTGACAAAACTCAAAGCAAAGTCAAACTACATATGAAGATTTGAGCATGAAAATCTAACTTTTTCTTTGGTAGGAGTTTTCATTAATTTGAGGAGACAAGCTATTGATGATTTTTTTTGAAAAGAAATTCTAAGTACTTTGCAAGGAAGAGCATGGTTCCATTCATCTAATCATATCACATTATTCAATCACTTAGAGAGCATGGGGTCCCTATGAAAATAATTGTTCACAAGAACTAGAAATAATGCAAAGAATAAAGAGTATGCAAGTTTATTCATGAAAGCGCATGGAGTGCATAAGGTGGGTTGGCAAGGTTCTTAGAGTTTAGTTTTTGTGATCAACAGTGAAATTCATTTACACTCAAGAACTTAGGGAGTTTGAGGGAGTTTGTGAGGGATGTGTTGCACATACCATCGCTTGTAGAGGAAGAAGAGGGAGCTAAGGGAACTCAGAGGTGGTCGGGTTGAACCAGAGTTTTGGCCATCCTTCTCTAAGTTTCATCTGTCCTGGTCTTCAACATGCTGGGTCGTCGATGTTGTGCAGCATGTATGGGGGAGAGATCTTGAACTGAGTTTGCATTTGGTGATTCTAAGAGATCTCTTCCACACTTATTCTTATACCTGTCTTTATTCAAAGAAAACAAAAGTGGAAAGAAAAAGGGACTCTACCGGTTTTGAACACCGGGAAGTCTAAATTTTATTGAATGAAGGAATGAGAGATTTTTTTAAGCACCTAATTATTTTTTTAATTTTACTTATACTGTTTATTTTTATTTTTATCTAGTATCCTTTTTTATTAATTTGTTTTTTATTTTTATTCTTGGCAAGCCGAACAAGGTGGGTAACTTAGCAGGGTTGAGACTTGAGGAAAAGGTGCACGAGGTGTGTGGGATACTTACCTGGAAGAGCTCGCCAAGACTGGAAAAAAAATGCTAAAGTTAAACTTCATATATATGAAGCAAAGCTTTGCATTTGTTCAGCTTAGTTCCTCATGCATCTTTCTTCCCATGGGATCAAGAAGTGTTGTGTTGATGATGGAGTTACTGTACGCTGCTCCTGGGTTGTTTATTTTCTTCCCTGCAAAGGGTTAGTGGACAACAAATACTCTAGGAATATTGAAAGGATTTTTTTAAAAAAAATTAGATTTGTTGTTCACATCCACGCTTCAAGGAAAAAATCAAGTTCGAAGAAGTAAGCTAGCATGGATCCCAAAATTCTTGCCATCATTTTATTTCATCTTTTTTCGAGAGAGATTTTTTTATTTATTGTTCAACAAATTTTTATCATTTTAGGAAAACTCAGACAAGGCTAAGATTAAACTGCATGAACAAAGCACAGGGGCATTTGGTAGAGTGCACAAAGTGCACTTTTGAAACGCGACTTATGCCTCCTTTGCGTGTTGTGCAAATTTTATTATTTGAAGCACTTCTGAGCCTTGCCTTATCTCCAGCATGAACTTGAGGATTTTACCCAACAAGTTTCTTGCAGGGGTTTGTCCAAAAAGATATGCATCCAAAGTTTATGGTAGTTACTCCAAAGTTCATTAACCAAAATTTTGACATCATGTCTCATTTTGATTAAAGAAGGCTATTTAACCTAAGCACCATGCTTAATTTAAAAAGCCTATGGAAGTACCATATGAGAACATCCAAACCAGAGCATACAGACATAAAAAGAGGAAGCATGATTTTATAAACTCTGCCCATGTGGAGATAAACATAAAGGATTGGTGAACCTTACCTTTGCTTACCTGAGTATACTTTCCGCCAGCTTGTTGCAATGATGGCGTGTGATACTCCTGCCTCGTGTGTGGGAACAATGCTTCTTGGAGGCCTGATCTATCTGAGTGGAGCAGCAAAGGCTTGCAAATGAAGAGGAGCAGCCTCTTGATTTGTGTGTGTGCTTCTTAAGTGTGTGGAGTCGTGGCTCTTTCACTCTTTCCTTCTTTCTTTCTCTCTTTTTTTATATATCTCTCTCCTTATTATTATTTTTTTTCTTTTTTTCATGTATCTGTCCCCTTATTTTTTTCTCTTTTTTTTTTGAGCAAGCTAGGCCTGACACCTTCTTGAAACAAGGACACTCCTTTGGATGGTTAGAACTTGCAGCGAGACACTTAGTGATTTCCCCCACACTTGGACTTTTGTGCGAAAGTCAAGTGTGCAATGTTGGGGTCTCCTTTTGAGTGTGTTCCAACTTCAAAGAATATCAAAGTGTTCAGCTGATGCAGTCCTCATGTTCTCGGGCATCGTATGTCCCTTGTTCTTCTTAATCGTCACCTGAAATGGTTAGGACCAAGAATACCCGAAGGTTCATACTATGCTTAAAAACATATTCTTGCTTTATTACTTAGGAGAAATTTTTAGTTTTTAAATTACTCCGGGCTATCTCCCGGTAGTGCTTTGTTTATGGTCGCAAGCTCGACTATGGGCGGTCCCTCCCGCAGCTATCAGTGGTGATGTAGTCCCCAGCTTTACCACAATTTGTTGATTTATCGTTGTTCAAGATGCAAGGTTAGTGCATAAATGCAACAATGAGCCCTACATAGATATTATGATAAGCAGAACCCAAAACAACCATTCTAAAGGGCATATATGACAAGAAATCCTAAGATGATCATACGGCTCATTGTAACTTGACACAACAAAAGATCTCGGAGAAATCAAGGATGAGCATGGCTTTTGTGATGAATCAGAATAGAACTTCATGCTCATGGAGTGAGAGGGTTGATCTCCGGATAGAGCAACTCAAGAATGTTCATAGCCCCATAATGAAAGAGGATGTGTAACTCTATGGGCCATTGGAATGATTCTGAGTTCGGGTAATGAGGGAAATGAGTTTCTTTTAACTCATCCCCTCCTTAAATAGGAAGCTTTACATTTCACCAAAGATGAATGTGATGGCAAAGCAATCTATCCTAAGCTTCCAAAAGAAGTTTATTTGAAGTGAAGGGTGAGCATAACTTCTATTGGGCATCAATCAAAATCAAGGAACCAAATGTGAGTTTTGAATCACTTGATTTGATTGGCATCGATCGGTAATCGAGGATTTGAATGTGAATTTATTTCACTCGATTCGATTGGTATGGCCCTATGATCCCTTGACCAAAAAGGTGAGTCCTGTGGACTTATAACATGGTGGTCAAGGTCAAGGCATATTCCTCGGTGAAACACCTCGGAGGTTTCCTTGACACGGGAATATGATGGGCTTCATATGGTACCTCTTCCAGGGAGTTGTGGTTGAGATAGACGAGTCATAAAAAAATGACCCATTTTCTTCCAACCACTCCTTCCTCAACTTTCCTTGAGACATGGTCTCGAGGAAAATTAAGAAGAATGCACCATAAACGAATCTAGGGGGTAGGATTTGCATGAAGCGCTCGTTCCCCAAGATTTTGGTTGTTCAGGAGAGGTTCCTTTCAGCAGAATTTTAGGAATACTCGATATGAAAGCTCGAATTTTGCTGATGGAAGTCCTCAGTTGCTCAAAGTGCTCTCCTCATCTCGTAGATAATGATAGGGAACCTCACATCTTTAACCTTGAGAAGGAGTTTTCCTGAACTAGCTCTATGAGTGAGGGAAGAATCTTGTAGCCGAGTGCGGGACTAGGTCCAGAGAGGATGGCTCTAGAGACTCACCCCAAAGGGTCGGAAGGTGTGTACGCGGATAACCTTCCATGGGTAACGGGGGTGGAGGTAGAGATAAAGAAAGCAAAAAGATACGATGATGACGCGGGTGGCATGTACCAAGGTAGAGGTAAGGAAAGAAGAAAAAATATAAGAATTTTTTTAATTTAAAAAATAAAAGATACGAGGACCAACTAGGTTCGAAGTTAGAACATCAACCATTCCCCGGCAACGGCGCCAGAAAGCTTGTTGGGTATTTTAACGATGCGAATAAATCCGCAAGCACACGGATACCGTCATAGCCTTCACCCATGAGTATTCAAGGGTATCGTATCCACAGGGAACGTGTGTTCACTAACTCCTAACTGAGTCGGTCCAAGGACACACGAGGTTATATGGTGAGGATGGAGAGGATTTCTGCGGTAGCACTAAAGATGAGTTAAAGGTCGAACTCTCGGGCAGAATACCCACTTCGGGCACTAGCTTACCCCTGAAATGATCAGGAGACTCTGGCCAACAGCTCTACGCTATATCCAAACGTGGAGGACTGCGAAGGACCGACAGGCCTGTCACCACCTGCAGCCTACCTCAGAGACCATGCAATATAAGGCAAACAAAGGTAACCCGTAGCCCAGACACCTCGTCTATGCTACTGATTACTATCGCAGTCTAACTACATTTGGATCCTCGTAGCAAAGTACGGCACTCTATATAAATACAGAGCGACGAACTCGCGAGTAAGAGAACTGATCTCGCTTAAGCAAAAGTACTATGCAATACAAGAATCATAAATACTAACTTACTCATACCAGAGGAAGTCAGCATCCGTAGAGGTACAAGACCGGAGAAGACCGCCGACAGGCCCGGCGCTTCCCCGAACTACTCCTCACTCTCCTCCTACTCTAAGCACTAGCCTAGGCAGGGCCTCGCCTTAGCATTGGAGCACTACATCTTCAAGTGAAGGAGGAAGAAGACTTGGTGGTGTGTGTGAGAGGGGGTGAGGGAGGCCCTTTATATAGTGCTAATAGGTCGGTTCCTGCCCTCAATAAATATGGAAACATAGTGCACCGCCTTGGAGTGGATCCGGACAATCTTCCCGCCAAAGTTGAGGTCGGTGGGCGCCAAAGTGGGGCCGGCCGACCCTGTGGTTCGGCCGGCCCACGGGTGCCGCCCCTCGCGCCGCCTTTCGTCCTGGACACTGCCAGGTGGGCCCCCAACTTGTGTATGTCGGTGCCGGGGCTTTGTACGTCAATTTTCTATGTCAAATAGGCCTCTTTTGGGTGTGTAACGTAGTAGTGATGTTTTGTGTATCTCTGTTGTGTCTTCTGCGTGTTTTCATGTTATTCCCGACTTGTGTCCCTGCAATCAACAATTCATCAACACTCGTGGAATTCATTAGTAATAACTCCTACCACTACTGTTGATGTTCATTATTCATGTCTTTATGCAGGAGTTGACGGCATATATTTTGGACTTAACAGCCATCAACAGATGCCATAGAAAGGGAAGAGAGAGGCTCGTAGGCAGGCCCGCGGAATCCCCATGGCCTTGAGGGTGTCGATGTAGAGGATGTTGTGGCTGCTGCCTCCATCCATTAGTACCTTGGATAGGTGCATGTTGCTGACGACGGGGTCGACGACAAGGGGATAGCTCCCCGGTCAGGGGATGCTGACCGGGTTGTCGTCCTGGTCGAAGATGATGGGGCGTGGATGCCCACTTCGACTTCCTAGCTAGGGATGGTGCTCCCGACGGAGCAGATTTCACGTAGTCACACCTTCTGCTGGCGCCTGGAGCAATCGTCTTCTAGACCGCTGATGATGACGAGGCACCGGTCCACCTGGGTGAACGATCCCTCCGCCGGCTTCTCCTTGTCCTGGTCGGCGGGTGGCTGTTTGTCGCGGCCGTCGCCGTCGGGCTTGCCGGTCCTACAGAGGATGCGCCTCATCATGTTTCAATCCTTCAGCTTGTGATTCACCGGGTAGCCATGGTTGGTACACGGCTTCTCCAGGAGATGGTCGAAGTGGTTGTTCCTGGGAGGGCGTTTCTCTTGCCAATCGGCCGCCGCGACTTCATCGCCGGTGGGCGGTTGACAGTTTTTCTTGTTCTTCCTCCCCTCACAGCCCACGGAGGGCCCGTCGGGGTTGTCCCGCTTCACCTTTGCCACGGGTTGTTCCCGCACAAAGACGGCTCCAACCGCCTCCTCACTGGAGGCATGGTTGGTGGCGATGTCCAGGAGCTCGTGAGTGGTTCGCAGCTTTTGGCACCCTAGCTTGTGGACCAGGGTCTTGCAGCTCGTCCCAGTGAGGAACGCGCTGATGACATCGGCGTCGATGACAATGACATCAGGGAGCGATTTGCATTGCTTCGAGAAGCGCCGGATATAGTCCCGCAGGGTCTCGCCGGGCTCCTGTTTGCAACTCTTTAGGTCCCAAGAGTTGCTGGGTCGGACGTACGTGCCTTGGAAGTTGCCGACGAAGACTTTTTGGAGGTCCGCCTAGCTGCCGATGGTGTCGGCGGGCAAGAACTCGAGCCAGGCGCGAACGTTCTCCCCTAGGCAGATCGGTAGGTACTGGATGACGAATTGGTCATCGTTCACTCCCCTGGCCCGGCACGCGAGCTGGTAGTCCTCCAGCCATACACCGGGGTTGGTCTCCCCGGTGTACTTCACAACGTTTGCCGGCGGCCGGAAACGCTGGGGGAAGTGAGCCTTTTGGATCGCCATGGTGAAGGCGTGCAGTCCCAGAGGGCTGGGCTCGGGCTCCGGTCGTGGTCGACATCGGGGTCGCAGGGGCGTCCCCCTCACTGAAGCAGCGAGCATTTCGGGTTCGGTGCATACGCCCATGCCTCTTCCGTGCGGGCGGCCGCGCGGTCGACGTCCGCGTGATGCCGTGCCTGTTGTTGGCCTTGGATCACGCTGCGCGCGTCGTAGTTGGGTCCGACGCGGCCGTGGACCGGTGGCCTCGGTGGGAGAGGAGATGGTGATGGCGCAGGGACCGATGCGCTGCCCGCCTCGGCTTGCGGCATTGATGGGCCGCGCTGCACCTCGGATGGCTCTCGTCCCGGCTGGCTTGCGCCGCCAGCCGGGCATGAGGTAGCGGCTTGGCGGCGGTGTAGGGAGGAACTTGCCGCTTATTGGACGGCGGCGAGTTCCACCAGGTTTCTAACCTGGTGGAGGAGGTCCCTCTGCACCGGGTCCTGCGGCTCCGGCAGTGTCTGCAAAAGGATCACCGCTGCTGTGATGTTCTGGCCCTTGTGGAACTCTTGCGGGAGTTACATGCGGGCATCGTTGATGATGTCGCAGTTGACCCCTCGTGCACGCTGCCGTGCAGATCCGGTGGGATTCCCTCCCAGCGACCCAGAGTGAGGCCGCAGGGGATCCGGTGGGATTCCTTCCCTCCGACCCAGAGTGAGGCCGCAGGGGCGGGTCCACCGGCGGGGGCGTGTATTCGCGCTAAAGACAAAGATCCTCAGTGTTAGCCTGCGCGTTGGCGAGCGCCTACGCGCGGTGATCCTGGGGGGTGTGCGTCGCTTGCGACGACACCACCTCTGGGGGCGGCTCGCTGGGAGCGGCAGCCATGGCGCGCACGCGACACAACGCCAAGGCCCCCTCCAGGTAGTTGTCTCCCGTGCTGGAGGAATCGCTCAAGGGATCCTCATAGCATAGGAGGTCGGGGTAGCTTCCCGCCATGCCCACGAACTAGGACATGGGCTTGTTCCCACGCATGACCTTGTGTGTCTCCCGGGCGTAGGTGCCCGCAGAGTTGCGTAGACCGAACGACAGCCGCTCGAAGAATGAGCGTGGTGGCGGCAGCGGAGGTCCACCCACGAGCTGCCGAGAGACATTGGCCAAGGAATAGAGGACCAAGTTGACGTCCTCGGCAGCCGGGTTAGACGCCATCATGAGTGCGATGCGATGGAGCACCGCGCGGGTAGGCTGCGAGGGCTTGCGCTTCCTGATGCGCCAGCGAATCGATCGCCGGTGCTTCAGTTTGGGAAGCTTGGGAGGCCATCATGAGTGCGATGCGATGGAGCACCGCGCGGGTAGGCTGCGAGGGCTTGCGCTTCCTGATGCGCCAGCGAATCGATCACCGGTGCTTCAGTTTGGGAAGCTTGGGAGAAGAAGCGGACTCCTCTGAGACCGCCGGGGCAGCTTCCTCCTTGCGGAGGCGGAGTGCACCGAGCTAGTTGGTGACAAACTCCAGACTTCCAAATTGGCGGGTCTAGGAAGGTGGGAACGGTGGAGGTGCCCACAATCCGTCGCGGGGGATCGCGGGAAACTCTAAGGAGCCAAAGCGGCCAGAGCTGCCCCACGCCATTGAAGATGCTCTGCAGAGCTGCCCGGCCGGCCACCACCGCGGACCCCCTCCTCCACCGCCTCTCCCGCCTATAAATAGGCCTCCACGTCGCGCTCCACCACCACCACAACCTCCACCGCCGTCCCTAGCCCCCTTCCCGGCCCTGCAGCGCTGCCGCCTACCTTTGGCCGCCGCCGTGGGGAGCCGTCCATAGGCCGCCTCCGCCCAAGGTGAGCGGGGGAATCGAATCCCCAGGGTTCCCTCTCGCTTCCCCCCCTCCTTGACCGCCGCCGCGCCTCCAGGTCACCGGCCCAGGGCCACCGCCGCCCCCCGCCCGCCGGCCCTCATGGCCAAGCCACCTCGCTCCACCTCCGCTCGCGCCGCGGCAGGGAATCGAACCCTCTCACTCTCCTCTCCCTTTTCCCCCTCTTCCCGAGCGCCGTCGTGGCCCGAGGCCGCCGGCAAGGCCGCCGCCGGCGCCCCCTCGACCCCTCCCATGTTTCTCAGTGGGGGGAGGTAGAAGAAGGGCATTTTGCCCATACCCCCCTACCCTTTCCCTGTTTTAATTAAGAACCCCCCTTATATGTCTTTTTTTAAGAAAACCCCTCCTCTTTTAGTTATTTAAGAACTAGTCCCTCCACCATACAGAAAATATTTATGTTTAGATCCTTACTCTTTCTAAAAGTGACCCTGATATTTTCTAAAATTCCAACCAAGCCCCTGTCATCTCAAAAATAATTACAAAGAAGCCCTTGAATCCCTGTTTAGCCCTAACCACTCCTTTAACCTATTATTTCATGCGCCAAACATTCTCCGATTGACCTGAAACTTTACCACTCCATTCCTAATATAATTTTGGCCGTGTCATTAGAAAACCGCCCAAAAATATTACTCCTATCTCCATATATTTATTTCTTTTTTTATTGTGTGTTTGTTTGTGTGCGTCGTAGATCACGGTGTGAACGAGGGAGAACCCGTCGACGAGCAGTACTGCGAGCAAGTGTGTGAGGACCAGTTCTGCGACCCCGAACCCGAAGGACAGTACCTCGATTAGGACTTCCCGGAAGGCTTTGAGAACGGCAAGTTCAATCCCATCCTTTGATGCATGCTTTGTCTTAGTTTTATAAACACAACCTATTGGCCTGTTTTACCAAACTGCATACGTTTTGACCGCTGAAAACAAGGTTGGATAGCCACCCTTGATTTGTGATAACCATTCCTTGGCCACTTAGATTAATGTCTGAATGTGATATGTTTGGACGTTAATCGCTGATAGAACGCTTATGACCTTGAACACGGTATAACTTGTTTTATAAAAGGAAAATATATGAGTGTGTGGGTAGGAAAAATGTGGAATTTTCGAAAGATGAGTTAGACGGGATGAATGACACTTCTGTGTGAACTGCCGAATGGTGTGCTCGTACCTGTGTGGTTGAACAAGGTTGGGAGATATCCATCTTGTCACAACTAAGGACCGAGTTGATGTGTCATCTTGCCTAACTCCACTATCGTGCAAACTACTCGACCGTTGTATGTGGCAATGGCTTAGCATAAACCCCACTAGTTAGTCTGATTGCCATCAGGAGAGCTGAGAGCAACGGGTGACCAAGGAGAAGAGATAAGCTCTGTGTGACTTATGCCCCAGTTAAACCTCCGTAATAGGTCAATGGCCCCTTGGTGGATTCCGTGTTGGCTAGTCAGGTCTAGCTAAGGTGGGTAATGGCTTTGTTATGATCTGCACCGACACTAAGGTGATCGTGCTGTGGTACCCCGCTTGTGGGTAAAGTTGCACATCTCTGCAGAGTTAAAACCAATTCGAACAGCCGTGCCCACGGTACTAGGCGAGTTACGGTTTGGTCACACAACTAGCAGTTTCTTCTGGGAATGGTTGGAATGGCGTGAGTTGTTTTGGAAAGTGTCCGGCAGCTGTGCCGTGTGCTACGGCGGATGAGGAATCCGGTAGCAATTTAAAACTTGGATCCTGTGTGGATCAACTCTATGTGTTACTCAATGCTGATCATTGCTTTGAAAACCATTTTCTTTCAAATAAACCCATGCATAAAAATTAGCTTTCCGCAAATTAAACCCTAACCTTATCCTTGATTTACCCTGTGCATTATATTCTGTTTATACCCCCTCCGTGGGTGTGGTTGGACTTGCTGAGTACGTTTTTACTCACCCCTTTCTTAATTTTTACAGAGGAAGATCCAGACTTTGTTCCCGAGGACGCTGAGTAGGGGTTCCGTCCTGCACCCAATCTTGCCTGTGGATAGGGTCACCCGCAGGAAGCTCCGTATGATGCACGACTCTGATGATCTCTTTGTAGTTAATATCATTGTTTGGGTTTTAGTTGTTATCCTCACGATAGTGGCGCTTCACTGCCCACTTCCGCGTAGAGTTGTACGGTGATATAACATCTGATGTAATAAATGTGCTATCAACCTCCTGGGACTGATATTGTATCACATTTAAGTCTTCTCTTGTAAGGGGACGCTTCAATAGCTATAGCTATTAGAGAACTTATAATAACTTTTTGGACCATTTGATGACCTTAAATGAAAAAAATTTCAACTATAAAGTTTTAGATTTCGTCATTCTCTACAATTTTGGTATAAAGTTTGACTTCACCGAGATCATATGAAAAAATTATAATTTTTTTTGTGTTGAACCATTTGTAGGGGCGGGCCATGCCATCACCTGCCCCTAATTTTTTATATAATGGATTATTTGTAGGAACGGGTGAGTCCATGACCCGTCCCTACAAATGCCACCATTGTTAGGGGCAGTTCATGGCATCACCCGCCCTAGAAATACTCATTTTTAGGAAACAATTTTATTATTTTGCTGTGTGCCAGAAAAATCACACGTATGGCTTTGCTGTGTGACAAGAAAATAGCTTTGCCGTGTGTAGACACAGCAAAAAAATTTCACAGCAAATTTTTTTTTGTCACGTGTCCGATAGAAAGCACTCGGTACACTACTGGGCACGCTAACAAAGAGCCGGATTCCGATAGTGAAGACGTACGACCAACGTCGACCTGAAGAAGAAAGCGATGACCAGCCTCGCCGCCGTGCAGTTCATGGCCGCCGGCCGGTGTTTGGTGCCGGTTGACCGAGAGGAGTCACCGGCCAGATTATTACGACTTCATCTCACAATCGAGTAGGTGTTGGCCAGCATGGAGCACCTCAACCTTTCCTGCCTGTCTGAAGCCTCAACTACCCTGAATAAATGGAGCTGAATATCCATCAGTGAAAGATTGTAAACTGAATACTACAGTCCAGTCCATAACTTTTGTCCTTATGGTAGGCGTGTCCCATTAAAAATAAGTTCTTTTTTAAAAAAAATTAACAATAAGTCCTGTCCTCCTCAACCTGCAGTCCATATATACATGTCTAGACCCTTACCTGAGGGTGCTATCTCTGCTAGGTAGTATGTTCGGTTTGATGGATCCTGTTGCCAAACCAAACACTTATGTACAGTGAGGGCCACAAGCATGTTTAGACAACTACAGTATGGGATTGGGAAGCATCAGGGGACACGATTCCAACTCTTAGGACGGCTGCTGTGAGGCGCATGTACAAAAAGGCAAGCTGTTCACTGCATTTCGTATAGACACCAGCGTGGTTGCCGTCACCCTCATGCAAACCGGCAGGAAAGAAGGATCTCGCGTCGGCACAAGGTTTGGAACGTGTGCTTGAGTATATAAGGGTACCACGTGGAGTGCAGTGCTCAGGCAGTTGCCCATGGTTTAAAATTTCGGTGAAATATCGCTTTTTTCGCCGAGGACCGAAATTTTTTTTTATATCAGTATTACCACGGCTCGACGTGTTACCATGACCCTACTTCTATGAGATATTATGTTATTTCATTGATGTTACATAAATTTGTGATGGATAACTGATTAGAGAGTTTTTCTTGGGAAATGATGCCAAATTTTTTAAAACATCAATTTATTTTTTTAAAAAATTGACCGATATTGCCGAAATTTCATATTTATCGCCAGGCACCGAAATTTCAAATTTATCGCCAGGCACCGAAATTTTTTTTCTTACCGGTATTGAAAACCCTGCAGTTGCCTACGGCCATCTGGTTGGGAATGCAATGTTCCGGTTGCTCCCCACAGGTATCATCAGCTGATGCATATGTTGCTTCTCACCTTTGAGCTAACAATGGTTCCCCTTCTTCCGGAAGTCCTTGATCGAACTCGCGAATGACTTGCTTGCTGATCTGAAAACTCCTCAGAAAGTTCATATAGCTAGCAATTCAAATCAAGGAGAAAATTTAATTCACCATTTTATTCTTGCCCCCCAAATTAAAGAGTGATAAAGATATAGAGTACCGACAGTGTCGTTTCAAAGCATCAGTCAAAATTGGTGGTCACCTGTCTTGTTATGGAATTCAATGTAGTTCGATCAGGTTATCTATCGAATTGCATTGAATCCTGACGGGGAGGAGATGAGGCGCATGTACTCTGAAAGTCTGAATGAACTACCCTGAATGAATGAAATTTGAGATCGCTGAAAGATAAAACTGAATTCTCCTAGCATTGCATCGCTCTTGTCCATGTGTCCAGTTGACAATGGGAATTAACCCATGTTCAGTACTAATTAATCACCATCCTCCTCGGCCTCTGCAGTCCATATATATAAGAGGCAGAACTTGCAGCTAGCTGGCAGCTGGGTATACCCATGACCTTGAGGGTGGTGATTGTGCTAGCTATAGGTTGATCAACACTATAGCCTCGCTGACAACAACGATGGGATTGGGAAACACCAGGGAACAGGATTCAGAATAAGAGGACAGCTGTTGTGAGACGTGTATACACACAAGCAGGCACATGATCATCCGTGGCATAAGCACCAAACCTGCAGAAACTGATTCATGGTGCATCACAAGCAGAGCTGCCGAGGTTGGCCACCAGACAAAACGGCTGGAAACGAGCTCGCATTGGCACAAGCTACACTTCGGTTGCCTTGTGACTTTGTGATGTGGTTGCTGCCGCATCTCTGTGTTTAGATGAGTGCAGGGCTCAACAAGTTGTGTTCATTTGTTTTAGCATGCAAGGTCCTTTGCTCCCACCGGCCGGGGGACCTGCCCAAGCAGGATCGGCACGGCGCATCTTCGTTCAAAATATCTCTCATTTATAAATATAATAATGCCGCGCAAAACTCCTGCAGGTCGTTAAAAAAAGATAAATTTTAAGGGCCGTTATAGGGCCATGGTAATAAATCAGGTGGGGGATTCTCTCCCCTTCCGTTGACAATAAAAAATATAAATTTCTTTCCATGATGTAAACATATTATGTTTTCCATATTTTTTCCGACTCGGCGTCAAGATTTCCCTTTAATTCATCACTTGAGGTAAGGGGGCTGAATCATTTTCCCATCTGAAGTCATCAAGATAATAGTGACGCAATTACTCATCTGTAGTACTGATGGTCACATATATATTGCCAGTTCCATTGCATGCTCATCACTACTAGCTGCTATACGTACCAATACATTCGTGTTGGCCTGCAAAATGCAAAATGTTGCCATGATGGGCTGGCCTTGTAGGTAGAAAACATACAACCATGCATGAATGGGATGCACCAGGGAATGGGGTGATGAACTGTATCAAACTCGAGGTGCACTTTGCAAGAAGCAAACCTGACCAACCCTGTAGTTTTGCTTCTCACGTTGAGTTGACATTGGTTAATTATGATGCGCGCACATGGTTCCCCTTCTTCCAGAAGTCCATGATCGAACTCGCGAATGATTTGCTTGCTCTGAAAACTCCTCAAAGAGTTCATATATCTAGCTATTTAAATCAGATCAGAAACAAAATTTAATTCACCCTTTTATTCGTGCTCCCCAAATTAAATGGATTAAGATGTAGAGTACCGGCAGTGTTGTTATGGAACTAAATGCAGTTTAATCAGGTGATCTGTCGAATTGCATTGAATCCCGATAGGGGAGGAGATGAGGAGGCGCACGTGCTCTGAAAGTCTGAATGAACTACCCTGAATGAATGAAATTGAAGATCGGTGAATGATAAAACTGAATTCTCCTATAGCATTTTCATCGCTCTTGTCCATGGGTCCCGTTAACAATGGGAATTGACCCATATTCATGTTCAGTACTAATCACCGTCCTTGTATTCCCATCCTATCCTCCGCGGTCTGCAGTCCATATATAAAACAGGCAGAACTTGCAGCTAGCTGGCAGCAGGGTATACCCTTGACCTTGAGGGTGGTGATTGTGCTAGCTAAAGGTTGATCAACACTATATCCTCGCAGACAACAACCGATGGGATTGGGAAACACCAGGGAATACGATTCAGACATGTAGGGCAGCCGTTGTGAGCCGTGTATACACACAAGCAGGCACATGGTCGTCCATGGCATAAGCACCAAACTTGCAGAAACTGATTGGTCGTCCGTGGCATAAGCACCAAACTTGCAGAAACTGATTCGTCGTGTATCACAAGTAGAGCTGCCGAGGTTGGCCTCCTGACAAAACGGCTGGAAACGAGCTCGTGTTGGCACAAGGTACACTTTGGATGCCTTGTGACTTCGTGATGTGGTTGCCGCCGCATCTCTGTGTTTAGATGAGTGCAGGGCTCAACAAGTTGTGTTCATTTGTTTTATCATGCAAGGTTCAGTTGGCCAAGCAAAACCGGCACGACGCATCTTTGCTCAAAAGATGTCTCATTTAATGCCACGCAAAACTCCTGCAGATCGTTAAAAAAAAAGATAAATTTTACGGGCCATTATAGGGCCATGGTAATAAATCAGGTGGGGGATTCTACCCCCTTCCGTTGACAATAAAAAAAAAGATGAATTTATTTCCATGATGTAAACATATTACGTTTTCCATATTTTTTCCAAGTAGGCGTCAAGATTTCCCTTTAATTCATCACTTGAGGTAAGGGGGCTGAATCATTTTCCCATCTGATGTAATCAAGATAATAATGCCGCAATTACTCATCTGTAAGTACTAATGGTCACATATATATTGCCAGTTCCATTGCATGCTCATCACTACTAGCTGCTATACGTACCAGTACATTCGTGTTGGCCTGCAAAATGCAAGTGTTGCCATGGGTTGGCCTTGTAGGTAGAAAACATACAACCATGCATGAACGGGATGCATCAGGGAATGGGGTGATTCAACTTGCAAGGTATCTGTGCCTCCTGCTTAGCATCTGACGAGTGATGACTGTTCCACGACCCCCTCTGTTTCTTGGATGGCACCTAGAAACACACAAGTCGGAATACAGAACTGTGATATGTGATCTGCCTACTAATGTTCATGCCACCAGTAATACAAGAACTAACAACAAATCTTGAGTGCATGGATTTTGCATTTCCCAAATTAAGTCAACTCAGTCATGCTAAATGTGACTGTAATCTAATAATCACGTGACTAGCAATGTTTTGTTGACCAACAGCATCGATCTTGATCACCCGGCCGAAATTCTCCATGTTTGCAGATTGAAGAGTATAAACGCACTGGCTAGAATACTAGATATATCGTTGTACCGAGACATCTGTAATTTGTCCAATGTCACCATTGTATTTCTCAAGCATGTACCGACCAAACAATTGCCCTAGCTTCTTCGCAGGCTAGGTAGCATCTTTGCATACTGCTGTACCTTTGATGTACCAAATTGATTAATATAAGGTACCATATTAAATCAAGGTACCATATTATTAGCTCATCTAGTCGAGCGTGACCCCCCACCCCCGTGTCGCCCCCAGGGCGACATGGGCGGAACCGCGCCGCCCCGCCCTCAACCTCCCCGCCGGCCCCTCCCTACCCCTCGCCGCCGCCGGATCCTCACGCCGGAAGTCCGTGCGTGTGCCAGCACGGCGGCGGCGAGGCCTCTCCGCTTTTCCCACCACTCTCACCCTCCCAGCCCCGCCCCCAGGTCCCCCTCCGCCGGAACCTGGCCGAGCTCCGCCCGCGCTGCGGCCGTCCATGGCTCGGCGACGCCTAGATCCGCCCTCCTCCGAGTTGGATCTCGGGCTCCGCCGCCTCCTCGTCGTTGTCGTCCCGCCACAGTCGCCGGCGCTTGCGGATGTGCGCTGGTCCGCTTCCTCTGCCCAGATCCGCGCCCGGCGCGCGCATCGAGGCCCCGGGGGAAGCGGCGTCGCTGTGGAAGGCCTCTCTTCTTGTTGGTGCTGGCATGCCGGCTGGTGGCCGCCGCCGTCGTCGTTTTTGCTGGCGGCATGCTGGCCTGGATCCGTCGCCCTGCACCACTCCCTCGCGGCCGCCTTCCTGGGACCTGCCCTCAGGGCGCCTCCGGGGTGCGGTGCGGTGGCGGCGGCGGCGGCGGCTTCCTGGCTGCTCTACGCGGCCACGCGGGCTCGGCGGAAGCGACGGCGGTTGCTCGTGCAGGTGCTCCGCGACTGCTCAGCGGTGGCGCTGGGTCACGTCGCGCACGCTGGTGCAGTCGTGCGCCCCGGGGTGACCTTCGGAGCTCTGGCGGCCTTTGGGCCTTGCTCGTGCTCCTCCGGTGATGCCTCTACGGTGCTCTGGCTGCTGGTCCTCCTACACTTGATGCCTGGGCCGTGCATCGGGGTCTCAGGGAGCACTAGGCGAAAGCCGTGCCCGACACCCTGCCGGCGCTGACGACGGCGACGTCCGCGGGCGTCGCTCACCTTCTTGGAGGCGTCGTGATTGCTCTCTGCCCAGAAGTCGTGGTATCTCTCCGGGCGAAAGCCCAGCTCTGGTCTACCAGACCGGCGGCGGCGGCGTCTTGACGTCGCGTCCTACCCGTAGGCGTCGTCGTGGAGGTACCCCTGCCCGGCATCATCACCACATGCTCTCCTCTGGCCCTTGTTGGCGCTGTGAGTATCTAGTGGCCGTTCCTCTCATGCTATACTCAACGGATTGGGCTTCTGGTGTTGGCCCTTGTGTTGGCTCCCATTGTGGTTAGGCGGGTGCTCATTACTGGCACCTCTGCTTCGTCATCGAGCTCCTTGTTGATGTAGCCATCAAATCAAACGTCGTGTACGTCCATGCTTACTGGCCATCCCTCCTATGTGGATTCCTCCCCACAAAGGGCGTAGGATGGTGGTTCGTGGAGACCGGATGTGCTCTTAAAGGTAGATCGATGTTGTCCGGCTCGCAGTGACCAGCATGCTTCCCCCACTCTTAGTCCCCATCCTGTTGGGCGGCCATCTCGTCCTTTAGGATTCCTCCTCTGGTTGGAAGGTGGAGGGTGACAACAGGGTGGCGTAGCTACGAGGGGTGGTGTGGCGGTGCAATGGCCATTGTGGTGAAGGCAAGCATGTTGTTTGGTGATGACGCTTTGTTTTGATCGTTGATGGTTGTCTTCATCTTGTTCAAGATTAGGGCTAGTCTGTTGATGTTTACTGTCTCCTTAGCTCTTAGTGCTTTTCGCCTCTTCTTGTTTTGAGCTCGTTGTGCCTCAGGTTTGCTGTTTGTAATATGTGGTCTGCCACGATCCTTGTAACCATTGATGTACGGGCTTCTGCCCGACTTTTATATCAATGCATACAGGTGGGGATTCTCTTCCCCGTGACCATTTAAAAAAAAATTAGCTCCTCTAGTCAGGCACCCGTGAAACTTGCATGCTGACCACAGGAGGCTGGAGGCATATAAATGCATTTGTGCACGGTGGCGAAACGTCATGAAGCTAGGACACATTTCACCAGGTACGGCACTACGGTTGGCTCATTAATATATAAAGAGAATGTGGCTAGATGGAAGATGGATCGAGATCCTTACTATTTGAGTTTATCCAACGTAGATAATTGTGGGACCGAAGCCGGCGACCAGAGGGGGGTGAATGGGAGCCGATCAAAATTTCTTCCGAAATTCAAACCGTCGGCCTATATCCCGAAAATCACCCGAGCCCTCAAGCGTTCTGGCCAAAGTTTGGATTAGCTATGGAAAAGCTAAACCAACACAAAAGACCTCGAACGAGCGAGCGAAACCACAAAGCAAATCGGAAGCGAATCGGGAAAACTGCAGAACTAATCTGCCTGGACCGGTCTGACCGGTGCGCTCTACCGGTCTGACCGGTGCGCTGGACCGGTCTAACCGGTCGTGCCTACCGGTCTGACCGGTAGCACCCAGAAAACCCCCGAGAAATTGGATTCAAACGTTGAATCCCAAGCAAATGACCACGAAAACCTATGAAACTTGGGGGATTGCTTCGCCCCTACCCCGTGAACATATCCCCAAAAGATCTCGACCCAAAGATCAACGAATCGTGAGAATTATGGGAGAGATCAAAAGGGATTGGAGTTTTCTCAAACACTCAAGAACTCGAATTCGAACACGCCAGAGATTCCAGAGGGTTTAGGTCAGAGTTGGGAGCACGGGAATCACAGCAAAGAACTCATGGACTCCTCGCAATCAAGTGCACCAAAAACGAAATAGAAATTTCATCAAACAAGGCACAAAACGAGGAGATGGATTGATTCAAATCGCCCAGAGGGCACGAGGAGGTTAGGGCCTCCTTTCCCAATCAAATCCACAAGAGTTCTCACACAAACAAACATTCAAATCTACCCTAAAGAGATGAACTGAGGAAGAGGAACACAGGGGCGGCGGCCTGGGGAAACAGAGAGTCCACGAACAGATTACAAAAGCCGCCATTAACCTAACACAAGTGAAGGGGTATTTATACCCGCGGGACCGGTCAGACCGGTACACTGGACCGGTCAGACCGGTGTGTTAGACCGGTCAGACCGGTGCCAGGGACCGGTCAGACCGGTTGGCCTGCAGCACCCCCTGTACATGATCTCATCCGACGGCCGAGGATCTTTCTTCGAAACGAAGTCTTCTCCGCGATGCCGCCGTCTTGATGAAGATCCAGTCCGCGGTTTTGGAGGGTCCGCGAAACCCGGGTAGGTGGACGGTTTTGAGAAAACCGCCAAAACCTCACGCGCGGGAAGATTCCCGCCTCCACGCCGTGGCCCTAGACGCCGTTCCCGCCTCGGCCTTCTGACGGCCCTAGACGCCGCCCGACGCCCGTCACCTCCTCGCCCGCAGCGAGGCCCTAGACGCCGTCGACGCCCGTCGCCTCCGTCAGTCCCGAGACCGACGCCCGTGCCTCCACGACTTGGCGTCTTCAACCGCCGTCCGCCTCCTTGGTTTTGTGGCGCAAACCAAGAAACCCGCCTTCCGTCGCCGCTTGCGCCCTCGATCCAGGAGTGGACGCCACAGCTGCCGCCCGGTCCGAGCTCCGGTCCCGGCTGCCCTTCACCGCCGTCCACCGCACGGTCCATCGGCCACAGCACCTCCATGGCAGCTCCCCGTCGACACTCGACGCCCGTGTACCTGCAATCCAAAGACCAAGCGCACGATCACACCGCACGGTTGACAATTCACTCATCACAGGCAGGATAGAGTACTCTCGTTCCTCAATCTCCCCCTTGATGAGTGCATTGTCAACACACCACAAACAAACCAAGAGAAGTGAAAAGAAGAGAAGCAAGAAAGCGAAGAACCCAAGCAAGTGACAAAAAGCTCAGAAAGGCAAGAACAGTCACTTACTCAAGCACAGATCGATCCCCTAAGACAAGGGCAACGGCTCGACGCAATCGATCAAAAGCCAAAACATGACTCCTCAAAGACAGAGGTAACGCTCGACGCAGTCATGCAAGCAGCAGAGGGAAAACGAGAAAACCAGGAGCCAAAACCAAAGCAGAAACTCCACAAGCAAAGTTCTTCCCTCTCACATATGCAACTCTCCCAAAATGATGCACTCTCAAAGCCCTGTGCACAACAAGTTTTTCAAAAATCAAACAAGTCTCCCCCTTGTTCGATCACTTCTCTCAAAAATTCTCCCCCTTGTTGGCACATGCACACATCAAGTCTAAAAAGACCTAAAGCTCCCCATGAAGCAAAAACTCCCCCTGAACAGATGCTATGCCATGAATGCAATGCAGGAGGTGTAAGTGAAAGCATTCAGGGATACAAGGATATGAGCAACATCTAGTCACAAGCATGTGTGCATCCATAAACAGGACCTGCATCTAGCTCAACAGGGTATATCAAATCAGTCTAGAGCTAGGCAAGTTCAGTTTAGGAGAAATAAAAGCATCACCCATGATCTAGCACTAACAAGTAGGAAATGGAAAGCAGTGCTACTCAAATTCATACAGGTGAGCCAAACCAGCCAAAACAAGTTGCCAACATTCCTTTTTCAATCAAATTTTTTATATCAAGCAATTCTAAGAGTCAGGGGTTGAAAGCTTGTCATGCTTTACTTAGCAACGAGGCCAAGCCTATGCCAAAAGACAATCAGAAGCTTAAAGCACTCGTTTCAGTCATGCACAGCCTTGCCCGGGTTCTCACAAGTGCAAAGTGAGCCGTCCCGAAAGCTCGATCAGTGCGACAAGCAATCCCACCTGAATCTTTTCAATCCATTTCAAGAACAGTTCAAGCAATTTTAACAGATTTAGATCATTTCAAGTATGAATTGCTGAACGAAAAGCCACACTAGCATGAATAAGATAGCAAAGCATATCAACACGCCCTAACATGCTAGTAGCCAAGACAGGGTGATCATGTTTTCAGATTTGCAAATTAAAATAGCTTAACTCAGATGATGTCATATACACAATGGAGCAAGCTATACATGATCAAGTTTATCAACTCACACTAGCAGGCACTAGAAGATCATAGCAATGTATTCAAGAACGCTAGTGCAAGTGAGACAATGCAAAATGCAAACATGTACAATGCATATGCACAATACAACTACCAAACCTAGAAAAATAAAGAGAAGCAAAACAAAGACCTACCAAGCTAACCAAAACAAAAGTCAGCGATCAAAAGGGGTAACAAACCCCAAGCTCCCCTCGCAAGCGAGCAAAGGTGTCCTGCTCTAGTGGTTTGGTGAGGATATCTGCAGTTTGCCTCTCAGAAGGGACATGGATCAAGTCTATGTGTCCTCTCTCATGGTTGTCTCGCAGGAAATGGAATCGGATGTCTATGTGCTTGGTTCTGGAGTGTAGGACAGGGTTCTTTGCAATGCAAATGGCTGACATGTTGTCTACAAAGATGGGAACCCTACCGAAACTCAAGCCATAATCCTGCAAGGTTTGTTTCATCCAAAGTATCTGGGAACAGCAGCTAGCAGCGGCAACATACTCAGCTTCTGTGGAAGAAAGCGCTACGCTAGCCTGCTTGCGAGAGGACCAAGACACCAAAGATGTACCGAGAAATTGACAAGTGCCGGATGTCGACTTGCGATCCAACCGACACCCACCGAAATCGGCATCAGAAAAGCCCACCAAAACCATAGAAGAATCCGCAGAATACCAAAGACCAAATTCAGGGGTGAATTTCAAATACCTGAAGATGCGTTTCACCACCTGCCTGTGGGAGGTGCGCGGAGAAGCCTAGTAGCACGCACAAAGGCAGACGCAGAACTGGATGTCCGGTCGCGTCGCCGTCAGGTACAGGAGAGAGCCGATCATGCTCCTGTACTCCTTCTGGTCCACCGCCTCGCCGTCCAAGTCCTCATCAAGCGCCGTAGATGTACTGATCGGAGTCGGCCACCATGCTCATCTCGAACTCCCTGGACATCTTGATGAAGATCCCGCTGGACCTAGAGCATAGCAAGCTCGAGGTCACCTCCCCTGCGTCCTCAGCGGGTCCACCTCCTGCTCGACCAGGTTCTTGTAGAGGTGAACGATCGAAATGGAAGTAGTGGTACTGGATCGTCCTCCTGAGCTGAGGTAGTCGAAGCAAAAAGGGGCCGGAGCCTGCAGCCGGCGCAGTAACTCCGGATCATCATCGGCACCTGAGGTAGAGCTCCCCCTCAACAAGTGATACCTAGCACAAGAGAAGCTAGGACACAAGAAGATAGCAAACACCAAAGATCCAGAGCAAGACTCAAGCAGATGGTTAGGTGTTAGTCAAGCCACATGCAAGGGTATACCAAAGATACTCTAGAACATATCAAGACAAAAGATATCTCTAGAAAAATCTAAAGGCACTCAACAACATGAACCAAGGCAGCAAGACTATGTGAAGAAGATACTTGAGCTAGCAACCAGAACTAAGGAGCAAAATCTACACAAGCATGAGGGGACTGGACAAAGCACACACCCTGAGCTAGCAAGAGTCAAGATAAAATGAAAATCACAAAAACTAGCATACAGAGTGGCTAGTCCTCCATAGCACAAGCACAGACCTAGCAAGCAATACAAGTAGAGAAATAGAATCTACAACATGTCACAAGCAGAAAATGTACAAAGAACTCAAGGGGCAAACTCAAATGTACATATGATACACAAACCACCACGGGCTATCCATCAGCCTTGGAGAACCATCAAGTCTTGATCAAACCTGCATAAGACCAAGATCCATGGAGCACTTGTTCTCCAGGCCTCCAACCTGCATCACCATCGAGACAAAGGAGGAGCAAACGTCTCGACACTGGGGTTAGCAAAGTGAGAAGCAAACCAGTGACGAGCCATTTGCTCTACAGAAGGGTAAGCAAAGTCAGGTAAAGCGTATCCCCTATCTCGTCTACCACGTGACTGACGAGTACTACAGCGAGGAAGGCGTGAAGCCTCAAAACCTCCTCCAAAGCCTCGGTCCCGTGGTCCATAGCCATACTAAAAATGACCAGGAGCACGACCGGCAAAGCGACTACCCGCTGGAGCACGGTAACCACCACCGTCTCCCTGACCTCCACCTACACGGCGTGCCCTAGCATCTCGCCTATCACCACGCTGAGAAGGACCATGCACCCGAGCAGAGTACATGTCTGCGTTCCGTCTCTCCTGCTCTCTCCTCATAGCCCGCTTCCTCCTGAAGCAAAACTCCTCCAGGTGACCTTCCCTGTCACAGAACTCGCAGTGGTACCTCACCTCACGCTTGGGAGGTGGAGGCCTAGCCTGCGGACGAGGAGGAGCAGCCCCCTTCTTCTGGGCAACCTGGGCTGTGGCAGCAGGGAGCGTGTCGAGGGAATTCCTCAGCTCATTGGGTTTTGGAACCCAAACCTGCTTCTGCGGAGGTGCTTTCGGTGGTTCTTTAAGCACACCATCCGCGGGGTCAACAAGCGAAGGCTGCGTGCTCGTGCTAGCAGTGTTTCCAGCAGCCTTGCCGATCTTACCATACAACCTGTCAAAGTCTGACTTCGTGTATGTGTAACCGACCCCAAACCCATCACCACGCTTGAACTGCTTAATCATCATGCCCAACTGCGGCTCACTAGCAGAAACCCAACTAAGAATCGCCCTAAGATAGGTATTCTCATTTTCCAGGTTGGCTTTCTCTACCGCAAGATTATCCAAATCAGAGATCAAACCAGGGCAAACAGAGCAGTCAATAGGTGGGCTAGACTCTAAGACCTTAGTCTTTCCAAAAGACTTGATCAAAGCGTTCTTCTCCTCTAGCTCCAACCTAAGCGTGGGACAAAGCTTACAAGCGCCAAGCAAAACTGGCCTAGACTTCATCTCCTCTAGCTCGCACACAACAGTAGCAAACTTAGACTGCAACGAAGCTAGATCAGACTTAAAGATAGGACACTCCTCGCATTCAAGCACATCGCTAACAATAGGAGCATCCTTAACCAGTTCTAGTTCATGCTTGGCCTTAGCGAGCTCATGAGACACGTCAGCAAGCGAAATCTTAGCAACATCTAAGTCTGCGACGTTCTCATCATGCTTGGCATGGAGAGCAACAAGATCGTTCATGTGAGATATGCAGCCAGCGCACTCATCCTCACTAGACTTCTCCCTAGCACAAGCCAGCTCAGCCCTAAGCTTTCTACGCTCTCTGGCTGCTTCCTTAAGCAGCCTCTTCTGGTTGTCGAGAGCGGCGTACAACTCCCTAACCTCTGTATCAAGTAGGTCGATCGTGGAGTTTACCTCTGAATCGCTCTCGGATCCAGGAGAAGAGCCAGAGTGCATCGGTGTAGCATGTCCACCCGAAGACGCACGAGCACCATTGGCTTCGCCCGCCATGGTGCAGAAGCTCTTGCGCCGACCGGCCGCCAAGCAAAGGCCGATGAAGCCGGTGGCTTCCTTGTCCCGCTTCTTCTTCTTCTTGTCGTCGTCGTCGGAGGTCGGTGAAGAAGAGCGGTCGGTGTCGGAGCTCTTGTCGAGGTCGCTGAGCTACGCCAAGAAGGCCTTCTCCCGCTTCTTGGCCTTGTACTGGAAGCGCTTCTTGAGTGACTCCTTGTCGAAGCGTCCTCCCCGGTCACGACTGCGGTGCTTGTGGCGCCGACGCTCCTTGTTGGAGCCTCCCTCGTCGCGGTCGCGGTGGCGGTAGTAGTCGAAGGAGTTGTTCTTGCCACCGCCGGACATCTTGGGGCAATCGGCGATGAAGTGGTTTAGATCGCCGCAGTTGTAGCACCCGGGGTTCTTCTTCCTCTGCCTGTTGTGGTAGACGCGCTGGAACTTGCTGATGAGGAGGCACAAGTTGTCGTCGCCCAGCGTCTCCAGCTGCTCATCTGAAACAGAAGGCAGAGAGGCAAGAGAAAAGCCAAGAGTAGAGTTAGCGTTAGAGCTCGATCCACCTGGGCCAGTCACAAGAGCGACGCTCTTTGAAGGAGGGGCACCATTGAGCTTGGCTCGTGTCTGGTTATCCACCTCCGTGGCCTTGAGCTTGCTAAAAAGCTCATTCACCGTCAGAGTCTCATAGCCAGCAGACTCAATGATGGTGTTCACCTTGACATCCCACACAGAGCGATCAAGTGCGTAAAGCAACTTGAGGGCCTTCTCGTGCTCTGTGTACTCAAGGGCACCAGCAGATCTGTTCGCATTGACCTTGTTCACAATCGACTGAAAATGACTGAACATCAGGTCAATGCTCTCACCCGGCTCCTGTGTGAAGTTCTCGTACTCACGCCGGTGAGTCTCGAACAGTCTGGCCTTCACCTGAGGTGTACCCTCGTGGTAGTTCTCAAGGCACGTCCAAATCTTGTGGGCTTCCTGAAAACCCTGGACGCGTGAGAACTCCGCACGAGAAACGCCAGCGAACAAGGCATTGACGGCCTTGGCGTTAGCCTCGTGCTGGGTCACCTGACATCGGCTCCCATGCTCTGCAGGAAGGCTCTCATGCGAACCTTCCAGTAGGCATAGTCATCGCCGGAAAACACCGGGATCTTACCAAGACTCGCCATGGTCGCCGAGTGGTTTTCGAACCGGTTAAGGTACTGAAAACCTCAACCGAGCTCCGATACCAATTGTGGGACCGAAGCCGGCGACCAGAGGGGGGGTGAATGGGAGCCGATCAAAATTTCTTCCGAAATTCAAACCGTCGGCCTATATCCCGAAAATCACCCGAGCCCTCAAGCGTTCTGGCCAAAGTTTGGATTAGCTATGGAAAAGCTAAACCAACAAAAAAGACCTCGAACGAGCGAGCGAAACCACAAAGCAAATCGGAAGCGAATCGGGAAAACTGCAGAACTGATCTGCCTGGACCGGTCTGACCGGTGCGCTCTACCGGTCTGACCGGTGCGCTGGACCGGTCTAACCGGTCGTGCCTACCGGTCTGACCGGTAGCACCCAGAAAACCCCCGAGAAATTGGATTCAAACGTTGAATCCCAAGCAAATGACCACGAAAACCTATGAAACTTGGGGGATTGCTTCGCCCCTACCCCGTGAACATATCCCCAAAAGATCTCGACCCAAAGATCAACGAATCGTGAGAATTATGGGAGAGATCAAAAGGGATTGGGGTTTTCTCAAACACTCAAGAACTCGAATTCGAACACGCCAGAGATTCCAGAGGGTTTAGGTCAGAGTTGGGAGCACGGGAATCACAGCAAAGAACTCATGGACTCCTCGCAATCAAGTGCACCAAAAACGAAATAGAAATTTCATCAAACAAGGCACAAAACGACGAGATGGATTGATTCAAATCGCCCAGAGGGCACGAGGAGGTTAGGGCCTCCTTTCCCAATCAAATCCACAAGAGTTCTCACACAAACAAACATTCAAATCTACCCTAAAGAGATGAACTGAGGAAGAGGAACACAGGGGCGGCGGCCTGGGGAAACAGAGAGTCCACGAACAGATTACAAAAGCCGCCATTAACCTAACACAAGTGAAGGGGTATTTATACCCGCGGGACCGGTCAGACCGGTACACTGGACCGGTCAGACCGGTGTGTTAGACCGGTCAGACCGGTGCCAGGGACCGGTCAGACCGGTTGGCCTGCAGCACCCCCTGTACATGATCTCATCCGACGGCCGAGGATCTTTCTTCGAAACGAAGTCTTCTCCGCGATGCCGCCGTCTTGATGAAGATCCAGTCCGCGGTTTTGGAGGGTCCGCGAAACCCGGGTAGGTGGACGGTTTTGAGAAAACCGCCAAAACCTCACGCGCGGGAAGATTCCCGCCTCCACGCCGTGGCCCTAGACGCCGTTCCCGCCTCGGCCTTCTGACGGCCCTAGACGCCGCCCGACGCCCGTCACCTCCTCGCCCGCAGCGAGGCCCTAGACGCCGTCGACGCCCGTCGCCTCCGTCAGTCCCGAGACCGACGCCCGTGCCTCCACGACTTGGCGTCTTCAACCGCCGTCCGCCTCCTTGGTTTTGTGGCGCAAACCAAGAAACCCGCCTTCCGTCGCCGCTTGCGCCCTCGATCCAGGAGTGGACGCCACAGCTGCCGCCCGGTCCGAGCTCCGGTCCCGGCTGCCCTTCACCACCGTCCACCGCACGGTCCATCGGCCACAGCACCTCCACGGCAGCTCCCCGTCGACACTCGACGCCCGTGTACCTGCAATCCAAAGACCAAGCGCACGATCACACCGCACGGTTGACAATTCACTCATCACAGGCAGGATAGAGTACTCTCGTTCCTCAATACTACAGATGGTTGGGATTGGGAGGCGTAAGGGAACCTGGGAGGTCTGGCCTTTAGAAATGTGCGGACACTTCTTTCAAATTTCCTTATGGCCTAATCGTCGAACCTGCCGGGGTTGGTTGTCGCAGCAACGGCGTCCTCCTGCAGTAGTCCTGCGCCTCCGTGGTGACGGCCAGGCCGGCATGGGTGGTGAAAGCAACGACCTGCTTGCCGCCATTCCCCGAGCCCTGCCCTCCTCGGAGGCGTCCCCGGGGTGGTTCGTTGGTGAAGGCAACGGCCTGCTTGCCGCCGCTCCCCGGGCCCTACCCCTCCTCAGCTGCATCCCCAGCGTGGGTCGGTGGTGAAGGCAGCGGTCTGCTTGCCGCCATTCCCCGGGCCTTGCCCCTCCTCGGCGGCATCCCCGGCATGGGTGGTGAAGGCAAAAGGAGGCCAAACGGCGGCGCAGGAATAGGAACCCGCTGTAACACTTGCTTAATCAAATGTTTGAGTATATGTCTAAACAACTTTGAATTTTCAAATTCGGATTAAAAAATACTCACCTCCTCCCGTCCGGCACCCATGGGCGCTCGATGATCGGCACAAGGTAGTCCGTCGCATAAGCACCAAACCTGCAAAAATTGGCTCATGGTGCTTCACAAGCAGAGCTGCCGAGGTACGCCATCAAATATGGGGCAGGATTCCTCGTGCTCCTCCCTCACTGACATGGGGGGTCAGGTCCACACGTTAGTGACCCAACTGTAGGGAGAACTACTGCAGATCCATGTCCTCAGACATGATGTAAATGTATGACGTTTTCCATAATTTCCCCCCCAAATCTGCATCATGATTTCCCTTTAATCCATCACCTGATGTAAGGGGTAAATCATTTTCCCATTTGTTGTCATCAAGGTAATAATGATGCTTTTACTCGTCTGTATTACTCATGGTCACATATATATAAATATTGCCAAGCCCACTGCATGCTCATGACGTAATATTGCCGGCGTAACCAAATTGTCAGTATCTTGTAGGACAACACCTGAGAGTGGAAAAACACGGCTGAAACCATAAAGTAGAAAATTCTTCAGCAATTAGCAGAAGGATTATTAGAAAGCGAAAAATCTGAGCTCTCTTCTCATATTATTCAGTAACATAAAAAAACATTGTATTGTATGTATCCACCAAGAATAATGCAACAAATCATGAACACGGGTTACGCATTACCTAAATAATCGTCTCAACCCTGGCGAAATGTAATCATGTTCTCCCTTCAGTAATAAATACTTAACCCTATTGACCACTACTTTTTTTCTTGTTAGAATAGACTCATGATATCAAGCAATGTATATGATTATAAAAATCTATATTTTCCGAGAAGAATCAACACATATGCTTCTATGTTCTGAACTAACTATATATTTTTAAAACTATTTGACTGGATTGTGATCAAAGCGTCACTATTCATTGACTAAAAGCATAACTGTTGATTAGCCGAAATTCTCAGTGCAGTACATTATTAATTGACTAATTCTACAGTTATCATTATTTTGTAGAACCTCACTGTAGTATTTCATCTTCAACCATGCAAACAAGTGCCCTTCGCGCAAGGTTGCATTGCTTCTTAACTTTTTTCAACCAACCTCCCCAATGTACAAATTTCACGATGCTGACCATAGGAGGCTGGAGGAATATATAAATGCATTTGTGCGCAAGGTAACATATTGCTGCTTAACTTTTTCAACCAACTTCCACTATGAAACATATCTATTGGTACTCCACTTCTCCATTATTTATATCCAATTTATTTATATTTCAGTATTTTTATGTTTACAATTATTTCAATTATTTTTGAATAAATAAGATTCAAGCTAGAATACATTTAAAAAAAATTGTACTAGCTCATATTTTTTTATTAAAAAGTAGTTTTGTTAGAAAATGAAAAAAATCATATTTGAAACTACCCAAGAGGTCAAATTTATCTGATTTCTACAATTAGATATTCCTCACTATCCGGCGTCAAAAATTGGACTTTTATGTTAATTGAAGCGTGAAAATTGAATTTTTCATTAAAAAATAAACTCACAAGTGTGCCAGCTAATTAATTTAGGTTAGATAGGTGAATTAAACTAACATATCATATAATTATTTAGCCGACTTTAATTTATTTAGCCGACTTGAAAAATATCATTGGATACCCACTTAGCTTGTATCATCACCCATTGGTGATTGAAGCAAGTGCACACGGAGGTATTATCTATCTCTAGAGAGCGATTTGCAGCCTTTCGCCACAGCTACCTGCAAGCCATCTTTCGCTCCTAGCACCCCTTTTCTATGGTCCTTGCAAAGTACCAGGAGGTGCTACAAAACTATATATATCAAGATATACACGTATACCACACCAAGACCATAAATTCAGCCACTCTTAACTCTTTCCATCGTCCTCCTCAATATATAAGTTCGCGGTGCCAATGCCGTGCCCACATACAAAGGAAAAATGTCACGAACAACCTTATCCACATTTCTTCACGTTGCCCTTGATCCAACGCAGCAGAATGAGACACGTGGCAAGTCTACCAATCTTTGGGATCGGGAGGCACCAAGGGAAGTTTTGTTCAGGGTTTCAAGAGCAGAGCAGGCGCATCGAATCCACAATGGGGCCCGCGCCATGGAGATCGTGGCGTCACTTTGCTATTCTGATGTGGCTTTTCTCTACTCCGTCCTCAAGTGAATTGAGCTCCAGAACCAGGGATGAGCTAATGGAGGAGATGTGGGGGTTGTTGTGTGGGGTGCGGGAGAGATTGACCGTCTGCCTGCCTAAGTAGGAGGACATGACTCCGATCCTAAAAGTTTAATTGGCGTCTGGTCGGTTCCCTACTTTTCCATTTCACAAAAAACGAAGAGGCGAGGGGCAGCTTCTCCTCTCCCCAGGTTGTTTGGTGGCAATCCAAACCAAAATTTGGCCTTGCCCATGTGTAAATTAGCTAGAATACAGTTAAGGCCAAGTTCTAATTTGGCTGGCTGCTAAAAGTTTTGGCATGACCATGTCATGCTGTTGTTCATTTGTTTGGATATTTGTTATGTTTGCATGCATGCTACATATATAGTTGGTAGTTTCCTCGTCACCCTTTTCTATCCACTCGTACGAGGATTTTGCAGGCAAAGTCAGCATAATTTCACATTATAATAATCAGAGTTGCTATACATGTATGATTAGCATGTGTGTATGCACAGATTGAGGACTAGTTTGATCAACTTTCTTAAGATTTTCCCCAAATCTTTCCGTAGACCTCACCTGATGGCTGATGCAGGGACACAAATTTTTTCCATGTGATGTCAAGATAAGACTGGCGCAATAACTCATCCTCATCAATTACTGACCTCGCAGATGTGAGCGACCACATTGGTTGCATGCATGTCCCCAGCGGAGGCAATAAAACCAAACTATTTCTCATTCTAAAAAAGATGCGAACACAGTACCATTGTCCTTGACAATGCTACTAGTATCAATATTTGACGACAATATATAGTCATATATGCAATATGCTGCTACTCCTGCTACTATTGTATGGGTTTGTGTTGGTTGCAATTGTTGCCATGGGTTGGAAGGAATCCTTACGTTCTCCCAGACAACTGTTAGATATAATGGGTTTGGCCCATTAATATTTAATAAATCAATAAAACTCTATGGTCATTAAATGGCTGGTTATTTTGAGCCGTGACAATATTGCACATTAAATGGCCGGTTAATTTGAGAAATTGAGCCGTGGCGTGGCTGGTGGATGGTGGACGGACGTGGCTTTATTTTTGCCATTTGCTCACCTTGAGTTGGGAGTTACCAAAATTAGTAGCAATCAAAGGTTTGATGATGGGAGTTTCTTGTCTTCTCCCTTACTCTACCGGCACTTCATTGCACGACTAGAGGCCCATGGCCTTCCGCCGCCAGCAGCACGACTCCTCGCTTTCCTCCCTTCTTTGATATAAATCGAAGAGGGTTCCTTCAGTTAAAACTCTCTCTGGCAATCACCACAATCCAGCAGCACTTTGAGTTCTTCCCGTTCCGTCTCTTGCGCGCACACGAGATGGAAGAGTAGGCCTCTGAACGTCTCTGTCCGCTGGGTTCACCTGCTCGGGTGAGGACGGCAATCACGTTTTTTGGGAGTGTCGACGGCGGCACGACTACTCGCTTCAGTTCCTGTTCCCGATGTTGGTGGCTTTCGTTCCTGTTCCTGGCGGCACGACATCGAGCAGACGATCGGCACTGCAACATATCTGCACGGCATCGAGTGGGACGACTACATCAACAAAGCATCATGTCGCTTTCGGGTGCTTCCGGCACTGCCGCTGGGTATGCTGATCTTATTCTCAAAATTGCAATCTTTGTGATTAGCGTAAACACTGTGATTGACATGCTTTATTTGAGAGATTCTACATGTCATGCATTGCTGGTTAGCACTAGTTTCATATTCATGATGTCTTTAATGATGAATTTGTTTGATAAGCACATATATGATATCATATTCATGTATTTCTTGCTTGCGTCATATTTATGGAATAAATTAAACATGAAATTGCCTAGATTTCTAACAATCCAAAAACGTGATTATAGGCAATTTTCCTCTGTTGGCTTTGCGAGTATGTTGAAACCACCGCCGTTTGAGGGCACTCACTATAAGAGATGGCGCCAGAAAACTATTCTGTGGTTGTCCTCTATGCGTTGCTTTTATGTGGTGAATGAGATACCTGCCACTGTTCGAACCGTTGATGAGCAACGTCAGTTCGATCATGATGACACCAATTGTAGGGGTGGCTTGCTGAGCGTCATTGGAGATTCTCTCATTGATGCATATATTCAGCTTCCGACTGGTAAGGCTATTTGGGATGCTCTTGAGGCCCGTTACGGCATTTCTGACGCTGGTTCTGAGCTGTACGTCATGGAGCAGTTCCATGACTATCGGATGGTTGAGAATCGTCCGGTAGTCGAACAGGCTCATGAAATACAGGCACTGGTGAAGGAACTTGAGCTGTTTGGGTGTGCGCTCCCCGACAAGTTTGTGGCGGGTTGCATAATTGCAAAGCTGCCACAATCTTGGACTGACTTTCCAACTTCTCTGAAACATAAGAGACAAGAATTTAGCACTGCTGAGCTTGTTGGGACTCTTGATGTTGAGGACAAGGCTAGAGCAAAAGATGTCAAAGGCAAGAAGATTATTGAGGGGAGTTCTAGCGCACATGTGGTGCAAAAGAATCATCCCAAACCACATAAAAAGAAATTTCAGCAAGAGCTTAAGCAGAAGCCCTCCACTTCTTTCAAGAAGGGAAAAAAGATGACTAAGGAAAAGATGAACTGTTTCACCTGTGGCAAGACTGGGCACTTTGCAAGAGAGTGTCCTGAGGCTAAATGGAAGCCTCCTGCACAGAAATCAGTCAACACCGTTGAGACTGAAGTTGCAACTTCTGGGTATGGTAAATTTTTACCTTTTGCATTTTCAGTTTGTTATTCACCTGATTGGTGGGTTGATACCGGTGCAAATATTCATGTGCGTGCTGATTTTTCCTTGTTTTCTTTTTACCAGACCGGGTGAGCTGCCTCCTTGCTGATGGGGAATGGAGCGCGTGCAGCTGTTCATGGTGTTGGTACGGTCGATCTGAAACTTACTTCGGGAAAGACCGTGCAGCTCAAGAACGTGCATCATGTCCCCTCAATAAAGAAGAACTTGATTAGTGGCTCCTTACTCTGTCGTGAAGGTTATAAGCTAGTATTTGAATCCAATAAATGTGTTGTTTCTAAATATGGAACTTTTGTTGGAAAAGGCTATGAGAGCGGAGGCTTGTTCCGCTTGTCTTTGGTTGATACTTGCTTTAAATCTGTGAACAATGTGGTTAGTAATGTTGAGACTAATATTTGGCATTCGAGGTTATGTCATGTTAATGTTGGTTGCATGTCTCACTTAGCTAGTTTGAATTTAATTCCTAAATTTGATGAGGTCAAAAATTCAAAGTGCCATGTGTGTGTTGAAGCAAAACAACCTCGCAAGTCTCACAAGGCTGCTGCGGCAAGAGAGTTGGCACCGCTTGAATTAATTCATTCAGATATTTGTGAGATGAATGGAATATTGACCAAAGGTGGCAAGAAATATTTCATGACGCTTATAGATGATTGCACTAGATTTTGCTATGTGTATCTGTTAAAAACAAAGGATGAAGCGTTGCATTATTTTGAAATCTATAAGGCTGAGGTAGAAAACCAGCTTGAAAAGAAAATTAAACGGGTACGTTCTGATCGCGGTGGAGAATATTTCTCAAATGAGTTTTCTGAGTTTTGCGCGGAGCATGGAATTATTCATGAGAGGACACCACCATACTCACCTCAATCCAATGGGATTGCTGAGAGGAAGAACCGTACTCTAACTGATTTGGTTAACACCATGTTAGAAACTGCGGGACTATCTAAGGAATGGTGGGGTGAGGCGATTTTGACAGCGTGTCATGTCCTGAATAGGGTGCCCACAAAGAACAAAGAAATTACACCATTCGAGGAATGGGAGAAAAAGAGATTAAATCTCTCCTATCTGCGAACATGGGGTTGTTTGGCAAAGGTGCATGTGCCAATTAACAAGAAGCGAAAGCTTGGACCCAAAACCATTGACTGTGTTTTTCTTGGTTATGCTATACACAGCGTGGGTTATAGATTCTTGATAATAAATTCCAAAATACCGGATATATATGAGGGTACTATCATGGAATCGAGAGATGCAACATTTTTTGAAGATGAATTTCCCATGAAAAATACACCTAGCATTTCTAGTCATAATTCTATTTCTTCTGAGGATGTCCATGAACTGATAAATAATGATGATTTTGAAACTCATGTGGAAACTCCTGAGGAGGACAATAATACAGTCACTCGAAAAAGCAAGAGACAAAGGATTGCAAAATCCTTTGGTGAGGACTTTATTATATACCATCTCGGAAAACACTCCCACAACCATTGCCGAGGCATATTCATCTATTGATGCTGACTTATGGAAGGAAGCAGTGCAAAGTGAGATGGATTCTATTATGTCTAATGGGACCTGGGAAGTAGTTGATCGTCCTTATGGACGTAAACCTGTGGGGTGTAAATGGGTGTTCAAAAAGAAAATGAGGCCTGATGGTACTGTTGAGAAGTACAAGGCAAGGCTAGTTGCTAAAGGCTATACACAAAAGGAAGGAGAGGACTATTTTGACACTTATTCACCAGTTGCCCGACTGACCACCATACGTGTGCTAATATCCTTAGCTGCCTCACACGGTCTTCTCATTCATCAGATGGATGTTAAGACAGCTTTCTTGAACGGAGAGCTTGAGGAAGAGATCTATATGGATCAGCCTGATGGATTTGTGGCAAAAGGTCAAGAGGGTAAGGTGTGTAAGCTGCTAAAATCCTTATACGGCCTAAAGCAAGCACCAAAGCAATGGCATGAGAAATTTGATAAAACTTTAACATCAGCCGGCTTTGTGGTGAATGAAGCTGATAAATGTGTATACTATCGGTTCAGTGGAGGCAATTGTGTCATTTTGTGCTTATATGTGGATGACATTTTGATATTCGGGAATAATGTCGATGTGATCAAAGAAGTGAAGAATTTTTTGTCTAACAATTTTGAGATGAAAGACTTGGGTGAGGCTGATGTTATTCTCAACATTAAGCTTTTGAGAGAAGAAGGAAATGGTGGGGTTACTCTTGTGCAGTCCCACTATGTGGAAAAGGTGTTAAATCGTTTTGGGTACAATGACTGTTCACCAGCTCCAACTCCTTATGACCCAAGCGTGACTTTGAGGAAAAATCGAAAAATTGCAAGAGACCAACTGAGATATTCACAAATAATTGGTTCTCTCATGTATTTGGCTAGTGCAGCCAGGCCTGATATCTCGTTTGCCGTGAGCAAGCTAAGCCGGTTTGTGTCAAATCCGGGAGATATTCACTGGGGTGCTCTTGAGAGAGTACTACGCTATCTAAAAGGCACAATGAGTTATGTCATTCACTTTACCGGGTATCCAAGGGTACTAGAAGGTTATTGTGATGCTAATTGGATTTCTGATGCTGATGAGCTGTATGCCACAAGCGGATATGTGTTCCTGCTTGGAGGTGGCGCTGTTTCCTGGAAGTCTTGCAAGCAGACTATCTTAACGAAGTCTACAATGGAAGCAGAACTGACGGCATTGGATACTGCTGGCGCTGAAGCCGAGTTGCTACGTGAGCTCCTTATGGATTTGCCGGTTGTCGAGAAACCTATACCGGCTATATCCATGAACTGTGACAACCAAACCGTGATAACAAAGGTTAACAGTTCTAAGGACAATATGAAATCTACCAGGCATGTGAAAAGGCGCCTGAAGACTGTCAGAAAATTGAGAAACTCTGGAGTAATATCATTGGACTATGTCCATACATCTAATAATCTGGCAGATCAGTTTACTAAGGGTCTATCACGCAATATGATAGAAGGTGCATCGAGGGAGTTGGGCTTGAGACCCACTTGAAGCCATTCCATAGTGGTAACCTGTCCTTTGTGATCGGAGATCCCGTGAATTAGGATGGCGAAACAAGCTAGTGGATGGCTAAGGGAGAGACTCCTTAGAATAAAGTCTAGCTCAATTCAGATGCACCGTCTCTCCAATACTGCTAGGGAGGTTGATTAAATTCTTAATGTGATCCGAGTGGCTTGAAAAAGCAGGGATGTTGTCCTACAGGGCATTCTAAAAGGAACACACCTATATGAGTTCGATTGCTAGTCACAATCTATGAGATGTGGGTAATCTCTAGATACTCATGAAAAAGGCCAGAAAGTATGACTTATAAGTTTCAAACAGAGGGAATGCTCTTTGCAGCCTAGTATCAGTTAAGGATTTTACCGAAACTCATCTCACACAAAACTGTCAATTCAAGGCTTTGTCCATTGATCAGTTGTGGCTGAGTGTAGCTATTATTCTAGATGGATGTTCAACTTAATAGTCTCCATCGAAATACTGGTATATAAAAGGATTGTGGTTATGAGAACTTTATTGCGTTGTACCCTAGAGTTTGGTGGGGATTGTTAGATATAATGGGTTTGGCCCATTAATATTTAATAAATCAATAAAACTCTATGGCCATTAAATGGCTGGTTATTTTGAGCCGTGACAATATTGCACATTAAATGGCCGGTTAATTTGAGAAATTGAGCCGTGGCGTGGCTGGTGGATGGTGGACGGACGTGGCTTTATTTTTGCCATTTGCTCACCTTGAGTTGGGAGTTACCAAAATTAGTAGCAATCAAAGGTTTGATGATGGGAGTTTTTTGTCTTCTCCCTTACTCTACCGGCACTTCATTGCACGACTAGAGGCCCATGGCCTTCCGCCGCCAGCAGCACGACTCCTCGCTTTCCTCCCTTCTTTGATATAAATCGAAGAGGGTTCCTTCAGTTAAAACTCTCTCTGGCAATCACCACAATCCAGCAGCACTTTGAGTTCTTCCCGTTCCGTCTCTTGCGCGCACACGAGATGGAAGAGTAGGCCTCTGAACGTCTCTGTCCGCTGGGTTCACCTGCTCGGGTGAGGACGGCAATCACGTTTTTGGGGAGTGTCGACGGCGGCACGACTACTCGCTTCCGTTCCTGTTCCCGACGTTGGCGGCTTTCGTTCCTGTTCCTGGCGGCACGACATCGAGCGGACGATCGGCACTGCAACATATCTGCACGGCATCGAGCGGGACGACTACATCAACAAAGCATCATGTCGCTTTCGGGTGCTTCCGGCACTGCCGCTGGGTATGCTGATCTTATTCTCAAAATTGCAATCTTTGTGATTAGCGTAAACACTGTGATTGACATGCTTTATTTGAGAGATTCTACATGTTATGCATTGCTGGTTAGCACTAGTTTCATATTCATGATGTCTTTAATGATGAATTTGTTTGATAAGCACATATATGATATCATATTCATGTATTTCTTGCTTGCGTCATATTTATGGAATAAATTAAACATGAAATTGCCTAGATTTCTAACAACAACAACCATGAGAGGACTGAGGCGCATCAGGGAATGGAATTTCAACTTCATTTGTCATTGTGCCTCGCTCCGCGCACAAGGCCAGTCCGCAAACTTTTGTGTGCTAGTGGTCAAACTAGAAAGGAGGACAGGTTCACAACTCTATGTCGCCGTTCGCCTCTTGGCCTGATCTCCAAATCAAATTGTGACTCTCACGGAGACGTCATCTGAGTGAGCTGTGTGTGGAAATCACACAAACCATGTCGATGTTGGAAATAATCATGACTTGAATTAGTTTCAAGTCTTGCATGTAGGATAGATATGTTCTAATCACGTCATGTGTTAGACGTGTTTGCATTAGCTTGTGGCCGGAAGCGTGTTGAGTGCACGTCTGTGGCCAGGGAGTCGCATGCACATAGAATTAGCCTGTTAGTTTTGCAAATGTGTATGTGTATGTGCATGCAAGTGTTAGTGGAGTTGGTCTTCATGTCGTTAGCTGCATCAGGATAGGGTCGCGCGTCTCTTGCGGATCGTGGAGGCATGGCATGCAACAGTTAGTTGCTGGGCATGTGTGGATCGTGTGGCGTGTGCTAGAGACTCAGACCACCAGGAGTCTAGGATGTGGGTGTGTCATGTTCTCTCTTGGGTCTATAAGACCATTTAATCATTTGCTTGTTCACCGAGTTGAATGCAGAGGCCAATATACAGGGCATTCGCCGGCTGGGGCGTTCGTCGCCAGTCGCCACAAGAGTCTATGTGTTCGTGTGTGTGTCCACTTCCAGAGAGCTACCTTCTCAGTGTGCTGCTTCTCTCTCGCGCGTGTGCGTCCGCGTGAGTTCTTGTCGGAGTCCGTGTGCTCGTGCGAGCTACTGATCCTAGGCAGATCCAACAATCGAAACAGCCGGAGGTTCTAGATCTGGACGTCTTTTTCAGAAATTTGTGAAGGATTAATTCCTAGCTAGGAAAATCTTAAACTTTATCAGACTTTTTTCCCTTTCATATTTGGAACAGAAAAAAAATTGACAGAACCTTTTCCTTCATATGAACGTGGGCGGAAGTATTTATCATAAGCCATTTAATCTCCTAATTAAGCCACTATATATACCGCATCAACCACGCAACAACAGATAGCACTAAGCTAGATTATAGAGCATGCATTTTGCCAATCCGAATTTGTTGATTGCTTCAAGCTTAGTGGGACTGCAACTGCCAATCTAGTCACCTAACTAGTTTCGGTCACACAAAATTCTCAACGCATGCAGTAGTAGAAATTGTCTCTCCCTATATCATGATGAGTATATTAATCAGGTAACTAATTTGTCCAACTACAGTACCACACCTTACCTTAATATTTCATCTTCATTCATCAACCAAACAACTGTCCTTTAACGCAAGCTAGCATCCGCTTCTTAGATTTATTAGCTCTTTCCATTGTGTCCTCCAGTCAGACCTACAGATTCCATGATGCCAACAGGAAATTCTACCACACCTCCATGATGCTTCTTATATATACAGCGTGGAAGCAACTGCAAAGTTGTTATTGCAGATGTGCCCGCAGCATGCCTTCGTGGAGTGAGTCGCTCCTCCCATAGACGTCCGTTTGAGCTTTTCCTGTCAATTCTAGTACATTAGCTAGTACACAGTAGCTGGAGACGCTATAGATGCAATCAATGGTTCATTAGAAAGTACTCCCTTTAATATGTTGCCATTGGTTTCTAAAAGGCCACTGGAGAAGCCCTAAATTTTGCATTTCCTGAATCGCATGCTTGGTGCAGCTGGAATCTACTAAGTATAACTAGGTTAGTTGACTAATTAAAACACATGCTTCTTAAGTAATTATTTTGCACTCTTAAAATTTATTTAAGCACTTGATAAGACCCGTTATAATTTGTACTAGCCACAATGGTACAAATTAAATTGTCCCTCCCCGTAAGATGCGTAGATTAATCAATGACTAGTTGAACATGGACATCACTAATTTGTCCAACCACACCGTAGTAGTTCATCATGGTCCATCAACCATACAATTGTCGTTCTACTCATGATACCACTGCTTATTAACTCCTTCCACCCTCCTCCGCCCCAATATATAAAATTCTGAGGGACCGGAATTGGCGACCAGAGGGGAGGTGAATGGGAGGCGATCAAAATTTCTCTCGAAATTGATCCGTCGGCCTATATCCCAAAATCACCACGAGCCCTCAAGAGTTCTAGGTGAAGTTTGGAATAGCTATGGAAGAGCTAAACCAACACAAAACACCCCTAGAACATGCGAGTGAAAACACGGAAGCGAACGAGAAAATCTGCAGACCTGGCAGACTCGGAGCAGTCAGACAGCTCTCTCCAACCGGTCAGACCGGTCGGGCTGGAGTTCAAAAACCCAGACCGGTCAGACCGGTTTCAGAGACCGGTCAGACCGGTTTCAGAGACCGGTCAGACCGGTTGCACCCAGACAGATCGCAAACAATGCTTCAAATGCAAATCTCGAGCAAACGAAGTCCAAATTCAACGAAACTTGGAGGATAGCTTCGCATCTACCCCGTGAATATATCCCCAAAAGATCTTTCCCAAAAGATTAACAGATCGTGAGAAATTAAGAGAAGATCAAAGAGAATTGGGGTTTTCTCAAGAACCCAAAAATCCCAATTCGTGAAAATTCGTGATTCCAGCGGGTTTGGCACTAGGCTAGATAGATTAGAATCGTCACAACGAGTCCAACAAACCACGAATTGAAGAACTTGACTCCTCCAAACACGAAACACATCAAAAGAGGAGAAATCAAGTCCAAAGCACAAAGGGAAGGGGAGGACGAAAAGCTCAGCACACACGGGTGAATCTCAAAACAATTTCATTCGTAAATCACGGAGGAATTCACCTATACAAAGGCTAAAGCCAACCACACCATCATCCACCCTCTCGATTGAAGAGATTAGCTATAATCTAATCTTCCTTTGCGTTGCAGACCTTGGCCCTAACCTGGAGCAGGGGAAAGGGGAAGGAAAAACCAAAAAGGACTCAAGAGACTCAACCCCCACGAATAGGTGAGGGGGACTTAAATACCCAGCTGCTACGGCTAGACCGGTCCAAGGGACCGGTCAGACCGGTCGGGTCTGCAGCAGCCCTGTACATGTCCTCAATCAATGGAGGAGTTTCTTTCTTCGACCCGAAGTCTTCCCTGCGATGCCTCCACGTTGACGAAGAACCGGTCCGCAGTTTTGGAGGGTCCGCGAAACCCGGGTAGGTGGCCGGTTTTGAGAAAACCGCCAAAACACCTCGCGCGGGAAGATTCCCGCCTCCACGCCGTGGCCCTAGACGCCGTTCCCGCCTCGGCCTTCTGACGGCCCTAGACGCCGCCCGACGCCCGTCACCTCCTCGCCAGCAGCGAGGCCCTAGACGCCGTCGACGCCCGTCGCCTCCGTCAGTCCCGAGACCGACGCCTGTGCCTCCACGACTTGGCGTCTTCAACCGCCGTCCACCTCCTTGGTTTTGTGGTGCAAACCAAGAAACCCGCCTTGCGTCGCCGCTTGCGCCTTCGATCCAGGAATGGACGCCACAGCTACCACCCGGCCTGAGCTCCTCCACGGCAACTCTCCGTCGACACTCGACGCCCGTGTACCCGCAATCCAAAGACCAAGCGCACTATCATACCGCACGGTTGACAATTCACTCATCACAGGCAGGATAGAGTACTCTCGTTCCTCAAATTCACACGATACCAACACAAGAGGAGGCATATAAAATGACCGTGGAGCGACACATAAAGAGAATGTGCATGGTTGTGGATGAATTGAACTTCTTGCCTGGCATTTGATGAATGGAATTTCAACTTGAAAGGCAACAGTGCCTCCCTCACCGCACAAGGCTGTTCCACAACCTTTGAGAACCCTTAGCCGAATGGGAGCAAATGGTGTGTGCTAGTGGTCAAACCAGATACTCCCTCCGTCCTGAAATGTAGGGCATCCTGGTTTTTTGTAAACAGATTATGAAGGTAGAGAAAAGACGCATGCACCCTCATTAATGCATTGTTCAATTAATCAATTGCTTAATTTTCAGTGCTCGCACCAAAACCAAGGAGATTAGCATGCCTTTTTTTTACTCCCTCGGTCTACCACAATTGATTTTTTTACAAAACTAGCACCAAAACCAATAAGACTAACGTATCTTTTTGTCCAAAGGACCTTAGGATGTCTTACATTTGGATAAAATTTTAAACCCTCTAATGCCTTACATGTCAGGACGGAGGGAGTAGGTGTGTTGTTTGGCCCTCAGTCGTCTGATACTCTGGTCTCCAAATCAAATTGCTAGCATCGCATGGACGTCATCTGAGCTGAGTGTGGAATTCACACAGCCCATCGAAGCAGCAGGAGGATCTATATATACATGGGCATCTTTTAGTTTCCAGCTATTAGTTGATAGGATTTGTTTCCTAGCTTGATAGGAAAAATCTGAATCATCGCAATGGGTGTATTATCATTAGTCATTTAATGTCCAAAACTACTGTACCGCATCCGCCATGCAAGAACAGAGAGCACAAATCTGGAGCGCGTATTTTACAGTTCCCAAATTGCATCAGGCTTGGTGCAACTGCAGTCTAGCCAGTCACGTTACTAGTTTTAATCACCCAATAAAGTTCTCGACATAGTAGTAGAAATTGCTCCTCGTGTAGGATGTGTATATTAATCAGGTGGCTAATTGTACTTATATAGATATCATCATTAATTTGTCCAAGCAGCCAAGCACACCATACAATGTCTCTTCACACTTCACTCTATCAACCAAACAACAGTCCTTTCGCGCAAGCTAGTATCCCCTTCATATATCAACCCTTTCTACTGTGTATCCTCCCACCACATACAGTCCCAGAACCTACAAATTCCACGATGCCAACAAGAGATTCTGCTACCTCCATGTAGTAACTATTTGTAGAGAAATATGAATATATGGCTATGGGCAGATCGGAATGCAGCAGAATGAGATGCCTGACAAGACTGCAGATGTTTAGGGTTGAGAGGCATCAGGGCAAGTATTGTTCAAAGTTTGAAGAGGACCACATGGTTGTGATTTACACACAGGGCGTGCGGCGTTGGTGCAGTTGCAATGTGATCAGCATGCAGTCTCGTGGAGTGCGGCGCTGCTCTCATGGAGAATTTGTTATGCTTACATATGCATGGTATACAGTTGCTAGTTTCATTACGATACTAGGCCACGCCTTGTATGTACACATGCTACATCCATGATCAGTGCATTGTTGTTTCTCAATTTCTCACACCCGTTTGCACAGTCTTCATCACTGGCAACCCACCAGACACTTGAGTTCCTCGCCAGCCTTATCTTTCCACTTGTACTACGAGGGTTTTGCAGGCAAAGTCAACATAGTTTCACATAAGAAAAAACGGAGTATCTATACACCTATGAACTATGATTAGCCCGATTGACGACTGGTTTGATTGACTTTCTTGAGATTTTCCCCAAATCATTCCATATACCTCACCTAATATAGGGACATGATTTTTTTCCATGCCAACATACCAGTGACGCAATAACTCATCCTCATTAATTACTGACCACGCAGATGTGAGCACATTGGTTGCCTGCATGTCTCCTGTGGAGGCAATAAAACCAAGCTATTCCTCATTCTAAAAAAGATGTGAACGTACGACCATGCATTCTCCTTACGGTGCTAGCATTATTAATATTTGACAATAATAGTCATACATACACAAGCTACTACTCCAATAGTACTCCTGATGTATGTGTTTGTGTTGGTTGTAATTGCTGTCATGAGTTGGAACGAATCTGTAGGTTCTCCAGACAACCATGAGAGCGAGGATTGAGGCGCATCAGGGAATGGAGTTCCAACTTGAAAGGCAACTGTGCCTCCCTCATCGCACAAGGCTGTTCCACAACATTGAGAACCCTGAGAACGAAAGAGCAATAATGTGCTCGGTTGGCTTGCAGCGCTAATGGGCACATGTAGCCAGAATCGACTCGCGCCTCTCACCCGGGTTTATCCTTGAATAAATTTTGTTGCCTCTCACTTGTGAAGCCACAATAGATGGTCCCAGTAATCTCTCCAAGGTTGTGATCTTCTGATCTGAGTGTAGTTGTAGGTTTGTTCGTGTACGCATGGAGTGAGTGTGGTGTGCTATGTATAGAGTTAGTGTGTGTTTGTGCATGAGCAGATATTATAGTCACAGATGTACCCAGATGAGAGGTGTCCTAAAAAACTCTGAAAACTATACGGACAAGTTGTGTGCTACTGGTCAAACCAAGCAGGTTCATGTACAACTACTTGCTCCTGTTCGGCTCTAGATCTGATCTCCAAATCAAATTGTCATCGGTGGAACTTGCAAGGTCCTTCGAGCTGTCAGCAACCACGACATCGATGACTATTGTGCTAATGAAGAGAGGAGCAGGTTCATCTACCAGCTCGTTTCGAAACGGGTTGGGTCTTAGCTACCACAAGTTCTGGTGGTTTGCCTCCCCTTCGGGGTGAATCGTTGTGCGCCGAGCGGGGGATGCTGATGGTTGAGGTGTTGAATACCTTATTGTCCGGTGATGCGATAGCCTCCGACCATCTTGTCCGGTCTGAGCGGCAACAAAGCATGTTGGAGTTTCTGATGTGCTACTCTTGGAGCCCATGGAAATTCTGATGTTCCTTCATCGGGAGGGTGGTCGGCCTCAACAAGCGTGCTCCGATCGTCGGCGACAAGGACAACCGGGATGTTCTTGCAAGGACTTTACTGTAATTTTTATTTCATTCAAAGGTACCTTTGTAAGATGTGGGATGCAAACTATCATAACTCTGTATGAAATATAACCCTGGTTTTCTCAAAAAAACAATCAAATTGTGAGCATCACATGGACGTTAGTATCTGAGAATCCACACAAGCCATGAAACCAGCATGAGGAGATCTAGACTACTTTATTCAGAAATTAGTTGAAGGATTAATCCTAGCTAGAAAAATCTGGAATCTTCTCAGACTCTTTTCCTTCATATTTTGAGCAGAAGAAAAAATTAACAGAATTTTTTCCTTCATATGAATGTGGGCGACGTATTTGTCATAAGCCATTTAATCTCCTAAGCTACTGTACTGCATTCACCACGCAACAACAGGGAGCACTAATCTGGACTCTGCAGCGTGCATTTTGCACATCCAAATTGCTTCAATCTTAGTGCGGCGACCGCATTTAGTCACCTAACTAGTTTCGGTCACCCAAATTTCTCAACGTAGTAGTAGAAATTCTCTCCTTATATGATGAGGAAGTATATTAATCTGGTGACTAATTATATTCATACATTACTAATTTGTCCAACCACAGCGTACCATAGTACTTCGTCTTCACTCAACAACTGAACAACCGTCCTTTCGTGCAAGCTAGCATCCATTTCTTATATTAACTCTTTCCACTCTCCCACAGTCCCAGACCTAAGAGGATTCAAAACGATGCCAACCAGATATTCTACTACCTCCACATAGTAACTATTTATAGAGAAATATGGATGGTTGAGGTCAGATCGGGATGCAACACAATGAGATGCTTGACAATAAATCCAGATGTTCGGGACTGAGAGGCATCCGGGCAAGGATTATTCAGACCTCCTCACAACTTAGCTACTGGTGTTGTGTTGCTGTTAGACGTTCTTTGCTGCCTCGGGACAACCAGCTTTTGTAGATGCCTGCTTGAGATATTTTGTACACATGGCAAAGAGAAAAGATCCTTGAATTGCATGCTTTGAGCAGCCACATCAATTCATGAGTCGCTTCTAAAAAGCCAATGGAGAAGCCCGAAACTTGCGAGAACAACACCAATACACCATGAATGAAACTTGGATGCCATGTGATCGAGCACATCTGCAGGAAGCAGACAAATACGAACCTAATTGTAAAACATGGGGATCTTGTTGCAAGAAGTAGAAAGATGTCAGGGTGCAAAAAGAAGCGCCCAAGGGTATATCTTTAAGGGACCAGGGACCTGCACATCAAATATCAAAAACATTGGACCATTTCTCTATTTGTAATATCATCCTTGCGTAGGGCTATGCTAATTTTCTCTATAGCATTCCAATTTTCTCGGATGTCCCCGAAGAGACAACTTTATACCAGCACACCAGCTTTATATAAGTTGTGCTTTCTCTCCTTGATTACCTAAAACTTCAGCTGGCTTCTTTATACCCCGCCCGTAATTAGCAGGGGTCATCTCTAGCTCCTTGGGCAGCGCCACCTCGGCGAGCACCGCACCGGCGGTGGTGCCCTCGACGCGGCTTCCTTGGTGCCTTGCAGGTAGCCCAGCGTTAGCTGCTGGGCAAGGGACATGAGCCAAGGGCATAGGCTAAGCCAATGTTGGGCCACCTGCCCACTGTGTTTGAGAATTCGGTAATTACCGGCAAAATATGGTATTTTTCAAAAATAACGTAAGAGGGCAAAATCGTTTCCGTTTTCTTTATCTAATTTTTCAACTGATTTTTATTCCCATTTTTCGTAACCTTTTCCATTTTCGTTTAGGTTGAAATCCGACAAAATCTCTAAAATGATTCCCAGCAATCGGAAACTATAGTTTTCATTTTCATCCCTATGAACCATTTCCATCCTTGAAAACCCCCGTACTCTGGCATTGCCAACGATGGGATTTTTTGGAAATAAATAAACCCCACAAATTCTCTCCCATGGAGATTCAAACAAAAAATTGTTACATACTACTTAGATACTCTAACCACTAGGGTACAAACCCTTTCACATGATTATCTTTTATTGATAATCAGAAATCTTGCTCTCAATGCATCCACCCACCATGTCATTGCTTCCTTGGTTCTATACCCTCCTCCGTGTCCATATATATACAATGGTTAGCTTTTATTGATAATCAGAAATCTTGCTATCAATGTATCCACCCACCATATCATTGCCTCCTTGGTCCTATATCCTTCTCTCTCTGTGTGTGTGTGTATATATATATGTATATATATATATATGTATATAGATATATATATATATATATGTATATAGACACACAAGGGGTGCAGCTAGCTGGGTGGAACTGTAGAAGAGATGAGGAGAGCCATATTTCCATGCCCTCCTAACGGGCTGGGGTGCAAGTTTGCAAGACTGCTAGGTGCCTCGATGACTACTGGCACGTATAGGCAAGTCATATACGCTCAAGGCCACTAGCGTGCGGGCAGACAACAACCATGCCTGGGATGGGATGGGATTGGGACACATGCCAAAAAATTTATATCTAATCTTAGTTGCATAATATTTACTTAAACAACTTTATTCTTGTCTTGTCATGTTTCTTGAACTAAAATATTCAATAATACATAATCAATCTTCGATCTCCAACATCTCTCAAGTGCTACCGTGACCAAATCATCAAGTGCGATTTGTCGGAATCATATTTTCTAGATCAATTTGCAGAAGATATGATTTCAAGCGATCTTTATATCAGAAAGGATGAATACGTGAGCACGAGTCGTGATAGCATGATTGCGTGAAGATGAATCGGTAGCTGTCAAGACTGGAGAGCAACTGGGCAAGCTAGCAGACCATTTGTCTAGGGATGTTCGTCTAGCGTCTGTCAGTTACATTCAGAGGTGGTAAAGGGTTTTAAAATTTAGCCTAAATAATCTAAGGGTCGGGCCCTAAATGGATATGCTCTAATATTATATAATTTTCAGCTAAAAATATGTAAGGGCCAAATTGGATGGTTAAGAGACTGTCGGGGCCATGACCGTTACCGCCCTAGTTCATTTGGGCCGGCCGGTTAGGAACAATGGAGCTAGTTAATAATTATTGGGCTAATGAGCTTGATCATGATGAGCTACGTAAAAATTCTGATACCTCATGCACGGTCAGCTTTTATTATAAAAAAACTAAGACCGGTAGGTTAAAACGGTCACACAGCTTCTACAACTATTTCTAGCCTAGAAAACCCCCAAACTCTAGCATCGCCGACGAGGGGATTTTTTTAACAAATCCCATAAATTCTCTCCCACTAGGATTCAAACAAAAACCTGCTAGATGCTACTTATATGCTCTAACCACTGGGGTAGATATCCTCTCACATAATTAACTTTTATTGATAATCAGAAATCTTGCTCTTAGTGTATCCACCCACCATGTCCTTGCCTCCATGATCCTATATCCTCCTCTGTGTTTCATATATATACATGGGGCACAGCTGGCTGGGTGGAACTGTACAAGTGACGAGCAGAGCCATAGTTTCATGCCCCTGACGGGCTGGGGTTGCAACATTGCTAGGTGCCTTTCGATGACTACTAACACATACAGGCAATACGGTCAAGGCCACCAGCGTGTGTGCAGACAAGTACACCAACCACGCATGGGACTGGGACACATCAGGGAACGGGGTTTGATCTGGGGAAAAAATTCTGTGCAGCATGGTAGCAGACGTCTCAATATGCAGCTCCACGCCCAATGGTCCCCGCGTGGACAGGTGACGGATCGGACGCACGAGACGAGGAGGCCTTTTGACCACGATCATCTGGATGACGGCTCGGCTCGGATGACAGGCGCGACACCTTTCCCCAGCCCGCCGCCTGGTGCCGCCCCATTGATTCGTGTTGCTCAAGTCCATCACCGGCGCCGCAGCATCCTCGTTCAGGCTGGCCCCGCCATCGCCGCCCTTCCCGATTTCACATTGCAGGAGCGGGATGTCCCCTCTCCGCCGGTCTCCCCCTCCTCGTTGTCACTGTAGTGGATGTTCTTGCCTTTGGGGTTGTTGTGCTTAGTTTTTCTCTCGCGTGTAAGGGTGTTCAGGAGTTCATGATCTGCTAGCTCTTGGTTCTTTTTTTGGACGTTCTTAACAAGCAGACCGATCAAGATTCCTGCCATTTGCATTGAGTCCATGCTTGCAGTATAATCAGAGATGTGTTAATCATATCTCACTCGCAAATGTTTTGGGACTGGATGGAATCATCAGGGAGGTAACTATTGGAATCAACCAATGTTCAGTAATCAGTCAGTATCAGTACCAATCACTGCCCTTATATTTCCGTCCCATCCTCTACCTACAGTCCAAATATCAGAGGCGGAGCTTGCAGCTGGCTGCTGGGTACAAAAGAGCCATACTACCAATCCACCACCACCATGCATAGAACAACAAATGGGATTAGGAAACATCAGGGGAAGGGACTCCAAGCGGTTGAGCAGATGTCGTGAGCCGTATCTATATGCAAGCAAGCACAGTGTCCTACCCTGCCAATTCACCAAACCTGCAGAACCGGCTCACGCTTCCTCACAGCCAAAGACGCCATGGAAATTGAGCGAAACGAGAGGATCTCTCATCGGCATGAGGTACTACTTGGACAGGCATCACAGAGTACAAGTGACAAGTGAGGTGCTCTCTGCATCAGCATTTCTGCTTCGTCAGTGTGCCCGAACGAGCCCGACGCCCCACAAGCTGTCATTGTGTTAGTCTCCTGTCTGTTGCATTGCAACCAAGCATGCCCTGAATGAACAATTGAACCAACCGTTGCAACCCTATTGTATGGAGGAATTTTCTCACAAGAATTAAATTCACACTAAGCTGATGAACTGAATCAAACTCGAGGTGCACTTTGCAAGAAGTAAACCTGACCAACCCTATAGTTTTGCTTCTCACGTTGAGTTGACATTGAAGCAGGTCTAGGATATGCATCCGGGTTTGTCACAGCTAGTGAAGCAGGATGTCCTGATTGTCACTCCTATACATGTTCAATTCAACTTGGTAATGGTAGCAAGACTTGCTATATGGGTCATCATAGGTTCTTGCATGAAAAGCCCCCATTTAGGTTTGATGCTGATAAGTTTGGTGCTACTGAGTTTAGGCCAGCACCTATTCTACTTAGTGGAGAGGAAATATTGGATTGCACTAAAGATCTTAATACAATTTTTGGTAAGGATCCATCCAGAAAGAAACCAGCAAGCAAGAGACGCAAGGAAGGGGATCTAGTAGTCGTTATCAGAAGGAGATTTGGTTCAAACTTCCCTATTGGAAAGATTTAATGTTGCGTCATAATTTTGACTTCATGCATATAGGGAAAAATGTGAGTGAAAACTTTGTTAATACATTCTTGGGCACTGTTAGCGAATTAAGCTTCAGAATTAGGGATGAGCTAATGGAGGAGATGGGGGTTTGCTGTGTGGGGTGCGGGAGAGACGGACCGTCTGCCTGCCTAAGTAGGAGGATGGGACTCCGATCCTGAAAGTTTAATTGGCATCTGGTCGGTTCCCTGCTTTTCTGTTTCACAAAAACGAAGGGACAAGCGGCAGCTTCTCCTCTCCCCAGACTGTTTGGTGGCAAACCAAACCAAAATTTGGCCTTGCCCATGTGTAAATTAGCTAGAATACGGTTAAGGCCATGTTCTAATTTGGCTGGCTGATAAAAGTTTTGGCATGACCATGTCATGTTGTTGTTCCTTGGTTTTGATATTTGTTATGTTTGCATGCATGGTACATAGTTTGTAGTTTCCTTGGGATACAAGGAACGCTAGTCGCCTGTGTTCCTGGACACCCTTTTCTATCCACTCGTACGAGGGTTTTGTAGGCAAAGTCGGCATAGTTTCACATTATAAAAATCGGAGTTGCTATACACCTATGATTAGCATGTGTGTATGCACAGATTGAGGACTAGTTTGATCAACTTTCTTAAGATTTTCCACCAAATATTGCCGTAGACCTCACCTGATGGCTGATGCAGGGACACAATTTTTTTCCATGTGATGTCAAGATAAGAGTAGCGCAATAACTCATCCTCCTCAATTACTGACCACGCAGATGTGAGCGACCACATTGGTTGCATGCATGTCCCCTTCGGAGGCAATAAAACCAAACTATTTCTCATTCTAAAAGAGATGCGAACGCAGTACCATTGTCCTTGACAGTGCTAGCAGTATCAATATTTGACGACAATAGTCATATATGCAATATGCTGCTACTCCTACTACTATTGTATGGGTTTGTGTTGGTTGCAATTGTTGCCATGGGTTGGAAGGAATTCTTAGGTTCTCCCAGACAGCAACCATGAGAGGACTGAGGCGCATCAAGGAATGGAATTTCAACTTCATCTGCCACTGTGCCTCCCTCAACGCACAAGGCCGATCCACAATCTTTTGTGTGCTAGTGGTCAAACTAGAAAGGAGGACAGGTTCAAACTAGCAGAGAGGCCAAGGAGCTAACTGCAGCGCTGCTGAAAGTGGAGAGGTTGGATCGAAGGGTGAGTTTGCTTGGTAATGATGATGGTGTTGGTTTTGCTTGAGTTTCGGCTTGGTGAGAGGCTTCTTCCTGGACATGATGTGGTATCTGAGGTTGTGAATCTTCACAGGCTTTCTGAAGTTGTTCGACTTCGACTTGCATTTTGGCGAGTTTGCGTTTAGCCTCGGCTAACTTCTTTGCCTGGTACATTGCTCTTTGCCTTGTGCCTCTCAAGAGCTTTGATTTTGAGAGTTGTTTGTGTGTATTCATCTTGTTGAGGAAGCGGAGGTTCGTCATCCTCAGTGTCTTCTGGGTCCGAATTGACCAAGGCTGCTTTGTTCTTTTCTTGCAGAGCGCGCTGGGCTTGAGCATGTTTCTCCGCTTCAGTCGGATGAGCGAGGATTTGCTCTGTCGGAACTGTGACTTGCTGGACTGGGATGTTGTGGAGGTTGGAAGCTTTGAGCTCGGAGGTGTTCTGGTTGGTGGCTTTTCTTTTTGTGGGGGCCATCGGGGTTGTTTCTCGAGTTAGAACCACAGTGGGCACTGTAGTTGGGTCCTTCGCTGATTACCCGAACAGAAAGTAAAGGAAAAACAAGAGCTTCAAGACCTTCGGAAGAATATATAGAGTATAATTCACCGATGATTAAAATGTTATTACTGTAGGAAAATCGGGGGTATTTATATCCCCCGACCCTCGGGTCATTTTACATCGCTACCCTTGTCTAAATCTTAGATTATATCACCGCAAAGGATGTCACGGTCTTTTTACTTGACCCACACCTCTAGCGTGAGTCTGTCAGCTGAGTTACGTTTACGACACGCAATCTACTATGGCCCGCAGCCTTCACGTGTTTGGGCCCGCAGCGCCACGCCGTCCTCGTGACTCCGGACTTTAGGCGAACCTCCGGTGTTGACCCTCCTTCGCATTGACCACCTTCAATCTTTTTGCAAAGCTTCCCGCGGTGCATTGGCTTGCCCCGATCCTCAAAAGTCCGCTTCGAAGGTTTAGCGAGGGCTCGGAATTGTCCATCTTGCATCAAAATGTGTTATGCAATATGGCTGTTATGTCATAAGGCATCGTTCGGAGGTTTTTGGCGCATCTTAACCGTGATCATGTGCGAACCCTCAACCTCCGGGTACCTGTCCTTCGGAGGTTGCGGTCCCAAACCGTTGCCGTTCGTCTCTTGACCTGATCTCCAAACAAAATTACGACTCTCATGGAGACATCATCTGAGCGAGCTGTGTGTGGAAATCACACAAGCCGTATCGAAACAGCGGGAGATTCCAGATCTGGACGTCTTTTTGAGAAATTTGTTGAAGGATTAATTCCTAGGTAGGAAAATCTGAAATCTTCTCAGACTTTTTTCTTTCATATTTAGAAAAGAAAAAGCAAATTGACAGGACTTTTTCCTTCATATTGTAACAGAACCGCCAAATTAAAACTCAAATTAAGCTAAATGGCCATCATTTGAACACATCAGGCACATTTGGCTTAACGGTTTAATTTGACAGTCCTTTCGAAACCGACATTCCGATCGAAACAAACACTAGTAGTCCCACGCGAAGGTGAGCGCAGGCAGTACAAACATGATGAGTACATAAAAATACGATTACAATACCGAGTAGAGTACATTAAGTTCTACAAACCTGGTTTGAGTACATAACAATATACAAGAGAGACTTTATTTTAAAACAAAGTCCGATATAGGAAACCTGACGACTATAATACATGAAGCGCAGTATCGAATCACACACTCAGCCCACGGGTGTGTGATTTTGTAACTAGCAAGGGCTAAACATCTGGTCCTGCCACCTCCCAACCAACCGCGCCAAGCTGGATGAATTTAGCACAACAACGGCAGAAGTCTATCTCATCCTGACCTGAAATAGTTTGAGCCACAACCCTGAGTATACTAATACTCCGCAAGACTTACCCGACTATGGGTATACATAGCCCATTATCTAGACATGCACGGCTTTTTGGCTGTGGGTTGTTTGTAGAAAAGCGTCTAAAGGTGGATCCTTACTTTCAATATTTTAGCTCACATTCTATATAAATTAATATCCTCTAGGCATTTGCAGAACCCTTTCTAAAACAAACATAATAGAAGATCAATTAGTAATCTTAACATTTCATTCAACATATACGTTAAAATTCCATCACATTACTACGATGCAGTGTTGTGATCAAGGTGCTCATATCCGAGATGCGACGTACGGCGGATCGATCCGATTTAACCTTGCAAGGTGGACCTAACCAACACGGCACGTATTTGCCCCGTTGGAATATACATGCCAACCATTCCTCTCCCCGCCTCGAACTACAGGAACCAGCCCAACGACATATGGTCAGCCGAGCTCAACGTGAGACCACCAAAAGTAAACATATGCATCCCACTTCTCCGCGACTACTCGACTCGCCCCAGGAGTTGGGTGCGGGTTCCTGTACTTTCGAAGCAAGGCAGTACTCGACTTACCGGTTTCGACTACCTCCTACTCCCGGCATGCAGTTAGTACAATTCAAACTCGATCACAGGACCAGACAACGAACGGTCCTTAATCGACACAGACGGGCTAGGGTTTTCCCGCCCGGTCTCCATTTTCTTTTCTTTCTCCAACCTATTCCATTATTCCATATACTCAAAATAACGATACATCCTATATCTCGCGAGTGACCAGAAATCACTCGACTTCTACCGAGATCTTATTAAGCATAGCATTTCTATCGTCCTATACATACTAGTATAACTACAAGGAACCTAGGGATCATGCAACTAGAGTTCCAAATAATTCCTAAACCTAATGCACAAATAATAGAAACATATATAGATGTCATAAATTGAAGCATAGGATGTGCACCGGGGCTTGCCTGCGGGCTGCTGCTCAGAGCTAGGGTCCACTGGGCCTTGAGCCGGGTCGTCACGAAACTCCTGCGGGGCTGGCTCCGTCTGCTCCTGCGGCTCCGCGATCACCTCATACACGACTTCCTCGGTCGCGGATTCTATATGTATGCACATAAGACAATGTGTAAATGCCATGCATATGAGACAATGAGTAAACACCAACATGACCTTGCCACTAGAAGATAAACATTAAACAAATTAACAATTTACATAAAATGACGCAGGTATGGTGATAATTAACTTTAACCCTAAGTGCTAGGAACAATTAGAGCCCAAATTATCAATTAGAGCATGATTTACTATAAAATAAAATATGACTAGCAAATACATTATTATTTGCCTCTTATAATTTGTATAAAAATCTATATGTAAAATAAATATTATTATACCTATACACATATTTAAGTTTCGTTACATATTATATTCATATACTAAACTAGGTCCTATGAGTATGAAAATTTTATGGTGGATCACTCATGCTTAAAGTAAACTACCGCAAAAATTTCATAATTTTTAGATTAACAGATCTATAGAAATTAATTAAGCAAGACTAAACACAATCAAAATTATTTCAGGGTTAAAAAGGTCATTTTACCACTGTGGATATTTTTTCTCCATAGATCTTACTCTAACAAATCCAACAAAATTTATTTCATATTTTTCACATTTTTCCTTGAATTTATATGGAATTTAAAAATCACAGCCGAAATGAACAATAAATAAAAATAAAAGAAAACTCCCCCCTTAACCCCTGACCCGTGGGTCCCACTGGCTAGGGAAACAAAACAGAGAGGGGGCGGCCAAGCTAGGCGCGCGGCTCGCGGCGACGCTGGGGGCGAGGGCCTGCGGCGGCGGCGCCAGCCGACGGCGAGCAGGGCGGCGGCGGGGCCCTTGGCTCGCGTGCTCAGACCCGCGGTGGCGGTGCGGCGCGGGGGTGGCGCAGAGGCGGTGGCGGCGGCGCGCAGTCGCGTCGGCGGCGGCGCTAGGGCAGGGGAGGCGGTGGCGCGCTTGCGCCGGCGGCGGCGGCGCGAGGCGGGGTAAGCATCAGTAGGGTAGGGCGACGCCGATGCTCGCGCTAACGTGGAGGGGGGCGGCGCGAGCGGGGCACTCAGCGTGCGGTGGCGGCGAAGCAGTTCGGCCGGCGGCGGCGTGGTCGAGAACGAGCGTGGAAACCTCGCGAATGCGAAGGAACGTGGAGAGCATGAGCACCAGTGGCTCACCTAGGGACAATTTCAGCCGTCAAGCGAAGAAAACGGTGGTCGGAGGTGGGTTGTCGGCGTTGAGGCGGAGCTCGAGCTCACTGGTGACCGGCGGCCGCGAAATCAAGGATTCCCGGTGCTCTGGTCAAGGGGGCTCGTGAAGGAGGGGTCGAGGAGGAAGCTAGGAAGGTTGTCGAGCTTTGGTTGCGGTGGATTTGAAATCCGTGGAGCGGAGCTCGCGGATTCGGGTGGAGATGGTGAGCTTGCTCAAACGCCGTCCATGGCGAGCTCAAGGAGGAGAAGGAGACGAAGGCGAGGCGCAGGAGGGAGCGAGGTAGGTGGCGAGCTCGGGAGAGGAGCGTGGTCGACTTGGAGTCGCTCGACGGCCGGGAAACCGGGATCGGCCTCCACGACGGCAATGACACAGCGGGGAGCTTCGGGAGGCGTCGGACGCCATTACTGCACACTGTGCCGCACAGGGAGAAGACAGGGAGAAGAGGGGGAGAGAGACTGACATGTGGGGCCCACGTGTAAGCTCCAAATTTTTATTTGCTCTCAAATTTTTGAATTGTTACACATATGAACGTGGGCGGAAGTATTTATCATAAGCCATTAATCTCCTAAGCCACTATACCGCATCAACCATGTAACAACAGAGAGCACTAATCTGGACTTTAGAGCATGAATTTTAATTTGCAAATTCGAAATTGTTGATTGCTTCAAGCTTAGTGGGACTGCAACTGCCAATCTAGCGCACTACCGGAATTGGCTAATTCGCCGTGTGCACCAAGCACACGGCAAAGGCTTAGTAGGCACACGGCGAAGTTTTCGCCGTCGGTGGCCGACGGCGAACCCCCGACGGCAACGCTAGGCACGGCAAAGGCCTAGTTTGCCGTGTGCCATTTATCGGGCACATGGCAAACACATTCGCCGTGTGTATCCAAGGGTACACGGCAAAAAAAAACATTGACGTCGTGAGGACGAGCTAATGGCGTGACAGTAGACTTCGCGTGTGCCAGGAAGTAGGCACACGGCGAAATTTCCCACTTCGCCGTGTGCCAACTGGATAGGCACACGGCAAACTTGGTCACGCGGGGCCCAGCAGCAGAGCTCTTCGCCGTGTGCCCAGTGCTTTGGCACACGGCAAAGTGTTTAGGTTCGCCGTGTGCCTTTTCCCTGGCACACGGCGAACAATGGTCAGTTCGCCGTGTGCCCGGTCTTGGCACACGGCGAACTTGATGTCCATGGCTGGCCAAATGGTCACTTTGCTGTGTGCCTAGTCCCTGGCACACGGCAAAGTGACCAAACAAATCCTATTTTTTGTTTTTCACGTATGAAGGACCCCATATCACAACATATATATCACAGGCATTACATATCACATATATATCACAACAAACATCATAGGAACTATATATCACGACTAGCCACAAATAACTGCAAACATATCCAGAAGTACAATGCAAAGTCCTACAAGTTCACAACATATCCATAAGTTCACAAATACATATCCAGAAGTTCACAAGTCCATAAATATTGAAATAAACAAGTTTATGGCTGCGGTGGGCCGTCGAACGGTGGTGGGCCGCCGAACTGAGGTGGGAACAACTGTTGTGGGAGCGTCGGTGAGATGCCCGGCGACAAGTCTGGCATATTCGATGCCCCCGATAGATTCTGCAAAAAATGTAAGACAGTAAATTGCAGGTGAGAGAAAAACCAAGTTCTCAAGTTATAATCTAAACAAGTCTAAATATGTAGGTCCCCTAAATCGTAAAGTGAGTAATATAAGTCACAATCTCTAAGTCTAAAGTTCTCTAAGTATCTAATACTTCAAAAGAAACTAAAGGGTTTTCAAGATACTCACGGGAGGAGTAGTAGGAGCAGGAGCCACAGGGAAGGCTGGGATGGGATTACCCATTTGGACAGAAAGACTTTGAATGTAGTTGTACATCTGGGCCATCTCGGCCGCCTACTTCTGCTCGTTCTCTTGTCGTATCCTCCTCTCTTCGGCCAACGCCGCCTCGTACGCTGCCTGTTGCGCTTTGCATTTGGTGCTACAATAGTTCATGACAATGTTGCAATGCAAAGCAAATATATGACGGCGTCGACTAGCCGTGATCGTCGGGCCACGCGGCGCTATGTTTGCCGTGTGCCTCCATGTGGCACACGGAAAAGAGGTCGATTCGCCGTGTGCCTAACGGAGGCACACGGCAAAATATGACGGTGTTGACCAGCCGTGAACGTCGGGCCACGTGGCGCTATCTTTATCGTGTGCCGGTCTTTGGCACATGGCAAAGAAATCGGTTTGCCATGTGCTGAGGTTAGAGCACACGGCGAAGCCTCCTTTCGCCGTGTGATTTATTTTGGCCGTGTGTTCTGTGTTTGGCCCACGGCAAAGGCTCTCTTCGCCGTGTGCCCGATGGTTTGCGCACGGCGAACTCTTAGGCACACGGCGAATTACCGGTTTCCCGTAGTGGTCACCTAACTGGTTTGGGTCACACAAAATTCTCAACGCAGTAGTAGAAATTGTCTCTCCCTTTATGACGATGAGTATATTAATCAGGTAACTAATTTGTCCAACCACATTAACACACCTTAATGTACTATTTCATCTTCATTCATCAACCAAACAACTGTCCTTTAACGCAAGCTAGCATCCGCTTCTTATATTTATTAGCTCTTTCCACTGTGTCCACCAGTCCCAGACCTACAGATTCCATGATGCCAACAGGAAATTCTACCACACCTCCATGTGGTAATAACTATTTGTAGAAAAAAAAAATATATATCTATGGTTGTGGGTAGGTCGAGATGCAGCAGAATGAGACGCGTCTGACAAAAATACATATGCATGTTGGGGATTGAGAGGCATCAGGGCAAGGATTATGCAGAGTTTGAGGAGCACCACCTGCTTATGCCTTCCATGCGGGGCATGGAGCGTGAAAGCAACTGCAAAGTTGTTATTGCAGGTGTGCCCGCAGCATGCCTTCGTGGAGTGAGTCGCTCTCGCTCCTCCCATGGCCGTCCGGTTGAGCTGTTCCAGTCAATTCTAGTACATTAGCTAGCACAGTCTGCTCAGTAGCTGGAGACGCTATAGACGCAATCGTTGGTTCATTTAGAAAGTACTAGAACTCTTGGCGCGGCGTTGCCGCTCCATTCGGAATCTGGCCAGTGTTTCGTGTTACTTCAGCTTTGTAGCTTCAACCCTTTGATGAGCATAAAAATGGTACAACGTATAACATATACATGAGTGATTAATGCCAGATTTTGATATATTCCTATTTGTAACAGGATAAGAGTTTTTTTATTTGTCTTGCTGTTTGGTTACCCTCTGAGTAAATTAGCTTAGCCGAGACATAGTATGGAAATGCATTCCGGTCTTCTACTTGTCTCTGCTTTTTCAACCGCAGATCAACAAGTACTATAAACGTAACGCGTATAAAATTTTAGCTTTGAGCAAATGCCATGACAATCTTATGGAAGGGCATGAAATCCTCAAGCAGCATTTACATAAGAAGCTGTTATAGTGGATCAACCATCCAGAAGTCACGAGTATGCCTATTTCCTGCAAAAGTACTCTGATACACACTTTGGAATTTCAATTGAGCATCTCAAGAAGCTATATTGTTTCATTGAAGTTTTATTGGCGAAGTCAACATCATGCCACTTGCTGTTCTAGTTCTCGACTGTTCTCCATATTCTTCCATGGTGAGGCTGTATAAGGAAAGAAGAAACAAGTTGTAAACAATTTAGCTAGATTATGTTTAAAGTCTAAAAGCAAGCAAAGATAATGACTCATAATTATACACAGCTTTTGCGAGCAGGGAAGCCGACAACTGAGTTCAAATTAGGTCATCTGGAGTCAAGAACCAAAACCTTCATTGTGGGCATTGAGGTTCTCAAGCTGATAATGATCATTTCCTGTGCCAAAAACTAAGGTTGACAATTAATACCTTATGCATAGAAATAATAGATGCAATATTCAAAAGGCTACTCCGACCAGAAAAGGCTGATTTCCCAAGTTCAAGTTTGGCAATGCTATATGACAGTAAGCCCAATACCTCCAATTTGATGTGGCAAGAACTCAAGCTTGACCTTGGTGGCTTTGGCAATATTTGGCTGCTTGTAAATACTCAACATGTGTTAGTCAAATCCTAAGAAAGCAGTGCACTAACCGATTTGGTATTCTCCATGGTGCACAATTGGTTGATAAAAAAGCTAATAATTCATCGTGAAGTGGTTGAGCTCATGATTTGTGGAAACTGCAAACCACTTGTCAACTACAATCCCTTAACTCACAGACAAAGAAATGGAACAACAATCTATGCATGGGCCACAGCCTGTTCAAAAGCCTGCAGATAATTTCATGACGACACAACCAAATGGGTGCCACATTAGATGCTGCAGCCAAGCGGATCGGCAATCAAGCTGATATATGGCACTGACTAACCAGTTGCTTTGAACCAATCAAGGCACTTCTAGCCATGGGCAAAAAACATCAGTATAAGAAACTCACTTTCAAGTACAAAATTGGCTCTTACACGAAATTTTAACCTAGCATCTGCTTATGCACGTGAGAAAGTTTGCTAGATACTGACAAGTGGAGAGCTAATTTGATTTAAAATCCTCATCACACCCGAGACAACTGCCAAAAAGGCAATCAAGAATGCATATGAAATATATGTAGTTTGTACAGAATTAAAATGCAAAGATAGCATAAATTAAACTTGAGAGCAAGAGTTAGCACGAGGACTGAACATGCAGGAATAGCCAGCAGTTTTGTATTGAACATATAAAAGAATTTTACAGTAGCTTGGGATAAATTATGAAGCATTAGGGATAAATTGAAAATTATATATGTAGTTTTAGATAGAAAAGATGGGTCAAAGTGAACCATAATTTTCACAACAAACTTATGTGATCCCTTCTTGAATCGAAGTCGTATTTTTATGTTTGGCAGGTCCTACTGGGCTACAACTCCTCCAAACACCAACTTTCAGTGAGCACCTTTACCTTAGAGCCTTTGGGGCATTTCCTCAAGCAGTTATTGGGCGTCGTACATGTTGACCACCGCTCTGGCTGTAGGGGCACTACCAGTCGTGCTCTGTGGTGACAGAGGCCCCAAGGGCCGCTATTTGCAGTGCAGGCTGGTGCGGCTCACCTTCTTCGACGCAAGAGCCTTGAGCTGCGCTGGCGCAGACACCACGGCTCCTTCACGAATCACCAGCCAGGTGTGGATGACGACGGACCTTGCAGCTGGCAGGAGAATATCGACCGGCAACTGCTGGGGGAATGGAAGGTGCTTGTGGATGAGTGGGGAGGAGTGTCAGCTAGATGGGAGAAAAAGATTCCAGTGCGGATGGCACTAGCTGGAGAGAGTGATGAAAGCGAGACGAGATTGGGTCCATGGCCCTTGTGAGGAGGATTGGGAGAGCTCCTCGTGCGCCGGCGAGGGGGTAGGTGGACAACGGCGGCAGCGGCGCACACTCAGGAATCGGGACGAAGTGTCTAGAAACGCTAGGTAATTTGCCTGCAACTGTGGATGGTCCGATCAACATCCAACGGAAGAGAACGGCCAGCGACGTGGCCAAATAAGACGCCAGATCCTATGGAGCAGATTTCGTTATGTAGAGACTCCCTTTAATATGTTGCCATTGGGTTTCTAAAAGGCCACTTGAGAACCCCTAAATTTTGCATTTCCTGAATCGCATGCTCGGTGTAGCTGCAATCTACTAAGTACATAGTAACTAGGTTAGTTGACTAATTAAAACATATGCTTTTTAATTAATTATTTTGCTCTCTTAAAATTTATTTAACCACTTGGAAAGACCTGTTATACTTTGTATACTAGCTATAAATGACAATGGTACAAATTAAATTGTCCCGATGCGTATATTAATCTCTATATTACGAATCCTACACCAAAAGCGAGCTAACGGATAGGGCCACGTCGCCCGTTAGACCGCAAACCATCGGATCGGGCCAACTCGTGACGCAGGCCGTCCGATACGGACCTAATCGGATCTCTGCCTGTTAAGCCACAAATCCGCAGCGCTCGAGAAGCCTCGCGAACCCGCCTCCCAGGCTCGCCTTCCCCGCCGGCCGCCGGCCGGCGCCCTATGCCCCTCCGCCTACTGCGCCTCCCTCCGCTTGCAGGATCCAGCACGAACTGCTGCCCTCCGCCGAGTACCTGCAATCGATCCTGACCTGACCTCATTCTCCCCTGCCCGTGCCACATATCGAGCGCATCTACGGGCGTCGCAGCATGTGGAGCGATTGGCGGCGTTGCTCAGACTCCGCACATGGGTGACTCACGCTCGCCTGCCGTGGTTGGATCTGGGGGCGACCGCTCCATTCAGGGCCTCATCACTCGCGCGCCCATGGCAGCCACAAAGGTCCCGGATGGCCCTCCTGTGGAGGACTGAGGAGGACGTGAGGAGGGCAACGCACGAACAGCGTGCGGGGGTGGAGGCCACCGGTACAGGAAGAAGAGGTGGCTATACTGCTTCTCCGGCTCGCTCATCATCGCCTCGTGGGCAGCCCTACTCAACTCTCTCGATGGACACGGCGACGGCAAACAAGGTAAACTCAACTACCTCTCGTCTCACCCTTTGCCTTTACCATTTTCCAATCCATCTCAAAGAGCCTCTTGCTGTTGTCGAGCCAACCTTGAATGAAGGCTCTGTTAATCCTGCTATATGGCATGGGAAAAATTTGATAATCCTGGTAATATACTTGTGTTAAATCTGACGAAAATAATATGCTTTCAGAGGTAACACTAATGCAAGAAGATCAATTGCGCTCTAGCAAATAGGTGCGCACTGAGAAAATATAAGCTACAAGATAGCCAGGTTGAGTTTCCGGAAGATTTGGTTGCGGATCTTCCTCAGACGGATGTTGATTGTCAAATTCGTATCAAGATAAGAGCAATTGCTGAAAGGGGACCTGATGTTCCTCCTGCAGCAGCAGAGACCGAATCATGCTCCTGCAGCCCCTGCAGGGCAAGCAAGCTAAGGTACTGCCTAACCACTTGCTCATATTCCAGTAATTACTGCTTACGGCAGAGGCAAGGTATGCTGAGAGAGTCTAAGGCTTGCAACCCAAGAAGGACAATCCAAGGGGGGAAAAGAAACATAGAAATAATGTTTTATTACTTGCTATAGTAGCAATGACCATCTAATTAAGACTGTTATCAACACAACATATGCAGAGCAGGTACTATTTGTTTATATTGTATAAAGATACATATGATGTGCAAGTTCTAAACCCACAGTAGAATTGAGAAACATGGCAACACTGTGCATATTTTTTTTCTTTTCATCACCTATCTTGTCATATATAAATAAACACATGGATGTTCTGTTAGTCTGAATATATTCTAATTTCCAGGGGCATTTACTCAATGGATCATGCTAATTATGTGAAATGGTATGGTTGTCGAAAATTGCCTCTTCTCTTGCTGTCTTTACATTCTTAGAATAATAATATATATCTATTTATGCAGGGCATCTAGACTTGGTCGAGCATCACAATAACCTCGCCGAAGTTGCTCATTCGGTGATTATGAATTTTAATTCCCATCTGAAATGTTCTACGTTCCTTTCCATTGTTTTTTTTAAAGACTCCTTGCCATTATATATATGCATGTCTTATGACTCAGATGTACAAATATACCTTGTAAGATGCCGTTACCCCATAGCATATGGGGATCCTTCAAATTAAAAAAAAATATTCAATACAAATGTTGCTCATATTTCAAAATTGTAATATAAACCCTACTTTCTTAGAAAAAATACTGTTTTTGTAATGGTTCAATCTGCACCATTTGTTGTCTTTATATTTGGTGCCATTTCTACTATATAGTGAAATGATATGTTTACACAGAATTGCCCGAGAGCAAAACAGTCTCATACAAAGTTATCAGACAACTTTCTGATATACCATGCATTGCTATTTCCTTTGTCACCTCAGAATTAAGTGCTATCAATTAATACATTGACTAATTTCACATGCTACATGAATTGACAGTGGTACACAGTGATAACACAATCAAATCGAGCAACACAAAGAATATTTGATTATGATGAATTCAACGAAACAAATTTGGTGTTATAAATATTATTATTATTTTGTAAATTTGATTAAAATCACCAGAAATCTATTTGGATCACAAGGCAACTCACCGGTGGGCGCGGCAAAGCCGCGCATGTGTTTCTAGTCAATGACTATAGCTGAACATGGACATCATTAATTTGTCCAACCACACCAATACACCATAGTAGTTCATCATTGACCATCAACCAAGCAATTGTCGTCCTACTCATGATACCACTGCTTCTTAACTCCTTCCACCCTCCTACGCCCCCATATATAAAATTCATGCGATAGAACACAAGAGGAGGCATATAAAATGACCATGGAGCGATACATAGAGAGAATGTGCGTGGTTGTGGATGAACTGAGCTTCTTGCCTAGCATTTGATGAATGGAATTTCAACTTGAAAGCCAACAGTGTCTCCCTCTTCGTGCAAGGCAGTTCCACAACCTTGCGAACCCTGAGCCCAATGGGGGCAAACTGTGTACGTGCTAGTGGTCAAACTAGATAGGAGGACAGGTTAACAACTGTGTGTTACCGTTCGGCTCTCAGTCTGATACTCTGATTATCTCAATATCAAATTACGAACATCTCCTGGATGTCATTTGAGCTGAGCGTGGAATTCACACAGCCAGTCGATATACATGGACGTCTTTTCCAACAATTGGTTTTTAGGATTGTTTCCTAGCTTGATAGGAAAAAAATGAATCATCGCAATGCGTGTATTATCTAATTATTAGTTAGGGAAAAGTCCAAACCTATTGTACCGCATCCACCATGCAAGAACAGAGAACACAAATCTAGAGCGCGCATATTTTACAGGTACCAAATTGCATCAGGCTTGATGCGAATACTGTCTAGTTATAACATCTCCAGCAGTTTGGCAAATCGAGTTGCCATCTTTGATTTTTGGTAAAAACGTTAAAAATACTCCTCCAACAGTTTGGCAAAAGACTTGGCAATTTTTGGCAATTTGGGAAAAACCAGCCTCCAGCGCGTAAATATACGCGCGCGGCGCGCAGTTGGCATCGTGGTTTCTAGTCAGGTGGGAGGGTGAAAAAAGAAATAAATAATAGAGAAAGGTTCCTGATTTAAATTTTCAAGATGTGGAAGGGCATAAATATAATTTTGTTTCTCTCTCAGGGTTCCTGATGTAAGTTAGATCTGGATTTGGCAAGTGAATTATGTCAAACTGTTGGAGATAAGTTTTTTTTACTTGGCATATCTTTTTAGAAGTTGGCAAAACACAAGATATGCCAAGTAAAATATGGCAAACTCTTGGAGATGCTCTTAGTCACTAGTTTTGATCACCCAATAAAGTTCTCGTCTTCTTGAGATAGTAGTAGAAATTGCCCCCCCCCCAGGATGTGTATATTAATTAGGTGGCTAATTGTACATAGATATCATTATTAATTTATCCAAGCACACCGCCCCGGGCCCCCGAAAGCAAAGGCCCCCCTCTGATGTATGTCGTTGTGTATAAGTACGTGCTAATGAGTACAGAAGCCAACAGGGATAACCAAGCGATCCGCGATCAAACCCACGGCCACGCCGCACGGCTCCTCAAGGCTTTCCGTCCACTCATGCTTTGAGTCCGGAGATATAGTTGAGAATAGCTGATCTCTTTCCTTTTTTCTAGGCCGTAAACGCGCAGCAATCAAACGCAGTTGCAATTGCTCATCAAATAACTGATTGCCATTGGTAAGAATACAAGATACTAGGATTTGGGCGTCGTAGATCTGGGCGTCGACCTTCACTTGGACGACAGCGGCGGCTCGGGCGCTACCATCGCGGATGGCGCGGAGGCGCTCGAGCGCGGCGGACCGCGCCACCACCTCAGTGCCCTGGGTGCGCATGCGGCGGTCGGAGCCGCTCGCGTCTCCGAATGGGTCCTCCATGGCCTTCCCCTGGCGAAGAGCTACGCGCGGTGCCGTGCTGGCCTGCGCCCATCCGCTCCCACCGTTCCTCTCTCTCATTCTCTCTCTCTCCATTGAGGTCGGGCCGGCGGTGGGCAAGGCCTAGCGGCGCGTGTCCGGCGGCGGCCTGCACGTGGGGCGTGTGGCGGTGGCCGGTCGTGGGGCGCGCGGTGGCGGCCGCCGGGAGGTGTGGTGGACTGCGGGTTGATTTTAGAAAAGTTTAAGGGCTTATTTGAAAAACTTTTTGAGAGTGGAGAGTGGACAGCGGGTTGTATTCCAAGGAAGTTTAAGTACTTCTGCGCAAAATGACCGGAGAACGCAAGATCTGGACCATTCGCCCGGTCGATCCGACGGCCGGAAAATGCTGGTGACGTGGGCTGCTTCCTTGGCCGGGGAATTGGCCGAGAATCATGAGGTAAGATAGGTATCACTTTGGCACAAGAGCTGTAGTGTGTAGAGTGGTGCTTAAAATGGAAAGAGAGTGTTGGGCATCACTCTATACACACATTGTGGAGGGTCTAAGGGAACTGCACATCAAATGTAAAAAAAATTGGACTATTTCTCTATTTGCACATATCATCATTGCGCAGAACTATGCTAATTTTGTCTGTATCATCCTAATTTTCTTAGATGTCCCCGAAGAGACAACTTTTTACCAGCTTTATAAGTTGGGCTTTCTCTCCGTGATTACCTAAAATTTTAGGGAACCAACTTCTTCGTGTAAACCATGCAAACTTCAATATGGGCCATCGGATCAACATCCAAACGGTATGTGGGATTGGGTGATTTTACAATTAACCGTCCGCTTCTAATCATGCTTTTGCAAATCACACGCACAACCCAGCCCATCCAGACATCCATCCTACTGGGCTGTGGGCCGTTACCCTCCTCCCCGGCCTTCCAGTTCGACAATTTTCGTGACCACATAATATATGGGCTTATTTTCTCGATGGGCACGTAGGGGCCCATATGTCATAGACAGATGTGTAGCTGACAAGTGGGTTCACAAAGCTTTCGTGGGCGGTGGCAGCCTCTATTTTGATCGCCCTGTGGCCTTCTTGTTGGTGTGTGCCTGTGTGGCCTCCATCTCGCCCCGGAGCAATAGCGCTCTTGGCGCCACATAGCCCAGGATGAGCCACAGAAGCGTCTCCTCCTCATCTGCGGCTCTGCACCACCACCAAGATCCGCCAAGAAGAAGAGGAGAAGGCCCGTAGCCGCCAAGCGGAGAAGAACATTCGAGCGAGCGGCGGCAGGCACCTCGCGCGCGCAAAGCTTCTTCCTAGCTAGCCATGGCGGCGGCGCTGGCTCACCAGGTGGGCGCCAACCAGCCGCCGCTGCTGTCCTCCCCCGCCCGCCTCCCGCGAAGCAGCAGCAATGCGCGGCTGCTCCCGGCGGCGTCCCTCGGCGGCCGCGGCGTGAGGCTGCTCCCGCGGGGCGCGCGGAGGGCCGCCGCCGCCGTCGCCCGGGCGTCGTCGGAGGCGAAGGCGGAGGCGGAGGCCAAGCCGACGGAGGGCGCGGCCGAGGAGGAGCGCCCGTACGAGGAGTACGAGGTCACGATCGAGAAGCCGTACGGGCTCAAGTTCTCCAAGGGCCGCGACGGCGGCACCTACGTCGAGGCCATCCTCCCCGGCGCCGCCGCCGACAAGACCGGGCAGTTCACCGTCGGCGACAAGGTGCTCGCCACCAGGTTGGTCCGTCCCGCCGTGCGATACTGCTACCGCCTGCCTGCCTTTGGATCATTAAATGCATCAACTGATCAAGAAACGATTTCGCTGTGCCCGATGAACTGATCGCAGCGCCGTCTTCGGGGACGATATCTGGCCGGCGGCAGGGTACGGCCAGACCATGTACTCCATCCGTCAGAGGGTCGGCCCTCTCTACATGAAGATGGAGAGAAGGTTTGGTAAGAACTAATTACTAGTTACTCCATTTTGCAATATTTGTCCATCTTTTTTCTCTCTCTGAAGTATAGGACCATCAAGTTAAAGTAGAACAGTTAGTTGCTTATGAGTTATGGATCTTTACTTCGTTCATCTTTGCAACATAGATGCATGTGACTGAGAATTGTTTTCTGAATGGCCCTGCTAATTGCTGATTGGGTTCAGGTAAGTTGGATGGTGATGGTGAGCTCACGGAGAAGGAGATCATAAGAGCTGAGAGGAACTCTGGAGTGGTCAGTGGCAGGGTGAGAGAGATCCAGGTGAGCACACGCACCAAGAAGCATGAGTTCTGTATCTTCAGGTCTATCTGTAGAAGTGCGCTGAACAGTCATATATATAGATCAATGATTTTTTGCTCATGAATGACAATGTCTGAAAACTGCACGCAGTTGCAAAACTACCAGAGGAAGATGGCACAGAAGATGCAGAGGGAAGAGGACCTCCGCATGGGGCTCAGGCTGTACAAGTCAGTGAAATGATTATTGAGTTGTCCATCGTGCCATGATATTGCTTCAATTTGAAATCCATTTGACTTATGAAAACTTCAGGGATGGGAAATATGAGGAGGCATTGGAGAAGTTCGAGTCGGTATTGGGATCAAAACCAGAGAGCACCGAGGCTGCCATTGCCAGCTACAATGTTGCCTGCTCCTATTCCAAACTCAACCGGGTTGGATACTTCTCTGTTCTCTGATCTCTCACTATGCAAGGCATGTCTGCTGCCGAATACTCATATGAACTTTCCTCCGCAGATACAAGCAGGGCTTTCTGCGTTGGAAGATGCCCTGAAATCAGGCTATGAAGACTTTAAGGTATTACTACTAGCTCTTTTGCCGGCTTGCTGCATGAGAACCAATAAGTTCCTAACTAATAACACAAATTTGATTTCCTGCAGCGAATCCGCACCGACCCGGATCTCGAAAACTTGAGGAAATCAGAGGAATTCGATCCCCTGCTTAAGAACTACGACGAGTCATTCATCAACGAGAACGCCCTCAACGCTATCAAGTCATTGTTCAGGTTCGGCAAGTGAGCAACTGAAACATGGTGGTAGCAGCAGGGGGCAATGCCGCTCTTCTCTGGTCTTGCAGTTTTGCATACTGCACTAGCCTACTGTGCAAAGCTCATGCCCATACAGTTCGTCCCCCGGTCTGTCAGTAGGTTGCAGTTCACACCTGTAGCTTAGCAATTCTTGGTGAGACTTGTACTTAACCATTTGATGAAGATACAGTATGTACATCCAAATATGTGAAGCATCAACTAAAAGGCAAACATATTTTTCGATGAACACATGAGCCAACTATTGACAAAGTTGTTGCTTAATTGGTTTTTTTTTTGGTTTCAGATAGTTTAAAATGTCTGAAAACCTCAGTTCATTTTGGTTCACCAAACACCTGACAGCAAGGAATACCAACCTCAACCAAACAAAATATCAGGTTGCTACATGTAAGGATCGTGGCCCAAGAAGGGGGGTTGAATTGAGACTTTTTCAAATTTCTATCTAGTCCTTAACCTAGACTAGTATTGCTCAATCTATAAATTTGAAACCTAGTCACTAGAGCATGCTAGCACAAGGTCCTTAGGTAGGTAAACACACTATCATGATCATGTTGCTTAAAAGATATCACACTAGCAAGATTAAAACCTAAGCAAAAGATCACACTATCATGCAAGTTGTCCTAGTCAAACTACAAGCAATCAAAGACAAGAGTAACAACAAAAGGATTTAATTGCTTGAAATAAAAGTGAGAGACACGAGACAACCGGATTTTTTCCCGTGGTATCGAGGAGTTGACGCTCCCCCCTAATCCACGTTGGAGCACCCACACAAGGGTATAGCTCCCTTGCTTCACCAAGGAGCAAGTGATCACTAAGAATGTTCTTTCTCCATCTCCGGAACGGCGAGCTTCACACCGTATACAATCTTCTTGTCTTGGGGCTCCCACAAACACTAAGAGCTCACCAAGAACCTCCCGATCACCAAAACCGGCTAGGTGCCGTCAAACACCAAGAGTAACAAGCTCCTAAGCCTTCACTTGACCTACACTCAGTTGGCCCTAGCTCAAGCACACTTGCTACACTTGCAAAGGATGGATTCTTCAAGGTTGAAGCACAAACGAAATGCTAGATCTTCTCTTGTTTGCTCAAAGCACTTTCTCTTCTTCTCAAGGGTGGCCTCAAGTATTCAGAGTGTCAAAGGCAACTGAAATGAGCCATGGGGTGCCCTTATATAGAGTGGAAGGAGTTACATAGCCATTGAAAGTCCACTGCAGAAAAACCGTGAGCACCGGAAGAACCGACAGGTGTCAGATTTGAGGCGTCGGTTCAACCGGTCTCTCTGTGTCCAAATTGTAGCCGTTGGGGTTCTGAAACAGTATCCAGGCTTGCGTCAATGCACCGGTGCATGCTCCGTAGGGGCATCGGTTCAACCGGTGCTGAAGAGTTTCACTGACCAACACAAACAAGCTCTCTGGAACATAGGACGTCTAATGCACCGGTGCTGAAGAGTTTCACTGACCAACACAAACAAGCTCTCTGGAACATAGGACGTCTAATGCACCGGTGCTTTGATTCTGAACCGTCGGTTCAACCGGTGCTGAAGAGAAGTTGAAGTCCACCAAAACACGCTCTCTGGAACAAGGCACATCTAATGCACCGGTGCTTTGATTCTGAACCGTCGGTTCAACCGATGCTATAGGGATTTCTGATTTGATATCTGCTGGCATCCAAACTATAAATCCTATCTAAATCAAGTGTCTTTCATCTCCTTATGACACTTGAGACTAGAAAGGTCCTTAATCTTTGAAAAAGAGTCCTTGGCACGCATGGTTGTTCCGAATTGAGGGGTCTCTTTTCACATTCCATATGAGACTTAACTAATCATTAATATTTCCTTCAAAACATACGTTAGTCGCATACGGTTGTCATTAATCACCGAAACTTACCATTAGCATCTATCGGCCTAGATGCACTTCACTACACTTTAAGCTAACTATCAGGATACTATGACCTGAATACGTATTGGATCATATGATAACCCAAGTTAAGTTGCGTATGCATCACACCAGGAATTGACAGAAAGATATCAACAATTTATTAATCTGGAAAATTGTTTTTAACCCAATTGTACAATCAACATGCAGTCATCAACCTGACGGCTCACAAAATTTTAAAAAATAAAACACTAGGCATGCAGGCCTTACAATAGCTATTTGCCAGGGGATTCAGATAATTTTTAATGAAACCCCCAGCAGATCATCCTCCAAAACAAGGTCCGCTGTTACATATCATGTTAGCTGTCCACTTGGATTATTAGCATGCTATTTTTGCTTCCAGGAAAAGTATTGTGGAACATAGCTTTCTTTCATATTTAGCGAACAATCAGATACCAACCACCAGCTAGGTTGAAGTTGAACAATCAAGTTCCCTCAAAATCTTGGCAGCATCTTCAGGAAAAACTGGATTGATGTAGCACCCACTTCCAAGCTCAAACCCGCCTATTACACTTAACTGGGGCACGATCTGGAGGAACCAGTGTGCGTAAGGCAGCCAGGATGATGAGAGCACAAATGGTGCACTGTGGATCATAAAATTGAATGGTGGGTCATTGAGCTGCTTAGACAACTTTTGCAGCATTGTCTTCAACAGAGACCCAAGATCCAGTGCCTGCAGGCAACATATCAACAGCTTAATCTTAAGATGAGTTGAAAGAATTAGAAATGCAAGTAGGGCCCACAGAACATAAACCTGTGGAAGTGAACTCGTTAATGCCTCATGTTCATAAGTAATCAGTAGAATGCAATGAAGCCCATAAGCGCAACAGAGTGCATAGAATAAAATAATTAAGTGAATCAAGAAATTGCAATGCATAAATGATTCAGAGTGGACGTGTACAAATTTCCCAATAGAAGGAACAAATCTTTGAGGGAATGACATCGGAAGATCCGATGGTTCAGAGAAAAGAGCATCGGTGTAATCACCGATGTAACTTTGACCAGATCTGACTGAGATGAAAACGTGGTCAACAGGGGCACCGGAAGATCCGCTAATGAGGCACCGGAACATCCGACGGGCGTCGGTGCATTGGCAGGAGTAAGGTCCAGAGACGCTGCAAGGGCCAAGACTCCACGCAGTAGCACCGGTTGAACCGATGCAAAGGCGTCGGTTCATCCGCCAACCATCGGATGCACCGGTGACCATCGGTGTAACGGACGGAGGTTGTTCCAGAGATGATGCAGAAACCGAGCCACGAAGACTTTAAGCACCGGTTGAACTGATGCAAGATAAAAACAGGGCGTCGGTTTAACCGGTGGTTAAGGAAAATTTCTGCTGAACTACAAACTCTACTTCTGATCCAAATTTTCAAAACCAAAGCCATAAACACTCAATTTGGACCATTTTCGAGCGACAACCTCACCCCTCAAACACTCATACTAAGTGCTCGCAAGCTTTTACATAAACATAGGCAATTTAATATCCAAGCGAGGTTTAAACACAAAAAACCAAATGTATGAGCCACTTTGCCTATGAACTTGGAGATTGAAACTTTAAGTTCGATAGGACGTGGCTCAATAGGCATGAAAGCACAATATTGATCTTATCACTCTTGTGGAGATGATATATCATATTTAGCATGAATATCTTTCTCGAAGTGTGATTTGCTCCCTTGTGATGCTACTAACGTGATGCAATGCCAATGCAAAGCTAGAAATTAAACATGGATGCATTCTATATGACAAGCACATGCATTGCAAAAAATTTAAATCTATCTTGTCAAGTTTGAACCCTCGGCAAGCTTCTTCATGATGAACCATTCTTCATGCCATGAGCGAAACCAAGACCACCGGCTCATGCAAGACCCATGTTCATCACTATCTTGACAAGGTTAGACAAGCCCCTAGCACATGTACATATGAAATGCATCTATATGACAAGGCAATTATATGACGTTAGAAGCATCTAAAACGTTAAGCTCACTTCGCAACCTACAAAAGGTGCTCTCATCTAGAGGTTTGGTGAAGATATCCGCCAATTGATCTTCGGAGCGAACACCACAAAGTAGTATATCATTCCTTGCCACATGATCTCTTAGAAAATGATGGCGAATATCTATGTGCTTGGTACGAGAGTGTTGAACCGGGTTATTAGCAATTTCAACGGCACTCTCGTTATCACAAAGGAGCGGGATCCTATCTAATACTACACCATAGTCCAAGAGGCTTTGCTTCATGTAGAGGATTTGAGCACAACAAGCCCCGGCGGCAATATATTCCGCCTCCGCGGTTGACAAGGCCACGGAATTTTGTTTCTTTGAAGACCAAGAGACTAAGGAACGCCCTAGCAAGTGGCACCCACCCGATGTACTTTTGCGATCCACACGGCATCCGGCAAAGTCCGAATCCGAGTATCCCAAAAGTGTAAAACTAGCGCCTTTGGGGTACCACAAGCCTATGCTAGGAGTATGCTTGAGATATCTAAGGATCCTCTTAACGGCACTAATGTGTGATTCCTTAGGATTGGCTTGAAAGCGGGCACACATGCATACGCTAAACATGATATCGGGCCTAGATGCGGTTAGGTAAAGAAGCGACCCAATCATAGAACGATAGAGAGTTTGGTCAACCGATTTACCTCCCTCATCCAAGTCAAGATGTCCATTAGTTGGCATTGGAGTCTTGATCGGCTTGCAATCGTCCATCTTGAATTTCTTGAGAATATCCTTTGTATACTTTTCTTGATGGATGAAAGTCCCTTCCTTTAATTGCTTGATTTGAAATCCAAGGAAGAAATTGAGCTCACCAATCATGGACATCTCAAATTCCCTAGCCATCATTTCTCCAAATTCTTTGCAAAGAGTGGGGTTAGTTGAACCAAAAATGATATCATCAACATAAATTTGACATACGAATAGCTCTTCATTGATGATTCTTGTGAATAGAGTTGTATCCACCCTCCCGATCTTGAAGCTCTTGTTGAGAAGGAAGTCATGAAGGCGTTCATACCAAGCCCTTGGCGCTTGCTTGAGCCCGTAGAGCGCCTTGTGCAATCTATAAACATGATTAGGATATCTAGGGTCCTCAAACCCAGGAGGTTGTTCAACGAACACCAACTCATTAATTAAGCCATTTAAGAACGCACTCTTCACGTCCATTTGAAAGAGTTTCATGTTATGATGTGAAGCGTACGCTAAAAGGATACGGATGGCTTCAAGTCTTGCAACGGGGGCAAATGTTTCACCAAAATCCAACCCTTCAACTTGTGCGAAACCCTTTGCCACAAGTCTTGCCTTGTTGCGAATCACTACACCATGCTCATCTTGTTTGTTGCGGAAGACCCACTTGGTACCAATGATATTCTTGTCTTGAGGACGTTCTTCAAGAACCCAAACTTCATTGCAGGTGAAGTTGTTGAGCTCTTCTTGCATGGCTATTACTCAATCCGGGTCCTCAAGAGCTTCATCTATATTTGTGGGTTCCAAGCAAGAAACAAACGAGTAATGTTCACAAAAAGAGGCATATTGACGTCTTCGAGTTCTTACTCCACTAGAGGGGTTACCCATGACCAAGTCAATGGGATGATTTCTTGAAGTTCTTGTAAGCCTCTCTTGTGCTTGAGACATTGATTCTTCTAGTGATTCGTCATCTTAATCTTGAGCTTGGGCTTGTTCACTTGTGATGTGCATGTCATCAAATTGAAGTTGTTCTTCAACTACTTGTTCATCTTGGGCATCATGGAAAGGAGGTGAGGCATCATCTTCTTCATCGGATGACTCATCATGGTGATGTGATGGTGTAGACTTGTCTTCATCCTTTGAGTCATCCTTGGAAGTGCCTTCAACTTGAGTGGATGAGGCTTGTAGCTCTTCTACTTTCTCCTTTGGCTTGACTTGCCCAATAGTGATGTTCTTCATGACTTCCCGAAGTGGTTCATCACCTACATCATCACAAGAGAAAACTTCCCCTTGGGAGCCATTAGTCTCATCAAACTCCACATCACAAGTTTCTTCAATCTTACTTGTAGCACTATTGAATACTCGATATGCTTTGGAGTTTGATGAATAACCAATAAGAAAACCAACATCACATCTACTTTCAAACTTGCCTAGGTGCTTCCTTTTCTTGAAGATGTAGCATTTGCAACCAAACACCCGGAAGTAGGAGATGTTGGGCTTCCTCCCAATGAGAAGCTCATAGGGTGTCTTTCCCAAGAAGCGGTGAAGATAAACTCGGTTGGATGCATGGCATGCGGTGTTGATGGCTTCCGCCCAAAATCTTTGTGAGATGCCATAGTCATCCAACATTGCTCTTGCAAGAGTGATCAATGTCTTGTTCTTCCTCTCCACCACTCCATTTTGTTGGGGTCTGTATGTTGATGAAAATTCATGCTTGATCCCCAAGTCGTTGCAAAGCTCTTCTACTTGAGTGTTCCTAAACTCCGTGCCATTGTCACTCCGGACCTTCACAACACTTGACTCAAATTCATTTTGAGCTTGCTTGACAAAAATCTTGAAGATCCTCATAGTCTTGCTCTTGTCCTCTAAAAAGAAAGTCCAAGTATATCTAGAATAATTGTGGCGGAACCACCCAAAACTACTGGGCCCGGGTGCACTGATCTTTGTTGCTAAGCAACTCTGACCCAATGTGGCACTCACCGGTAGTTTCTCGAGTGAAGCCTCGATAAAAGCCACGCTATTCCAGGATCAGCAGACAACACTCACACGAAGGTGAGCCCAGAGATTACAACACAGAACATTGCATACATCTCAGAGTGATTGCAGCGGAAAGGAAATTTATTACAAACCAAGTTCAGAGTAACAAAGTACCACGGAGTTCCAACTACTCAATTATTCAAGTCTCATTGTTCAGCGGAAGCAGTAAGATAACTAGCGAGATAACGTGACGCATCGGTAAAGCCCGTACGAATGCGTCACTCAGCGGGAGGGTGATTAGCACCAGCTGAAGGGCCATCCCACTCAACAGACCATCCCGGAGGCAGAGTACAAGGCCAAGTAAGACACGCAAACAGATCTTCAAAGTTAGTACCTGAAAAACAGTGCCACAAGCAAGGCTGAGTATACTAATACTCAGCAAGACTGACCCGTCTCCGGATATAACATAGTCCGATAACTAGACATGCAAGGTTTTTTTTTTTGGTTGGTGGGGTTTGTTTGCCAAAAATGCCGCTAAATGTTGATCCTTACTTTCATGTTTCACTTAGCCAGATTCTAGTGGAACTAACCATTCTAAATTTGCAACTAACTCTACTCAAACATGGTAGAGCAACCATTTAATCAACCAGCAGTATTATCATCATCATATTCCACTTGTTACTCTATGTGACCGAAAGCATTAAGCAATCTCATGCCGTGAGAGGCGGACGATTCTGAATCGAATTTCAACCTGGCCAGGGGAACCTAGACCACACGCATGGGGATTGACTTCGCTCCCGCCCATGCTACTTTTCCCCTTTCTTTCCAGTCCGTGGATCCGGAACACCCTCCCCGACTACAGAGTCCGACCACTCTGCACCCGTACGTCGCGACAAAAATATAAATCCTACTTCTACCAGGAGGGTGCGAGATCGTTCCACTCGCCGGTCCAATCAGGTACTTAAGCTTACCGATTACCATATTTCTCGGTATGTGGCTAGTACTTTCAAACGCTTAACGAAATGAGCCACACACCTCGACCTTAGCCATTTTTGACTACACCAGCGGGGTATCACAACTACACAACCCCGCCCGTTGTCCTTACATTTCAACAGGAATTAAAGTCAGTACAATTCCTATTTGCTCGCGAGAGGCAGGAAACCACTCGACTTCTACCGTACCTATTTAGCATGGCAACTAGTCGATAGAGAGATCCGGTATCAAACATAGGTTCCTATGGATCATGCATCTAGGGTTTTCGATCAACGCATAGAGAACTTAAATGTAGAAAACCAACTATTACCATACATTAATAAATAGATAGCAGAATGATAATTCGGAAAAATTAGTGGGATGATGCTCCGGGGCTTGCCTTCTTGGGCACTGTCTGGCAGAAAAGCTTCTGGGGCTTGGCCCAGGTCTTGAGACAAGTTAGTACAGTTCAGATTAACCTCCTGCTCCGCACGAGAGTCCGCGGGCACCAGTTCGTAGTCTCCGTCCGCGAGGTTAACCGTTTCTATATGCAATGCAAGATTTTGAGTTATTCAGGGATACAATTTCTTTCCTTCACGATAAAGTTGTAGTCCAACAAAAGTTACTTAAGTGATGATTTCAACAGTTTATTTCATGGGCAGTCATTTATAGAGTAGTAAACCTAACTACGTTTCTTCATGAATGAGTGGGGTTTTGGGTTTTCATTTTTAATTTCACACATAGCATGCTTTCATTCTTTCTTAACAACACAACTACTAAAGAGCTAGTGATGAAACACTAAAGTAACTCAGATCCAAACTTGAACATTCATGGTATAAATTTCAGCATCTACCATAGAGCAAAAGCTATAACTATTCATGCAACTGGATTACTCTAGTTGCTTCATCTTTTTGTACAGAATGTTCAACATGGGTTCTGGTGCTGCAAATTTTATGGGAGCAACTTCACAGCATATACTCAGCACTGAAATTTTTCCAGATTTTATACGCTTATACAGCAGAGGTGATAAAAAGAATAAAAACAGCAAGCCATTAACAAAGATTAATTCTACAGAAAGTTTTACTAAGGATTTGGTTCTCAAATTTTTACCAGAGACTAGTCCTGAGCTAAACATACTCCATAAAATTTTTCAAGATTTAACTCACTATGATAAATTAGTTATTCAGTTAACTTAACATGAGTTTGCATAAATTTCTCAAGATGCATTTGACCAGTATTGCATCTGAACTTTTTATCACAGGTAGAACATACTCTAAACAAGATCATGCCCGAAAATAAAGATCAGAAACATTGTAGATTACTCAGAACAAAAATAGTAAATCTAGCCCTAAGATGCTAAGCATGATTATTCAACAAAGCAAAACTCCGTAACTGCAGCTCAAAAATTTTTAGACAGGAACATAGAGCTAAAAAGAGACTCCAGAAATAAATATAGATTTTTCTGAGCATAAGAACTATATATGAGGAATTAAGTTGATTAAACCAGCATAAATCATGGTATATAGCACACGAACTCTAATAAATTTGAAATTTAGAGATTTGCAGGGATTCAGTGGCACAAGTCTGTAGTAAAATTTTCAGAGCAAGGTCATGTGTATATTTTCCTGAATTAAATCAAAAAAGCTAACAATAGATTAGAGAATCTTGATTGTTCTAACATGATAACTATTTTGGGTTGGTGTCATCTTTTTACTGTGATCTTAGCATTCCATTAGTGATAACATATCCAAAAATCAAGGTCATTTGATGGGTAGAACTTCATGAACATGCATAAGGTGGTTTTCTTATTCTTTTCCCTAGATTAAATTCGGTTGAGTTTCTGCAAATGTGAATGTTACAAAATTTGTAGATTTTGTTACAAGGATTCTAGATCAGTTGAGTTTGCATTTTTCTGATTTTTCTGTGATTTGTTTCGCATTTTAGAAGTTCACTGGTATACACTGTAAAACTTGCAGAGACACCCTTGAACGAAAAAAAGAAATTACAACCGGGTCCTTCGCCGGCCTTCTCCGCCGTGGCATCTTGCCGGTGGTGTTCTGCGGTGCAGGGCTTACCGGGGCTGCCACGGGGAGGCGCGTGGGGGAGAAAGGATCGAGGAACACCTACCCTGGTCGTCGTTCGAGCGTTTGGAGCACAGGTTCGAGCTCGTCGGCGTTGATGGCGGGTCGGTTGTTCGGTTCGCCGGCGCTGGAGGTGAAGGAGGGCTCGGGGTAGTGGAACAGGGCACGCACGAGCACCGCGTGAGCTCGTGGATGCTTCTGGGGTAGCTGTCGGGCTCGGTCTTCCCCGGAGCTGGCCGGTCCGCGGTGAGCCTGAGCTCGCCGGCGGCGGCGCAAAAGGGGAACGGCTTCGGGAGGGGGTTTGGATTCGATTCCGCGCGCGTGGAGCTTAACTGGGAGATGGCGAAGCTGCTGCGGTGGTCGGAGGGGGCAATGTGGGGCTGGGCTAGCCGGCCCGCGCGAGCTGGATCTCGGCGGCCATGGCGGAGCGGCGGGAGGAGGAAGAAGGGGAAGAAGGGGCGCGACTGTGGGGTTCTGGGGGTCTTTATAGGCCAAAGAGCTCCTGGGCGAGGGTGCAACGACTGGAGGAGGTCGATTTGGGTCAGGGGCGCACGACGGCGAGCGGGCAGAGCGGCAGCGGCGCGGCGCATGGCGGAGGGTGTCGTGGCGGCACGGGGAGCGGCCTGGGACGCGTGTGCGCGCGAGGAGATGCCAAGGGGCGGGCCAGGTGGCGCTGAGAGACTCCCTGGGTCCATTTGGCCGCGGGCGCGCGGTGGACGAAGTCCACCGGCGGCGTACGGCGGGCGGCGGGCGAAACAGAGCCAGCCGGGAGAGAGATGGAGATGGGGGCTCTTTTGCGATTTCTGAAATTTCCAGGGACCTCTCGGTAAACTAAAATTATCTCCTAATTGGAGGGCTCAAATGGAAAAGTGTTGAATACCACTTTTGGATAACTTTTCAAGATCTACAACTTTTGTGTTATGCAAATTTTCATTTGAAACTCACATTTTGAACTATTGGTACATTTGCATATTTGCACAAAAGGACTTTAGTTTTATTCAGTTTTTGAATTGATTTTTGCTGAAGTTCAATTGAGCACATGTCAATTGAAACACCTCCCATGAGCCAACTAAATTTTTGTGCATATTTTTGAATTAACTTTTGAATAGCTTTTCACCCTTTTTCTTTCTCCTTTCATTTCTTATGCAATAACTGGTCTTTTATTTGAACCCTTCTCTTGAATTATTTTCCCAAATTTTCTTTTAACTTTAACTAAGGTGTATTGATTGGATTTAAAAGTATTGACACCTGAGGTGTCACAACCTACCCCCCTTAAAAGAATCTCGTCCCGAGATTGGATGATTGGATTTAGGTGGGGAAAATGATATACCTGAGGTAGAACTAAGGAAACCCGGGTAATGTCGATTAAGATAATCCTCCGTCTCCCAGGTGGCTTCTTCCTCAGTGTGATGAGACCACTGAATTTTATACATTTTTACCACCTTTCGAGGAGTACCCCTCTCTTTTTGATCCAGAATTTTGAGTGGATATTCGGTATATGAGAGATCGGGCTCCACTAAAATTTCCTGTTGATCAATGATTTCCGTAGGAACTCGAACACATTTCTTGAGTTGGGATATGTGGAAAACATTATGGATGGCGGCAAGTCGTGAAGGAAGTCGCAAACGATAAGCCACGGGTCCACATTCTTCAATGATTTCATATGGCCCGACATAGCGAGGTGCGAGCTTAGCCTTGACTCCGAAACGTTGAACGCCTCGAGTTGGAGACACTCGTAAATAGATGTGGTTACCAACCATGAACTTCAAAGGATCCCTTCTTTTATCGAAATAACTCTTTTGCCGAGACTGAGCTGCTCGGAGATTAGCTTGTACTATTTTGACTTTCTCCTCAGCCTCGACCACTAATTCGGGTCCAAATATTTGACGTTCCCCAGTCTGAGACCAACTCAAAGGAGTTCGACACCGTCGACCATACAAGGCCTCGAAGGGTGCCATTTTCAGACTGGCCTGATAGCTGTTGTTATAAGAAAACTCCGCCAAGGATAAACATTTGTCCCAGTTCTTGTCATAGTGGATGACACATGCTCGAAGCATATCTTCAAGAATTTGATTAACCCTTTCGGTCTGTCCGTCAGTCTGTGGATGGTAAGCTGAGCTTCGAATTAATTTAGTTCCGAGAGCCTCTTGGAGTTGCTCCCAAAACCTTGCCACAAACTGAGGACCACGATCCGATATAATTGTTTTGGGTATACCGTGTAGGCAGACAATCCGATCCATATAGATCTCAGCATATTTCTTGGCTCGATATTCAGTATGCACTGGAATAAAATGAGCAGTCTTTGTGAGCCTATCAACAATGACCCAAATGGAATCATGGTGCTGAGAAGTATTTGGTAAGCCCACAATGAAATCCATGCTGATATCTTCCCATTTCCAAGATGGAATTGGTAGAGGTTGGAGAGTTCCAGCAACTTTCAAGTGACTAGCTTTCACTCTCTGGCAGGTGTCACATTCTGCGACATATTTGGCAATCTCTCTCTTCATGCGAGTCCACCAAAAATTATGTCTGAGATCTTGGTACATCTTGGTGCTACCCGGATGAATAAAAAATTTAGAGAGATGTGCTTCGTCCAGGATTTGTTTCCGCAGGTCAGGATTCTTGGGAACGACTAGGCGATCCTCGAACCACAAAATTCCTTTATGGTCCACTCGGAAACACTTATATTTATTTTCACCTTCTACTACTTGCTGCTTGATGATACCAACACTTTTGTCGTGTAATTGTGCCATGATGACCTGTTCATAGAGTGTCGGTTCCACCGAAATATGATTCAAAGAGCCCTGAGGAATAATTTCTAATTTCAGCCTTTGCATTTCAGCACACAATGTGTCATTATATGACTCCATTGAAAGGCAATTGCAGAGAACCTTGCGACTGAGCGCATCGGCTACCACATTCACCTTGCCCGGATGATAATGAACCTCCAGATCATAATCTTTGATTAATTCCAGCCATCTTCGTTGCCTCATATTCAGCTCACTTTGAGTGAAAATGTATTTGAGACTCTTATGGTCGGTATAGATATTGCAATGAGTACCCATAATATAGTGTCTCCAAAGCTTGAGAGCATGAATAACGGCGGCTAGTTCCAGATCATGAGTGGGATAATTTAGCTCGTGGGGCCGAAGAGCTCGGGAAGCATAAGCTATCACCCGATTGTCTTGCATTAGAACACAACCAAGACCAGTGTCTGAAGCATCACAATAAACGTCGTATGGTTTATTGTTGTCAGGTTGAGCCAAGACTGGTGCAGTGGTTAGATGTGCTCTCAATGTATGGAATGCTTCATCACACTTCGTGTTCCATTTAAACTTGACATCTTTTCTTAGTAGTTCTGTCATGGGCTTAGCAATTCTGGAGAAGTCCGGAATAAATCTGCGGTAATACCCCGCCAAGCCGAGAAAACTGCGGATCTGATGAACTGAAGTAGGAGGTTTCCAGTCCATTACTTCTTGTACTTTGCTGGGATCAACTGAAATGCCTTCACTAGATATAGTGTGACCCAGAAATTTGACTGTGTCCAGCCAGAATTCACACTTGGAGAATTTTGCGTACAGCTTATGATCTCTGAGACGTTGAAGAACAATGCGCAGATGTTGCTCATGTTCTGCCTCATCTTTGGAAAAGATCAGAATGTCGTCAATAAAGACCACGACAAACTTGTCAAGTTCCGGCATAAATACCGAGTTCATGAGATACATAAAATAGGCCGGAGCATTGGTGAGACCGAAAGACATAACCAAATATTCATAGAGACCATATCGGGTTGAGAAGGCGGTCTTGGGAATATCGCAAGGCCGGATTTTAATTTGATGATACCCCGAACGGAGATCAATCTTGGAAAAGATCTTTGCCCCAGCCAACTGGTCAAACAGTACATCAATGCGGGGAAGTGGATATTTATTTTTGATGGTCACCGCATTGAGAGGCCGGTAATCAACACACAACCTCAGACTATCATCCTTCTTCTTTACGAACAATGCTGGACAACCCCAAGGTGAAGCACTTGGGCGAATAAAACCCTTGTCCTGAAGTTCTTGCAGCTGGATTTTTAGTTCGGCTAATTCTTTAGGCGGCATTCGATACGGCCTTTTTGAAATAGGGGCTGTACCAGGCTGAAGTTCAATGACAAATTCGATATCCCGGTCTGGAGGCATACCAGGTAAATCATTTGGAAACACATCTGCATATTCACGGACTACCAGAATATATTCGAGACGAATATCTTTCATGGCATAGGCACAGGAGTTGTTGCATTGGTGATGAGGTAAATATAGAACCGAATGACCATGAGTTGGAGAATTTAATTCAACGGCTCGGGAAGAGATATCTAACATTACCCCATGTCTTTTCATCCAATCCATTCCTAGAATAATGTCCATACCTTCTAGTGGCAACAATATCAAGGTGGTAGGAATGGTTTTACTACCCAAACTAAGTGGCGCATTATGAACGATTTGGTTGATGCGACTTTACCACCCGGAGTAGATATCATGAATGAACCTTTCGTGTGACAGAAATCTAACCCAACCCTTGCTCCGAATTTAGAACTAATGAAGCTATGAGAGGCACCAGAATCGAATAAGATAACTGTGGGGTGTTGGTTTATAGAGAATGTACCCGACATGATTGGTGCTCCCTCGGGTAGTTCAGCAAGGTTGGTGAAGTTAAGTCGGCCCTGCCTGACTTGAATGGTTTGCCTTTTGCCCTTGTTCTGATCATTTCTGCGAGAAGCCTGCCCTTGAGATTGTCCCGCCTGGGGGCACATCTTGGCAAAGTGATCCGGACTCCCGCATCTAAAACAACGGTTATTGTTATCCGGGCGAGCTGCTGGCTGAGCATTCGGCCTAGGGCCTTTCTGCTGCTGCTGAGGTGCAAATCGAGCTTGCTGGGGAAGCCCGAATCGAGTCTGCTGCTGCTGTTGAGGAGGCCGAATAATCCAACGCCCTGGCTGAGGGGCCTTCTGAGAGGATGCGGGTGGGTTATTTTGCACAATACGATACCTCGGTGCAGAGGCACTCGAGGGTCCAGCAGGTGCCTTGCGCTTCTTTTCAGCGCAGTGTGCAGAAATCAGATCCTCCTGAGATATAGCCATATTCACCAACTCATTGAAAGTGTCCGCACGGACAAGATTTAGCCTTTCTTGTAACTTGGTACAAAGGCCTCGACGGAAGCATTCACGCTTCTTAGCGTCGGTATCCGCGTGATGTCCAGCATATTGACACAATTGATGGAATACTTGGGCATACTGCACCACAGTACGAGTGCCCTGAGTCAAGGCCAAAAACTCGTTGAGCTTACGGTCAAGAAGTCCAGCTGGAATATGATGATCTCGAAAAGCCAATTTGAATTCATTCCAATTCACCACATGATCAGCCGGTAGCATCCCGTGGTAATGATCCCACCACATACGAGCTGATCCGCGAAGCTGCTGCGCGGCATAGCGAGTCTTGTTCGCTTCAGAACAAGGAGTAGTCAATAGAGAAAACTTGGACTCGATCGTGCGAATCCAAGCGTCCGTGTCCAGAGGCTCATCCGCTTTATTGAACAGCGGAGGCTGAGTGCTGAGGAAATCTTGGTAGCTCGCCTCTTGTGCGTGATGAGCATGATGCCCACCCCGCGGTTGTTGCTGAGCTTGAACCAGCTGCCACAAAATTTCCGTCTAGGCGGCAAGAACCTCAGCGATACCCACTGGTGGAGGAGGTGGAGGTGGATCGCCATTCCCCCCGGCTCCAAAACCACTAGGGGTGCCTCGAGTCGATCCCACCATCTGAAATGTGAGTACTTTTGCATTAGATCCATCATTATCACCATCTCAAATGGGAATTTCAACTCAAGATGACATGTAAATATTCAGAATTGCTTAAATCACGTCGTGTAGAAAACCGGTGATACAAAAACGCTCATAACTGGAGTTCTGTACATGACATAAACTTGAAATTTTTACAGGAGATATATAATTTCATGATCTACAACTTTGGTAGTCATCACAAAATCAGATTTCCAGAGTAGGTTAGTCGAAAAATTCATTTACCCCTCCTCTAGTTTTTTTTTTTTGTTTCACAGAAAACAGAGCTTCTGTAATTTGCGATTATCTCCTGCGATACTAATCCGTTTGGGCTGAAATTTTGCGAGCATATTCCCGATGAAATTTGGAACAACTTTGGTATTCAACTCAGGAGCTAAATCCGAAAGGAAAAGAGGATAAAAATTCGAACTAGCTGCTGCCTTCAGCTTTTCACATATCACTGATAATTAACACTAGTAGCATTAGGGTTCATTACATCCATCGTTCTCTCATTTCTACTTGATCACTCCTAACATCAGTATTAAAGGGGGTTACTCAACTCTAAGTTAGCCTAGTAGCCATGATCCAAAAGTAGGCTACACTAAGAGGAGTCTACAAAAGCTAAGAAACAGTGCCTCGGTCTACATGTTGACCGATGCCTCACTCGCCACGGGAGTGTGAACCTCAACCGGTGCGGGCTGCGGCGCCTGGTCCTCGGAGTCCATCTCTGAAAAGCCCTCTATCTCCTGGGGCTCGTCCTCCTCGTCCACCTGCATCTCGTCGGGAGGTGCGTGAAGGGCATCCTGCGCGTGCTGTATCGCGTGGAGCTGCCCCTGGGCCTCGTCCATCTCAAGCTGCAGGTCGTGAAACTGGTCCTCTAGGAAGTTGATCGTAGCGTCACGATCCGACACAGTGTCCTGAAGCTCGTGAACCTGGCCGTGGAGCTGGGCGATAAGAGTAGCCCTGCTCTCGAGCTCGGTACTAGCCTCCTGAAGCTGCCCATCTCTCAGCTGGACCGCCAGGTGCAGGGCCTGAGCGTGGTCCACCAACTGAGCGACGGCGTAACCCTGGTAAGTGTGAAGTCTGTAGAGACCGTCCAAGCACCTCGCTGTCGTCCGAAGGGCCCCGACCGGGTCAAGGGTAGCGACCACGTCCACGTGTGCCATCCGGTCGAGCCAAAGCGGGTCTGCCGGGTCAGGTGCAGGGAACAACCCGAACGCGGTCAGAACCACCTCCAGAGGGCGCAAAGAGCAAAAGGTGGTCATCGCCCTCATGGCGGTAAGCTCCCAGGTGTCCAGCAGGTAGTGACCGACCATCTGAGTCACGATCGGCTCCCACCCGTTGAGCGGGTGCTGCGGGATCACCATCGTCACACTGCAGCGACGAACTCCGTCCTCCACAAACTCGTGGCCATCGTAAACCGGTGGCTGGAGGTAACCGGCTGCACTCAAAAGCTCCCAAAGACGGCGGGGAAACCCGTCCCAGTGCAGGCAAGCGGAGTGCACGTGCCCCTGCGCGTCAACGACCAGCAGCTCTTCCATCTGTCCCAACAAAAGACCGATGGATCAGCTGATGGTAACAAGACTACTAACTCTGGAACAGTGAAAGAAATGGCCAAAACTGTAGAGAACTTGCTTCAAAAATTCTCAAAAATTTACACAAGATCCCTCTGATATTAAGGAACAATTCATCTAGTCACCACTAAGATCAATTCGGACACCATGGGGGTGATATGCTCAGGTATTCGGAGTGACATCAACCAGGAAAACTGAGTGTCCAGAGAGGGTGTATTTTGACTATAACTCTCAACCCAGACGTCAAAAATTTTTCAAATTTTTATAGTAATCTCATCACTTAGTTGTCTACCACTTTCATGTTGAACGATTTTTAGTTTGAACAACTTATAAAGGTCAAAAAATTTCAGTTGTATAGACTGTTCAGAGTTAACAGTTTTACACAGGGTTGATCCAAAAATACAAATACCATGCTAGAAGGCTTCAAAAATTTTCAAATTTTTACAGCAGCTGGATAACTTAGGAAACACCATTTAGTCTTACTACCCCAAGTCGATTTGAGTAACTTAACAGAAGGTTAAAATTCGTGGAAACCAGGTTGCAGACTTTCTGGATACTCCTTAGGATAGTGTTTTAACTGATTTGCTTGCGATTTCCCCAGAGATTTATTTGCTAATCTTTTTGAGAATGAATGCAGAACCTATACGTCCTCACCCAGGAAAAATTGCCAAGTAACCTTGGTCTTACGCAATGACTTTGGTGGCATACATATTACGTCTCTCACTATATAGCTACTCGATATAGCTAGATAGCCTATAATTCGATTTCGAGTTAGCGTACCTGCAGAAGATTGACAGTATATAAAATGAACATTTCGTGCCAGCACTCACGAAAGCGTCCCCATACATTACCGATCACTATAGAATCGACATCCATACCATTACCGCCGTATGGACAACGTTAAGCATACGTTATCGAAACAACGTATTGACTGAGTACCGTCTTTGACGGGGAATTGAATTCCAATTTCGAACCATTACTCCCCATATACTCAACCGAAGTTGGTATATGGGCAGCAGCTCAAGTAGGCCACTGCTTGAGCTCCAGCGTTCGGCTCGCATCACCGACGGGAAGGTCAGACTCCCTCAGCTGACTGAGTAAGCATACCTTCGTGGCGACGACGTAGTTGCAGAATTTAAATACTGAAAGGTAATGTGCTGGAAGTTAGCCATACAAAATAAGCCACCTGATTATACCCATAAGATTCCCTAGGGCTTTACGTCCTAGACTTGTCCTTGGAGACCCTAAACTCTTTCAAAAACTTTAGTAGCTTTGAAGTCAAGTTTTAAGTTGTTGTTGCGAAAACCGAGGTTGCCATCCCTGGTAGGCTGTCTGCGAGCTCTGATGCCAGCTGTGGCGGAACCACCCAAAACTACTGGGCCCGGGTGCACTGATCTTTGTTGCTAAGCAACTCTGACCCAATGTGGCACTCACCGGTAGTTCCTCGAGTGAAGCCTCGATAAAAGCCACGCTATTCCAGGATCAGCAGACAACACTCACACGAAGGTGAGCCCAGAGATTACAACACAGAACATTGCATACATCTCAGAGTGATTGCAGCGGAAAGGAAATTTATTACAAACCAAGTTCAGAGTAACAAAGTACCACGGAGTTCCAACTACTCAATTATTCAAGTCTCATTGTTCAGCGGAAGCAGTAAGATAACTAGCGAGATAACGTGACGCATCGGTAAAGCCCGTACGAATGCGTCACTCAGCGGGAGGGTGATTAGCACCAGCTGAAGGGCCATCCCACTCAACAGACCATCCCGGAGGCAGAGTACAAGGCCAAGTAAGACTCGCAAACAGATCTTCAAAGTTAGTACCTGAAAAACAGTGCCACAAGCAAGGTTAAGTATACTAATACTCAGCAAGACTGACCCGTCTCCGGATATAACATAGTCCGATAACTAGACATGCAAGGTTTTTTTTTTGGTTGGTGGGGTTTGTTTGCCAAAAATGCCGCTAAATGTTGATCCTTACTTTCAGGTTTCACTTAGCCAGATTCTAGTGGAACTAACCATTCTAAATTTGCAACTAACTCTACTCAAACATGGTAGAGCAACCATTTAATCAACCAGCAGTATTATCATCATCATATTCCACTTGTTACTCTATGTGACCGAAAGCATTAAGCAATCTCATGCCGTGAGAGGCGGACGATTCTGAATCGAATTTCAACCTGGCCAGGGGAACCTAGACCACACGCATGGGGATTGACTTCGCTCCCGCCCACGCTACTTTTCCCCTTTCTTTCCAGTCCGTGGATCCGGAACACCCTCCCCGACTACAGAGTCCGACCACTCTGCACCCGTACGTCGCGACAAAAATATAAATCCTACTTCTACCAGGAGGGTGCGAGATCGTTCCACTCGCCGGTCCAATCAGGTACTTAAGCTTACCGATTACCATATTTCTCGGTATGTGGCTAGTACTTTCAAACGCTTAACGAAATGAGCCACACACCTCGACCTTAGCCATTTTTGACTACACCAGCGGGGTATCACAACTACACAACCCCGCCCGTTGTCCTTACATTTCAACAGGAATTAAAGTCAGTACAATTCCTATTTGCTCGCGAGAGGCAGGAAACCACTCGACTTCTACCGTACCTATTTAGCATGGCAACTAGTCGATAGAGAGATCCGGTATCAAACATAGGTTCCTATGGATCATGCATCTAGGGTTTTCGATCAACGCATAGAGAACTTAAATGTAGAAAACCAACTATTACCATACATTAATAAATAGATAGCAGAATGATAATTCGGAAAAATTAGTGGGATGATGCTCCGGGGCTTGCCTTCTTGGGCACTGTCTGGCAGAAAAGCTTCTGGGGCTTGGCCCAGGTCTTGAGACAAGTTAGTACAGTTCAGATTAACCTCCTGCTCCGCACGAGAGTCCGCGGGCACCAGTTCGTAGTCTCCGTCCGCGAGGTTAACCGTTTCTATATGCAATGCAAGATTTTGAGTTATTCAGGGATACAATTTCTTTCCTTCACGATAAAGTTGTAGTCCAACAAAAGTTACTTAAGTGATGATTTCAACAGTTTATTTCATGGGCAGTCATTTATAGAGTAGTAAACCTAACTACGTTTCTTCATGAATGAGTGGGGTTTTGGGTTTTCATTTTTAATTTCACACATAGCATGCTTTCATTCTTTCTTAACAACACAACTACTAAAGAGCTAGTGATGAAACACTAAAGTAACTCAGATCCAAACTTGAACATTCATGGTATAAATTTCAGCATCTACCATAGAGCAAAAGCTATAACTATTCATGCAACTGGATTACTCTAGTTGCTTCATCTTTTTGTACAGAATGTTCAACATGGGTTCTGGTGCTGCAAATTTTATGGGAGCAACTTCACAGCATATACTCAGCACTGAAATTTTTCCAGATTTTATACGCTTATACAGCAGAGGTGATAAAAAGAATAAAAACAGCAAGCCATTAACAAAGATTAATTCTACAGAAAGTTTTACTAAGGATTTGGTTCTCAAATTTTTACCAGAGACTAGTCCTGAGCTAAACATACTCCATAAAATTTTTCAAGATTTAACTCACTATGATAAATTAGTTATTCAGTTAACTTAACATGAGTTTGCATAAATTTCTCAAGATGCATTTGACCAGTATTGCATCTGAACTTTTTATCACAGGTAGAACATACTCTAAACAAGATCATGCCCGAAAATAAAGATCAGAAACATTGTAGATTACTCAGAACAAAAATAGTAAATCTAGCCCTAAGATGCTAAGCATGATTATTCAACAAAGCAAAACTCCGTAACTGCAGCTCAAAAATTTTTAGACAGGAACATAGAGCTAAAAAGAGACTCCAGAAATAAATATAGATTTTTCTGAGCATAAGAACTATATATGAGGAATTAAGTTGATTAAACCAGCATAAATCATGGTATATAGCACACGAACTCTAATAAATTTGAAATTTAGAGATTTGCAGGGATTCAGTGGCACAAGTCTGTAGTAAAATTTTCAGAGCAAGGTCATGTGTATATTTTCCTGAATTAAATCAAAAAAGCTAACAATAGATTAGAGAATCTTGATTGTTCTAACATGATAACTATTTTGGGTTGGTGTCATCTTTTTACTGTGATCTTAGCATTCCATTAGTGATAACATATCCAAAAATCAAGGTCATTTGATGGGTAGAACTTCATGAACATGCATAAGGTGGTTTTCTTATTCTTTTCCCTAGATTAAATTCGGTTGAGTTTCTGCAAATGTGAATGTTACAAAATTTGTAGATTTTGTTACAAGGATTCTAGATCAGTTGAGTTTGCATTTTTCTGATTTTTCTGTGATTTGTTTCGCATTTTAGAAGTTCACTGGTATACACTGTAAAACTTGCAGAGACACCCTTGAACGAAAAAAAGAAATTACAACCGGGTCCTTCGCCGGCCTTCTCCGCCGTGGCATCTTGCCGGTGGTGTTCTGCGGTGCAGGGCTTACCGGGGCTGCCACGGGGAGGCGCGTGGGGGAGAAAGGATCGAGGAACACCTACCCTGGTCGTCGTTCGAGCGTTTGGAGCACAGGTTCGAGCTCGTCGGCGTTGATGGCGGGTCGGTTGTTCGGTTCGCCGGCGCTGGAGGTGAAGGAGGGCTCGGGGTAGTGGAACAGGGCACGCACGAGCACCGCGTGAGCTCGTGGATGCTTCTGGGGTAGCTGTCGGGCTCGGTCTTCCCCGGAGCTGGCCGGTCCGCGGTGAGCCTGAGCTCGCCGGCGGCGGCGCAAAAGGGGAACGGCTTCGGGAGGGGGTTTGGATTCGATTCCGCGCGCGTGGAGCTTAACTGGGAGATGGCGAAGCTGCTGCGGTGGTCGGAGGGGGCAATGTGGGGCTGGGCTAGCCGGCCCGCGCGAGCTGGATCTCGGCGGCCATGGCGGAGCGGCGGGAGGAGGAAGAAGGGGAAGAAGGGGCGCGACTGTGGGGTTCTGGGGGTCTTTATAGGCCAAAGAGCTCCTGGGCGAGGGTGCAGCGACTGGGGGAGGTCGATTTGGGTCAGGGGCGCACGACGGCGAGCGGGCAGAGCGGCAGCGGCGCGGCGCATGGCGGAGGGTGTCGTGGCGGCACGGGGAGCGGCCTGGGACGCGTGTGCGCGCGAGGAGATGCCAAGGGGCGGGCCAGGTGGCGCTGAGAGACTCCCTGGGTCCATATGGCCGCGGGCGCGCGGTGGACGAAGTCCACCGGCGGCGTACGGCGGGCGGCGGGCGAAACAGAGCCAGCCGGGAGAGAGAGATGGAGATGGGGGCTCTTTTGCTATTTCTGAAATTTCCAGGGACCTCTCGGTAAACTAAAATTATCTCCTAATTGGAGGGCTCAAATGGAAAAGTGTTGAATACCACTTTTGCATAACTTTTCAAGATCTACAACTTTTGTGTTATGCAAATTTTCATTTGAAACTCACATTTTGAACTATTGGTACATTTGCATATTTGCACAAAAGGACTTTAGTTTTATTCAGTTTTTGAATTGATTTTTGCTGAAGTTCAATTGAGCACATGTCAATTGAAACACCTCCCATGAGCCAACTAAATTTTTGTGCATATTTTTGAATTAACTTTTGAATAGCTTTTCACCCTTTTTCTTTCTCCTTTCATTTCTTATGCAATAACTGGTCTTTTATTTGAACCCTTCTCTTGAATTATTTTCCCAAATTTTCTTTTAACTTTAACTAAGGTGTATTGATTGGATTTAAAAGTATTGACACCTGAGGTGTCACAATAATCTTCAACAATTACAAGACAATAGAGATTACCGCCAAGACTTTTGTAGGTGGTTGGCCCAAAGAGATCCATGTGTAGTAGCTCCAAGCTTCTTGATGTTGACAAATAAGCCTTCATGGGATGTGATGATGCAAATTGCTTCCCGGGTTGACAAGCACTACACAATTTGTTTTTGTCAAATGTAACATCTTTAACACCAACCACCATACCTCATTTGAAAGCCTTCTTGAGTTGGCTCATGCCAATATGAGCAATGCGGCGATGCCAAAGTCAACCCATTGAGTTCTTGGAGAAGAGACATGTCGCCAAGCTTGCATCATTAGATGAGAAATCAATAAGGTAGATGTTACCATGTCGAAATCCTTTGAATATTAAACTCTTATCCTCCTTACTTGTCACTATAACCTCACTATCACTAAAGGTGCATATTAGTCCTAAATCACAAAGTTGAGCAATAGATAACAAATTGAAACTAACCGACTCAACAAGCAACACATTAGAAATAGAGAGATCCTTGATAATTGCTACCTTACCCAAACCTACCACTTTTCCTTTTGAGTTGTCACCAAAGGTGACATGTTCATAATCGCCCACATCTTCATCTAGTGAGGTGAACATCTTTACATAGCCGGTCATGTGTTGTGTACATCCGCTATCAAGCACCCAATGCTTGCCACCGGCTTTGTAGTTCACCTACACACAAATGAATCATTTTTTAGGTTTGGGAACCCATGCAAGTTTGGGTCCTTTGACATGAGTTACTAAAGCTTTAGGAACCCATAGTTGGCGTGGTAGCTTTCCCTTAATTTGAGTGCCAATAAACTTTGCCTTAACCTTGCCACTTTTAAGCTTGCTTAATAAGAAATGATTTTCATTGAATTGAGACTTGTAATTAGGAGGCAAGGTAGGAGGTGGACGAGTAGGAATTGGACACTCCCTTGTGTGATGCCCGGTGACTTGACAATGTTGACAATATGAGCCAACTTCCTTGTTGAAGCATGCCATGAGCTCCGGCGACTTGGGACAATTTTCCGGAGGGTTGGGAAATGATCCAAGTCCATTTGTCCCAAAGTGCCTTGCATTGTGGAAGAGAATCTCCTTGTGCAAGTATTCTCCTCTTGTCACATTGAACACGCATTTGGTCATGCTTTCAAGCTCCTCCTCAAGTTGTTTCTCCCTATCATGATTAATCTTTGAACAAGAAGGAGAAGCATGATGACAAGTAGTAGGGTGAGGCAACTCCACAAGATCATTACAAGAAGTAGCTATATTGACTTTGGTGACTTTCTTTTGAGATTCTTTAAGTTCTTCATCCAAAGCATCAAAGGCAAGGTCAAGTTATTGATATTTCATATTTAGGTTAGCATAACCAAGCTTAAGTTTCTTGTTGCATGAAGTAAGTGACTTGTTAAGCACAACTACTTCCTCATATTTAACATTTAATTCATTATGCTTAACAAGTAGCTTGTCATGCTCCTCTTTAAGTTGCTTGCTAGGAACAATACTTGTATCATGAGTTTCTACTACTTCATTATGCCTAACAATCAACTCATTATTTGAGGCCTTAAGCATGGCATATTCAATTTCAAGAACTTTACATTTTGATTTGTACTTCTTGATCACTTGTTGGTACTCTTCTAGGATGTTTTGCACTTCATTAGGAGATAAGCAATGTTCACTTTCATCACTAGAGGAGTCTTCATCATCACTCACCTTGGAGTTACCTCTTGCCATGAAGCACATGGGTGGTGGAGGTAGAGGTGCCTTATCACCATCATCTTCATCATCATGCATGGCAATCCCCATAATCTTTTTCTTGAATTCTTCATCACTTGAGTCATCATTTGAGGATTCACCATCCGTGATCCATTCTCCAAGGAAAGCCTTGACCTTCTCTTTTCTTGTGAAAGACCCTTTCTTCTTGTGGTCCTTCTTCTCATAACTTTTCTTTGAAGTCTTGTATTGATTGTCACCATCTTCTTGTTTCTTGTTGAGCTTTAAATGCTCCGGACAATCATATGAGAGGTGACCATATTTGCCACAATTGTAACAAACTTTCTTGACATTGTCCTTGCTCTTCCGGGTACGAAACTTGTTTTTCTTGGGGTCATAGTTGTACCCTTTCTTATTCAACCTTGACATCATCTTGGAGGTCTTCCTCATAAGGAGTGCTAGCTCAACATCACCATCTTCATCACTTGAATCTTCATTAGCTTCATCTTCGCTTGAGCTTGGTGATGGAGCTTTGCACTTGTTCTTTTTCTTAGACTTATGATCACTTTTAGCTTTGAGTGCAAGATCTCTCTTGTCTTGCGGTGGATCAACTTCTCCCAAGAGGAACATCTCATGAGACCGAATCTTCCCAACAACATCACTCACATCAAGTGTTTCAAGATCCTTCTCATAGAGCAATAAGGTGACGATGTTGTACTTGAGCTTGTGTAGACAATGTAGAATCTTCCGGATGATATCACTAGTAGACAAAGGAGAAATATCAAGAGCGTTAATGTCCTCAATAAGCACATTCAATCGAGCATACATTTGTTTAACCAATTCATTTGGAAGCATTTTGAATTCATTTAGTTTTTCCTTAAGCATTTGATATTTTTCTTCACGAAGCTTTTTAGAACCTACATAAATAGCTTCAAGTGCTTCTCAAATTTCATGAGCGGTTTTTTTGCTGTGAACACGAGCAAAGATCTCCTCACTAAGAGCATCAAATAAAGCATTCTTTGCTCTAACACCATATTTGACTTGATCTTCATTCCACGGACCAACAATAGGTTTTTCCGTGACCGCCCAAGCCATGGGATTAATAGCCTCAAGGTAACCCGCCATGCGAGCTTTCTAATAAGCATAGTGTCTCCCATCGAGCTTGGGTGGACCACCACTTCCCCCGGCCATACTCTAGGATTTTAAGCTTAAAAAGAGAGCCCTTGCTTTGATACCAATTGTAAGGATCGTGGCCCAAGAAGGGGGGGTTGAATTGGGACTTTTTCAAATTTCTATCTAGTCCTTAACCTAGACTAGTATTGCCCAATCTATAAATTTGAAATCTAGTCACTAGAGCATACTACCACAAGGTCCTTAGGTAGGTAAACACACTATCATGATCATGTTGCTTAAAAGATATCACACTAGCAAGATCAAAACCTAAGCAAAAGATCACACTACCATACAAGTTGTCCTAGTCAAACTACAAGCAATCAAAGACAAGAGTAACAACAAAAGGATTTAATTGCTTGAAATAAAAGTGAGAGACATGAGACAACCGGATTTTTTCCCGTGGTATCGAGGAGTTGACGCTCCCCCCTAATCCACGTTGGAGCACCCACACAAGGGTATAGCCATTTTTATTTTACATAATTACGTTATCTGTGCCAAAAATTCCATCTCAACCTAAATAAATGAACAAACCAAGCCATTAACAGAAGATACTCTGAACCGACAATACAGGTGGAACTAGAAAGATGGCAACATATATAATATCTTCACTAAATGCATTTAGTTTCAAGGAGATTCAACAATTAGTTGTACAAGCCAACTGAATAGCGACAGATGATAACGATAGCAATAATTCTAGCAAGCATATGGATCATAAGCACTAATAGTGACATGTAAGGAGGGCAATGTTGATATCTCTCCCTCCCACCGTATTGCAGTTTCTATTTATTAAACCTAACTACGATATCTCAATGTCTGTGAACAGATTCCTAGATGCATAGGTGACAAATATGCTGCATGGAGAATGCATTAAAAAGCTCCATGTAAGAAATGCAGTACACGACAAAAGGTACTAACTACTGAAACGCCATGTTGCCCAAGCAAAGAACAAAGCACTTCTTAATTCTTCATAAAATTACTAATCAAGAAGCAACAGATCAAGCTTTATGCAAAGGAACCATAGAAAAAATTACCAATTTGCAATAAACTGAAAATTCAATGGTCATTGTCCATATCTATGTTACCATGGAAGGTTCTTGACATAACCATGGATCTAAATCTAATGGTACACCTACAACACTTTACAGCAAGTATATGTTAAGAAAACTTGCAAACTTTGCCATGGAAACCTTATCTATACGAATATAAAAGATTAAGAACAAATTATCCGTACTTATAATATCATCCGCACACAATGTTAACATGATATTGCCTTATTAACAAAATATGCCCAAAATGTCCATCTCCCTACCAATATAAATGATACAACTGAGGATGCACTCAACTGACAACCTATGTGCAAATAGAAAATTGGTAGAATATCTCCAGCTAAGATTTCTTATTTCTTTTAGTTCCCCGTAACATATATCCACATTTGACATTTCCTAAGTTTATAGTGGTTACCACTCACCAATTCTGACGTCCAAAAGAAAAAACATATAAACACATTCGCATTTAAGCAGAAGTCCTAGCGCGCGCGCACACACCCCACCCCACATCCCCCATCTTTTGCTATGATATTTTCACCATTATCCAAAGAATGAGACGCCCCAGACATCTGATCGTGCAGTTTAAGCAGAAATGTTACTCTAAGGCTGTACCTGAACATACTTCACCGCGGGGTGCTCCCGGAGCTGCCGCACGCGCGCCGCGTAGGCGAGCAGCACGTCGCGGACACCCTCGGCGCCCAGGTCCCAGAGCCGCGCGTCGTGGCGCGGCGTCTCGATGACCACGTCGTGGAACCCGAACCCGCGCACGGCGCGCTTCACGGGCCCCTCCTCCCCGTCGGGTCCCGCCGACGCGGGCGGGGGCTCGATGTCGCGCCGCAGCGCGGGGTAGAGGTTCTCGATGACGCGGACACGCCACGGCAGCGCGTCCTCGGGCGGCACGCGGAAGATCTGGGGCGCGCACTCGGACTCGCGGCCGGCGCAGAAGGGGCAGGACGGCTTGGGGGCGTCGGCGCCGGGGCCGGAGCTAGGGTTGGCGGTGGGGTTGTGGGACTTGAGGTCGGTGGGCCGGCGAGAAGACGACCCACCGCCCGAACACGGCGTCCCGGCGCGCCTCCGAGGTTCTCGAAGCTTCCGCCATCGCCGTCTAGAAGCTTCGGGCGGTGGCGCCGATGCAACGAGTAGAGGGCTTGGAGGGTAGAAAAATTTTGATAGAGAGAAATGAAGTTTTGACCACTAATTAATAGTATTAAATAAAGTCTAATTACAAAATTACCTCCACAACTGTGGTACTGTAGCATGTGCTCTAGCTAATGAGGCATTTGACCGTACGATTAGAGGATGATTGAGCGCGGTTACTGTAGCATCACTGTAGCCAATCATGATGAAACTTGGCTCATTAGATTCGTCTCGAAAAGTTACACCCATTTCTAAAAAAATTTTACAAATAAACTTCGTTTAGTACTTCATGCATGCATTCATTTTTTTGTACAAAAATTTTCGTTGTTTTATCCAAACACGGCCGAGAGAGCGCTCGGTGTTCGCCGCGGAACCCGGCCGCTTGTTCAGTTTCTCGGCTGTGGTTCTCGTTCTAGAGAGGACACTTGGGTCGGAGCTGGCCCACTGACAGGTGGGACCAGGGCACAACGAGTTTGACCATTTTCCAAGACGTGTTTGACCGTTTTGTTCGTGGAGCGTGGATGGATTCACTGAAAGGTGGGGACACAAAACGGAACTAAATTGTGGACAACTGAACCGTAGGACCCTCAATCAAATGACATGTCATTTTGCCATTTCTACTCCTACGGTTTGAATGATCCTACCTATATTTTGAAACAAGGCATCACTCACAAGGATCAATGTCTGGGTTACGTAGGCTGTGTTCGCTTGGCTGTGGTTGGTGTTGATTTGTTATGAAAGAATAATACTGCTGATTTGTTGGTGGCTGATTTAGTATGAGACAACAGTACTGCTGGCTGGTTGGCTGACAAACCAAGCAAACACAGTGATAGTAATTCTTAGCATTTGTTGGAGACCTGAGGTTAAACATTTAAGGATATGCCCAAAATTCAATGATTTCAAGAAAGAATGCAATTCAGACCCTGTTTAGTTCGCAAAAAGTTAATGTAGTACATTTCGTTGTTACTTGACAAATAATGTCTAATTATAAACTAATTAGACTTAAAAAATTCATCTCGTGCTAATCAGTTACACTGTATAATTAATTATTTTTTTCAACTGCATTTAATACTCCATGCATGAGTCCGAAAATTCGATGTAAGGAATACTATAGAAATTTTTTTGGGAAGTGAACGGAGCCTCAGATGCACTGTCTTACATAGAGTCACATGGCAGCAGGATTCGTCCCTGAAGTGGCATCACAGTGCAGTAAACATAGATGATAGATCATTCTCTACTACATGGCAGTAACGAGAACAATCAAGAACGGACGGCATGCAAAGATACAATCATCGCGAGTACACAGCAGCATACAGCATTAGATCACTAACCATTCTATGTCTGATAACACAGGCAAATTGCAAATAGTTCACGACATATGCTCCATAGTAGACTTCTAACATAGTTCCAAGTGCTCAAAACACAAGTAGCAAAATTTGAAAAATGCAACCAAACACAGTTGAAGTTTTGCTTGAGATGGGTTCCTGTATCCAGGCACAGAGCTCAACGGTAGCGGCGGAGGGAGAGGGTCTGGTTGCGCTTCCAGGTGGCTCTCCTGGATGGCCTGTTCTTGTGGTGGGTGTGGCCCTTGCCGCGCAGGCCACGGTACTTCTTGCCAGCCGAGGTGAGGCCACGGAGCTCGCGGTGCTTGTGCACATCCTTGCACAGCCAGTTGATCCTGGGGTCGTTGCGGATGGCAGTGTGGGCAACATCAACAAGGATGACCTCAAAGTATTTGTAGGTACTATCCTGTGTTGAGACAAGAGCAATGGCAGGCATTAGCACAAAGCAGATTCAACAAGAACTCTTTCCTAACATGACATTCCTCCACCAATCCACGGTACCTCATTCACCCAGTAGGAGTTGAGAACCCTCAGTCCACCAAGCTTACGCCCAGCCCTCTCCTCAGCAACAGACCTCTTGTTCCTCTGGAACTTGAGTTGGGTGATACCCTGGTGCTTTGGCTTGCCATAGACAATACCCTTGGGCACGGGCCTCTTTCTGCCACCACGCCTGACACGGACACGGTAAACAACATAGCCCTGAAGACAAATAGCACAAAGTTAAGCCCAAGAACAGGCAACAGCTACTCACAGTTCATAATATCACAGACAAGAGCAATTTTCTAGACACAAAAGTTTAGAACAGCAATTTGATAATGTGCAGAACAAATTAGATAGCTGGAAATCAGATGTGTGACAATACATTGATTTACCATAATACTACCAAGCCAACAGGTATTCTTTGACCACAGAATGAGGGCCTAAGAGCTGAATGGTTCAATATTAGTTGAACAAATAACAAGCCTACCAGGCCAATCACCAACACAACATATTTTGACTATAATAACAAAAATCGTCGTGTCCTCTTAGACTGGTGGATACAGAATTAAAGAATTAAAGACTTTCTAGAAACGAGATGAAAAATAAGCTGCCACAAAGATGATCCAGTGCACAAGCAGTGAACCGTAGGCCATCATAACTTTTGAAGCAAATGTAGTTCATCTCAATTCTGAAACAAAAGGGCGTGGAACTGGCTGAGGCAGGTTCCAATCAAATACATGGTTACCACAGCCCATCATCTAAATTCAAAAATAATATACCCAAGGGTCATATCCATGCCCAAACAAAGAAAGGCTCTAAACATGTTTAAATGGCATAAATACATTTCGCACAAAACTGGCATCTATCTATCGCCTGAAACTACAACAAAAATGGCCGACCAAGCCTGGAAATCTTACGAATAGAATTAACCAAAGATGGTAAAACCGCGCGTCAGATCCTATATTTCTAGAAGCCACGGCCAACCTACGCACGCCGGCATCTCTAACATCACCTCGGCCTCGCCGTAGGCAAAGAGAACAAAGGGCAGGGCGGGGATCTACCTGCTTGGCCTTGAAGCCGAGGCGGCGGGCCTTGTCCGGGCGGGTGGGCCTGGTGAGGCGGACGATCGCCGGCTGCTGCCTGTACTCCCAGCAGCGGACGCGCTGCACGAAGCGCATCACATCGGACTGCTTCCTCCTCCATAGCTCCGACACGTACTTGTACGCCCCTGCGCAGAGAACACGCCATCAGAATAACGGCTCGCCCGCACGGCGAGACAAGATCATCAGCCGGAGAGAGCGGTAAGGAGCTCACCCATGGCCGATGCGGCTGCGTGCGGCGGCGGCGGCAGGGAGGGAGATGCAGTGCGCGGAGAAGCTCGGGGTTTGGGTGGGAAGCGGACTTATATTTCGGCGATGGGCGTCTCCTGGCCGTCGGATGAGCTAGGGTTTTGGAACGGTGGGCGGAGGATGGATGGGGAAGTGGGCCGGGTAAGAGCTGGGCTTATTATGGTACTAGTACGAATGGGCTCCAGTTATTTTGTGTCGGCCTTTCGGGAATCTCTATACTTCTAAACTTGGACCAAGCTCTGGCCAGGGATCGCGCCACGTCGCGTGCAATTCCCGGCCGTCGGATCGGCCGGGCGGACGGCCTAGATCTTGCGTTTCCCGGTCATTTTGCAAAAAAGTCCTCGAACTTAGGTCATTTTGTAAAAAAACCCTCGATATTTTGCAAAAAAGTCCTTGAACTTAGGACATTTTGCAAAAAAATCCCGGTCATTTTACAAAAAAGTCCTCGAACTTAGGCCATTTTGCAAAAAAGTCCCCGAACTTCCTTGGAATACCAGGTCTTGTGTTTCCCAGTCATTTCGAAAAAAAGTCCTCAAACTTAGGACATTTTGCAAAAAAAAATCCCCTAACTTCCTTGGAATACAACCCGCCGTCTTTTTCCTCTCTCAAGAATTTTCTTTGAAATACCCTCGAATATTACTTAAATTATGTAACAATCCGTTTCATTCATTACTTCTACACTAGCGACACTATACATACAATTCGACTACCAAGACACATTCGAACCAAAACGTGTCCAACATAAAATTTGCTTAACATTTCAAAATATACAATACAGAGCATATTTTTAAACTCAAAACACTTCCACAATTCATTCACACCAATGCTTATATGAAATCCATTCTACCTATGATTCGGACACTGAAATATTTTTATGTCAAAAAGTTTTGAATACAAAAAATCACTCAAAATTTGAAAATCTAAATCCCTGCTACACAACAAAATTTTAAATTAAAAAATATTTTCATAATTCGTTCCCATAAATATTTACCCCTAATTTCTTAAAAAAAATACCATCACGTGTCTACAGATTGCTAACTTTCATGATCCTAGCTTGAACTCTCCCGTTTTCGCATTTATATTAAGCTTCCAGCTTAAGAAAAAATGTACAAATCTTTCTTTTTACAATTACAACATAAACTCTATTTACAAAATTCCCAAACCTACAACTAAGATCTCCGGGACTCCATCATCGCTTTCTTTGTCCACTTAATCCCCACCTCCATGTCAATTGTATAATCCTCTAGACATAGCCTACGCTAATATTACTCACAAGTCATCTACTGTACCAGCCCAAGCTGGCGCGCCAAAGGCGCGCCCCAGTTTCTAGTGGGCTTCCGTTTCTCGGCTGCTTTAGTTTCCTTCTTTTTTCAATCTGATGAAGACTATATAGCCCAGTTTTCTTTTTATTTTCGTTTTAAAAATAAGTTTTAGAAGATTTTAAAAATATATTGTTTTTGCCTCTAACCCAATTTGATATCTGTCGTGGTATGGTTTGTAAGATGACCTACATGCGTTTTCTGTGACAAAAAAATATAGTAAAACTCACAAAACTGCATATACCACCGTGCATGAACAGGTTTCATGTCTAATAACGCGATTGACCATCCATTTTTATCTAGGCATATTTGTCGGAAATTTAAATTTTGGACTCCGAGCACATGTGCATAGATGTTTTTCCTGTGAATATGTACATTCGAAATGGTAACTATCTTTTACAAAAACTACAGATAAAAGTGTTTGATAAAAGAAGGTGCATATTGCTTCAAAACTCCTGAAGGTCTTGTACAGGGGAATGTCACGTTCAAAAAGGCCCACTTAAAATGTAGACTCTAATTCGTGTTTAGGCCGTGTTTGGGAAGGCTTCTTCAAGACTACCATTTGTTTTGAACAAAAATGGTTTCAGCTGCTCCCACAATAGCTTCGAATATAGTAACACTAAAATATATATGATTGTAAGCGGCCAACATCTTGTTCCTCGAGATATTAGAATAGCACAAGCTATTTATTAATATAGAGAGTCTAATTTTTTTTCTATTTTTAGCTGAAAATCAAAGGGGAAAACTTCAGTCGTCATATATCGGTAGTCGGTAGTATTAAGGGAGACTTAAGATTTTACTCATGCAATCGGGATTTTACGTCTGATGATGGATGCCAAGAAATTACCATGCCCTAGAAACCTTTCATTTGTCTTGATTTCTATGGAAAAAATTTCCAAAAAAATTACCATTTGCTTTGACTGTGGTTGTAACCCTGACACGACACAATTTCACGCTAAGAATTACGACCAGCCAAGTTTGACATGGAAAAAAAAAAACTTGGTCCCCGTATTCAGGGCTCCACAAGTCGAGTCTTTTTCCTCCACGTCAATACACCCTATCCGCCAGCGGCTAAGAAAGCCTTACCCTGACGGGCCGGGCCCACCCGCCAGCCACACGCTCGGGCCCACAGGTCAGCCTCACGGCCCCCCGCCCCGGCTCCCACTCACTCCACTCCGTGGGACGCACCGCGCGCGACACGGCGCCGTCGCGTTCCAAACCCAAACGCGAGAGGGGGCGGGGGGGCGAGCAGCTGCCAGCCTCCACAACAATCCTCGTGCCTTCCTGCCTCGGCCCCCCGTTCTCCGCCGCCCCTCCCCCCTCCTACCGAGGCGACGAATCCGGCGTCCTCCTCCGCGCTCCATCCCCGCCGACGGCCGCCGATGTAAGCGCCCGCGTCCCCCCCCTCCCCGGCGCAGCCGATCTCTGCACCTGCCGCATCTGCTTTGTTCTCTCTCTTTTTGAATTTTTTTTTGGGTCGCTGGGTGGCGTTCGGAGGCGCCGGTTCCCGCGCGATCGGCCGCCGCGGGGGCCGTCCATTCGCGGGAAATCGTGATCCGGCGAGGCGCGCGCGCGCCGATTCGGCCGCGCCCCGGCGGGGTCGGGGCCGTCGAGGCGCGGCCGCGGGGCGCGCGGGCGGTGGGATTTGGGTGGGAGTTTGGGTTCGGGGCGTCGGGATTCGGGGCTGGTTGCAGGGCGGTGGCGATTTGGTGCCCGATTGGCGGTAATCTGGTGTGCAAAGGCGAGATTTTTTTTTCTTGCCCCCCGTCGGTTTCCAATCGACATGGTGCATCCGGCGATGGGGGTAGGATGCTTCCCTCCCTCTTCTTTTTTGGGTGCCGATTGGGGCATTCGATTCCTCGACAAAGGGTGTGGTGGTGGGGGGAGCTGACCATCACTTGATGGCGATGAGGATCCAGCTCGGCTGATTCTCCCGTGCTTTTACCTTGGTCTCCTTCCCCGGCCGTAACCGATCTTAGTTAGATTTTTTGTTCTGGGATATTAGACTAATAGTCGAGTAGATGGAGAGGTTGATAGATTTGATACTGATGTGTGTTCTTTGCAGTATTTGTTGTTCCTTTTTTTTGTATATTGATCGATGATTGTAAATCTGACTGTGCATGTGGAGATTGGAAGGAGCTCGGAGGGCTGGGACGCTGACCCGAGTTTTATGGGGAGAGGATGCCAGAGCTGCGAAGCAGTACTCGTCAAGCACGCCTGAGGTCTAAGAAGCTCGAAGCCCTGCAACCAGGAGAGCAGCCTGTGAAACCAGCATCGCCTGCTCCGCAGAGAGCAGGAAAGCGTGCTCCTACTCGTGCTGCCAGGGGCAGAAAGGTTACTGCTGGGAGAAGAGCGCCTCCAGCACCAAAGCCTAAAAGAAAGGGGGTTGAGATTGTTGATTTAGAAGCTGATCCCGCTTGCGAAGACCCCCCTAAAGCTGTAGCTGGGCTGGAAGTTGCTGGCGCAGCCAAGAACCTTGCTTTGAACAAGGTAGCTAAGGTTGGTGTTAATAAAGGTCTGAAAATGGAAGGTGAGAGTGGGGAGAAGATTGTTGGGGCTGAAGATGAATTTGCAACTACACCTGTTCCAGAGAGGGTATTACTTGCTCTTTTGCATTTTATGTCCATAGACTGCCATTTGCCTTCCTTATCTCCTAGTTTTCTATCTGTTTGTAGCTCACCTAATTACATAAACAAACTTTTTTAAGCTTTTATTGGATTGTCACCTGCTTTGTTAAACAAAAAAAAAAGATAAAATTGTATTGTTTTCCATGTTGCTCTGCACGGGTAGCCCATCTCTCGTTTTAGTCCTTGTGGTTGTATGGAATGTCTGTTATGATGGTTAAAGGAAACATTCTGAATCCCGTAAAATATGTGTTTGTGTTGTGGCTCAAAATAAGGGTTCGCCAATTAGTAAATAAATCACAAAGGAATTTCTTATCAAACATCAGCAGGGCGAACACTCCCCATTCAGTATCTAGTTAGATGCTATCTGCAGTATATTCGCTGGCATAAACATTCTAATGTTCCAAAAGATGAGCCCATTTAACACCAGGAAGGGCCAATCACATGCCTTACATTTCCAGGGATTGTTGCGAAAGAGAAATATTTACTTCTGTAGAATTATTACAGCTGTTCATAGCCTAGAAGTAGATAGCTGTGGGCAAAATTCTTGTGGGGCAATAGTACATTCAAATGACATAAAGCCTATCTTCCGTACATAAATCAGAAACAAGCTGCTATACGATGGTTATACGTTGAACTTGGACGTAATTTCTTATATGAAGGAGTTTTTAGGATCTCCTAATCTTATTTCATTTCTGCAGGTTCAAGTAGGTAACTCTCCAGAGTATATAACTGAGAGGAAATTAGGTAAAGGTGGTTTTGGTCAAGTCTATGTTGGCCGAAGGGTATCTGGTGGAACTGCTCGCACTGGCCCTGAGGCCTATGAGGTTTGCCACTTACACCTTGTATGAATTTTAGACATTTTTTTCTAACATAAAACCAATCCATCACAAATGTTTTGTAGGTTGCATTGAAATTTGAGCATCGGAACAGTAAAGGATGCAATTATGGCCCACCATATGAGTGGCAAGTTTATAGGTATGTCACCTATCCCCTCATCTTTAATTTTTCTTAGGACCATTTCTCTGTCTTTTTTTTTGAAATAGTATGTCTGTCTTTAAGCTTTCTGAATTTTGACATTGTTTACCAGCGCTCTCAATGGTTGCTATGGCATACCATCGGTCCACTACAAGGGTCGTCAGGGTGACTACTATATTCTCGTGAGTTCACTAATTATATTCTAGATTTTTTTGCAGCTCAACAACTTTTATTCACTAATCTTTCTTTTTTAGGTAATGGATATGCTTGGTCCCAGCCTTTGGGACGTGTGGAATTCAATGGGGCAGTCGTAAGTATCTTCCATTCTTTTTTTTATGTTACTCTTTTGCCCTCATGTTTCAGTTTGCAGACTAAATGCTTCAAAAGCTTGAACAGAATGTCTGCGAATATGGCTGCTTGCATTGCCGTAGAGAGCATATCAATTCTTGAGAAGCTCCATTCTAAAGGGTGAGCTGAAATTATCTATATTCAACCGAACATCCTTAGATATATAACCGTTGATCTATGCTAAAAGACCCTCTTTTTCCAGGTTTGTGCATGGTGATGTGAAACCAGAGAATTTTCTGCTTGGTCAGGCTGGATCGCCTGATGATAAGAAGCTGTACCTTATTGATCTTGGTTTAGGTATGTATTAGCCACAATATCTTGATTTAAGTATTTACTTCCATGTTGCCATAGTTTTTTTTACACTTGATAGATTTTATTTGTGGTTTTGCTGATATATGATACCCAAACTGTACAGCATCAAAGTGGAGGGAGGCAAATGGGAGTCATGTTGATTATGATCAAAGGCCTGATGTCTTTAGGTTGGTCATATTCTCAACTCAGCAGTTTCCTTTTGTCATATGATCTTCCTTTACTTATCCTCAAGTTTTTTTTTTCTTTTTTTGCAGGGGAACAGTTAGATATGCCAGTGTCCATGCCCATTTGGGGCGCACCGGTAGTAGGAGAGACGATTTGGAGTCACTGGCGTACACCCTTATTTTCCTAATAAGGGGAAGATTGCCTTGGCAAGGTTATCAGGTATGTTTTTATAATATGCCTAATTCAACATATTGGTATTCTTCTGGAGCATACTTCAGCATGTAACAACGTTTACAGGGAGATACCAAGAGTTTTCTTGTTTGCAAGAAAAAAATGGCCACTTCTCCAGAGATGCTTTGCTGTTTCTGTCCAGCTCCATTCAAACAGTTTCTTGAGATTGTTACAAATATGAAGTTTGACGAAGAGCCAAATTATGCCAAGCTTATTTCACTTTTTGATGGTTTGATTGAATCACCTGCCTCGAGACCAATTAGAATTGATGGGGCTCTCAAGGTCTGTACTACTTATTTCCTACTTTCATATGATAGTCACGCTTGTCCGTCCTTATCTTGGTCTTTTCCTCTACTATAGGTTGGTCAGAAACGTGGAAGGTTGCTTGTAAATCTGGAAGAAGATGAGCAACCTAAAAAGAAGGTTAGATTAGGGAGCCCAGCAGCTCAATGGATTTCAGTTTATAATGCCAGGCGACCCATGAAGCAGAGGTAATTATAATAATTGAATAAGATGCTACAAGGCGTGATGAATTGATACTAGTTTAGATATACTTGCTGCATTTCTCTTCTAGAAGCATGTATCCCGATCTTTTTTACCTAGCTTTGTAAAGTAAACATGATCATTAAGATGTGATGAAATAGTTGCTAAAATTTGTTGTCAACATTTGTTGCTTGTTTGTTAGGTACCATTATAACGTGGCTGACTCAAGGTTAAGTCAACATATAGAAAAGGGCAATGAGGATGGGCTGTACATTAGTTGTGTGGCTTCCTCAGCAAACCTTTGGGCTCTCATTATGGATGCAGGAACTGGTTTCTGTTCTCAAGTTTATGAGCTCTCACCACATTTTCTTCACAAGGTACAGTACTAACTGTTACAAGCATGACAATGCTGAATAAATGGTTTATTGCGGAAACCTAACTCTGTTTCTATACACAGGACTGGATAATGGAGCAGTGGGAGAAAAGTTATTACATAACAGCAATTGCTGGATTAACCAATGGAAGTTCATTAGTTGTTATGTCCAAAGGTATGAAGGTTACTATTTCTTGTTACTATTCGTGTTTGTGGCTTGAACCTCCATTTTCTGACCATTTTCCCATCAACTGTAAATATCCTAATATTTCTCTTGGACTTTGCCTGTTAGCTTCCATTTTTATCCCTGTGGCATTGCTTATAAATCATCAGGGCCAACTATTATATAGTTTTGGGTGATATATATTTTCACTATTGCAGGAACTCCTTACACTCAGCAATCATACAAGGTTAGTGAATCATTCCCTTACAAGTGGATCAATAAAAAGTGGAAAGAAGGTTTCCATGTAACATCTATGGCCACTGCTGGAAATCGCTGGGGCGTGGTCATGTCAAGGAACTCAGGGTATTCTAATCAGGTTATAACGATTGCTTGGCCATATGCATTTTTTTTGTTCCATATACTTGCCTATTTATATTCCTCTGAGCTTTCCATTAACTGCTGCGTGATTATTTACAAAGTATTTTCTTTCTGGAACTGTCAGGTTGTAGAGTTGGATTTCCTGTACCCAAGCGAAGGCATCCATCGGCGATGGGAGACCGGTTACAGGATAACTTCCACAGCGGCCACCAATGACCAAGCTGCTTTCATCTTGAGCATGCCAAAGCGGAAGCCGATGGATGAGACACAGGAAACCCTTCGGACCTCTGCTTTCCCCAGTGGCCATGTGAAGGTACACCCGCAGCTCGCTTTTATGAAACATCTTATTAGCATCGTGTTACACTTCGTCTTTTGCTGCCATTGTACCTTCTGGTTACCGTGCTAGGCTAACCTCGCCATGAACCTTGCAGGAGAAATGGGCGAAGAATCTCTACATAGCTTCGATCTGCTACGGACGTACTGTTTGCTGACCGCGCATGTGGAGATTGAAGCGTGGGTCTTTTGTTCAGCATGGTGTCATGAGCTCCAAGAGATAGATGTTCGTGGAACCCCAATCCCCATGGTAGACTTACTAGATCTGAAGACGCGGTATGGTGTCCTACCGCAATTGTAAAGGAATGCTGTACCCGATGCCCGGCCGTGAGACCTTTCCTCGTATGAAGCTAACGCATTTCAGCATGAAATTCGCTGTTTTTGCCACGTGTCTGGGTCAAATTTTCTACTTGATCGTCAGTAAAAATTTGCGCTTACATGTTTGATTCGTTTTTGAGAAAACGTAGGACATGAAAGGTCATCATCGTGTCCTGATAATACTATTAGGTGCCTATATGTTCGGCCAGCCAGCAGTCAGCTAGGAATATTTTTCTCTTACCATAAATCAGCATCAGCTACCAGCCATAGCCAACCAAGTAGAACCATTAGCACCGGATTGATATAGACCTCTGGGTCCGACTGGAGTGCAATGAGCGGTTTTGTGCAAACGTGCAAGCGGCAGCTACGGCACGCTTGATGCACATCTGACGGCGAGTCGTCGTTATTCACTTAACCAACAAATGCTAATAACCCCTGGAAAACGAGAAATCTTACGGATCGTGCCTCCTCTCTCGGCAGAAAGATTGCGCAATCAGCAGGAGTCGTCGTTATTCACTTAACCAACAAATGCTAATAACCCCTGGAAAACGAGAAATCTTACGGATCGTGCCTCCTCTCTCGGCAGAAAGATTGCGCAATCAGCGCCTGCTTCTGCGCCGTCGCGGTTTGGTGGCCATCGCCGTCGTTCGACGGGTGATCTGCGGCGTCGGCGTCGTCCAACTCGTCGCCCTCTTCCTTGCCGATGCAAGTGATTTGTGTCTTTCCGACGAGAGACGAGCCTCACTAATTGCTGTGTCTTCGGCCATCACCATCTCAACGTAGCAGGCGCTGATAGCGCGATCTTTCTGCCGAGAGTGGAGGCACGATCGGTAAGATTTCTCGTTTTCCAAGGGTAATTAGCATTTGTTTTTCTATCCAACGTTACCACGTGGGAGGGGTTAAGTGAATAATGATGACTCGCCGTCGGATGTGCATCGAGCGTGCCGTAGCTGCCACGTTTGCACAAAACCGCCCATTGCACTCCAGTCGGACCCGTTAAGTTAAATATTCTGAGGTATAGGATAAGGCTTGATCTAATCAGGTTTGGGCCGTGTTGCTGCTATCCATCAGGTCCACCACCAAAAGAGAGTAACTGGGCACTAATGGGCCAATGGCAACGGCAGCGGCGACTTCTAGAAATAGCAGATTTCCTGAGGGGTTCAATATGAAAAAATACAACGGATTCGTGCCACTGCCAGCCCCCAACCCCGCCTCGCGGCCTTCGCCTCCGTCTCCGGCAGGCGGCGAACCAGCGCCGGGGGAGAAGGCGGTCGCCAACCATGAGCACCACGGGTGGAAGCCCGGGGACTCCCTCGAGGCCGCGGCTATCCGCTCGAGGCCATAGCGGAGGAAGCCCGGGTACTCCCTCGACCTCGAGGCGTCGCGCCTCCGCTCGAGGCCACAACGGCGTACTCGCGCAGGTCTCTGGTATGCGTACTTCCCCTCCTCCCCTACTCCCCCCTTTGCTGATTGGGCCAGCGTTTCTTGTCTAGAAGTAATTTTAGCTAATTTGTGAGGTTTAAAACTCTTGAGTTACATGAAATTTTCGTCTGCAATCGTGCTTGAGGATAGTTTTACGTGGCCTTCATTTTTGAGCAGCGGTTAAGGCTTCGTGGCTCTGAATCGTGCTCGGAGGTTCGATCCTCCCGTGAGTCCGCAATGTCGTAATTCCCTGGTCATTAAACCTAGCCACCATCAACTAGTCCCGATTTGTAATCAGAATTTTGTTATTGCAAACAACTGCAACCGCCAACTCAGGATTGCTGTTGATAGGTTCATTTCCTGTTTTTGTGAGGCTCGATCCTCCAGTGAGTCCGCAATGTTGCAATTCCCTGGTGGTTAAGCCCTAGCCACCATCAACTAGTCCCGATTTGTAATCAGAATTTTGTTATTCCAAATAACTGCAATTGCAACTCAGGGTTGCTGTTAATAGGTGTTTTCCTTCATTTATCATGCACATTCGAAAGTTATTTCAATCTGACACAGCCAAACTTGCGTTGCTCTACTACTTCGTTTCTTATGTGAACTTAACTCGTGAAGGCTTGCTAAAGTTTCTGTGTCCTCGCTTAGCATATCAGGATTCTAAGCATATACCAGGACAGTTCATGTTCCTCTTTGTTGTGAGCATAAAATTCATGTTTTAACAATTAATTTCAGCAAACCTGCAAAACAGTTTTCCATTTTTCAAATACAGCTATTGATTTTGGACAGCAATCCCAAATTTAGTTGCAATCTAATATGTATTCCAAGGTACAAGTGTGAAGTGTCACCTTGTATCCCCAGTAAAATGTGAGATTGCAGGAAATGCATTTTAAAGCTATGTAGTTGTCGCGAAAGGTCGGGTGGCCGAGTTGGCTGGCCCGGCTCGGTAGCGTCACGCCCCAACAGGTCCTGAGTTCAATTCTCATCTGAAGCGAAATTCTGGCTGTTGGGGTAAAAAAAAACCCCTCGCTGTGCTCGCCGCGAGGCTTGGCCCTCTCGGGCATGGGCTAGGGTTTGTGGGGTTTCTCTACTAGGTAAGCCGGTTGGCTTCCTCTTAATGAAAAACGGTGCCCCCCCCCCACACACACACATAGAGTTTTTTTTTTCAAAAGCTATGTAGTTGTCATATCTGAAACACGGTATCAGTTTGTAACCACTTAAGGAGATGATACTGACTCTATGCTTAACGAAATAGCAAACTAGATAAAGACACGATAAAACAAGGTGAGTAAGCCTAGGATCAGTGGCAATGTCATTGGGATTAAGTTTAAAAGGGGGATTATTTTGCTCCACCTTAGTAGCTCTGACTCCTGCTGTTTCTACTTTCTAGTTATAGATGCTGTTGATTTTGAACTTTAGAACTCTAACAGTATTGTGTGTTGCAGGAGCAAAGTAAGATGGCAAATGGCAATGAAATATCCTGGTTCTCTTAGAAAATGTGACATAAGTAATACTAGGTTAAAATAAATCCACAAACTGGGTCATATTTCCTTGTGGGATTGAATTGGAATTTGTAAAGGAGGGAAACTACCATCAGGAGCTTTAGGGTCGTGGGGCACTGGAGCTTGAAGGTCATTGCCTTATCATTTGTCCTCGTTGGGTCAGCGGTTTGCCAGTCAGACTATGGTTCAATCTTAGAGCCTGCTACCCCACTTGGCACGTCCTCGCTTTCTTGGCATTGTACGTTAGGCATCGTCATTTCTGCGCCAAAAGAATAGCTGAGGTTCGTGGAATGCAGGCACGCCACTAAGCCCAAGAGAGGACGTGTGCAGCTGGCGTGGGAACTTCGTTCTCTAAGAGCGAGAGAGATGGTGTGGAGATGTAAGGCCATCTGGGCTAAGGAAGAGAGCATGGAGCTGTCCCTCCCCTGCACAGCTCTGAGTTGTAGATAGGTTTGCTTACCAGTATTGTGCTTGTGCAAGCATCAATGATATTTGCTATTGGTAGGCCATGGCTATTTTGTGTTCAACACAATGATGATTTCTTAAATGTTCCAATCAGTTTTATAGCCTTAGGCCACGCGCAGTGCATCTACCTGGACTGGTTCTTAGAGGAAGTTACTGAATGCTTGTGCCAGGTAGAACCAGCAGGGGCTGCTACGGGTGCTTGTGGGATGGAATCAGCACTTGACCGAGCTACGCTTGGAGATGAGCTGTGGACACCTGCAGTTGGGAGCTAGTTTAAAGTCTGTTGTCAAAACATGTCGTTTTGTTGTGTTGTGTTGTGTTGGTGCTTATGCAGCCTCTTAAGTTCGTTAAACAACTTTAGCATTTGTAAGAAAACTTTTTGCACTGCATATCAGAATTCTTATGCAGGTTCTTGATGATGAACCATTAACCATATCTCTTTAAGAGCATTTGCATTGTACATGCACTTATAGGTCTGGACTTAGTTTTTGCATCACTTCTTGCAATGATTGATCTTAACACCATTTTTTTAGAAGCTGAGATGGAAGAGGAATCGTCTGTGCATGCCCAAGAACAAACAGAGAAGATGAAGAGGGTGGCGACACGTTCTCTGGATAAGGCAGCGGCATATGCTGAAGGTGCAATTTCAGGATCCTTGAATGAGTCACTGCTTATGCCCCAGTCAACATGGAACTCAAATGTGACACCCACTCTGTCAAGCACACCTACTCCGGCAATTGGTACAGATATGGCAGCAGTGACAAACCCACCTATGCCCAAGGTGAGTTAAGGTGGTGAAAGTTTGTCGGTCCGTGTTTTGGACCTCCCGAACCTTTCTTAGCTGCCAACGTTTTATCTCATAAATCTCATCTGCTACACACAATTAGTCATCTGCAATCAATCAATAATCTGCAATTGGTGTAACCCATGAAAGGAAGTAAATCGAAAAGATCAGCTAGTATTGTTATTGTCACTTTGTACATGAACATGAGCACTTTGTCTTATGAAGTCCCTTGTAAACGATTTCAATGAAACAAAATTCCACTACCGGACTTTCTTGTCTTTACCTGCCTTTTTCGCTATGACCACAAAAGTCCTATCTGCTCTTGCCAAAGGACCATTTTTCGTATTTGCCTATAGTATAAACCTTAACCAGTTCGGACAGGCTCGTCTTTACAATCTGACCATACTATTTTGAGTGCTTGCTGTTTGTGATTGCTGCTTACATACGTATGTTTTTTCTGAATATTAATAGGAAGAGGATGAAACTTGGAACAAGCGCCAAATAATGTACATACTCGTGCTTACTACTGCAGTGGGTCTGGTGTTCTTGATCTATCCACTGTTGCCCCCGGTCTATGATCCCTTGATCCTACCAGTGGTAGCTGCAATGTGGGGTGTGGGCATTGTTGGCTTGCCTTATGGTCTGTACGGCACTTCCAGATGTGAGAAGGATTGTAGCCGACATGTCGGTTGGCTAATCTCCACATTGTTTGCAGTATTCATGATTTACTGTTTCTATCTTATGGCTGTGCGTACCACTGGCACTTCCGCACCCACCCCTTCTTCATCACACTTGGAGGGTGATCAGACATCTACTGATAGCAGTTATGAGCTCTGGTGGAGGGTGGCCTTTGGCGTGGTCGGTTGCTACGTGCTTGCAGGATACCTATGGGCTTGGTTTAGGGTAAAATATTTTGCCGAATTACTATTATTCGAGTTCTTTTATTTCTTCTAGAATTTCATCATATCAATATCAACGTTCACTTGTTTTGGTTCTGGATGCAGGGATGCTGGACCGGCGGCGACAGAGATATAAGCCCCTAGCACATGGATCCGTAGGATGCTATTTTGATTCATATGTGCAGGAGTTGAGAAGTATACTGAGAGGCAGTGACTAGCAGGACCAGGGTTTAGACTTTATACATGTGTAGGATGCGTGCATACTATTTTGCATAGTGGTGGTTGATGTTGATAGAATGGTAGTACTCTGCTGCCCAAGATTTTGGTTCCATTGTATGTTCTTCAGATGGGGAGGCCGGCTATTTTAGCACTTGGTTGTAGTTGTTGACTTGTAGTGATGGATATAACATGGCCTACACTTGCAGTGGTTCCGTTATGCTGTCGTTTTGGTTGCATATCCTATTAGGCTATGTTTAGTTCGCGAAAAAGTTTGGATTTTGGTATTATAGCACATTCGTTGTTATTTGATAATTAATGTTCAATCATAAACCAATTAGACTTAAAAAATTCGTCTAGTATGAAACAGTTAAACTGTGTAGTTAGCTATTTTTTCATCTATATTTAATGTTTCATGCATATGTTCGAAGATTCGATTGGATGTGTATTGTAGAAAATTTTTTGGGAAATTTTCTCGCATGTTGTGAAAAGCCTTGCTTGGTGATGGAGCAAATCTCCCCTGTTCTTGAAGAATAAATCTCCCCTGTTTGATTGCAATTTCCATGTGGACATGCGGCGGAAGCTATAGATTACGTGCTGACTGCCGACCACCAGAACAGAAACGAGTCCGACTAGGAGGCGAACGAACAACTATAATTGAACGTGACACGACTCGTCGTCCACGCCCTTACAAAGAACGTGCCGCCGCGAAGCCCGGACCTGACACGTAAAGACACCAGACCGAATTCTGAAATTTCTCCGCACGTACAGACACCGGACCACACGAGCGCGCGCCTTGTTGCCGGCCGGCCATGGGGGCGGCGGCGGCGGCCGCAGCGTCGGCTTCGGCGGACGACTACTACGATCTCCCGAGCCGCTTGCTAGAAGAAGGTCAGAAAGCGCGCCGCCTCCGGCCACCGTGGCGCGGCCGCCGCCGGGACCGTCGAGGAGGCGCGGCCGCCGTATCCCCGCCTGGGCGTGCGCGGTCAGGGTACGTGCACCTAGCTGCAACGCGACTCCACTGACCTGGTGATCGACCACTACCTGACTTTGCTTTTATTGCTGGTTGATCTCGCGCAGGTGTGCAGCATCACGATGTGCGTGCTGATCGTGGTGTTCCTCGCGGCGCCGCTGGCGGTGCAGTACAGGAACAGGGACGAGGCCTTCATCTGCGTCTTCCTCTTCGTCATGTCCGCCGCCTTCCCGGTCACCGGATACGTGATCACGGCGGAGCTGTCCGAAGAAGAGACCTGACGAGTTTTAAGTTTGCCTCCGTGCGTGCTGCTTGCCTGCTTTGGTGCTAATTTTACTATATAGGTAATTTAAAGACTGGATTCAAAACAAACTGGATTTATAGATTTATACTTTATAAACTTTTGACTTGTTGGGAATATGATCCATTATTACTGTCCTTAGGCCTTCTCCAAAGGCGGACAATGTCGCCAGCTGAACAAATTTTTTAATCAATGGTGTAAAATACCTCTCGCTAGCGCTGCAGTTCTCGCTAGCGAGAACGTTACTCTCCTCACACGGGCGCGCCCCTAGGCACTGCTGCTGCTGTCCCGTTGAGGGATATCGTCCTTGCTAGCTGCAACCACTAAAGGTGGCCTTATACCAATCTTAAGGATGACATTATTGCAACTGAAAGATGTAAAATTATCTAAAATGTTGACATAAAAGAAATTTGTTTCTCCTAGATCATAAACCCATAAATGAATGCCACCTTTTTCTCCTGAATGTAAATTTATATAAAAAAAAGAAAAGTCCAATTTTCAACCCTCTGCACCCTCGAACTAACGAAACCGTGCAAATTACCCCCTAAACTAAATCCACCCCGGTTTCAGCCACGTCACCCATCCATGTGGCGCTAGTGGCCATGTCCGCTTTTCTCCCTTTACCTCATCCTCTCTCTTTCTCTCACAGACAGGTGGGCCATCCACCTCTCATGTATTTTCTCGCTGCGGTCGTCTTCCTCCTCCACCATCACCCGCCACCGCCTATGCCTACCGCTGCCGCGTCCTCACCGGCGCTCCCGCTCTCCCTCGCGCTCCGCCTCGGCTTACCCCCCCTCCCCGGCATACCCGCTCCTCCCAGCCCCACCCCCCTGCCGCCGCGCACAGGCTCCTTCGCTCGCTCCACCCCCTCCTCTGCCTCCGGCACCGCCTCCTGTCCTCCAACTCCACCTTCCCCCAACCCCACCCGCCCACCCCGTCCCCTGCCGCGTTCGAGTGGGATCTGTGCGCGCCGCGCGGGTGGCCTCCCTCCTCGCCCCTCCGCGTGCGGCGAGGTCGCTAGGTCGACACCGCGGCCGACGGCGCAGCCGACATGCGCGTCCAGCTTGCGCCAGACGCGGAAGATGGCGCGGAGGGACAGGGCACGGGACGCCGAGATCGCGAGCAGGCAGGTGGAGCTGGCCACGATGAGGAGGTCCGCGGTGGCAGGGTTCAACAAGAGGGAGAGCGGGAGCAGGGTGGAGGTGGAACACGCGCGGGAAGAGGCAGAGGAAGTGGAGCGGGCTGCGACGGTGGAGGCGCAGGCAGTGGAGGAAGATGGAAAAGAGGGCAGGCGGTAGCAGTGAGGCAGCGGTAGGCGCAGGCGGCGATGGCAGCGGGTGGTGGCGGAAGAGAAAGACAGAGCAGGCGACAGCAACGAGAAGAGAGAGGAGAGGTGGTGGCCCCACTTCTCTGTGAGAAAAAAAGAGAGGAGAGGGTAAAAGGAGAAAATCTTATGTGGCCACTCGCGCCACGTGGATGGGTGGCGTGACTGAAAACCGGGGTGGATTCAGTTTAGGGGGGTAATTTGTACGATTTCGTTAGTTCGAGGGTGCGGGATGTCTGGTTTAGGAGTTTCAGGTTGAAAATCGGACGATTGTAAAAGTTCAGAGTTGAAAATAGGACTACATGGATGATCACGGGATCGCAAAAATACGGGACTACAAAGGAGGGTGGTGTGTTGCCGAGAATCACAACTCTACACAACAGCATAGATCCACATCTATACGAGTATAGGTTTACAAGGAGAACGAGAGCTCGAGAAGAATTTTTTCCTGAGAGATAAATTTTGAATAGGAGAAGTGACTGGCGAGCTGTTGGCGGCGGCACAGCCCACAGGTCTGGCGGCGTACTTGGATGTCCTTTTTAGTTTTTACCATACTGTGCACACAACTCTTTGTGCTTCCATCTTTAGCAACTCTTTGTAACTATAATATGTGAAAGGAAAGCTAGAGTATGTGAAAGGAAAGCTAGAGTGAGTAGTGAGATGATCTTTTCTCCAGATTATCAAGGGGGCTCTGTTCAGGACAGCTACAGAGCAAAAAGAGCAAACACGTTACTCCAGCACAAGTGTACTAGTCCTGATCCCGTTGCCTGTGATTGTTTGCTCAATCTCCTACTAGATACTTACGGCTATTCTGTTTGTACTCTCAGGAGATTCGAGAGCTTTTTAGTTTGCCACAGCAAGGCTTTGATGTTTCCCTCACGCAGAAGCAGGTGCAAGAAGAGTATGGTCAACAAGTTGTCTTTTTTTTTTTGCGAAAGGGAGAGCTCTATTAAAGATTAATAGAGATTAATAGAAGTGTTTACATCCTGAGCAACTATTTGCTCGACACACATCGGCGCTCGCTCTCTCCAAACAGCACTATGACAAAGGCGTTTGGCCATTTGTGCTAACTCATGGGCAACACAATTTTGCTCTCCACTAACATGCTGACATTTTACTTGCGGTAGCGTATGAGCTTCCTCCAGCGCATAAGTATGATGAAAGTAGAGGACGATCACTGGGTATCTGGCCAGGTCAGATACTTGATTACCGATACACAATCCAACTCGACGACAGCAGGCGAGGGGATCCACTCCGCAGCAAGTGCATGGCCTTCATGGCATGCCAAAGCTTCCACCTGCTTGGCTGAGCCCGCAACGGCGATGTACTTCCATCCAGACTGGATCACATGACCCATGTGATTTCTAATGACTACGCCAATGCCGGCCTCACTGGAGACCTCCGAGAAAGCTCCATCTGTATTTATCTTCACCCAGCCACTTACAGGCGCCTGCCAATTTCGTTTGGTTTGCTTGTGATCCCTGACAGGGTCACTGGTTTCAGCCATCAGCTGTTTTCCTTTCTTGTTCTCTGGCCCTGTTTTTGAATGTTTTGTAGAGTATCCCAATAACCAGACAAGAAGGTAACTGACCCCATAATAGGCAGCCATTTACCTGAATGTGTCAGCTCGTTCCTCACAAACCAAGCTCTCCAGAGGATCAGGAGAAGGCATGCAGCAACTCCGGCATCTATCTTATCTATGAGTATTAGGAGCCATTCGGCGCTTGAGAACTTCAGCATCTCTTCCGGCGGCAGATCCCAGCACTCCCTCATGGCCTCCCTCAAGGTGTAAGCATGATCACACTTGATGACAGCATGGTGTTCTGTCTCCTCTTCCCTACCACACATATCACAAATCTGTTCCTGAATGATATTTCTTCGCCTCTTATTGCATTTGGTAGCCAGGCCACCATGAATCAGTTTCCAGGCAAAAATGCAAACTTTATGTGGAACTGGGAGTTTCCATAATTTCTTCCAGGAAGGTCTAGCCCCATCTGGGTTGGCGTTGTTCGATTCAGACCCCGTCTCTAGGTTCTTTAGCATAATACCAAGCCTGTATGCACTAGGAACTGAAAATAATCCAGATTTCTCATAATGCCAAGGGATCGTGTCCTCTGATTCCCGCCTTGGAATTTGGATCTTCAGTATTTCTTCCACCTCAAACTGGTAGAAGAAACGATTGAGAACATCTTCCTTCCAGCAACGAGAATCCTCATCAATTAGTTGATGCACCCATTTTAACCGACACGATCGCATTTTTCCTCCAGGTCACAGGGCAAGAGGTTTGGGCAACCACACATGTCTCCAGATTTTTATTTGCTTACCATTGCCAACTCGCCAGATTACTCCTTTCTTGAGGAGCCCCAGACCAAACATTATAGCCTTCCACGTTGGAGACACTACCGAAGGAAAGGCAGTGTCTAACAAATCTCCATAGGGTTAGTACCGGGCCTTAAGTAGGCGAGCACATAAGTTGTCCGGGTATGCCAATAGTCGCCAAGCTTGTCGAGCAAGTAGGGCTTGGTTAAAAGTATGTAGGTCTCTGAACCCCAAACCACCTCTGTCTTTAGATCGAGTGAATTTCTCCCACGCGATCCAGTGGGTTTTACGTTTTTCTTTATCTGCCCCCCACCAGAAATTCCTGGTTCCCTGTTCCAACTTGGCACACGTAACTGCTGAGAGTTGAAAGACGCTCATATGATAGGATGGGACAGATTGTGCAATAGATTTGATCTGAACTTCCTTGCCTGCTGAAGAGAGAGAGAGATTTTCTAACCATAAAGCCATGCGTTTAGCATATTTTTCCTTAAGAGGCTGAAACCGGTCCTTTTTCAGGCGGCCATCCGGTGTAGGGAGCCCCAGATACTTCACCTCGAATTTGGCTTTCTCCATGCCGAGTACCCTGCAAATTCCTTCCTTGGCTTCTTGTGCTAAATTTTCACGCACCAACAAAGAGCATTTGGTCGGGCTCAACAGTTGGCCCGTACCCAAGTCAAATCTCTGGATCATCTCCTTTACCTGTTGACCCTGCACGGTATCCGCCTTGAAGAAATTTCATTCTGGTCAACAAGTTGTTATGTAAGAGATCTGTGTTAATTGAACCTAACTAGGAGGAAATGGCGATCAACTCTTTGCTGGATCATTATCTGTGGAAGGGCGTATTTCTGATTCAATTGGCGGTAAGGTAGCTATAAGCCTATAATCCAATTCAAAGTGCTATAGTAGTTGTAGATTAGCAATTTTTTGTTTAGCCAATTATTTGTATCAAAACACGATTTTTTGTTAAAAAAAAGTAAATAAATCCGAGGAAGGAGGAACTTGGATGTCTCAAGCAGTCAAGCCCATCATAAAAACGATTCCGGCAGCGAGAAGCACGTTCCCATAGTTTTTGGGCATGCTTATTTTGTTTCTGGCAGTGAATTCGCATCCCATAGTTTCGCAGTTTGTTCTATTTTCAAATTTTCGGGGAACTTTTCCCCTGTCCGTTGCGTTGCATCATGACACTGTAATACGTACAACAATGTAACTTGGCATACAAAAGAAACTGAAACTACATTGTTGAAGAATGTCAGAAGTACTGACCCAAATCGAGCAAATGAGGTGTCCAATTGATAAAGTTTTGAAATTAGACTTTATTTATTAATACTTCTAAATAATAAGATTCTCTTTGACGTGACCGGGCTAACACCCCCTTAGCCGGTGCACACGTATGACTTATATGCATTTTTTATTTTTTTGTGAAACACGTCCATGCAAAACTTTCCAATTAACATATCATAATTGAATCAATATAAGATAAGATAAGCCGACTTGATGTGGGGATGCAACACGACGAATAATCATGATTTAACTTCTTGGTGCTTGCAATTCCGACATACCCAAGTGATGATTAACTCACAAGAATGTAATCGTCTGTGATATTTGAGCGTGTCGGTGCTTAATGGTGCTTGTAATTTGCACAAAACACGTGCAAGTAGTAAGTGATAAATATGCTCGTACTTTTACCCTAACTACTACTACTAACGTAACATACTCCCTCCGTCTCAAAATGATTGCAATTCTAATTTTGTCGCAAGTCAAACCATCTTAAGTTTGATCAAGTTTATAAAAAAACTACCATTAGCAATTCTTGGAGCTGATGGTATGTTACCAAATGACGTGCCAATACAAGAACAAAAAAAAAGGAACAGCGAACAAAATCCACATCGCGGCTAGTAGCTTTGGAGGATAACAACAATGCCCTCTTGCTCCTCAAGTTTGCTCCGGCAGATCCGCCGTGAACACGTAGCCGAGGACCGGGAAGGCGGCGGACATGACGAGGAGGAAGGCGCACATGAAGGCCTCCTCCCGGCTCGCGCACCGCGTCGCCATCGGCGCGACGACGAGGACCAGGACCGCCAGGCCCGTCGCGTTGGAGAAACCCTGCAGGAATCAAGCAATCGATGGAACGCAACTGTTAGCTAAGCAGTGGAGGTGGAGCTAGTGCTAGTCTCGTTGCAGCAGCAGGGTCACTAACCCTGACCGCGCGCGCCCATGCGGGGGTGGGGCTGCGCCGGCGCGGCTCCGACGACGGTGCGGCGGCGGCGGCGTCCGGAGGCCGGCCTTCTTCCAGCAAGCGGTATACCAGGTCGTAGAAGTCCTCCGCCGTCGAAGCCATGGCCGGCGCTGCATCAGGCGTACGTGTCGATGATCCGGCTGTTATTGTTCGTGATCGGCGATCCAGTTTAAAGTTTGTTCGTGGCTCGGCTGGGTGTACACATGTAGGGGCGCAGGAAACGGAAGCCGTGTCACGTTCGGACCTCTCTCCCGTCCCCTGTTGATCGTTTCTGTTTCGATTCAGAACCGACCAAAAGATGAAAAGAAACGTACATAATCCGAGCATGGACTCCTAAGGCCGTCCCCAACTGCTCAGCGAAATCGATCTCCAGCTGACATCAGGGGGCGGGTCTCGATGTGAACTTAGAAGAAAACCCAGATTAATCATCAAATAAAGACCGCCTGACTCAGTGCTCCTGGTTGATGCAATTATGCAATGCTGCGGTCTCTCCATCTGGCACAAGCGGCTATCACTTTCTTTTTTATATTATTCCATGAAGATATATACGCAAAGATGCTTGGAACAATTGGTGTGCAGTGATCCATGTCATATGTACAACAGAAACAATGCGCAATGTAGTATGGAATTCATGGCAGCTAACTAACCAAGCGTGACAAATGTGGCACTTTTCATGAGCGATCCCTAACCTCAGGTTGGCTAAGCACAAGCCCACATTTTGTTACGACTTACGAGAGGTCAACATTCATCAAAATTTTACAGCATCATTAGATATTTGCACACGCATGAACTCCATGTAAGCGATTACATGGTGTGGATAAGTCTGCAGCTATCAAGTATGCACACCGGCTACTGCAAGCCTGCAATGAATACTGGGGGAGAAGAAACTACTGTATTGAATAGCCTTTCACAAATTCCAGTAAACTGGTATCTCCAGATCTATTGCAACTGTATATGTCAATGCACATAGAATAAGAGACAAAGAAGAGTAGAGGGAAAATATGGGAATCATCTAGTAGTTACAGGCAACAGTTTGAGGGGAAGAAACTTTTGTCTATCAGTCTATGCACAAGAAGGAGGCATGATACACAGCCATGCCCTAACATCGCAACGAGAAGATATGTCAGGTCGTAATTCCAAGCAAGAGGTTGAGAGGAAGCTACTGGGCAAAAGCATGTCAGCGAGAGGAGGATCCTTCACAGCAAATTGAGGCATGGTACACATGCATCAGGTATGAGGTGGAGGAATGTACTGATCAAGCATTAGCAGGCCAACAGCAGAATGTCTTCAGGGAAGGAGTGGATCTCTCTGGCCGGACCACTTGAAGCCCTGCCACAGGTACTTGATGGCAGTCCAGACCCTAGTGTAAGCACCATAAGCTGCAGGGTCTCCCTCGATCCAAACCGACAGCATGTAACAAACAGCAACCAGCCAACCACACCAAGTACAATGCCGGCAATGTATCCATGACTCCCCAGATGGCATGCAAGGGCGACAATGAATGAACACAAACGTGGCCAAGCATGCGCAGAGGCGGGAGCACACTGATGACACTCGGTGCGTGTAACCATTGGGTGAGATTGATGTGGCTGCCATCAGACCTGTTCCTAGACCGAAATCACCCAGGATCATCAAAAGGACGTAGGAAACCTTCAGGATTGTGTTCCAACCAGAGAGCAATTCCGGCAATCCAGAATCAGAACAGAGTTGTTGTACTAGGGACAATGATCCGTGGATATGGTAGGTCGTGCTTAGATCAATTTCAGGGCTAATAATTGATCGATCAGATAACAGAATCAGAACAAACAGAGCACCAACTCTATCAGGTCCTGAAAATTATCGATGCTAATTGATCTATGAGCTATCATGGGTGCATGCCTGGTTGCTTCAACAATTAGCAGGTGGACCAAAAACACAAAGTACCTCGGTGATTCTAGCAAACGCAGCCAGAAAACGGGGTGGAGGTGTCAGGTCTGTCGGCATCGAAGGAGCGTCAGGGGTCGGCTTCTGCAGCGGTGGAAGAGCACTCCCTGCCCCGGTGGGTAGCTTGGCAATCGGCCGTAGAGAAGCACTACGGGTCCCTGTGAGCCTCGGCGGGAGACGACGAGCTCCAACTCCAAGGGACGCGGTGGCGAGCGCGGACAGAGGCGGTGGAGCAGTACCAAGGGCGCGAGGTGGCCGACGCCTGGGGCCGACCCTTTGGAGTGCCGGCGAGCTCGGCCGGGCTGACGTTGGTGCGGGATGCGGAGGCGTTGATGCCGCCGGTGCGTTGCGGGGGCGGGACCCGAGCGGCCGAGCCGCGGACGACGCCGTCGGCGACGGAGGTGCGCTGGCGCCGGCGCCCCGTGGCTCCGTCCTCGAACGCAGCGAGCCCAGCCACCGGAGGTACTCGTTCTCCCGCGTCAGGCCGCGAGGATTGGGCGATGAGAGCGCGCCGTCGCCGCCCGCGAGACGGTACCTCGGCGTCCGCTCCGGGAGCCACGTCATGCGCGCCGTCGTCCTCCGCGTCCGCGGCGCGGGTACGGAGGTGCTCGTACCGGCGCGGCGGCGCATCGGGAGGGAGCGCGGGAGAGGCTGCCACAACGGCGACGGCAGCGCTGGGTCCGCTCCCTCCGGCGAGGAGGAGTAGGCTATGTTACACGGATACTAGTACGGATACATATCGGATACGCACTTTAAAAAACACTGATACGAGGATACAGTTAGAATAATTAATAATTATACATAAATATCACATAGATATTCAGCAAGTGAGATTTTACTCTTGAGTAACTTCCCCTATACTCAGATGTGCAATACTTGCATGTCCCTAAAACATTACCTCTATAACTAGCCTTCTTTAAAAGCACAACTGATTCCATAAGGAGTTCTTCAGTTGCTGCTCATCTAGTTCTACAGTTCTGTTGTAGCAAGTTTATCATTTTGTATCATCTCTTACTACCAAAATAGCATTTGGGTGGGCTGATTACTGCTTTGGGTTGTATCCCATCTGGCCCAAAAGGATACGCGTATCCAAGCAAATATGTATCTGTTTTTTCAAAATATGGCTAGAAACATATCCGAAGTGTATCCGGAACGTATCCATATCCAATACGTATCGGATACGGATACGCCACCTCCTAGGAGTATCCGCGTAACAGAGAGAGTAGGAGGAGGTGGCGCTGGCGCTGACGCTAGCGGCGGCGGGTGCGTGGTGGCGGTGGGTAGAGGCTTCGTGGCCACCACCACGCACCCGCCAACGCTCACTATTCCACATCAGTAATCTGAAATAGTGAGCGTTCGTGCGCGCCGATCGGACCTCCCTTGGCGGCGGCGGCAGCGTCGCCGAGGCGGCGGTGGACGGAGAGGCTCATGGCGGTGGCTTCTCGGGGAGGCCACGTTTTGAAATTCAAAATTGGGGGAGAGGCGGTGCATATAGGGGAAGAACCGGGCGACGAAAAATTGGGGAACCTGTGTTTTTGCGCAAGCCCCCCTTGAGAAAAAAGCAGAACGGTTACTACTTGTCTTCACACGCAGAGACGGAGGGAGAGTGTGGTTGACATTGGACTTGTTGCCGGATAGAAGTGGAAGCAAAACGGCGGAGGTCGAGACCATCTTAATTTTTTTTAGCGGAAGAATTATTTTGATCAAGATTGTGAAAAATTAGTAACCGTTCGTAACACCCTAATGATAGCACCTAGTCCAGCACAAGCTCGATCAGCACGAAACTAACCATGGGCTCGACCATCAGGCGCCGGCACCCGTATAAAATGGAAACGCCAGCGCCGAGTAATTAAACGGGCAGTTGTTGGTCTCCAATTGGTAGCAACCGCGCGACCAGGCCATTTGGTTTCCCCGCGTGCGGCGGCAGGGGACCTCCCCAGCGGCGCGCCGGCCGCCATGCCGACCCTGGACAGGAGGCTGCTGGCGTGGAGCGACTCCGAGTCCGACGTGGAGGACGACGACTGGCCGCTGGCGACGCGGACGGGCCGCCAATGCCTCGGCGGCTCGTACGACCGGTGCGCCGCGGCCGCCTTGGTCGACGACGTGCTCGTCCCGGCCGGGGCCGACGACGACGGCCGCCGCGCCGGGAATCCGCCCGGCACGCGCAAGGTGAGTACGTACAGAGGAGACATTTGATTTGCACGTGGCAGCTCACCGGCGGGCCCTATAATGAGACGCGTGGCGTGCGTGCAGGCTCTCGCGGCGGCGGGGCTCGTCGCCGGCGGCTGCCTCTGCGCTTACCTGGCCTGGCGGTACTGTGGCGGCGGCACGGGCAAGCTGCATGGCTGGTCTTGATATGATACGAGCATGTCCTCCTGGTTTCAAGCTGATCATACAATTCATATGTCTTCAAAATTCAGATCGAACAGATAACTGAAAGTTAAATAACGGAGATGCTAAAGTTAACCTTTAAGCAATATTTACGCGTGAATGCATTAGGCATCTGGAGAATCAGTGATGTACAAGAACTTCAATACAGGGATATCTTCTGTATTTTCCTAAACTGCAAGCATGTCAAAAATGGTGGAACCAGTCCGGCAGTGTCCCTATTCTCTGCAGGAACACCTCCCTCCCCTGAAGACGTGGAACCCAGACGAGTCCCTGACCGAGATCACCTTGCCGGTGGCGGCGGAGGCGTGCTCCAGGAAAGAGTGGCAGTCGCCGCACATGCGGATGTTCTTCACGACGCGGACAGCCAGACCAGGGTGCGCCGTCAGGAGGCCGTACATGGCCGCCAGCTTCGCGCTGTGGTACATCAGGAAGTGCCGCTTCTGGTACTCCTCGACGTCGTGCAGGACGAAGGTGGTGTCCGGCTCGTACCCGGCCTTGATGCACTCGAGGATCAGCACGTCAAGGCCGGCGTAGATGTCCCTGGACTGCGGGTGCGACCTGTCCCGCGCAAAGAACGAGTGGACGGCGTTGTCGTGGAACGTCCAGCTCCGTGCCGGGATCTTGCGCATGCCCTTCTCGCGCATCTCCAGCCTTGTGTTCTCGGAGGAGTGCCACCTTGCTGATTCGGAGAAGAGGTTTGATGTCAGCACATACGTGGATGGATCCTGTGGTTCCAGTGCAAGCAGATTCTTCATAGCCCGTCTCCGCACGGTCGTATTGGAGCGCTTGCTGCAGCTGTCCAGCAAAGACCGCCAAACTAATGCACCAGGCTTGAATGGCATACCGCCTATAAGCTGTTCTGCCTCATCAAAATGACCCCAGCAGCCAAGGACGTTAACAAATGCTGCGTAGTGCTCCATGGCTGGTTCAATTCCGTATTTGCTCGACATAGAAACAAAGAGCTCCCTGCATTGGTCTGTAGAGTCTGAGCTTGTGTGGCTGCAAGCAGATATGACCAGAAGAAAGGTAATGGAATCAGGCTTGATGCCTAATCTCTCCATCTGGCCCCATATGTCCAAAATCTCTTCTCCCTGACGATGAAGAAGATAAGCAGTGATCATTGCATTCCATGACACCAGGTCTCGACAAGTCATCCGCTCAAAGAAACTGACTGCATCATCCAACTCCCCACACTTACCATACATACTGATAATAGCATTACCGACTCCACAAGCATCTAGAAGCCCAGATTTTGCAGCAAAGGAATGCATTTGCTTCCCAAGCTCAGCAAATCCTAGAGCGCCACATACTCCAAGGGAAGCAGTCAACATGAACTCATCAATGAATCCTAGGCCACTGCTTCTAAACATCTGAAGGAAGGTTGAAAGTGCTTTCTCATACTCACCATCTCTGACACTAGCCAGCAGCAAAGAATTCCAGGCAATATGAAAGCTCTCTTGGTGGCTCCATTGCTCAAACAGCAGATGTGCACCCCCAGAGCGGCCACACTTGATGCACATATCGATCAACGCGGCATCAATCCAAGGAGTAGAGCCACAGCCGCACTTAATCACAAAAGCATGAACCTGCTCACTCACCTTTCTATCTGCAGCAATAGCACAGGCATTCAGGGCACCAGTCACCGTGACATCTGAGATCTCCAGTCCATCCTCCACCATTTGCCTAAACAGCCCCAGGCCTCGGAGCCCTGCCTTCTTCGCGAACGTGACGCGTACGCCTTCCCTGTTCTGACAAAACCCAGTCAGGACTGCATTGTATGTGACAAAGTTCCTCTGCGGCATCCGATCAAACACGTCCAGAGCCATGTCGACCAGGCCAAACTCCATGTACCCATTCAGCAACCCAGTCCACGAGATCACATCCTTCACCGGCATCCCTTGGAACACACTGACCACGTCTTCAACAGAGCAGCCGTGCTCAGCGTAGAACCCGATGAGCGCATTGCCCACGCTCAGGTCCGTCTCCAGCCCGGACTTGAGCGAGAGCGCGTGCACCGCCTCCCCCTCGGGGAGGCCGAACCCCTCCCCCGCCGCGGCTAGGAGCGCCGACAGGGAGAAGCCGTCGGCGCGGACCCCGGTCGCCCGCATCTCGCCGAACAGCTCGAACGCCTCCCCGTGCCGCCCCAGCTCAACGAGGCCGGCCAGGACGGCGTTCCACGACGAGACGTCGCGGCGCTCCATCCCGCCGAACGCCCTCAGCGCGTCCCCGAGGCGGCCGCACTTGACGTACATGCCGAGGAGCGCGTTGTCGACGAGGAGCGACCCCGGTCCGGGGCAGGAGCAGTGGCCGGACTTGGCGGCGAGGGCGTGCACCTGGGCGCCGAGCCGCGGGTTGCCCCTGCGCGCGCACGCGGTGAGGAGGCCGACGAAGGTGTACTCGGTGGGCGCCAGCGCGTCGCGGAGGCGCATCCGGGCGAGCAGCGCGGCGGCGGCGGCGGCCGGGGAGCCGAGGCGCGCGTGGCCCGAGATGAGCGCGCTGTAGGACGCCGCGTCGCGCGCGGGCATCCGGTCGAACACCCCGCGCGCGTCGTCCAGGCGGCCCGCGCGGAGGTAGGCGCACATGACGGCGTTCGCGGCGCGGGGGTCCGCGCGGGAGGGGGAGGGGGAGACGGAGGGGCCCAGCGCGCCGGACTTGACCGCCACCGCGTGCGCGGCGCGGGGGTCGGCGGCGGCGCGGAGGGGGAGGCCATGGGTGGGCGGCGGGGGCGGGAAGGAGGAGAGGAGGGAAGGGGGCGGGAAGGAGAGGCGGGGATGGGGAGGGGAGGAGGGGGATGAGGTGGAGATGGCCATTCATTTCAGCCCGAGGCCCGAGCTGCGCGGAGCTTAGCTTTGGGCAGGGCTTGCTGCTCGCGCTCGCGCTCAGGCTGTGTTTAGATGAGGTGAAAAGTGTTTAGATGAGGTCAAAAGTGAAAAAGTCACATCAGTCACTGTAGTACACTGTAGCACTTTTTCGTTTGTTTGTGATAAATATTGTCCTACCATGACCTAACTAGGCTCAAAAGATTCGTCTCGTAACATACATCAAAACTATGCAATTAGTTTTTTTATTTAACTACATTTAGTACTCCATGCATGGATTATTTGCTATATTTAATGTATCGATGTGATAGGAGATGTGATGGATGTGATGGAAAGTTTGGAAATTTGGTGGGAACTAAACACACCCTCAATCATTTTTGCTCCTCCCCGTACAAAAAATTGCTCCTCAAAAAATATTTTTGTGTTCGCTTAGCTGTGGCTGATGGCTGGTGCTGATTTTTTCTGAGAAAACAGTACTGCTGACTTGCTGGTAGCTGGTGGCTGGCTGACAATGCAAGCGAACACAACGAATTTGAAAAGCTAAAGAAAATGTTTGAAACACGATGGCACAGATCTATTCTCTATACCCTAAATTATAGTCGTTTTAGTTTTTCTAAATTTATAAATTTTACTGCGCATATACATATGTATTATATCTAGGTACATAACAAAGTATATGAATTTGAAAAAAATCAAAATGACCAATAATTTTTGGATAGAGAGAGTACTCCCTAAATAATGGGAAAAAATACCGTGATCTCCGGAATCAGTTGTGACAAGCCAAAAAAATAAACCTTGGCAGTCGGCGGAGTACTTCTACGCCGAGGTTTGGTCTCTATAGCGATCCGATTAGTATCTAGGATAATGGTGCTTAAGCCTCACGCACCTAATTAAACAATCTGGAGCGCTCGTGCCACCATCTCTAAACTGAAATGCCCGTGGAATAATTGCTCGCCGTCCGGGGTAGCGCCTTCGCATCCAGGGCGCGATTCATAATTGCGGACGCGATCCACGTCTGCTTAAACAAATCGGATACGTATCGGCATCATCTATGATTAGTTCAAAGCCATGCAAGTTGGTCTGGAGTACCTTTCGTCATATCTATTGTTCAAGTTGTCAAACCCCGCGCACAAAAGAAAGATTCCGCTGGTTTTTGTGCTTGCATTTGAATTATGGAGTAGTTTTACGTCGACAAAATCAAATGCGGAGAGAAGTGAAAACACATGAGAATGCGCTTTTGATGGTGTTCCTGCACAGGGAGAGCCCTCGGAACCACCAGCGAAAAAGATGATTGCTGAATATTTTGATGCTAACCTTAGCGTCAAATACTTGGAGGCAGCTAAGGAGTTCTTCCCGTCCCTGAGGAAGAGTGGGACGGTTTTGCAAGTTCAGTCGGCTGCTTGTAGGGATGACTGGGCAGTAGTAGCTCTTTTGCTCCTCTCTTTACCCCTCTTAGGTTGTTTTATGTTTGGTGTAAATCACAACCGCGTGCTTTAGTATGTTGCGTGAATGCTAGTCGCTCCGTGTCATTGTAAGAACTCTGTTTTTCATCATCCTTTTAATATAATGAAATGTAGTTCTCCTGCCGTTTTCAAGAAGAAAAAAACATGAGAAAGTTTTGGGTTTCGGTTTTACAAATATGCGGTGTTTGCCAAGAAAGATTCGGTTGAGATTGGGAAACAAAACGGAATACAATGATGATTAATAATCCTATGAGTATTTCAATAATCGATTAAAATATCTACTGTTTTTATGAAGCCAATGTCCAATGTGGATAAAAGAAAGGATTAAGAGAAGTCTCTTGGCAGTAGCTAAACACACGCCTCCTTTCGGAAGCGAATATCAAACATGCAACCAAAAAGAAGTTTGACAAGTTTTTGCGGATAGCTCGGAAGTGTGTTCCTTCGCTGAGCTAATATCAAATGTGAAGAAAAGAAATCCTAGTCGACTTTTGGATGGTAGCTAAAGTATGCCCTCCTTTGCAAATTGGATATAGAGAATGCGATGAAAAAGTGAAAATAAAGCTCACGCGTTTTCTGCTTCATAGATAAATTATGTGTTGCTTACATAGTCAATATCAAATAAAGGGAAAAAAAAAGGCTCCGACACGTTTTTAGGCAGCATTTAAAACATGTGTTGTTTGCAAAAGTTATCAAATGCTGATATGTAGCGACAGCTAAAACATGCCTTGTTTGCGATCAACATGCTAAATTACGTGTCATGAAATATGTCCTGAAATTCCTTCACATTAATCTTATCTACGGTATCATGGACATGGAATACATATGTGTGTGTGTATATGTATAGCCATCAAAATCACCACAGCTCCACATATGCGAAAGTGATTGCAGGAGATCCTGGATGGCTTTGGGTTGCCTGAGACTGACTCCGACAACCAAGAGGTATTTTGGAGAGACAAACCGAGTTTGCTTGATGTGAACAGTGACGAGGAGAGGCAATTTTTATTTTTATTTTTTTGAATGAATTGGGCAAGAGCTCTGCCTTTCAATTAAGAGGAAAAGAGTTTAAAAGTACAAGAACAAATGGAGAAAAGGGGCCACGCACCCCTACATTGCAGCCTGGACAAGAGTCCAAGGCGCAACACACAAGCACGGAAGCAAAGTAACACAAGGACTCAGACCGGAATTAAGGAACGTGCCCGCTTGAACTATTCTAAGCACTCTTTTGTCCTTTCAGCAACCTGTCGTGCCGTCGAGTGGGTGTTGTCGAAAATACGGTGGTTTCGCTCTTTCCACAAATTCCACATGATGTAGATGGCCATTCCGTTGAAGTCCCGCCTCCGATCGGTCGGCACCCTCGAAGCTGTCGTCTCCCACCACTCAGCGATGCCAGCATGGTCACCTGGTGGGTTGCTCTGGACGATTGTCAAGAGGCAATTTTTATAGACGACTCCAACAACATTGCCAATCCGAAGAGGCAAATGGACCTCCACCACCAACGCCGCTCGCCTTCCGCCTCGACCCGGCCTCCATGCGCGTCGGCTCGCATCCATCCGCGTCGGCCCTGCCTCCCTCCCGCGCGGCGGCCCTCCTCCATCTGCGCTCGCCTGCCACAAGCTCGAGGCCCCGCCTCCGTCCGCGCGCGACTGCCGCGAGCTCGAGGCCCCGCCGCCCTTCCGCATGCCGGCCCCGACTCCCTCCTGCGCTGAAGCATCCCCTCATAAGAGAAGACTCAAATGTGATACAAATAATAGTCCCAGGAGGCTGATAACACATTTATTACATCAGATGGTACATCACCGTACAACTCCATGCGGAAATGGGCAGTGAAGCGCTACTATCGCGAGGACAACAACTACAACCCAGACAAGAACATGAAGCACGAAGAGGTCATCAGAGTCTTGCGCCATACGAAACTCCTGCGGGTGACCCTATCCACAGGCAAGGTTGGGTGCAGAACGGAACCCCTACTCAACGTCCTCGGGAACAAAGTCTGGATCTTCCTCTGTAAAAATTAAGTAAAGAGTGAGTACAAACGTACTCAGCAAGTCCAACCACACCCACGGAGGGGGTATAAATAGAATACATGCACAGGATGGATCAAGGAAAAGGCTAGGATTTATTTGCGGAAAGCTAATTTTTCATGCATGGGTTTATTTGATAGAAAAGGGTTTTCCAAAGCGATTATCTTGTACTGAGTACACGTAGAGTTGATCCACACAGGATCCCAGTTTATAAGTTGCTACCGGACTCCCCGTCCGCCGTAGCACACGGCACAGCTGCGAACACTTTCCAAAATAACTCACGCCAACCCAACCATTCCCAGAAGAAATACTAGTTGTGTGACCAAACCATAACTCGCCCAGTACCGTGGGCACGTCTATTTGAATAGATTTTATACTCTGCAGAGGTGTGCAACTTTACCCAAAAGCGGGGTACCACAACACGATCATCGCAGTGTCGGTGCAGATTCCAACAAAGCTATTACCCTCCTTAGCTAGAACTGACTAGCCACCACGGGATCCACCAAGGGGCCATTGATCTATCTCCGAGGTTTAACCGGGGCATAAATCACACAGAGCTTATCCCTTCTCCTTAGTCACCCATTGCTCTCAGCTCTCCTGATGGCCATCAGACTGACTACTGGGATTTATGCTAAGCCGTTGCCACATACAACGGTCGAGTGGTTTGCACGATGGCAGAGTTAGGCAAGATGACACATCAACTCGGTCCTTAATTGTGACAAGATGGATATCTCCCAACCTTACTAAACCACACAGGTACAAGCACACCTTTCGGCAATTCACACAGAAGTGTCATCCATCTCATCTTTCTTTTGTTTCCAAAAATTCCACATTCTCCATTTCCACACACTCACACATTTTTCTTTTGTAAAACAAGTTGTATCGTATTCAAGGTCCTAAGCGTTCTAGCATCGATTAACATCCAAATAGAATAAATCATATTCAGACATTAATCTAGGTGGTCAAGGAATGATTATAACAAATCAAGGGGTGGCTATCCAACCGGGTTTTATTAGCAAAACAACATGCAGTTTTGAAAACAGGCCAATAGATTGTGTTTATAAAATTGGGAAAAAATATGCATCAAAGGATGAGATTGAACTTGCCGTTCTCAAAGCCTTCTGGGAAGTCCTGCTCGAGGTACTGTCCTTCGGGTTCGGGGTTGCGGTACTGGTCCTCGCACACTTGCTCGCGGTACTACTCGTCAACGGGTTCTCCCTTGTTCCCACCGTGATTTACGACCCACACAAGCAAGCACACAATAAAGAAAAAGAAATAAATGTTTTATCGTTGATCTCGAATCGGGAACAATTAAGATATAGAGATAGGAGTAATATTTTTGGGCAGTTTTCTAATGGTACAGCCAAAATTATGTTAGAAGTGGCATGGTAAAGTTTCAGGCCAATCGGGGGATGTTTGACGCATGAAATGATAGGTTACAGAGAGGTTTAAGGGCTAAACCGGAATCAGGAGCCTATTTGTAAATATTTTTGAGAGGGCAAGGGCTTGATTGGAATTTTAGAAAATATCCAGGCTATTCTAAAAATGGGCAGGGATACATTTGGAATTTTGTTTATGGTGGAGGGACTAGTTCTCTAAATAAATAAGAGTGGTGGGGCTTTTCTTCAAAAGAGACACATAGGGGGGACTCTTTAAGAAATAGAAGGAAGGGCAGGGGGTTAAGGGCAAAACACCCTTTCTTCCTCCTCCTTCCCCCCGTGGAACAGAGGAGGGGTGCGGGGTCGCCGGCGGTGCCAGGGCCAGCGGCCTCGGGGTGCGACGGCGGCCAGGGTGTGGGGAAAAAGAGAGAGGGAGGTCCAGAGGTTCGATTCCCGGCCGCAACTCGGGCGGAGGCGGCCTGGCCACGAGGGCCGGCTTGCGGCAGCGCTGTGGTGGCGGCACTGCGGGCTGGGGAGGAGGGCTTGCAGTGGTGGGTGAGGTCCTGGGGGTCGAGGTGGCTCGATTCCCCTCCTTACCTTGTGATGGGACGGAGCAAGGAAGGCTGGCCACAAGGGCCGTCGGGAGGCGGCGGTGGCGGCGCTGATGGCGGCGCTGCTGGCTCAGGGAGGAGGGCTAGAGGTGGCGGAGCTGGTTGTGGTGGCCGTGAGCGGTGCAGCGGACCTATTTATAGGCGAGGAGAGGCGGTGGAGCGGTGGAGCGGTGGCCGGCCGGCGAGCGTCTCGGGCGGCTTTAATGGCGGTGGGGGCCGGCACGACGTCGTGGAGCGGCGGCGTGGGTGGCGAGGTCGGCACAGGACGACAAGACGGCTCGGGCAGCGGCGAGCGGCGCGCCGAGCACTACAGGCGCGTGGAGCGCGTGGGGGCAGTGTGCGGGCACAGGAGCGGCCGGCGGCGGAGGCGGGGCGCCGTACTTGGCTCTATTCTCGGTGGCGCGAGTGCATGAGCATCGAGGAGGGTAAGGGGGGCACGGCGGTGCCGGCGGGATGGGACGGGGTGAGTAGAGAGTGGCCGCGAGCGGGGGTGGTGCGCCCAAGGGAGGCTCGGCGCTGGCACTGAGCTGCTCTACGCGCAGCCGAGCGCTGCAGTGAGGTTGAGGGAGGAAGAAAGGAGAAGGAGGGAAAAAGAAAAGGAAAAAGGAAAAAGAAAAAGGGAGAGGGAGAAAAGAAAGAGAGAGAGAGAGAGAGAGAGAGAGAGAGAGAGAGAGAGAGTCGCGGCAGGACTCATAGCGGCGACCACGGGGTCGGTCGGGCGGTACGCGGCGCGATGCGTGGAATGAGGAAAAGAAAGAGATGGGACATCGATTGAATTCGGATGTCGGGACGGATTTTTCGGGAGATTGGGAGCTCGGGCGGGGAACGATTTTTGAACAGATTGAGCTCAACAAGCAAAAAGATTTTGAAATAGAATTTTTAGCGAGCAATTTATTTGGATGAATTTTTACGAGTGTTACAAACCTACCCCACTTAAAAATGAATCTCGTCCTCGAGATTCGGCTGGCTTCTAAAGAGACGGGGAAACTCCTTCTTCAGAGCATCTTCGCATTCCCGCGTAGCTTCTTCCACTGTGTCTGCTCCATTGCACTCTGCAAATTTGTAATTCTGAGTTCCTTGTTCTTTTTGTGACAGTGTCCAGAATTTTGACCGGTACTTCCTGGTATCGCAGGTATGGCTGCAAATCTATTACCTCCACTGGCACATGTTCTATCTCGGGTACCCTCAAACACCTTCTTAGTCGTGAGACATGGAATACTGGGTGTATATCTGACATTCCTTCTAGTAGTTGGAGTCGGTAGGCTACTTTTCCGACTTTATTTAGCACTTGATACGGTCCAATGTACCGAGGGGCTAACTTTCTGTGCACTTGAAACCTTCGGGTCCCTCGAATAGGTGAAACCTTAAGATAGATGAAATCTCCTGGATTGAAACTTATCTCTCGTCTCTTCTTGTCCGCGTAGCTCTTCTGTCTGGACTGGGCTACTTTCAACTTTTCGCAGATTTCTGCTACTCTTTCTTCTGCTTCCTTTATGAGGGCTGGTCCGACTACTGAACGTTCTCCTACTTCTGACCACATCAGAGGGGTTCTGCACTTTCTCCCATAGAGAGCCTCGAATGGTGACATGCCTAAGCTTGCCTGATAACTGTTGTTGTGTAAGAACTCTGTAAGCATCTAGGCCCTCAAGGTATGTTTCGGTGATTAATGACAACCATTATTGTGACTAATGAGTTTGTGCAGCTTAAAAGATCATTATCGCTCATTTGGTCATATGTCAAAAGAGGCCCCTCAAATTTCATTATTCAAAAAGGCGATCTCGGTATTCAACTCAATTTTATGTCAAGGCTAAGGATCTTTCTAGTCCTAAGTGTCACAAGGTTGAGAAGGACACTTAGGTTAGTATAGGTTTTATAGTTTTGTAGTGATCGCACTATTAAGAGGGGTTAAAGCTTAGTAACTTGAGCATGGACATGGTCATTTGAAAATGGATGCACACTATGGTCACTCAGGTTTTTAGAAGTTCAAATAAGTGGTTCTCAAACTATATCTCAAGAATATTTGGATTTCATTCAAGACTCAAATCAGAAAAGACAAAATCAGAAAAAGTCTATACACCGGTTTAACCGACGCTCTCAATTTTCCATACGTCGGTTAAACGAAGTCAGCAGAGTCTGGACAAATTCAATACACCGGTTAAACCGACGTGTTTGAATTTAACGTCGGTGCATTGGTCCAGAGTTGGTTTTTCCAGGGAAATTCAAGTTCTATTCACCGGATTAACCGACGCTGTTTGAATCAAGACGTCGGTGCAATTGACCAGTGAGATGGTTTTTTCAGAGGAATTCAAAAGTTGTACTCACCGGTTAAACCGACGATAGGTTTGAGTTAACGTCGGTGCAGTTGTCCAGAGACTTGATTTTTCAGTGGTTCAGTGGACAACTACACTCACCGGTTAAACCGATGCTACGTCGGTTAATCTGCCCCAGTTGTAACGGCTAGTTTTCAGAAGAGGCAGTTTACATTCACCGGTTAAACCGACGATGACAATGGGGGGTACGTCGGATTAACCGGCGCTACGCAGTTTTCTGGCAGCTTTTCTCCAACGGCTCTATTTGTGTGAGCTGCCTATATACCCCTCCAATGGGTCATTTCGCCTACTCTTGACACCAGGCAACATCCAAACACTCATACCATAGTCAAGAGCCACCTTGAGCTTCATCATTCACATACTTGTGCTTTCAATCAATCAAGAAGCAAGATTAAGGACTTGAGTAGAGAAAAGCTAGTGTGCATCCGTTCTTGGTGATCGGTTCTTGCTCAAGTGAAGGCCTTAGCTTGTTACTCTTGGTGATTGGCATCACCTAGGCGATCTTGGTGATCGGGGTGTTTCTCGCGGAGCTTGCCAAGGATTGTGGGAGCCCGGAGAAGAAGATTGTACGTGGCTTGAGCTCCACCACGCCGGGATGGTGAACGGAGACTCTTAGTGAGCGCCCAAGTCTCGGTGACATGGGAGGTGACAAGACTCTTAGTGAGTGTTACAACGTGGACTAGGGGTGTGTGCCAATACATTGACACCACGGGAAAAATCCGGTCGTCTCTTGTCCACTCTCTTTATTCAAGCATTTTCTTTCATGCAATTTACTTATGAGCTTGACTTAGAGATCATAACTTAGCTCTACCTTGCTAGGCTTTACTTTGTTTTTATCTCTTTTAGCTTGTGTAGGTAGCTTAGTTATCCGGTTGGTGAATTGGTGCCCTACTAGTATTGCATAGGTTAAGGTTGCTTTACCTTGCTTTAGAATTTGAAAAAGGCCCAATTCACCCCCCCTCTTGGTCCATCGATCCTTACAATTGGTATCAAAGCCTCGTTGCTCATTTGGATCATTAGGCTTCACCGCCTAGAGCTATGGCCAAGATGGGTGGTTCGCCGCCTCACTTCGAGGGCAAGAACTTTGCCTATTGGAAAGTTCGCATGGCCGCATACCTTGATGCGATTGCCCCCGAAGTGTGGTTGGCCACTAAGACCGGATTCACCGGAACTCCCACCGCCGAGCAATTAAAATGGAATGCAAAGGCTAGAAATGCAATTTTCGAAGCCATTAGTGAGGAAGTCTTTGCTAGAGTAAATGGCATGGACTTAGCAAGTGATATATGGAAAGAGCTAATTGAAATTCATGAAGGCTCCACAAAAGTCCGTGAACAAAAATATCACTTGTTTAGAGCTAAATATGATTCTTTTAAAATGCTTGCTCATGAAAATTGCAATGATATGTATTCCCGCTTGAATGTCATTGTCAAGGACATTAATGCTCTTGAAGTTTCCAAAATTGACAGTGGCTCCATCAACCGCAAGATTCTCATGCTCCTTCCGAAGCCCAAGTACAACATTATCAATGCTATGCTTCAAAAGGAGAATCTTGATACAATGGAAGTGGGAGAGCTTGTGGGCGAAATTCGCGCTCATGAAATGAGTATCCTTGGTATGACAGAAGAGCCAACAACAAGCAAATCAATTGCTCTCAAAACCAAGGTCAACAAGCACCGCAAGCTCAAGCTCAAGATGATCAAGCAAGAATCTAGCTCAAGCAATGAAGAAGAAGATCATCATGAAAGCTCATCCGATAATGAAGAAGATGGGGAACTTGCTCTCATGATGAGAAAGTTCACACGCTTGAGCGACAAGATAAAAAAGAAGGGTTACAACTTTGACCCCAAAAGAAGGATGTTCCGGTATAGGGAAGATGTCAAGTACAAAACATGCTACAATTGTGGGGAAAAAGGACACATCTCTCCCGATTGCCCCAAGCCGGACAAGAGAAAGAAGGATAACAAAGGCAAACATCGCCATGATTCAAGCGATGATGAAGAAGATGAGAAGAAAAACAAGAACAAGAAGCTTGAGAAGAAGAAGAGCCATGACAAAAAGACCAAGCTCTTCCCAAAGAAAAGGGGCAACACCAAGAGAAGCTTCTTGGTGGAAAAGCAAGAGTGGGTGACCGATGTCTCATCAAGCGAAGAATCAAGTGATGAAGAAGACATAGTCACTATCGCTCTCACAAATGAAGAACCATCACTACCTCCACCTCCAATGTGCCTCATGGCCAAAGGTAACTCTAAGGTATGTGAGAGTGAAAATGATAGTGATGATGAGCTTGACCCTAATGAGTTTGCTAATCTCATTAATGAGTATACATCCGTCATCAAGAGGGAAAAGGGCAAAGTCAAGGTTCTTGAGAGCACTCGTGCCAAGTTAGAGCTTGCCCACTCCGATTTGCTTGGCAAGTACAATGACTTGCTCAAAAAGCACAATGAGTCACTTGTACTTGCTAAGCAAGTTGAAGAGAGCCACAAAAAGCTTAAACAAGAGCATAGGGAGTTGGCTCACAAGTATCAAGAACTTGAATTTGCCTATGAAGCAATTGACCCAAGTCTTGAGAACTTTGCTCATGAAACTATTGAGAAGGTCAATGCTTCTACTTCATGTGATGACCTACTCATTAATGCAAATGCTACTAATGCTTTGCCCGAGCTTACACCTTCTAGGGAAAAGGAATTGATGGATCAAGTGGCAAGCCTCAAGAGTAGTGTGGAGAAGCTCTCAAGAGGAGAATACATCCACAAGGAAATTCTCTTCAACAATGCACGTGACTATGGCAAGAGAGGTCTTGGTTCATTTCCGGAGCCAAATCAAGGCACTACTCCTTCTCCGGAGATCAAGATTAGCTTCATCAAGGAAGTTGGATCATATTGCCAACATTGCCAAGTCACCGGGCACCACACTAGGGAGTGCACTTTACCATCACGTCCTCTTCCTAAATTACCCAAGAATTACTCTTCAATGTTTGAAAATAACCATTTTCTCTTGAGTAAAGTGAAGGGCAAGGTGAAGGCCAAATTCATTGGCAAACTCACTAAGGAGTCAAAGAAGAAGCTCCCCAAGCAACTTTGGGTCCCAAAAGCTCTTGTCACACATGTGCAAGGCCCAAAGCTTGTTTGGGTTCCTAAAACTCAAAAGTGAATTCTCATGTGTGTAGGTGAACTACAAAGCCGGTGGAAAACATTGGGTACTTGATAGCGGTTGCTCTCAACACATGACCGGCAATGATAGCATGTTCACCTCCCTTGAAGACCCCGGCGATCATGAACACGTCACCTATGGTGATAACTCAAGGGGAAAAGTTTTAGGTTTGGGTAGAATAGCAATTTCTAAAGATTTATCTATTTCTAATGTTTTGTTTGTAGAAGCACTTAGTTTTAATCTTATTTCAATTGCTCAATTGTGTGATCTTGGACTAACGTGTGCCTTTGACAAGAATGGTGTTGTAGTAACTCATGAAAAAGACAAGTCATTGGTATTCACGGGGTTTAGGCATGGCAACATTTACTTGGTGGATTTCTCTTCAAAGCAAACAAGCACCATGACATGCCTCTTCACCAAGTCTTCTCTTGGGTGGCTTTGGCATAGAAGAATTGCTCATATTGGCATGAGCAACCTCAAGAAAGCCCACAAGAGAGGGATGATCACCGGCTTGAAGGACGTCACCTTTGACAAGAACAAGCTATGTAAAGCATGTCAAGCCGGGAAGCAAGTTGCAACACATCATCCCATCAAGACGATGTTGTCTACCTCCAAGCCGCTCGAGCTACTTCACATGGATCTCTTTGGTCCAACTACATACAAGAGCATTGGTGGTAACCTCTATTGCCTAGTAATTGTTGATGATTTTTCACGTTACACTTGGGTTATGTTTCTAGGCGATAAGGGTGAAACTCCGGAACTCTTCAAGACATTTGCAAGAAGAGCTCAAAGGGAGTACAACTCCCCAATTGTGAAGATCCGGAGTGACAACGGCACCGAGTTCAAGAACATGAAGATTGAAGAATGGTGCGATGAAGAGGGCATCAAGCATGAGTTTTCCGCCACCTACACGCCTCAACAAAATGGAGTGGTGGAAAGAAAGAACAAGACTCTCATCACCCTAGCTAGAGCAATGTTGGATGATTATGGCACGTCCGAGAAGTTTTGGGCGGAAGCAATCAACACGGCGTGTCATGCATCCAACCGAGTATATCCTCACCGACTCCTCAAGAAAACTCCATATGAGCTCATCACCGGGAAGAAACCAAATATATCATACTTTCGAGTCTTTGGTTGCAAATGCTTCATCTATAAGAAGAAAAGGCTCGGTAAGTTTGAAAGTAGATGTGATGAAGGTTTCTTTCTTGGTTATGCATCAAACTCCAAAGCATATAGAGTATTCAATCAAACCTCCGGGTTAGTTGAAGAAACATGTGATGTGGAGTTTGATGAATCTAATGGCTCCCAAGAGGAGGTTGTTGGCTATGAAAATGTAGGTGATGAGGAGATTGATGAAGCTTTGAAGAAGATGTCCATTGGGGATATCAAGCCGGAAGAGGTGCATGAAGACAATGATCAAGGGGGAGGATCTTCCTCATCTACACCAAGCACCTCCACGGCGCCCCAAATGGATGAAGATCAAGAAAAAGATGATACACAACCTCAAGAAGATGTGCCAACGCCAACACCCCAAGTCCAAGAACAAGAAGAGCAAAACGTTCCACCACAAGCACAAGTCACCCATGATCCACCCCAACAAGCATCCACACAAGTACCGCTAGTGAAGCATGGTCGCATCTCCAAGGATCATCCAATTGGTCAAATCATTGGTAGTCCATCAAAGGGAGTAAGAACTCGCTCTAAACATGCTTCATTTTGCGAATATCACTCGTTTGTTTCTTGTATTGAACCCACTAGCATAGAGGAAGCGCTTGAGGACTCGGATTGGGTGATGGCCATGCAAGAAGAATTGAACAACTTCACCCGCAATGAAGTTTGGGTTCTCGAAGCTCCTCCAAAAGACAAGAACATCATCGGCACCAAGTGGGTCTTTCGGAACAAGCAAGATGAACATGGGGTGGTGGTACGCAACAAAGCAAGACTTGTGGCAAAAGGGTTTTCTCAAGTCGAAGGTTTGGATTTTGGTGAAACTTTTGCTCCGGTTGCAAGACTTGAAGCTATCCGCATCCTTCTTGCTTACTCTTCACATCATAACATTAAGTTGTATCAAATGGATGTGAAAAGTGCATTCTTAAATGGTGTTATTAACGAACTTGTTTATGTTGAGCAACCTCCCGGGTTTGAAGATCCGAGGAATCCTAACCATGTTTATAGGTTGCACAAGGCACTCTATGGGCTCAAACAAGCTCCAAGGGCTTGGTATGAGAGGCTTCGTGACTTCCTAATCATGCAAGGCTTCAAGATCGGGAGGGTGGACACCACGTTGTTCACAAAAGACGTCAACGGGGATCTTTTTATTTGTCAAATTTATGTTGACAATATTATCTTTGGCTCAACTAATGATTTGCTAAGCCATGAGTTTGCTACCATGATGTCTAGGGAATTCGAGATGTCCATGATTGGCGAATTGACCTTCTTCCTTGGTTTTCAAGTCAAACAAATGAAGGAAGGGACATTCATCCATCAAGAAAAGTATACCAAAGATATCTTGAAGAAGTTCAAGATGGATGAGTGCAAGCCAATCAAGACACCCATGGCAACAAATGGGCATCTCGACTTGGATGTGGACGGTAAACCGATTGATCAATCCCTCTATCGTTCTATGATAGGGTCTTTGCTTTACCTTACCGCATCTAGGCCCGATATAATGTTTAGTGTGTGCTTGTGTGCCCGCTTTCAAGCTAACCCAAAGGAGTCACACCTTTCGGCTGTGAATAGGATCCTTCGGTATCTCAAGCACACTCCTAGCATAGGCTTGTGGTACCCCAAAGGCGCTAGTTTAGATCTCTTGGGATACTCGGATTCGGATTTTGCCGGAAGCCGTGTGGATCGCAAGAGTACCTCCGGGGGTTGCCACTTGCTTGGGCGTTCTCTAGTTTCTTGGTCGAGTAAGAAGCAAAATTCCGTGGCTTTGTCCACCACGGAAGCGGAATATATAGCGGCCGGTGCATGTTGTGCCCAAATCCTATATATGAAGCAAACCCTTTTGGACTTTGGTGTGAAACTAGATAGGATCCCACTCCTTTGTGACAATGAAAGTGCTGTAAAAATTGCCAAGAATCCAGTTCAACACTCTCGCACAAAGCACATTGATATTCGCCATCACTTCTTGCGTGATCACGAAGCCAAGGGGGACATTTCCCTTCAAGGTGTGAGATCCGAGGAGCAATTGGCGGATATATTCACAAAACCTTTAGACGAGAGTACCTTTGTTAGGCTAAGAAATGAGCTCAATGTGTTAGATGCGGCTGTAAGGATCGATGGACCAAGAGGGGGGGTGAATTGGGCCTTTTTCAAATTCTAAAACAAAGTAAAGCAACCTTAACCTATGCAATGCTAGTAGGGCACCAATTCACCAACCGGATAACTAAGCTCCTAACACAAACTAAGAGAGCTAAAACAAAGTAAAGCCTAGCAAGGTAGAGCTAAGTTATGATCTCTAAGTCAAGCTCATGAATAAATTGCATGAAAGAAAATGCTTGAATATAAAGAGTGGACAAGAGACAACCGGATTTTTTCCGTGGTATCGATGTGTTGGCACACACCCCTAATCCACGTTGTGACACTCTCAAAGAGTCTTGTCACCTCCCAAGTCACCGAGACGAGGGCGCTCACTAAGAGTCTCCGTTCACCATCCCGGCGTGGTGGAGATCAAGCCACGTACAATCTTCTTCTCCGGGCTCCCACAATCCTTGGCAAGCTCCGCGAGAAAGCACCTCGATCACCAAGATCGCCTAGGTGATGCCAATCACCAAGAGTAACAAGCTAAGGCCTTCACTTGAGCAAGAACCGATCACCAAGAGCGGATGCACACTAGCTTCTCTCTACTCAAGTCCTTAATCTTGCTTCTTGATTGATTGAATGCACAAGTATGTGAATGATGAAGCTCAAGGTGGCTCTTGACTATGGTATGAGTGTTTGGATGTTGCCTGGTGTCAAGAGTGGGCGAAATGACCCATTGGAGGGGTATATATAGGCAGCTCACACAAATAGAGCCGTTGGAGAAAAGCTGCCAGAAAACTGCGTAGCGCCGGTTAATCCGACGTACCCCCCATTGTCATCGTCGTTTTAACCGGTGAATGTAAACTGCCTCTTCTGAAAACTAGCCGTTACAACTGGGGCAGATTAACCGACGTAGCATCGGTTTAACCGGTGAGTGTAGTTGTCCACTGAACCACTGAAAAATCAAGTCTCTGGACAACTGCACCGACGTTAACTCAAACCTATCGTCGGTTTAACCGGTGAGTACAACTTTTGAATTCCTCTGAAAAAACCATCTCACTGGTCAATTGCACCGACGTCTTGATTCAAACAGCGTCGGTTAATCCGGTGAATAGAACTTGAATTTCCCTGGAAAAACCAACTCTGGACCAATGCACCGACGTTAAATTCAAACACGTCGGTTTAACCGGTGTATTGAATTTGTCCAGACTCTGCTGACTTCGTTTAACCGACGTATGGAAAATTGAGAGCGTCGGTTAAACCGGTGTATAGACTTTTTCTGATTTTGTCTTTTCTGATTTGAGTCTTGAATGAAATCCAAATATTCTTGAGATATAGTTTGAGAACCACTTATTTGAACTTCTAGAAACCTGAGTGACCATAGTGTGCATCCATTTTCAAATGACCATGTCCATGCTCAAGTTACTAAGCCTTAACCCCTCTTAATAGTGCGATCACTACAAAACTATAAAACCTATACTAACCTAAGTGTCCTTCTCAACCTTGTGACACTTAGGACTAGAAAGATCCTTAGCCTTGACATATATAAGTTGAAAACCGAGATCGCCTTTTAGAATAACCGAAATTGAGGGGTCTCTCTTTTGACATATGACCAAATGAGCGATAATGATCTATTAAGCTGCACAAACTCATTAGTCACAATAATCGTTGTCATTAATCACCGAAACATACCTTGAGGGCCTAGATGCTTACAATCTCCCCCTTTTTGGTGATTGATGACAACACAAACATAAATAACGAGAGAGCGAGAAAGATAAAACAGGATAAACACAAGCAAACTCGAAAGCAGGACCAAAGAGCTCAACGGCTCAAACGAAATCCATAGATATGTCTCAAAGAACGGCATACTCAAGCGACACATGTACATATCCATGAACTAACACCAAATGTGATACAAAGAATCAAAGTCCTGATAACTACGAGCTCTCTCTAGCTCTACCCTCCCCCTAACTCTGGTGCTCCCCCTAACACCTCTCCCCCTTTGGCATCAAAGCACCAAAAGGCGAGCTACGGGTCGTGCTGTCGTGGTACGGCGACGAAGCGGTCCGGGTCGTCGTCGTCGGACGGAGAACTCTCACCCTCGGTGACAGACGGAAGCTGCTGGTCTGGGTCTGAGCTCACTGGGGGAGTAACTGTCGTGGAGGCTCTCGTGCTGGCACTGCCTGGTAGAGGATCCGTAGAAGTCGTAACCGGGTCAGCAGAAGAAGTACCAATATCCGAAGAGGTGACTGCTGAGGCTGCCGGCTGCGTCGACTGTGGAAGCAGGGACTCCTCTACTGCTCCTCCCCCTGAAGGTGCTGCCTGAAGTGAGGAGGGGAGGGCGACCGACTGAACCGCTGGCGGTGAGTCCTGAAAGAGTGTGGTCGCCGGCAGTGGTGAAAAGAGCGGACGACCGGCAGACCCAAAGAGTGCTGACATCGAGAACGTGGTCTCCGGTGTCGCTGAGGTAGCTGGAGCTGCAGTAGGAGCTGGAGGAGGAGGAGCTGGTGTGACGGCAAGCTGAGGTGCTCCAACACCCTGAAGGCCTGACTGTCCTGGCTGCTGCGGGGCGAGTCCGGTGTGAGAGTAAAGCTGTGAGATCATCCCGAACATCGCCATCATCCCCTGCTGCATCTGCTGAAACTGAGCGTCTGTCCTCTGTGAAACTCTGTCGATAAGCCCGACAAAACGCTCCTCGGTCGCAGCCCGCTCTCGGGCGGCCTCTCTCTGTATAGCAGCAATCTGGGCCTCATGGGCTCTCCTGGCCTCCTCCTGAGCAAGCCTGTCCTCTCTCTGCTGGGTCACGAGCTGCTGTAGTAGTGAAGTGAGCTCGGACGGCTGAGTCACCTGAGACTCAGAGACTGTAGCAGCTGCTGAAGTCGGAGGTGCTGGCTGTCCTGAACCTCCTGCCTCGTGATCGTGACTGGCTGGGGCAGCTGAAGGAAAGTACTCAACGTCGTCGGAGGAGTCTGACTCAAGCTCAGACCAGTGAATCTCATCATCTCCCCCGGGAAGCTGTGCCTCTGCTGCTAGGAGTGCCTCATCCTCCTCTGCCACTCGTGCCTGAACCTCCGGTGACAGTCGAGCCATCGCTGCTCTATCTGCGTGTCTGCCCCTCCTCCTGTCCTGTGGAGCCGTGGGTCGGTAGACAGGGAACCTGGGAGCCTCGTCGTGACGGTAAGGGGCACTGATGGGTGACTCTGCTGGCACTATCATAGAGCATATGTAACTGATCCAGTGCGCATAGGGAAACTGTCGCACCACACCCATCCCATCAGTGATCACATCCTCGATCTCAGCCAAAATAAAGTCAACTATATCAAATGGCTCATGAGTGAGGATGTGTAGGAGCAAGAGCTGCTGCAAACCTGTGAACCCCTGTGGGTAGCCACTCCTCGGTAGCAAAGTCCTCCGGAGGGCCATGTGTACTGCGTAAGCCTCTGGGGTCAGCAAGCTCGGCACTCTGGCGTAAGAGGCTGGGAACGGCTGGCGGAAGCACTGAGTGATCGCCTTGTGAGAAGGAGCAATCCCGCCAACCATCGCCCTGCGGGGTGGATCTGAGTCCCCGTAAACCCTCTCGTGCAGCGAGACGTCGACCAGGTCAACTCCAAGAATACCAGCAATGGTCGCCCTCGACAAACCAAAGTCCTGCCCTCCAAACATGAAGTGTACAGCTGTGCGCTCGGGGGCTATCCAAGCTGTAGCGTAGAACACTCTGACCCAGTCCTCGATATAACAGTTCTGCTCCATCTCTAGCAGTCTAGGCAGACCTCTGAAGTGAGCAAAGTGTGCTCTCACATCTGCTCCCCCTGCGGCTGTCCTTAGTGAGACCCAGTCAAGTACCCTGTGCTGAAAGATCCGGTGGCCCCGCCTCTGGTAGGTCTCGTAGAAACTGGCCTGTAGCAAAGTCCAGAACCTCCTGTCGACTCTGCTGTCTCGGGTCACCGGGAACCAGACCTCCTCGTCAACACTCCACCTGAGTCTCTTGACCTTGGCCGCATTGGCTCGGGTCAAGTTCTGGAGCAGCACACCTGGCTCCAGACGCACAACAGTGTCCATACGGAACACTGCGCGCTCGGCCTCTAGGGCCTCGGCTCTACGAGCTGCTGCTGCTGCAGCTGTGGACCTGCGAGGCTCCTGTGGCTGGTGACCTCCTCGCGTCCTCGGTCCAGTGCGACGCTCGGTCGCTGGTGAAGTCTCTGCTGCTGGGGATGTCTGCCGAGTGCGGCCAGACCGTCGTAGAGTCGGTGACTCCTGTGTGCACTGCCCCTGAGACTGCTCGGACTGCTCTGCCTCTGAATCTGAATCTGCAGCTGTATCTGACTGATCTGACTCTGCTGCTGCTGCTGTCGCGGCTCTGGTGGCCCTGGCACCTCTCACTCTGCCCATGCCCCTGCCTCTGCCTCTGCCTCTGCCTCTGGGGTCCTCCCTGATCTGGAACGGACGAGCGCGGCCTGATGCCTGCTCCTCGGCGGCCTTGGCCACCATCTCGGCCTTCTCGGCCTCCTTCTCTGCACGAGTCCGCTTGCGAGCGGGCTTCTCGACCACGACCTCCTTTCCCTTTCTCTTCTCGCGACCCATCTCGAACAAGCAAATTGTCGAGCACCTGGTGAGCGCTGATCGGGTGCTGCTGCGGCGTGGAACTGCGGCTGCGGCGTGGGGCTGCGGCTGCGGCGTGGTGCTGCGGCTGCGGCGTGGAGCACGGCGGCGCTTGGAGCACGGAGGCGCGCGCGGCTGGCGTGATGGCGGCGGCGGCGGCTACGCGCGCAGGTGGCGGCGCAGAGCGTTTGCGCGGGCGGCGCCGGTGCGCACTCTTGACACCAGGCAACATCCAAACACTCATACCATAGTCAAGAGCCACCTTGAGCTTCATCATTCACATACTTGTGCATTCAATCAATCAAGAAGCAAGATTAAGGACTTGAGTAGAGAGAAGCTAGTGTGCATCCGCTCTTGGTGATCGGTTCTTGCTCAAGTGAAGGCCTTAGCTTGTTACTCTTGGTGATTGGCATCACCTAGGCGATCTTGGTGATCGAGGTGTTTTCTCGCGGAGCTTGCCAAGGATTGTGGGAGCCCGGAGAAGAAGATTGTACGTGGCTTGATCTCCACCACGCCGGGATGGTGAACGGAGACTCTTAGTGAGCGCCCTCGTCTCGGTGACTTGGGAGGTGACAAGACTCTTTGAGAGTGTCACAACGTGGATTAGGGGTGTGTGCCAACACATCGATACCACGGAAAAAATCCGGTTGTCTCTTGTCCACTCTTTATATTCAAGCATTTTCTTTCATGCAATTTATTCATGAGCTTGACTTAGAGATCATAACTTAGCTCTACCTTGCTAGGCTTTACTTTGTTTTAGCTCTCTTAGTTTGTGTTAGGAGCTTAGTTATCCGGTTGGTGAATTGGTGCCCTACTAGCATTGCATAGGTTAAGGTTGCTTTACTTTGTTTTAGAATTTGAAAAAGGCCCAATTCACCCCCCCTCTTGGTCCATCGATCCTTACAGCCGCATCTAACACATTGAGCTCATTTCTTAGCCTAACAAAGGTACTCTCGTCTAAAGGTTTTGTGAATATATCCGCCAATTGCTCCTCGGATCTCACACCTTGAAGGGAAATGTCCCCCTTGGCTTCGTGATCACGCAAGAAGTGATGGCGAATATCAATGTGCTTTGTGCGAGAGTGTTGAACTGGATTCTTGGCAATTTTTATGGCACTTTCATTGTCACAAAGGAGTGGGATCCTATCTAGTTTCACACCAAAGTCCAAAAGGGTTTGCTTCATATATAGGATTTGGGCACAACATGCACCGGCCGCTATATATTCCGCTTCCGCGGTGGACAAAGCCACGGAATTTTGCTTCTTACTTGACCAAGAAACTAGAGAACGCCCAAGCAGGTGGCAACCCCCGGAGGTACTCTTGCGATCCACACGGCTTCCGGCAAAATCCGAATCCGAGTATCCCAAGAGATCTAAACTAGCGCCTTTGGGGTACCACAAGCCTATGCTAGGAGTGTGCTTGAGATACCGAAGGATCCTATTCACAGCCGAAAGGTGTGACTCCTTTGGGTTAGCTTGAAAGCGGGCACACAAGCACACACTAAACATTATATCGGGCCTAGATGCGGTAAGGTAAAGCAAAGACCCTATCATAGAACGATAGAGGGATTGATCAATCGGTTTACCGTCCACATCCAAGTCGAGATACCCATTTGTTGCCATGGGTGTCTTGATTGGCTTGCACTCATCCATCTTGAACTTCTTCAAGATATCTTTGGTATACTTTTCTTGATGGATGAATGTCCCTTCCTTCATTTGTTTGACTTGAAAACCAAGGAAGAAGGTCAATTCGCCAATCATGGACATCTCGAATTCCCTAGACATCATGGTAGCAAACTCATGGCTTAGCAAATCATTAGTTGAGCCAAAGATAATATCGTCAACATAAATTTGACAAATAAAAAGATCCCCGTTGACGTCTTTTGTGAACAACGTGGTGTCCACCCTCCCGATCTTGAAGCCTTGGATGATTAGGAAGTCACGAAGCCTCTCATACCAAGCCCTTGGAGCTTGTTTGAGCCCATAGAGTGCCTTGTGCAACCTATAAACATGGTTAGGATTCCTCGGATCTTCAAACCCGGGAGGTTGCTCAACATAAACAAGTTTGTTAATAACACCATTTAAGAATGCACTTTTCACATCCATTTGATACAACTTAATGTTATGATGTGAAGAGTAAGCAAGAAGGATGCGGATAGCTTCAAGTCTTGCAACCGGAGCAAAAGTTTCACCAAAATCCAAACCTTCGACTTGAGAAAACCCTTTTGCCACAAGTCTTGCTTTGTTGCGTACCACCACCCCATGTTCATCTTGCTTGTTCCGAAAGACCCACTTGGTGCCGATGATGTTCTTGTCTTTTGGAGGAGCTTCGAGAACCCAAACTTCATTGCGGGTGAAGTTGTTTAATTCTTCTTGCATGGCCATCACCCAATCCGAGTCCTCAAGCGCTTCCTCTATGCTAGTGGGTTCAATACAAGAAACAAACGAGTGATATTCGCAAAATGAAGCATGTTTAGAGCGAGTTCTTACTCCCTTTGATGGACTACCAATGATTTGACCAATTGGATGATCCTTGGAGATGCGACCATGCTTCACTAGCGGTACTTGCGTGGATGCTTGTTGGGGTGGATCATGGGTGACTTGTGCTTGTGGTGGAACGTTTTGCTCTTCTTGTTCTTGGACTTGGGGTGTTGGCGTTGGCACATCTTCTTGAGGTTGTGTATCATCTTTTTCTTGATCTTCATCCATTTGGGGCGCCGTGGAGGTGCTTGGTGTAGATGAGGAAGATCCTCCCCCTTGATCATTGTCTTCATGCACCTCTTCCGGCTTGATATCCCCAATGGACATCTTCTTCAAAGCTTCATCAATCTCCTCATCACCTACATTTTCATAGCCAACAACCTCCTCTTGGGAGCCATTAGATTCATCAAACTCCACATCACATGTTTCTTCAACTAACCCGGAGGTTTGATTGAATACTCTATATGCTTTGGAGTTTGATGCATAACCAAGAAAGAAACCTTCATCACATCTACTTTCAAACTTACCGAGCCTTTTCTTCTTATAGATGAAGCATTTGCAACCAAAGACTCGAAAGTATGATATATTTGGTTTCTTCCCGGTGATGAGCTCATATGGAGTTTTCTTGAGGAGTCGGTGAGGATATACTCGGTTGGATGCATGACACGCCGTGTTGATTGCTTCCGCCCAAAACTTCTCGGACGTGCCATAATCATCCAACATTGCTCTAGCTAGGGTGATGAGAGTCTTGTTCTTTCTTTCCACCACTCCATTTTGTTGAGGCGTGTAGGTGGCGGAAAACTCATGCTTGATGCCCTCTTCATCGCACCATTCTTCAATCTTCATGTTCTTGAACTCGGTGCCGTTGTCACTCCGGATCTTCACAATTGGGGAGTTGTACTCCCTTTGAGCTCTTCTTGCAAATGTCTTGAAGAGTTCCGGAGTTTCACCCTTATCGCCTAGAAACATAACCCAAGTGTAACGTGAAAAATCATCAACAATTACTAGGCAATAGAGGTTACCACCAATGCTCTTGTATGTAGTTGGACCAAAGAGATCCATGTGAAGTAGCTCGAGCGGCTTGGAGGTAGACAACATCGTCTTGATGGGATGATGTGTTGCAACTTGCTTCCCGGCTTGACATGCTTTACATAGCTTGTTCTTGTCAAAGGTGACGTCCTTCAAGCCGGTGATCATCCCTCTCTTGTGGGCTTTCTTGAGGTTGCTCATGCCAATATGAGCAATTCTTCTATGCCAAAGCCACCCAAGAGAAGACTTGGTGAAGAGGCATGTCATGGTGCTTGTTTGCTTTGAAGAGAAGTCCACTAAATAGATGTTGCCATGCCTAAACCCCGTGAATACCAAAGACTTGTCTTTTTCATGAGTTACTACAACACCATTCTTGTCAAAGGTACACGTTAGTCCAAGATCACACAATTGAGCAATAGAAATGAGATTAAAACTAAGTGCTTCTACAAACAAAACATTAGAAATAGATAAATCTTTAGAGATAGCTATTCTACCCAAACCTAAAACCTTTCCCCTTGAGTTATCACCATAGGTGACATGTTCATGATCACCGGGGTCTTCAAGGGAGGTGAACATGCTATCATTGCCGGTCATATGTTGAGAGCAACCGCTATCAAGTACCCAATGTTTTCCACCGGCTTTGTAGTTCACCTACACACATGAGAATTCACTTTTGAGTTTTAGGAACCCAAACAAGCTTTGGGCCTTGCACATGTGTGACAAGAGCTTTTGGGACCCAAAGTTGCTTGGGGAGCTTCTTCTTTGACTCCTTAGTGAGTTTGCCAATGAATTTGGCCTTCACCTTGCCCTTCACTTTACTCAAGAGAAAATGGTTATTTTCAAACATTGAAGAGTAATTCTTGGGTAATTTAGGAAGAGGACGTGATGGTAAAGTGCACTCCCTAGTGTGGTGCCCGGTGACTTGGCAATGTTGGCAATATGATCCAACTTCCTTGATGAAGCTAATCTTGATCTCCGGAGAAGGAGTAGTAGCTATGTTTGGCTCCGGAAATGAACCAAGACCTCTCTTGCCATAGTCACGGGCATTGTTGAAGAGAATCTCCTTGTGGATGTATTCTCCTCTTGAGAGCTTCTCCACACTACTTTTGAGGCTTGCAACTTGATCCATCAATTCCTTTTCCCTAGAAGGTGCAAGCTCGGACAAAGCATTAGTAGCATTTGCATTAATGAGTAGGTCATCACATGAAGTAGAAGCATTGACCTTCTCAATAGTTTCATGAGCAAAGTTCTCAAGACTTGGGTCAATTGCTTCATAGGCAAATTCAAGTTCTTGATACTTGTGAGCCAACTCCCTATGCTCTTGTTTAAGCTTTTTGTGGCTCTCTTCAACTTGCTTAGCAAGTACAAGTGACTCATTGTGCTTTTTGAGCAAGTCATTGTACTTGCCAAGCAAATCGGAGTGGGCAAGCTCTAACGTGGCACGAGTGCTCTCAAGAACCTTGACTTTGCCCTTTTCCCTCTTGATGACGGATGTATACTCATTAATAAGATTAGCAAACTCATTAGGGTCAAGCTCATCATCACTATCATCTTCACTCTCACATACCTTAGAGTTACCTTTGGCCATGAGGCACATTGGAGGTGGAGGTAGTGATGGTTCTTCATTTGTGAGGGCGATGGTGACTATGTCTTCTTCATCACTTGAATCTTCGCTTGATGAGACATCCGTCACCCACTCTTGTTTTTCCACCAAGAAGCTTCTCTTGGTGTGCCCTTTCTTCTTTGGGAAGAGCTTGGTCTTCTTGTCATGGCTCTTTTTCTTCCCAAGTCTCTTGTTTTTGTTCTTCCTTTCTTCTTCTTCATCATCGCTTGAATCATGGCGATGCTTGCTCTTGTGATCCTTGTTTCTTTTGTCCGGCTTGGGGCAATTTGGACGGATGTGACCTTTTTCTCCACAATTGTAGCAAATTTTGTTCTTGACATCCATTGGCCGGAACATTCCCTTTTTAGAGTCAAAGTTGAACCCCTTCTTGTTGATCTTGTCATTCAAGCGGGTGAACTTTCTCATCATAAGAGCGAGCTCTCCATCATCTTCAACATCGGATGAGCTTTCATGATGATCATCTTCTTCATTACTTGAGCTTGAGTCTTGCTTGATCATCTTGAGCTTGCGGGCTTTGTTTGCCTTGGTCTTTAGAGCAATTGATTTGCTTGAAGTTGGCTCTTCGGACATACCAAGGATACTCATCTCATGAGCACGAATTTCGCCCACAAGTTCTCCTACTTCCATTGTGTCAAGATTCTCCTTTTGAAGCATAGCATTGATAATGTTATACTTGGGCTTCGGGAGGAGCATGAGAATCTTGCGATTTATGGAGGCACTGTCAATTTTGGATATTTCAAGTGCATTAATGTCCTTGACAATGACATTCAAGCGAGAGTACATATCATTGCAATTTTCATGAGCTAGCATTTTAAAAGAATCATACTTAGCTCTAAACAAGTGATATTTTTGCTCACGAACTTTAGTGGAGCCTTCATGAATTTCAATGAGCTCCTTCCAAATATCACTTGCTAAGTCCATGCCATTAACTCTAGCAAAGACTTCCTCACTAATGGCTTCGAAAATTGCATTTCTAGCCTTGGCATTCCATTTTAATTGTTCGGCGGTGGGAGTTCCGGTGAATCCGGTCTTAGTGGCCAACCACACTTCGGGGGCAATCGCATCAAGATATGCGGCCATGCGAACTTTCCAATAAGCAAAGTTCTTGACCTCGAAGTGAGGCGGCGAACCACCCATCTTGGCCATAGCTCTAGACGGTGAAGCCTAATGATCCAAATGAGCAACGAGGCTCTGATACCAATTGTAAGGATCGATGGACCAAGAGGGGGGGTGAATTGGGCCTTTTTCAAATTCTAAAACAAAGTAAAGCAACCTTAACCTATGCAATGCTAGTAGGGCACCAATTCACCAACCGGATAACTAAGCTCCTAACACAAACTAAGAGAGCTAAAACAAAGTAAAGCCTAGCAAGGTAGAGCTAAGTTATGATCTCTAAGTCAAGCTCATGAATAAATTGCATGAAAGAAAATGCTTGAATATAAAGAGTGGACAAGAGACAACCGGATTTTTTCCGTGGTATCGATGTGTTGGCACACACCCCTAATCCACGTTGTGACACTCTCAAAGAGTCTTGTCACCTCCCAAGTCACCGAGACGAGGGCGCTCACTAAGAGTCTCCGTTCACCATCCCGGCGTGGTGGAGATCAAGCCACGTACAATCTTCTTCTCCGGGCTCCCACAATCCTTGGCAGGCTCCGCGAGAAAACACCTCGATCACCAAGATCGCCTAGGTGATGCCAATCACCAAGAGTAACAAGCTAAGGCCTTCACTTGAGCAAGAACCGATCACCAAGAGCGGATGCACACTAGCTTCTCTCTACTCAAGTCCTTAATCTTGCTTCTTGATTGATTGAATGCACAAGTATGTGAATGATGAAGCTCAAGGTGGCTCTTGACTATGGTATGAGTGTTTGGATGTTGCCTGGTGTCAAGAGTGGGCGAAATGACCCATTGGAGGGGTATATATAGGCAGCTCACACAAATAGAGCCGTTGGAGAAAAGCTGCCAGAAAACTGCGTAGCGCCGGTTAATCCGACGTACCCCCCATTGTCATCGTCGTTTTAACCGGTGAATGTAAACTGCCTCTTCTGAAAACTAGCCGTTACAACTGGGGCAGATTAACCGACGTAGCATCGGTTTAACCGGTGAGTGTAGTTGTCCACTGAACCACTGAAAAATCAAGTCTCTGGACAACTGCACCGACGTTAACTCAAACCTATCGTCGGTTTAACCGGTGAGTACAACTTTTGAATTCCTCTGAAAAAACCATCTCACTGGTCAATTGCACCGACGTCTTGATTCAAACAGCGTCGGTTAATCCGGTGAATAGAACTTGAATTTCCCTAGAAAAACCAACTCTGGACCAATGCACCGACGTTAAATTCAAACACGTCGGTTTAACCGGTGTATTGAATTTGTCCAGACTCTGCTGACTTCGTTTAACCGACGTATGAAAAATTGAGAGCGTCGGTTAAACCGGTGTATAGACTTTTTCTGATTTTGTCTTTTCTGATTTGAGTCTTGAATGAAATCCAAATATTCTTGAGATATAGTTTGAGAACCACTTATTTGAACTTCTAGAAACCTGAGTGACCATAGTGTGCATCCATTTTCAAATGACCATGTCCATGCTCAAGTTACTAAGCCTTAACCCCTCTTAATAGTGCGATCACTACAAAACTATAAAACCTATACTAACCTAAGTGTCCTTCTCAACCTTGTGACACTTAGGACTAGAAAGATCCTTAGCCTTGACATATATAAGTTGAAAACCGAGATCGCCTTTTAGAATAACCGAAATTGAGGGGTCTCTCTTTTGACATATGACCAAATGAGCGATAATGATCTATTAAGCTGCACAAACTCATTAGTCACAATAATGGTTGTCATTAATCACCGAAACATACCTTGAGGGCCTAGATGCTTACAGCGGCAAACGTCATGTAAGTTGCCATGTCATATAGAAAAATGCATACATATAGGACACTTGTCTAACCATGGTAAGATAGTGATGAGCAAGGGTTTAGCTAGAGGTGGTGGTCCACTTGTTTTTCCTCTAGGCTTGTAGAAAGGCTCATCATGAAGAAGCTTCCCGTGGGTTCAAACTTGACAAGTAGATCTTAATTTATTGTTATGCATTTCTTGTCATCTAGATGTGCACTTCATGTTTACTATACTTTCGCATGTGGTTGTAGTTTGCATCATCATTGCATGCGTAAGGGTCACAAAGGAGATCACTTGATGAAAATGAGACTTGTTTTCATATACAAGATCTTAATTCATGAAAAGTGAAAAGAGCAAAGTGTTAGGTGCGTTATTGCCTAATGAGCAATGTCATGATGAGTTTGAAGCTTTCTATCTTCAATATTCCTATGACATGGCTCATACATTTTATTTGGCGTTTTGTCTCTCTTGCGGCTTTTCCTTGTGTTTGAAAAGAAATTTATTTAAGCAAGTGTGCTATCCTATTTATTTTGAGGGGTAAAGTCGCCTATGCAAGTCCATTGACTTGAGTTTATTTGAATTTTATAAGTTTATTGGACTTAGCATAGAAGAGTGAGCTGAGTGTGGGGTTTTTGGCTTCACCGGTTAAACCGACGTTCAATGGAGCATCATCATCGGTTTAACCGGCGTTACTAAGTTTTGTCTCAGCTCAGTCAAGTTTCAGGCGTTCAACCAGCGTATACAAAAGTCAGACCATCGGATCAACCGGTGATAGTAAATGCAAATCAGACCTAGCAATCAACCGATGTTTTGATTTATCAACCGACGAGTATACTCTTGACATCATCGGTTCAACCGGCGTTCAGTTTCAGATCTGCAGAAGCCTCGGGTGAACTACACCGACGCAATCAACCGGTGATCAAAACCTAGGCGTCGGATCGACCGGCGTTAAGAAAAATCGTGGGCCCGCCTGTCATATATGTCTCTTGCCCGCGCTGCCGGCCTCTGTTTCGCCCGACTCCTTCACGCCGCCGCCGCTCGACTCGCTCCTCTCGCGCTGCCGCCTTCCCTCCGCGCCGCCACCACTCGCCGCCGCTCGCCTGCACGTCGAGTCGCCGCCGCCGCGCCCTCGCGCTCGCCCAGCGCCGCCCGTGCGCACCGGCGCCGCCCGCGCAAACGCTCTGCGCCGCCGCCTGCGCGCGTAGCCGCCGCCGCCGCCATCACGCCAGCCGCGCGCGCCTCCATGCTCCAAGCGCCGCCGTGCTCCACGCCGCAGCCGCAGCACCACGCCGCAGCCGCAGCCCCACGCCGCAGCCGCAGTTCCACGCCGCAGCAGCACCCGATCAGCGCTCACCAGGTGCTCGACAATTTGCTTGTTCGAGATGGGTCGCGAGAAGAGAAAGGGAAAGGAGGTCGTGGTCGAGAAGCCCGCTCGCAAGCGGACTCGTGCAGAGAAGGAGGCCGAGAAGGCCGAGATGGTGGCCAAGGCCGCCGAGGAGCAGGCATCAGGCCGCGCTCGTCCGTTCCAGATCAGGGAGGACCCCAGAGGCAGAGGCAGAGGCAGAGGCAGAGGCAGGGGCATGGGCAGAGTAAGAGGTGCCAGGGCCACCAGAGCCGCGACAGCAGCAGCAGCAGAGTCAGATCAGTCAGATACAGCTGCAGATTCAGATTCAGAGGCAGAGCAGTCCGAGCAGTCTCAGGGGCAGAGCACACAGGAGTCACCGACTCTACGACGGTCTGGCCGCACTCGGCAGACATCCCCAGCAGCAGAGACTTCACCAGCGACCGAGCGTCGCACTGGACCGAGGACGCGAGGAGGTCACCAGCCACAGGAGCCTCGCAGGTCCACAGCTGCAGCAGCAGCAGCAGCTCGTAGAGCCGAGGCCCTAGAGGCCGAGCGCGCAGTGTTCCGTATGGACACTGTTGTGCGTCTGGAGCCAGGTGTGCTGCTCCAGAACTTGACCCGAGCCAATGCGGCCAAGGTCAAGAGACTCAGGTGGAGTGTTGACGAGGAGGTCTGGTTCCCGGTGACCCGAGACAGCAGAGTCGACAGGAGGTTCTGGACTTTGCTACAGGCCAGTTTCTACGAGACCTACCAGAGGCGGGGCCACCGGATCTTTCAGCACAGGGTTCTTGACTGGGTCTCACTGAGGACAGCCGCAGGGGGAGCAGATGTGAGAGCACACTTTGCTCACTTCAGAGGTCTGCCTAGACTGCTAGAGATGGAGCAGAACCGTTATATCGAGGACTGGGTCAGAGTGTTCTACGCTACAGCTTGGATAGCCCCCGAGCGCAGAGCTGTACACTTCATGTTTGGAGGGCAGGACTTTGGTTTGTCGAGGGCGACCATTGCTGGTATTCTTGGAGTTGACCTGGTCGACGTCTCGCTGCACGAGAGGGTTTACGGGGACTCAGATCCACCCCGCAGGGCGATGGTTGGCGGGATTGCTCCTTCTCACGAGGCGATCACTCAGTGTTTCCGCCAGCCGTTCCCAGCCTCTTACGCCAGAGTGCCGAGCTTGCTGACCCCAGAGGCTTACGCTGTTCACATGGCACTCCGGAGGACTCTGTTACCGAGGAGTGGCTACCCAGAGGGGTTTACGGGACTGCAGCAGCTCCTGCTTCTACACATCCTCACTCACGAGCCGTTTGACATAGTTGACTTTATTCTGGCTGAGATAGAGGATGTGATCACAGACGGGATGGGTGTGGTGCGACAGTTTCCCTATGCGCACTGGATCAGTTACATATGCTCTATGATAGTGCCAGCAGAGTCACCCATCAGTGCTCCTTACCGTCACGACGAGGCTCCCAGGTTCCCTGTCTACCGACCCACAGCTCCACAGGACAGGAGGAGGGGCAGACACGCAGATAGAGCAGCGATGGCTCGACTGTCACCGGAGGTTCAGGCACGAGTGGCAGAGGAGGATGAGGCACTCCTAGCAGCAGAGGCACAGCTTCCCGGGGGAGATGATGAGATTCACTGGTCTGAGCTTGAGTCAGACTCCTCCGACGACGTTGAGTACTTTCCTTCAGCTGCCCCAGCCAGTCACGATCACGAGGCAGGAGGTTCAGGACAGCCAGCACCTCCGACTTCAGCAGCTGCTACAGTCTCTGAGTCTCAGGTGACTCAGCCGTCCGAGCTCACTTCACTACTACAGCAGCTCGTGACCCAGCAGAGAGAGGACAGGCTTGCTCAGGAGGAGGCCAGGAGAGCCCATGAGGCCCAGATTGCTGCTATACAGAGAGAGGCCGCCCGAGAGCGGGCTGCGACCGAGGAGCGTTTTGTCGGGCTTATCGACAGAGTTTCACAGAGGACAGACGCTCAGTTTCAGCAGGTGCAGCAGGGGATGATGGCGATGTTCGGGATGATCTCACAGCTTTACTCTCACACCGGACTCGCCCCGCAGCAGCCAGGACAGTCAGGCCTTCAGGGTGTTGGAGCACCTCAGCTTGCCGTCACACCAGCTCCTCCTCCTCCAGCTCCTACTGCAGCTCCAGCTACCTCAGCGACACCGGAGACCACGTTCTCGATGTCAGCACTCTTTGGGTCTGCCGGTCGTCCGCTCTTTTCACCACTGCCGGCGACCACACTCTTTCAGGACTCACCGCCAGCGGTTCAGTCGGTCGCCCTCCCCTCCTCACTTCAGGCAGCACCTTCAGGGGGAGGAGCAGTAGAGGAGTCCCTGCTCCCACAGTCGACGCAGCCGGCAGCCTCAGCAGTCACCTCTTCAGATATTGATACTTCTTCTGCTGACCCGGTTACGACTTCTACGGATCCTCTACCAGGCAGTGCCAGCACGAGAGCCTCCACGACAGTTACTCCCCCAGTGAGCTCAGACCCAGACCAGCAGCTTCCGTCTGTCACCGAGGGTGAGAGTTCTCCGTCCGACGACGACGACCCGGACCGCTTCGTCGCCGTACCACGACAGCACGACCCGTAGCTCGCCTTTTGGTGCTTTGATGCCAAAGGGGGAGAGGTGTTAGGGGGAGCACCAGAGTTAGGGGGAGGGTAGAGCTAGAGAGAGCTCGTAGTTATCAGGACTTTGTTTCTTTGTATCACATTTGGTGTTAATTCATGGATATGTACATTTGTCGCTTGAGTATGCCGTTCTTTGAGACATATCTATGGATTTCGTTTGAGCCTTTGAGCTCTTTGGTCCTGCTTTCGAGTTTGCTTGTGTTTATCCTGTTTTATCTTTCTCGCTCTCTCGTTATTTATGTTTGTGTTGTCATCAATCACCAAAAAGGGGGAGATTGTAAGCATCTAGGCCCTCAAGGTATGTTTCGGTGATTAATGACAACCATTATTGTGACTAATGAGTTTGTGCAGCTTAAAAGATCATTATCGCTCATTTGGTCATATGTCAAAAGAGGCCCCTCAAATTTCATTATTCAAAAAGGCGATCTCGGTATTCAACTCAATTTTATGTCAAGGCTAAGGATCTTTCTAGTCCTAAGTGTCACAAGGTTGAGAAGGACACTTAGGTTAGTATAGGTTTTATAGTTTTGTAGTGATCGCACTATTAAGAGGGGTTAAAGCTTAGTAACTTGAGCATGGACATGGTCATTTGAAAATGGATGCACACTATGGTCACTCAGGTTTTTAGAAGTTCAAATAAGTGGTTCTCAAACTATATCTCAAGAATATTTGGATTTCATTCAAGACTCAAATTAGAAAAGACAAAATCAGAAAAAGTCTATACACCGGTTTAACCGACGCTCTCAATTTTCCATACGTCGGTTAAACGAAGTCAGCAGAGTCTGGACAAATTCAATACACCGGTTAAACCGACGTGTTTGAATTTAACGTCGGTGCATTGGTCCAGAGTTGGTTTTTCCAGGGAAATTCGAGTTCTATTCACCGGATTAACCGACACTGTTTGAATCAAGACGTCGGTGCAATTGACCAGTGAGATGGTTTTTTCAGAGGAATTCAAAAGTTGTACTCACCGGTTAAACCGACGATAGGTTTGAGTTAACGTCGGTGCAGTTGTCCAGAGACTTGATTTTTCAGTGGTTCAGTGGACAACTACACTCACCGGTTAAACCGATGCTACGTCGGTTAATCTGCCCCAGTTGTAACGGCTAGTTTTCAGAAGAGGCAGTTTACATTCACCGGTTAAACCGACGATGACAATGGGGGGTACGTCGGATTAACCGGCGCTACGCAGTTTTCTGGCAGCTTTTCTCCAACGGCTCTATTTGTGTGAGCTGCCTATATATACCCCTCCAATGGGTCATTTCGCCTACTCTTGACACCAGGCAACATCCAAACACTCATACCATAGTCAAGAGCCACCTTGAGCTTCATCATTCACATACTTGTGCTTTCAATCAATCAAGAAGCAAGATTAAGGACTTGAGTAGAGAAAAGCTAGTGTGCATCCGTTCTTGGTGATCGGTTCTTGCTCAAGTGAAGGCCTTAGCTTGTTACTCTTGGTGATTGGCATCACCTAGGCGATCTTGGTGATCGGGGTGTTTCTCGCGGAGCTTGCCAAGGATTGTGGGAGCCCGGAGAAGAAGATTGTACGTGGCTTGAGCTCCACCACGCCGGGATGGTGAACAGAGACTCTTAGTGAGCGCCCAAGTCTCGGTGACATGGGAGGTGACAAGACTCTTAGTGAGTGTCACAACGTGGACTAGGGGTGTGTGCCAACACATCGACACCACGGGAAAAATCCGGTCGTCTCTTGTCCACTCTCTTTATTCAAGCATTTTCTTTCATGCAATTTACTTATGAGCTTGACTTAGAGATCATAACTTAGCTCTACCTTGCTAGGCTTTACTTTGTTTTTATCTCTTTTAGCTTGTGTAGGTAGCTTAGTTATCCGGTTGGTGAATTGGTGCCCTACTAGTATTGCATAGGTTAAGGTTGCTTTACCTTGCTTTAGAATTTGAAAAAGGCCCAATTCACCCCCCCTTCTTGGTCCATCGATCCTTACAAACTCCGCATAGAGCAAACTATGTTCCCAATCTTTGCCATAGGTAAGGACACATGCTCTTAACATATTCTCCATAATTTGGTTTACCCTTTCAGTCTGTCCATCAGTCTGTGGGTGATAGGCCGAACTAAAATCCAATTTGGTCCCCATGGCCTTATGCAGACTTTTCCAAAACTTGGAGGTGAACTGGGTCCCTCGATCTAAAACAATTCTTCTAGGCACACCATGCAGCTTTACTATATTATTCACATAGAGCTGGCTAGCTTTTCTCCTCCAAAGTTGGTCCGTACGGGTAGGAAATGAGCGACTTTGGTGAGCCGGTCCACTATTATCCAAATAGAATCATAACCTTTCTGGGTCTTGGGCAATCCTACCACAAAATCCATTCCTATCTCGTCCCATTTCCAAACTGGGATAGGTAGGGGTTGTAGTAACCCTGCTAGCTTCTGATGCTCAGCCTTGATCCTTTGACATGTGTCGCAATGGGCAACGAACTGGGCAATGTCTGACTTCATTCCATTCCACCAATACTTTTGTTTTAAGTCCAAATATATTTTGGTGGGCCCTGGGTGAATGGAATATGCCGAGTTATGAGCCTCGTCCATGATCACTTGCCAGAAGTCCCCTTCTTTGGGCACACAAATCCTATCTTTATACAAAAAGGTTCTCTTATCGTCCACTCGAAAAACCGGTGCTTTGTTTTCTCCGATGTGTTTGCGGATTTTCATTAATTCCTTGTCTGAACCTTGGGCCTTTCTGATTCGGTCCTCTAGTGTGGGTTAGACGTTCAGCGTGTGGCTGGAGCCTCGAGGGACAATGTGCACATTCAATTATGCTATTTTCTCTCGTAGATGAGCATCCTTGGGTCCATAAGATTTTCGGCTTAAGGCATCGGCTACCACGTTAGCTTTGCCAGGGTGGTAGTGAATTTCCACATTGTAATCCTTGACCAACTCCAACCATCTTCTTTGCCTGAGATTTAGATCTGGTTGGGTGAAGATATACTTCAGGCTCTTATGATCCGTGTATATCTCACACTCGTTTCCGATTAGATAGTGCCTTCAAATCTTGAGGGCATGCACTACGGCTGCAAACTCCAAATCATGTGTTGGATAGTTCTGCTCATGAGGCCTGAGCTGTCGGGAAGCATATGCAACTACCTTCCCGTCTTGCATAAGGACACACCCTAAACCTTGTCGGGATGCATCACAATAGATGACAAAGTCCCGATGAATATCCGGTAGGGTCAGCACTGGAGCGGTCATCAATCTACTCTTCAATTTTTGAAAACTTCTTTCACATGACTCTGTCCAGGTGAATTTCTTATCCTTTTTGAGCAGTTCTGTCATGGGCCGGGCTATCTTAGAAAATCCTTCAATGAACCTCCGATAATACCTAGCTAATCCAAGAAAGCTTCTGATTTCACTAACATGGTCGGTTGTTGTCAGTTGGAAACTGCCTCCACTTTCTCAGGATCAACTGCTACTCCCTCTGCGGTCAAAATATGACCAAGGAAGGCTACTTTCTCAAGCCAAAATTCACACTTGCTAAACTTGGCATATAGCTTATGTGCTCTTAACTTTTCCAAAACCACTCTTAGATGTTGTTCGTGCTCTTGAGCACTTTTGGAGTAGATGATATGTCGTCAATAAAGACTACGACAAACTTGTCTAACTCGTCCATAAACACCTTGTTCATGAGATTCATAAAATAAGCAGGTGCATTGGTGAGTCCAAAAGGCATCACAGTAAACTCAAACTGCCCATAACGGGTGATAAAGGCTGTCTTTGAGATGTCACTTTTCTTAATCTTGAGCTGGTGATATCCTGATCTCAGATCAATCTTGGAGAAGTACTTGGCTCCTTTTAGCTGATCGAAGAGATCATCAATTCTGAGGAGAGGATACTTATTCTTGATGGTGACCTCATTCAGTGCACGATAATCTACACACATCCTCATACTTCCGTCCTTTTTCTTGACAAATAGGACTAGGGCTCCCCACGGGGATGAACTAGGTATGATAAAACCACTTTGTTGCAACTCTTCGAGTTGTTTCTTCAGTTCTGCTAGTTCTGAGGCTGCCATCCTATAGGGTCTCTTGGCTATGGGAGAGGTCCCTGGGATAAGTTCAATGACAAACTCTATATCTCTATCAGGTGGCATTCCGGGGAGTTCTTCCGGGAAAACATCAGGGTACTCATTCACAACTGGAACTCCTTCCAAGGATTTCACATCCATACTGAAAATCATTGGGTCTGGTCCACCTCCCTGAGTTTGGCAGGTCACTTGCATTCCATCTGAGTTGGTTAGGTGTACTACCTGGTCAGCACAACCTATGAGGCCATGGTGTAGGCTTAACCAGGTCATTCCAAGGATCACGTCTATTCCCTTAGACTTAAGTACTACTAGGTCTGCTAGAAATTCTACCCCACTTAAATCGATCCTTACTTCAAACAACCTAGTCGACAATGTATGTCAGCCCAGGCGTTTGGGTTAGTAGGGGTAACTTTAGTAGTACCAATCTTGGGGATATGAATGAATGTGATGCTCCAGAATTAAATAATATTGTTGCAACGCTGAGCTGACTGAGCACTACGCCCCGAGCTCTTGAGCCTCTTGCGCGTTGATGTGGTTAACGCGGGCTTGTCCAAATGACTGCTGGGGCTGCCTCATCTGCTGGCCATTGTTGTTGGTGTTGCTATTGCTGCGGATGAGCACTCGGTCGGAACCTGACACAGCTGGCCTTAGTCCGTAGTAAATCCGTCAACTTATCATTCATGCCTTGTCCGCGGGACCTTGGGCGGGTGATGGCATTGGCCAAAGGTTCCAGCAGAAGGGTTTGATTGTTCATAACTTGTTCCAAATCAATAACTCCTTCATGCTAGCTTACTTCTTGTTCCTTTTGGTCAGGGGCTTATCCTTGCACTCCCTGCTGCTTTCCCACACTTGGGGTTGTTTTGGCCTGACTCAGGGTGGTCCTGATGGCACTCTTGGGAGGTCTTAGCCGATTGAGTGGGACTCTCATGAGACTTGGATTGGGATTAAGATGATGTTTAAGTTATTTATTTCGCATTTTTGAAAAGGCAGAATCCACCTCCTGCCGACAAGCATATAGTCTAACAAACAACAAGCACAAACAATTTTATTTGCCACAGAAGGGGTACAACACTGGGGCAAGGCCAAAATGCATACTACACGTCTGGGAACAAAGGCCACAAATGAAGGGGGTACAATTCTAAACTTCGGACCACATAGCTTCATCCCTTGACAGTCACTGGCGTTCAGGCAGGCTCGTTGGCTTGAGTGGGTTCTTTCTAGGGTGGCTTCGGGACCTGCTACTCGCGGGGCGAGCCTTCTTCTGGGATGGAGTGTGCCTCCAGGGGAATGAGCAGTCCTTGCTCGTCGTTCTCTAGGTTTCCGTTTTCCAGGGGTTGCTCATCAGCTTCTCCTTAAACGGCGGCAGTAGACCCTTCAGGGTTCTCGGGTGGGGCTTGTGGGGTCCCCAAAAGTTGTCCCCATCCAATGATGGGCGTCCCAAGTAGGACATTGTTTTCCCCGATTGCCGGGACTGGCGTTCCACTTCTGGTCCATTCTTGCATGCGCCGGTCCCGGGCCTGCCTGAGACTCTCCTGGGCAACCGCTTCACTACTGACCGTGGTTGCGGCTCTTGCCTCGGCTTGGGCCACCCGGATCTGGTGCATCCTTACCGCGAGCTCTGCTTGCTCGGCCCGATGGGTCTGCTCCCTCAGGATGCTGGCTTGCTCATCGAAGAGCTGATCTAAGGAGGTTAGGTAAGTACCCACTTGGTACAGGGGGTCCTCTTCATGGCGGCGGCGTTCCAGGCTTCTCATGTGAGCCTCCCAAACTGGGGTTCTGATGGCCGGAGGGAAGAACCTCATTGGTGTGGGGGCTAGATGTCCTTCAAAAATCCGGCACAGATAACGGAGCGCTTTCCTGATGGCCAAGGGATAGGTGTCTTGGTGCCTGAAAGGATCAGGTGCTCTAGCCTAAGAGGGGGAGGGGGTGAATTAGGCACTAATAAAAACTTAGACCTATGGCTCCAACTAGTTTGCACAAAACTTAAACTAAAACATGCTATCTAGATGTGCAACTAGGTAGTTCTAGAGTGAAACCCCTATCCCAAAAGAGTTTAGCAACCTATAGCCTTTCCTATCAAGAAACTATTCTATGAAAGTAAAGGCACACAAATTGCTAGTATGAAATGCGGAAGCTTAATGAGCGGGATAGGAGATAGAAAACTCTTGACGCGGGTGTTTATCCCGTGGTTCGGTTAGCCACAAAGGCACACCTACATCCACATTGTTGTAGCACTCACTAAGAGTATTGCTACTCGGCTACCAAGTCTCTTCTGTGAACACAATCATGGTCACATTGGCCCCGGGTTCCACTAAGGAGCTTCTCCACAAAGGATGTGGGTCTCCACGTCCCACGCACAAAGATGTCGTCGCCGCTCCACACCAAGTCGGAGGGTCGATGACGTTGCCGGCGAGCTTCACTCTCTAAGGTGTCGGCGCACCAAGCTCTTGTTTTGGTTCGCTAATGAACCACAACACAAAGGCTCGAAGCCTTACAATCTCACTCACTAAGAGCTAATTCTTTACACAACACTCTCAAAGTATCCTAAGGTCTAAGGATATGATCTTGATGCTCTTGTATGGCTTGGAGATGTTCTTGGGTGTGTGTGGGATGTCCAGCAACTCCAGCAATCTTCAAATGGCCGGGGGATGCCATATATATAGGCCACCAAGTCTTGTAGCCGTTGCTCCAACGGTCAGCAGAAATCTGCGTATCATCGGATGAACCGATGCCTCTGCCTGGGGTAGCGTCGGTTCATCCGGTCACTCTCAGACCCGAAGTAGCCGTTGAGCTTCTGACGCACTGTTTGCTGACGTCATTACACCGGTGCTTTGCTCCGATGCATCACCGGTTCAACCGGTGCTGAAGGATCTTCTCCTGGACGCTTGACATCGTCTCTGGAACATAGTATGCCCAATGCACCGATGCCTTTCGTGGATCCGTCGGTTCAACCGGTGTCTCACAGACTTGCATCACAAGCCAGGCCATCGGATCATCCGACAACCATCGGATGCACCGATGCCTATAGCATCGGTTTTTCCGGTGCTACTGAAGTATCTCTGTCTTGATTTCTTTGACTTGGATTTCTTCACGGTCTCTTCAATTCTTGTCCTTTGGAACCACCGTAGGGGCGGCCCTTCGGGCCTAGCTACGCCTATCTTCTCTTTGTCATTACTTGAACCTAAAAGTCTGAGAATGGTCATCTTAACAAGCATATTAGTCACATTGATTGCGTTGTCATTCGATCACCAAAATCACTCAAAATGGCATAAATGGTGCCATGTTCGTTACAGTGCCTAAACCCCGTGGCGGCAAATCGCCATGACTAGATGTCGGGGTAGCGATCACTTCTGGCGATGACAAGAATCACTCTGCAGCGGAGGGTACCATGGTGCTCGTACTCCCTGCTGTAGTACCTTGGGTGTTCCGTAATGCCAAGGCTCTCCAGGGCATTGATCAAAAGGCTGGGGAAGCTAGGTGCAGCTTGGCAAATGCCCTTGGTCCAACCTTCCTTAGCCATCTGAAAAACAAAGATAGAGTGAACAAGATTTGCACAAATACTTGGGTACATAGGGGATAGATGGTCCTAATGTGGAAGGAATTGGAAAAAGAGTCTCGATCCTAGGGGTCACGTCCTACGGCCAACCTATGGCTCTGATACCATCTGAAGCGTTCCCTCATAAGAGAAGACTCAAATGTGATACAAATATCAGTCCCAGGAGACTGATAACACATTTATTACATCAGATGGTACATCACCATACAACTCCACGCAAAAGTGGGCAGTGAAGCGCCACTATCGTGAGGACAACAACTACAATGCAGACAAGAACATGAAGCACGAAGAGGTCATCAGAGTCTTCCGCCATACGTAGCTCCTGCAGGTGACCCTATCCACAGGCAAGGTTGGGTGCAGAACGGAACCCCTACTCAACGTCCTCGGGAACAAAGTCTAGATCTTCCTCTGTAAAAATTAAGTAAGGGGTGAGTACAAATGTACTCAGCAAGTCCAACCACACCCACGGAGGGGGTATAAACAGAATACATGCACAGGATGGATCAAGGATGAGGATAGGGTTTATTTGCGGAAAGCTAATTTTTCATGCATGAGTTTATTTGATAGAAAAGGGTTTTCCAAAATGATTATCTTGTACTGAGTACACGTAGAGTTGATCCACACAGGATCCCAGTTTATAAGTTGCTACCAGACTCCCTGTCTGTCGTAGCACACGGCACAGCTGCCGGACAGTTTCTAAAATAACTAACGCCAACCCATCCATTCCCAGAAGAAATACTAGTTGCGTGACCAAATCATAACTCGCCCAGTACCATGGGCACGACTATTCGAATAGATTTTATACTCTGCAGAGGTGTGCAACTTTACATACAAGCGGGGTACCGCAGCACGATCACCGTAGTGTCGGTGCAGATCTCAACAAAGTCATTACCCACCTTAGCTAGACCTGACTAGCCACCACGGGATCCACCAAGGGGCCATTGACCTATCTCCGAGGTTTAACCGGGGCATAAGTCACATAGAGCTTATCCCTTCTCCTTAGTCACCCGTTGCTCTCAGCTCTCCTAATGACTATCAGACTAACTAGTGGGATTTATGCTAAGCTGTTGCCACATACAACGGTTGAGTGGTTTGCACGATGGTAGAGTTAGGCAAGATGACACATCAACTCGGTCCTTAATTGTGACAAGATGGATATCTCCCAACCTTGCTCAACCACACAGGTACGAGCACACCTTTCGGCAATTCACACAGAAGTGTCATCCATCTCATCTTTCTTTTGTTTTCAAAAATTCCACATTTTCCCTTCCCACACACTCACACATTTTCCTTTTGTAAAACAAGTTGTACCGTATTCAAGGTCCTAAGCGTTCTAGCAGCGATTAACATCCAAATAGAATAAATCATATTCAGACATTAATCTAGGTGGTCAAGGATTGGTTATAACAAATTAAGGGGTGGCTATCCAACCGGGTTTTAGCAGCAAAACAACATGTATTTTTAAAAACAGGCCAATAGGTTGTGTTTATAAAACTGGGACAAAATATGCATCAAAAGATGAGATTGAACTTGCCGTTCTCAAAGCCTTCCGGGAAGTCCTGCTCGCGGTACTGTCCTTCAGGTTCGGGGTCGCGGTACTGGTCCTCGTACACTTGCTCGCGGTACTGCTCGTCGACGGGTTCTCCCTTGTTCACACCGTGATCTATGACGCACACAAGCAAGCACACAATAAAGAAAAAGAAATAAAGGTTTTATCGTTGAGCTCGAATCGGGGACAATTAAGATATAGAGATAGGAGTAATATTTTTAGGCGGTTTTCTAATAGCACGGCTGAAATTATGTTAGAAGTGGCGTGGTAAAGTTTTAGGCCAATCGGGGGATGTTTGACGCATGAAATGATAGGTTACAGAGAGGTTTAGGGGCTAAACCGAAATTAGGAGCCTATTTGTAAATATTTTTAAGAGGGCAAGGGCTTGATTGGAATTTTAGAAAATATCCGGGCTATTCTGAAAAAGAGTAGGGATACATTTGGAATTTTGTTTATGGTGGAGAGACTAGTTCTCTAAATAAATAAGTGGAGGGGCTTTTCTTCAAAAGAGACACATAGGGGGGGACTCTGTAAGAAATAGAAGGAAGGGCAGGGGGTTGGAACAGAGGAGGGGCGCGGGGTCGCTGGCGGCGCCTGGGCCAGCAGCCTCGGGGTGCGACGGCGGCCAGGGTGTGGGGGAAAAGAGAGAGGGAGGTCCGGAGGTTCGATTCCCGGCCGCAGCTCGGGCGGAGGCGGAGCGAGGCGGCCTGGCCACGAGGGCCGGCGGGCGGCGGCGCTATGGTGGTGGCACTGCGGGCTGGGGAGGAGGGCTAGCGGTGGGTGGGTGAGGTGCTGGGGGTCGAGGTGGCTCGATTCCCATCCTTACCTTGAGCTGGGACGGAGCGATGAAGGCTGGCCACGAGGGCCGGCGGGAGGCGGCGGTGGCGGCGCTGCTGGCTCAGGGAGGAGGGATGGAGGTGGTGGAGGTGGTTGTGGTGGCCGTGAGCGGTGCAGCGGGCCTATTTATAGGCGAGGAGAGGCAGTGGAGCGGTGGCCGGTCGGCTAGCGTCTCGGGCGGCTTTAATGGCGGTGGGGGCTGGCGCGGCGTCGTGGAGCGGCGGCGCGGGCGGCGAGGTCGGCACAGGACAACAAGACGGCTCGGGCAGCGGCGAGCGGCGCGCCGGACACTACAGGCTCGTGGAGCGCGTGGGGGCAGTGTGCGGGCACAGGAGCGACCGGCGGCGGAGGCGGGGCGCCGTACTTGGCTCTGTTCCCGGCGGCGCGAATGCACGAGTGTCAAGGAGGGCAAGGGGGGCACGACGGTGCCGACGGGATGGGACATGGCGAGCAGAGAGCGGCCGCGAGCGGGGATGGTGCGCCCAGGGGAGGCTCGGCTCTGGCGCCGAGCTGCTATGCGCGCGGCCGAGCGCGGCAGTGAGGGAGAGGGAGGAAGAAAGGAGAAGGAGGGAAAAAGAAAAGGGAAAAGGAAAAAGAAAAAGAGAGAGGGAGAGAAAAGAGGGAGAGAGAGAGAGAGTCGCGGCGACCACGGGGTCAGTCGGGCACGCGCGGCGGTCTGGCGGTACGCGGCGCGACGCGCGGAATGTGGAAAAGAAAAAGATGGGACGGCGATTAAATTCGGATGTTGGGACGGATTTTTCGGGAGATTGGGAGCTCGGGCGGGGAACGATTTTTGAACGGATTGAGCTCAACGAGAAAAAAAATTGAAATGGAATTTTTAGCGAGCAATTTATTTGGATGAATTTTTACGGGTGTTACATGCGCGACGCCAGCAGGCTCGGCCTCCGCCGCCGGGAGGCCCCGCAGGACCAGGGCTCGGCCTTCGCCGCTGCCTCCGGGAGGCCCGCGCAGGCGGCCTTGCCCTCCGCCTCCGGGAGACCCGCGCAGGCGGGAAGGCCTCCGCCGCCGCCTCCGGGAGGCCTGCGCAGGCAGGAAGGCCTCTACCGCCGCCTCCTCTGTCACGCCCTCAGGCACGGGTTCGGGGTCCCGCCGCCTCTGGCACGTGCGCGGGCTGCGGGCTCTAGAAGCCGCCACCGGCAGTGGCCGCGCCGAGAGGACGCCGGGACTGGGATCGGCGATCACGCCTCTCTCTCTCGTCCACTCTCGCCGAGCTCATCCTTGCCGGCGGCCGCGCCTCTCTCTCGCGCGCCGGCCCCGCCTCCGTGCTCGCCGAGCTCGTCCTTTCCCGCGCCGCGCCTCCCTCCTGCGCGCCATCGCTCCCCTGCCTGCGGGCCCGGCAAGATGCATTCGAGGAGAGAGGGAATCCATTTTTGCATCCCCTCTCTCCTCAAAGGCAAAATGGCTCACGCTTTGTCTACTCTGTTGGAGAGCGATGTATTGTGCACAGTGTCGCCAGAAGATGTATTTTTGCCTTTGGCTATCCATTTGCACGAGCTGTTGGAGTCAGTCTGAGGGTGAGGGCAGCGTCTTCACTCTTCGCTGCGTTTTTTCACCGGAGCCAAAAAAAAAAAGAAAGCGAGATCACACAAATCCAACAAAATCCACGTTGTTTTCTCTCGACGTTTGTCTTGTTCCACTTGTTCCCTCTCTAGTTTCTCTCCACTCCCCTCCATCAAGAATTCCATTTCTTCCGTGGGATTTCCGCGATTTTTTCCTCGCTCGGTTTCTTGTGGGGGCGGGCCTGCGAGGCGGCGATACTGTAGTATGGGTACTGTAGCAAGGCAGGGCATCCCGATTGGCGAGGCGGGGGCAAGGCAAAGCAGCGCAGCGCAGCAAAAGTTGCGATCTTTATCGGCTGGATTCCTCTCTCCCCTTTCTCTCTCTCCTCGCCCTCCGCTTCCTCCGTGCTTCGTTGTCGAGACCCACTTGCCTTTCTTCTCTCTCTCATCCCCCCCCGGCCCCCCTTCCAACTCCTCCTGGTCCCTGGAAAAAAAGGAGATCTTTTGGTGCAAGATTCGATCTGCTGTTGCCGCCTTGATGCACAGAGATTTGCTCCTTTCTTGGCCGGTTTGCCTTGGTGGTTTCTTGGAGTGGCACGGCTTTGTTGGCTGCTGCAGTTCTTGATCCAGGCTCGGATTGCTGCGGTGGATGGTTGCTCTGAGGCCGAGATTGCTGCTCGTCGGGTGATTCCTTGGTCGCTTCTGGTGGCGGTGGCCTCGTTTGATCCGTTTCTTTGGGAGATTTTGGTTGATGTGTTGGGTTTCCTCGGAGATCAGTTCCCCAATTCGCCATTTTGATGAGGAGTTCTTCCTACGGTGAGAGCAACTGCGCTCCTCCTCTGTGCTACCTGCCCTGCCTCCTCAAATCCAAAGACGACGCAGGGGGTGATCTGGAATCCAAGTCTCCAAGCCTGGCAGCTGTCGCTGAGGACAAGCCGCCCGTGGTCCAGAAGATTGAGGAAGCCGCGGCGGCGACCAGCGGCGATGATGATGATGAGAAGGGTTGTAAGGAGGTGGCGGTGGCTTCCAAGAGCTGCTTGAAGAGGGCTGATTGTGTGCACAGCAGTAAAAATGTGGTAAAAGGCAATGTGAAGTGGAAGGATTTGTTGGGGAAGGATCTCACACAAGTCAAAGAATTCGAGCCAAGGTACGTGCTGTGTTCTTGCCATGTTACCTTTGTAGTACTATTACCATCTAGTAAAAATTGTGGGTGAATTTGGTAAATATTGTCGTCAAATTTTGAGAATGTTTGCCTTGTGATGTGTGCTGTTCACCATTTTAGGTAGACGTCAATTCTGCTAGTGGACATGTGGCATGCCCTGATCTCTAGAGGAATGTTCTGGTTTTAGGTCTCCGCAACGCGCATTTGCTTTAAGTCATGGTCACTTGCAGTTGTGCTGACACTGGGAAAACACTATCTAATGGCCAGGTCAACTGTTTGTCTTACCACAAGCCCCTTGGTAATGGCGGCCATCTTTTGTTGTTCCTAGGTGGTGGGTTAATTAGATAAGGTTGGGCCAAGTTACGCCTAGCAGTTTTACTATATTTGGCCTTGGTTGGAGTGTGCATGTAGGGCTGTGGATGCATTGAGCTTGCTTCCAGCTGGTCACCATCTGATCATTTATTAGAATGAGTTAGTTGTTGTGAAACCCAGTTTCTTGTCTCTGGATAAAGCTATAGACCAAATGATCCATCCCCTTTCTGGTTGGATGGCTTGCCCAAGAGTCCTAACTGGGATCTGCGTTTTGTTCAGTGCGACCCAACGGTTTTCTTCAATGCATCAAGGAAACTTATGGAAACAGTTTTGAAGCTTTTTCACCATGCTTGCTACTTTGGTCAAGATAATCTGCTAGTTACATTGAGCTTGTCTTGTGATGGTTATATGCAAACTGATTTTTTTTCCAGCTTCATATGTTCTTCTGAGACCAAAAAATAGAAACCACAAATAAACTCGTGCAGTCGACAACTCGACATGATGTTTGAAATAGGGGTCAAGTCCATCCATCTGTGAAATGTTTGGGGTGTGCTTCTCAAGTTATCAATAATATTTGGTGTGTTGGCATGCTAGTTATTTTCAGAACTTGTTCATCAAATCGGATTTGCCACTTGCTTGCAGTTCATGTTTCACATAGTATAAGCTGTTAGCCCTATTTGTCTTGTTTTTTTTTTGTTTCCATGTTAACATTAAAATTGGAGATTGCTCTGAAGTTCTTGTCAATAAATTTTATACAAGTCAGGTGGCTGTTTCAATATTACCTTGTAATAATTCTTCTGACCTTGTACTAATCCTTTCCAGAAACAAATAAAATACTTACATACAGACCAATGAGCGTTTCAGTCAAGACAGCACATATTTTTAAAGAAATCAAATCACATTAAGGGCAATTGAACTTTCATTTTTCAGAGGGTCTCTTTACTACAGGTTGCTTCCCAGTTGCTATATAGGACCGTATCATGATTGGATAGGTTGAGTTTTGATTAGGTTCGTCGCAGTCCCATCGCTCATTTGAACCCGGTAATGGAGCATTGACATGGTAATACCGTATTACTAGCATCATTGTTATTCCTGCTAGTGATGGCAATAAACATTGGGATATAATTTTGCATCCTTGTGTTAGTTTCCATCGTTTTCAGTTGTGTGTCTGTTTCATGTTTTTTCCACACTAGGGTCGGAGAAAATCTAGCTTTGATGCTTACCTCTTACTGTCAGAATTAAAAGATACATCAAACATCTAGCTTTGATGCTTACACAATCTTTTCTTCCGCGCAGTGAATCCGGAGACTCGGACGACGACGAAGACTTCAGCGCCTGCACCTGTGTCATCCAATGAGCCCAGGGGTCTCCACTGTAAATTCTGTGAAGAAAAAAAAAACAGAATTGTCTTGAATCAGCCATTAGTCATTGTGAGTAGAGGCTAGAGAGAAGCAGGTCCATTGTGTGTGGGTATGTGGATGCTGACGGCGCCATGGCTTGTGTTGGGTTTCATCAGCAGCTTCAACAGTAAAATGTTGTTACAAATGCATAGCTTTAGAAGGTTTCTGCCAACTGTGTCATTCTCCTGTCTGAACTTTGTTATGCTTGCTGTGGCTGAGACATTCTCGTTTTCTTTTCTTTTTGGGTTAATTCCCCCTTTCTTTGAGGGAAGCTGAGCGCATCAGTACATCTGTGGGGTAATGGCCCGGGCTGGCCTTGACGTGATCCAGTCTGGCTGGGCTGGTCATTGGGGGTCAAATGGGTTTTTTGCCTTCATTTTTATATGCTTTATTTATTCGCAGCAGCACTATGGTTGCTCGAATCGCATTGAGAAACACTGAAACAGTTTGGTCAATACTCACTACCTCGCAAAAAAAAAATCATGGTCACTGGTAGGCCCGTGCGATGCTCAGCGGATCAGCGAAGTGACGAGAACTAGTGACGAGTACCCCAGGGTAAAAATTTTTACATGTGTTTTGCTCGCGGGTAAAATTCTATACCCATATCCATACCTGTTGATAAAATTTCATACACGTTTTCTCACCTGTCGGGTCGGCTACTCGAAATATAAAAAATAATCTAATGAACTTATATCATTTGCGAATTTTATGTCTCATTTTTTTGTGATTGTATGAACTATATAGATGGACTAGTGGAGATACGCGTGTCACAGACACGTATTTAAAAAATAATTATTTAAAATAATTTATTTCATCAATACTACTAAAAATTTAATTTATTTATTAGTATATCACACTAACCCAATGTAATCTAAAACAGTCTAATCGACGGACTCATACGAGGTTGTAGATGATATTTCGAGAAGATTCGAGCCACCTCTCATATACTGAATAGTATTTCACTGTAGACTTGCCCTCCTTTAGAATCCAAGCGTGGTACATCGAAAACTTCTGATCTCGAGTGGCAACCGCAAATAATTTGATTCTATCACGCAACACAGGATATGTATACAATTCTAAATATTTGCAACAAATATATATATTCTTTATAAATGAACAACAATAATAAAATAATTAATAGCATTGTTAAAATCACCTTTTAGTACTGATGATTCTCATAGGTCTCTGCAGCATTGGTTCGCGAGATGAAGTTGTGGTCAGATGCCGCCAAACATCCTATATATGTATATGGGTTAAAAAAATAAATATTACATATACATATTGTATAAATAATATAATAGATAACTAAATAATTAATATTTATACATAAAATAATTATGCACATCTTATATGAGCTTCTCCCCGGGGCCCTTCTCCGTTTCGCGGCGTGGGAGCATTCCCGTCGACGACACATTGTGTTATCTCGTCATCCCCTTGTGCTCTCAGATTGTGCACCAACCACCCTGCAGAAAACAAAATGAATGCAGACTTCCCCAGCAGCCCTGCTGGATCAAGATTGCGGCCACCGGAGCGCACGAGATGAGGAAGATGGAGAAACAAAGTTGCTCACTCACTCACCCAGCCAGACATTGAGGTTGGGGTTGGAGCAATGAGTCCACTGGTGATGGAGAGGAGTAGGCATCGATCTAGCTTGCTTGATGTAAGCGTGAGAGACGATTAATAAAAAGGGAAGGTGGACAATCAATGGAGGAGGAAGGACACCAGATTTAAGTCGGCAACATCGGGCGAGTATCGCATCAAGCGATTGGAAAGTAATCGGTGCATGAATAGAAAGTTAACCAGTGCACAAAAGGAAGGTAATAACCACACAATATAATACTAATCAGCTTAAAATAAAAAGGCAAGATTTAAGGATGACTTACCAAAAATTATGATCACCTGACATATATATAATGGAAAGTAATAAGTGGGTATAAGGGTGGGTAGACAAAAGTGTTTAGTGTAAAAAGTATTAGGATTTTGGTGGAAACATTTTCCTTCTATAAAAAAATGGGACTCCACCCCCTTTCGTCAAACCTTCCGGGCTGGCGAGTGGGACCTCCGTGAGAGGTACGGTGGGTCTAATTTTGGTGAGAATTATTTTCAATTGTTTCAATTTTTATAGTATAGATAATGGGATTGTATGAACTAATAGATGTGAAAATGATATTGATATTTTGCTTATTATTTGTAGTGAAGTGTATGATCATTATTGCGTTTTTAGATGAAATATTTAACTAGAACTAAATGCATTTACTTACATACAATTACAAAATAGATGCTGAAAATAAGAAAAAAATAGTGCATGATGACCCATTTAGCTCTCTATTTTACTAATACTTTTGCGTTCACTTGTATAGGCGACATTGTTGTAGTGGTGCTATAGCGGAGCTATAGCGGTTTCGCGGAGCTACCTAGGGATGGCACCCGCGGATGCGGGTGCGGGTTTGGCAAAAACCCGCCCACAGGCAAACCCGCGGGTTTCGGGTGCCCGCGAGTGTGACAACAGATATAATAAAAATGCATAAATTCATCAATTTAAACAGTCAAACAATATATTTCTATAAGTAATAAGGGCAAACTAACAACAAATCAATAAGTTCAAAATAATAAGAATAAACTAACAACAAATTCATAAGTTTCTATGCTCATTTTATGGTTAGGATGGTTGGACTGGGCCTTACCTAAGCAGGCTGAGCTAGGGTTTCTTTGTTTTCGGATGGGTGCGGATCCACCCGCGGGTGGAATCTCAAACCCACACCCACACCGTCGGGTCTGAAATCCGCGGATACCCGCACCCGCGGGTGGAATTGCCATCCCTAGAGCTCCCGCTATAACCACTACAATAGAAAATAGCGCGCTATAGCGGGAAATAGCAGGCTATAGTGGCGTTAATAGCATTTTAAGGATCCTACCGCTAAATTCTATAGCCCGTTTTTTTAAACATTGATAAACGATAAATTCAAAATGTGCTAGTCTATACGATCAAATGATAGATTATTTATGTTATCATTAATATACCCGATGGGTATCAGGAACTCGACTGGAAACATGTATGGATATAAAATTTTACCAGCTAGACTTCACGGCTACAAAATATACCTTATAGTTTCGAGTATTGCCGCGGGTGGATCTTTGCTCTATCCGTACCTTATCCGATCCGTTGCCATCTCTAATGAGGACAAGGAACTGTGTGCGTGGACCCACTGATCAGTAATGATGGATTCGGATCGGATACGGATGAAATTGGATTCGAATGTCACTTTTTACTACATTTTAATCTGTATACGAATGCGAATGCGGATATCGTCAGATACGAATACAAAACAGATAGTTCGAATTCGGATTTGAATCCGGATACCTTATCGATTTGAAATATAGAGCTATCACGAGTATCAGTTTATTTTGTCAACAATTTTATAGTAGATCAAAATTATTATACAAGTAGGGAATAAATGACTAGAAGATAGCTAATAAAAAATAATATAATTATCTATGTATAGATTTTATATTAAATATATAATATGAATTTTAAAGGTAAAATAAATAAATATTTAATTACTTAATAATAAGATATATAAAAAAGATTTTATCATTAAATAAATAACTAGTTTGACTCGTATAAAATAATTTTAATCATAAAATAAATATATTAAATAGTTAAAGTTAATTTTTATATCATTACTAATTTTAATAAATATATTATTAGTTATCTAGCTTTCTAAATAATTTAAATAGTGTACATCATTAAGTAATTAGATATAAAGATAAGTTTAACATTGTCTCACTAGTCACTTTTTCTTTGCGGAGACGGACAGATACGGATGTGATCGGATATTTCTCGAATACGAATATGGAATCAGATAGAGAAAAGTTTTCAAAGTCGGATTTAGATGCATCCATATGACATCCATATTAAAATCGAATATGAATACGAATATCCATATTTATATTTTAAACGGATACGAATCAGCAATCCGAATCTATCTTTTGATCAGTTTGAGAGACGCAGGGCTTATGCTCAGTACAGATCACAGGGCCAGGCCATGGCCGAGCGAGCGCGCGTGAGTGCGTGGGCCCACTATGGCAGAGAGACAAGCACCAGGCACCCAAATCTCGCTTCCAACTTCTCTGGCCCGTGCTCTCTCTGCGGTCTCCGCCCGCCTGACCCTCCTCCTCCTTCCCCGCCACCACCGGAGACCGCGCCGCGGACCGCGGGGCTCAGGTAGCGCGGGATGGCCTCCGGAGTCTCGGCCGGCCGCGACCCGTACGACGAGGAGGCCGCCGCACGCCGGCCCCTCGAGTTCGACGGCCGTGACGCCGCCTCGTCCTCCTCCGACCACCGTCCTGGTGAGGTCGACGTTCTCTCTCCCGTGAGGGCGTAGGCGCGTAGACGTCTGGTTGCCGGGGGATCTGGTGCGGGGTCGCGGTTCCGGGGTCCGGGATTGGGGGAATTTCAGCGTGTCGTTGCATTTCGTTTGGCGGAACGGGAGATCGAGCTGAATTTCGGGGTAGGAGATGGAGGCGGAGTGCGTGCTCGACTGGGTAGCGTGTGCTGACCTCGAGCTGCTAGGGTTGTGCTTCTGTGAATCTGTGGTCGTCGATTGGCGCAATGCAGCTGCAGTTTGGTAACTAGAGCTGGGTCTGGGTGAGCCGATGCATCATTAGTTCATTACATTACATGGCCTAATAAGTAATAATGTGCAACAAGGTGCATATAGAAGATGTGCTGTGAGTGGGAGGTGAAGACTAGCTGCGGCTGATTTGCTGTGCCGCAGAATGCCAGAATCTAGGTAGCTAAGAAGCTTGTTCTAGGATGTTTCCATTAGCCATAAGGTCACAATGCATTGCTTAAATGGTTGGCAATATGTGTTTCGTTTACCACCGTGTCAGGATCATCTTAAATGCTTATTCATGTTGTGCTATCTTTTGTAGGGAATGTCATGCCGAGATATCAAGTGGGCTCCACGAAGGGTGATACGAGTAGTAGGTACGCTGAGGGGTCACGTTCACTCAGTACAGATGACATGCGCAAGAGCAAGCCCGGGTCGAGATACTATACAGCGTTTGGGGTGGATCTGTCCCCCGATAATATGGCAGTTGCCATTGTATATTTCGTGCAAGGGGTGTTAGGTCTTGCACGACTTGCTGTGAGCTTTTACTTGAAAGATAATCTTCATCTCGATCCAGCTGAGGCATGTGTTGCTCATTCCTTTTCCCATCCTCCATATACCTTTTTTATGTTCTTCGTATCTAGTAGACTTCAGAGTTCATCTCTTATTCCACGACATAATATTTTTCTTTCTAATTAATGGGTATTGCTAAGTGGCTAAGATAGTTTCTTTTATATAGACTGCAGTTGTATCTGGCTTCTCATCATTGCCATGGTTGATCAAGCCCCTCTATGGCTTTATCAGGTCTGAATTCTGAGAAACCTCCCACATTCATTTCTTTCTTATGTATGTGCGCACTTGATTTTGAATCATCTGGCCTCGCCTTTCAGTGATTCCATTCCACTCTTTGGATATCGAAGAAGGTCATACCTTTTTCTGTCAGGGCTACTTGGAGCACTTTCATGGAGTTTGATGGCCACAGTAGTGAGCAGTAAATACAGTGCAGCATCCTCTATTCTTCTTGGGTCACTTTCTGTTGCCTTCTCAGATGTTGTAAGTGCAAACCAAATATTCTACTCTCAACTTCAACTTATCTTCGCTTGTCCTTTATACTAATTATCAGTAATATTAAGTGATTTATATTTCATTTATTTCGGTCTTTACTCTTTAGCATTCATTGAAGTGACAATATGCACCAGTTGTTTCATGTTTCCTTTTCAATAGTCATATCCATGTTAGTGATTTCTTAACCTGGTATGCCATCAAATGTACTTTATGAACGTGAGTAATTGGTTTGTTTCTATGTTGGGCTCTGTATTCTATTATGTACAGTCTACGTGTAACTGTGATTCTTATAAACAATGAAAGGTGGAACTGTGTTCATTGTTACTTAAGTTTCATAGAGAAGAGGGCATGGTGCTTATTTGCACCGAGTTATCTCACAACTCAATTGAACTTAAACAAATTAATCAACACATGAGAACAGCTTTAGGTCTGGTATTAAAAAATTGGGAAAATTGGATGCATACCATCAAAAGATTGCATGTTTGGCAATGTACCATTAAAAGATCGTTTCTTTGCTATATACCATGGAAAGATCACAACGTTGTGATTTGTAGCATTTCTGTTAACTTTGCTAACGCCATCCGTTCCACCTGCTCCTCTCCGTCCCAACCGCCGCCGCCGAAGATGGGGGAGGGCACTTCCTGAGCGACAACGACGCCGCCGAGGTCGACGCGGTCTGCGGCGGGGAGGTCGACCACTGCGACGTCGGCAAGATGGAGCACGGGTGAGCCCGCGAGCGCCTTGATTAGCGTCGCCTTCGTCTTCCTCCACTTTCCCCTTTTCCTTGCCTCCGACGGAATCTAATTCGGTCCTCCCGGGGCCGAATCGCTCGGCGTTGTGCGCCCGCTTGAATTTGCTCGGTGGATTGGGTCCTCTGGAGTTTCCCCGATCTGTGGCTGGTTTAGTTTGCTGAGCATATTCTCATGGGGAGGAATTTGTGATGTTTATCCAGGTGCGAGCATTACCGGCGGAGGTGTAAGATTGTGGCGCCGTGCTGCAAGCAGGTGTTCCCCTGCCGCCACTGCCACAACGAGGCCACGGTGAGCGGCTGCCCTGCTGCTGCCTGTGTCGGGCCCGTCCGCTGCCGAATCGAGTCCCGCCACCTCGAGCTCCATCGCGGCCGCATCGGCGTGAGGAGGCTGCTCCTCGCCGCGCTCGTCGACCTTGGCGCCTTCACCAACATGCCGCCATCCGCCGGCATCGACCCGCTCGCGGCTCCCCTGCCCTCCGCCCGCCGCGCTCCTGCCCGGTCGTTGTTCGCTGTGCCCCTGGTCGCTGCGCAACTCGCCGCGGGCTCATCTGTGCCGAGGTCCTTCGCGTCACCGTCATCGCGAGGCGGCCGCTCCTCGCTGAGCACGCGCCGTACGCGGACAGCTGCCAAGGTCGCCGTCAGCAGGGAGACCGCTGGATTCTTCTCACCTCGCTCATGTCCTCCCTGAGACGGGCCCCCGCTGCCCCAGCGGCCTTCGCCTCCCGGGCAGGCAGCGGCGAGTGCCAGGCATGCTCCTGCGCCCCTCCCCATGTACGCGCGTATGCCCCAAGTTCGACGCCATCCTTGCCTGCTGCGTGCCCGTGTTCTTCGTGCACGGGTGTCTTTGAAGAAGACGACTCAAGAACGGAGATACAACGGGATGTTAGCGAAGGTAACTGAAGTGCTAGAAACCAATAACGTGTGACCTTTCAGTGCTATATAGCAAAGAAGTAATCTTTTAATGGTATATTGCCAAACATGCAACCTTTTGATGGTATGCATCCAATTTTCCCTAAAAAATTTTGGACAAAAATGCACTCGTTCGCACACGGGGGCACATTGAGAGCATCTATAAAGGAACGAATACCCGTCAAACAAGCTTTGAGTCACCTTTGTTGCACTGATTCATGTAAATATTTTATGTATAGAAAAAAAAATCTTTGTTGTGCTTTCCAGCATGTCTCATTTAAATCCCTACGATACTGAATACACCACCGAGATAAAAGTTTAGGGATCAATTACTGCTGCATACTGTAATCGATGTTTTCTTTTCTTGATTCCAATTTTTTATGCAGACCTTATCGTATTTATGATGCAGATTGCGTTGCAATGCATCCTTCTAGTGTAAGACATAATCTGCCGCTTGCCCACACATGTTCTTGGTCAAGGTGCAGCAGGTAGTCTACAGCAGCTTGCAGCCATCCTTGACTTATGGCAATAGGCCACTACGGTGCAGCAGGTAGTCTACAGCAGCTTGCAGCCATCCTTGACTTATGGCAATAGGCCACTACTGTACAAATAGTTGATAGAAGTCATCAGCCATGCCTCTAGTGGGCTGTTCTGAGCAGTGCTAGAATAGTGGGGCTGTACTCAGCCATACCTTGTTGTACCTTAGAATAGGTAGCAGTTGTGTATAAATATGAATGCATTGCAATATGAAAAGGCAGTTCATTTGCCACATTATAGTCTCCGGCTCTCAGCCAACGCAGAGAGCAGTGTGTGTGTGTGTGTGCAGAGGAGCTCAGCTCTTCTTCAACCTTAGAACAGAGGTGAGGGAGAGGGAGGTGAGCAGGTTGCTCACCTAGTTCTTGTGTTCTAGGGCCAACACGTGGCATCAGAGCGGTTGAACGATGGCTGGCGGTGAAGACCCCACGGCGACCGGCGCAGACGGGAAGGGGAAGGACGTCTCCGGTTCTGAGCCGGTCAAGGAGGTTGTGATCAGGACAGTGCGGGAGACGAGCTCGCGGGACTGGCCGCAGCTCCCCCGCACCAACTATGGCGAGTGGGTGGTGCTGATGAAGTGGCGACTCAAGGCGCGCAAGCTTTGGACGGCCGTGGATGTCGGCACCAAAGACGAGGATGAAGACGTCTAGGCCATGGACGCTCTGCTGTCATCCACGCCGCCGGAGTTCCACGAGGCCATCAGCAACAAGCAGACGGCGAAGGAGGCGTGGGACATGCTTGCTTCGTTCCGCGTTGGCTCGGATCGAGCCAAGAGGGCCAAGGCGCAGCAGCTGCGCAGGGACTTCGACGAACTGAAGTTCCGCCACGGCGAGGCTGTGGAGGAGTTCGCGCTCCGTCTCCAGTCGCTGGCGAGCCAGATGGTAACGCTAGGGAAGAAGATGGAGGAGGAGGACATCGTCTGCAAGCTGCTCCGCGCGTGCCCGGCCAAGTACAGCCAGACGGCTTGTACAATCGAGGCCACCTTGGACCTGGACCAGGTCTCGCTCGAGGACGTCGTCGGCCGACTTCGCCTGGCGGAAGGGCGCTCTGATGTGCCGCTGGAGCGGAAGGAGGAGAGCGGCAAGCTGCTGCTCACCGAGGAGGAGTGGAACGCGCGCATGAAGCGGCGGACCGGGGAGAACTCCTCCAGCCGCGGCGGGAACGCCGGCGGCAACAAGGCGTGCGGGAAGCCGAGCGGAAAGGGGAAGAAGAAGAAGAACTTTGACCCTAATGCCTGCCGTAAGTGCGGCAAGACCGGGCACTGGGCGAGGGAGTGCCCGGAGCAGAAGGAGAATGAGGAGGACCACCTGGCTCAAGGAGAGAGCGACGACGACCACGCGCTGTTGATGGCGCAGTACTGCGCGCTGCAGGATGGCAAAGCAGGGGAGGCGGAAGCGGAGCAGAGGACTGCGCCGCCGGCCGTCGATCTTGATGAGCCGCGTGCGCATGTTTATCTGGGCGCGGTGGGCGACGAAGCAGAGCAGCGGTGGTACCTGGACTCTGGGGCCAGCAACCACATGACTGGCTCCAGGGCAGCCTTCTCCGAGCTCGACGACGAGGTCACCGGCTCGGTGAAGTTCGGCGACGGCTCGAGGGTGACCATCCGCGGCCAAGGCACCGTCATCTTCAAGTGCAAGAACGGGGAGCAGCGCGCCCTGACGGACGTCTACTACATCCCACAACTGCGCTCGAGCATCGTCAGCTTGGGGCAGTTGGACGAGCGGGGAAGTGAGGTCCTGATCAAGGATGGTGTGCTGCGCATCCGGGATCGTGAACGGCGACTCCTTGCCAAGGTAAACCGCTCACGGAATCGTCTCTATCTTCTTGACTTGAAGGTGGAGCAGCCAGTTTGCCTGGCGGCGCAGAGCGGGGAGGAGGCCTGGCTCTGGCACACACGCTATGGCCATCTGAGCTTTGAAGCTCTGGGCCGATTGGGGAAGATGGTGCGCGGGCTGCCACACATCGTCCACGTCGGTGAGCTGTGCGATAGCTGTCTGGCGGGGAAGCAGAGGAGGTTGGCATTTCCCAAGGCGGCGAAGTACCGCGCGAAGGAGAGGCTCGAGCTGGTCCACGGCGACCTTTGCGGCCAATCACGCCGGCAACGCACGGCGGGCGTCGCTACTTCATCCTGCTTGTCGACGACTACAGCCGGTTTATGTGGCTGGAGTTGCTGTCAAGCAAGGACCAGGCGGCGGAGGCGGAGCCCGGTAGGCGGCTGCGCGTGCTCCGGACCGACCGCGGCGGCGAATTCACATCGGTGGATTTCGCGTCGTACTGCGCGGAAGAGGGGGTGGTGCGCCATCTCACCGCGCCGTACTCACCACAGCAGAACGGCGTGGTGGAACGGAGGAATCAGACCATCGCCGGCACGACGAGGTCGCTGATGAAGGCCAAGGGGTTGCCGGCGGAATTCTGGGGCGAGGCGGTGAGCACGTCGGTGTTCATCCTCAACCGCTCCCCCACGAAGGCCCTGAAGGGGCAAACGCCCTATGAGGCGTGGCATGGTCGGAAACCGAGCGTGGCGTTCATGCGCACGTTCGGGTGCGTCGCTCACGCCAAGAACACCAAGCCGGGGCTCGGCAAGCTGGAAGACCGGAGCACGAAGATGGTCTTTCTGGGCTACGAGGAGGGATCGAAAGCCTATCGGCTCTACGACCCGGCCAGCGGCAAGGTGGTCGTGTCCCGCGACGTCGTCTTCGACGAGGCGGCGGCATGAAATTGGGGCACAACGGCGACCGGGGAAGCTGGAGCAGGCGGCATCCACGACACCTTCACCATCGAGCACCTTGTCATTCGAGGCGATGGCGAGGCCGGGGCGGAACAGGGGACACCCTCGATGGCGGAACAGGAGACACCCTCGATGGCGGAACAGGGGACACCCTCGACGGCGGAACAGGGACACCCTCGAGCGAGGCGGAAATCACGCCGCGGGTTCGAGGGGGGACACCCTCGACGGCAGAAGAGTACGCGTCGCTTCCAAGCAACATCTCCGAGTTCGTGGACGCTTTCCACGACGGCGAGGAAGTGCGGTTCCGGCGGATGGAGAATGTCGTGGGGGAAGCAGAGACTCCGGGTCTGGCCACCGGACTGCTCGACAACCCGGAGCTCCTGCTGATGAGCGTGGAGGAGCCAGCAACGTTTGCTGTCGCGGAGCGCGAAGCGAACTGGCGGAAGGCCATGCTGGAGGAGATGCGGTCAATTGAGGACAACCGCACCTGGGAGCTTGTCGATCCGCCGGCGGGATGCCGGCCGATTGGCCTGAAATGGGTCTACAAGGTAAAGCGGGACGAGCGCGGCGCCATTGTCAAGCACAAGGCTCGGCTCGTTGCCCGTGGATTTGTGCAGCGTGAAGGGATTGATTTCGAGGAGGTGTTTGCGCCGGTGGCTGGGATGGAGTCGGTGCGGCTGCTGCTGGCTCTTGCGGCGGCAAAGGACTGGCAGGTCCATCACCTCGACGTCAAATCGGCGTTCTTGAACGGCGACCTGGAGGAGCAGGTCTACGTCAAGCAGGCGCCGGGCTTCGCGGTGCCGGGGGCAGAGCACAAGGTGCTCCGGCTGCGGAAGGCTCTGTATGGGCTGCTGCAAGCTCCCAGGGCGTGGAACGCCAAGCTCGACGCCACCATGGGTGAGCTTGGGTTCGCACGCTGCGCCACCGAGCATGCGCTGTACACACGACAACGGGGGAGAGAAGAGCTCATCGTCGGCGTGTACGTGGACAACCTGATCGTCACCGGAGCTCGGGCGCAGGACATTGAAGCGTTCAAGCGCGAGATGGCGGCTCGTTTCAAGATGAGCGATCTCGGCGCGCTCTCCTACTACCTCGGCATCGAGGTGAAGCAGGGGAGGGACTCCATCACGCTGGGGCAGCACGCGTATGCGGAGAAGCTGCTGGAACGCGGGGGCATGGCGGATTGCAAGCCCTCGGCGACCCCGATGGAGGAGAGGATCAAGCTCTCGAAGGACAGCACGGCGGCGAAGGTGGACGATGCGCTCTACCGGAGCATCGTCGGCGGGCTGCGCTGGCTCACCCACACCCAGCCGGACATTGCGTTCGCCGTCGGGTATGTGAGCCGATTCATGGAGGATCCTCGCGAGGACCACTGGACGGTAGTGAAGCGGCTCCTACGCTACGTCAAGGGCACGCTATGCGACGGGATCGTCTTTCCCAGGCACGGCGGGCTGCGGCTGGCGGCTTACAGCGAGGTGCCGCCCAGATCCGGTGGAGGTGAGCAGAAGCTCACAGCTTTCAGTGATGCAGACATGGCGGGCGACGTGGATGGGCGGCGTTGTACCACAGGGGTGATCGTTTTCCCTGGTGCCGCTCCGGTTGCCTGGCAATCACTGAAGCAGAAAACCGTGGCGCTGTCGACTTGTGAGGCTGAATACGTCGCAGCGGCCACGGTGGCGTGTCAGGTTGTGGATGCGCCGGTTGCTGGGGGAGCTGACTGGAGAAGAAGCTCAGCCTCCAGCGTTGATGGTGGACAACAAGCCCGCCATTGCACTCGCCAAGAACCCCGTCCTCCATGACCGGAGCAAGCACATCGACGTGAAGTTCCATTTCCTTCGGGATTGTGTCGACGGAGGGCAGCTTGTCATCGAGTTTGTCGAGACCGGCAGACAGCTCGCTGACATCCTCACCAAGTCACTCGGGCGGCTTCGGTTCAGTGAGCTGAAGAAGATGATTGGCATGGTTGAGGTCCAGGGCTAGCAGCAGGATTAGGGGAAGTAATGTAAGACATAATCTGCCGCTTGCCCACACATGTTCTTGGTCAAGGTGCAGCAGGTAGTCTACAGCAGCTTGCAGCCATCCTTGACTTATGGCAATAGGCCACTACTGTACAAATAGTTGATAGAAGTCATCAGCCATGCCTCTAGTGGGCTGTTCTGAGCAGTGCTAGAATAGTGGGGCTATACTCAGCCATACCTTGTTGTACCTTAGAATAGGTAGCAGTTGTGTATAAATATGAATGCATTGCAATATGAAAAGGCAGTTCATTTGCCACATTATAGTCTCCAGCTCTCAGCCAACGCAGAGAGCAGTGTGTGTGTGTGCAGAGGAGCTCAGCTCTTCTTCAACCTTAGAACAGAGGTGAGGGAGAGGGAGGTGAGCAGGTTGCTCACCTGGTTCTTGTGTTCTAGGGCCAACATCTAGCTGTTGAGACAATCGAATCATATATTCTATAAAAGTTTTGGCATGGGGGCATCCAACAACAACAACAACAAAGCCTTTTGTCCCAAACGAGTTGGGGTAGGCTAGAGATGAAACCCCAAAGACACAAAGGTCATGGTTCAGGCACGTTGATAGCTAGTCTCCAAGCGCTCCTATCCAAAGCTAGCTCCTGAGAGATATCCCAATCTTTAAGGTCTCTCTTAACCGACTCGTCCCAAGTCAGTTTAGGTCTACCTCTACCCCTCTTTACCTTATCAACACGCTTTAGCACCCCACTACGCACCGGCGCCTCCGGAGGCCTCCGTTGGACATGTCCAAACCATCTCAACCTATAAATCAATGTACAGCACAGCCAAGGTATTAGAGTATATTTGGTAGTTGTAGATATATGTATCGTAGACTGCCATATGTATCTCGGGGAGTCTTGCCCCCCAAGTCATGTACTCTTATATATACCGGCCGAAGCCTCAATGCAATACAACAATCCATCCATTACACCAATTCTATCCTTCCTACATGGTATCACGAGTTTAGGGTTTGAGATCCTAGGCAACCTTCCGCTGCCCTAACCCTAGCGCTGCCGGCGCCCCTCCTCTCGCGCCGCCGCCTTCCCCCTGTTTCCCACAGCGCCCCTCCAGGGCGCCCCCTCGCCGGCCTTCTAGCGCGCCCCCGGGGAGGTCGCCCATGACCTCCGCCGGGGGCAGCGCCCTCCATCACGGCGGATCGAGTTAATCCGCCGCCCTTAGAGTGTGAAGCAGTAGCAAATCGGCGTACCTCGTCACCCGCATGGAATCTGCCGATGACCCGATCCGCACTGTCATGGTGGCAGTCGCAGTCTCCCGACGGCGCCCGTGACCCACCTTGTGCTGCCGTGGTGGCAGCAGGGGCTCCGCGTGGCGCCTTCAACTCGTCGTCGACGAATTCCGTGCAGCACCTCTGCTTCGACCCGTCGCCTTCACGCCAAGCTTCTCGTCTGGATCCCGCGTCGGCTGCACCGCCCACCCGGCGGCCTCCTCTGTAGCGCCCGTGCGGCTCTGTCCCGCGCGCCTCACGCGGGCTCCCTCCGCCGCCGGTCGCGCCTCTGCCCTGGCGGCTTCCTCCGCATCCCGGGGGGATCCGTCGTCGCCGGCCAGGACGTGCGCCACGCTCCGGATCCGCTGCCGTCCCTGGCGGGGATCCTCCACCGTCTCCGGCTACCTGTCGTCGCCGCCGGGAGGGACGCGCGCCACCTGCGCTCATCGCCGTCGCCTGGCCACCTCTTTCTCACCCTCTGTTTCTCTCTCGCGCCCCGTGGCTATGGTCCGTCGTTGACCATGATGAGCAGGGGAGAGGATAAGAGTGGGGAGGAGGCCTGTGCTATGCGCACCCAGAGGCTCTACGCGAAGATTTGCTGCTGCTGATTTATTTTTGGTTAGTTTCTCTGATTTTTACTCGATCACTGATCGAGATTGAGTCGCCCACCGCCCGTCGACCTCGCGCCTCTACTTCGACATCGGCGTCGACTTCACCGGCCTCTTCTTCGTCTTCGACATGCGACATGGTGACATGGACGGTGCCCTAGGGGACGCCCATCTGCACTGCCCTCCTCGCCGCTTCGTTCGCACGTCGACCTTCGCTGGCTCGTCGTCGCCTTCACCGATCGGGACGCCTTCACCGACTTCGCCCACTGTCGTCTCGTCTCACGCTACTCGGTCTGATCAGCCGATGTGCGTGATCCACCCGGCTCCCGTGACGTCCGTCCTCGTACTGCGCGCCTCTTCCCCGAGTATGCAGGGTTGTTGCTGCTTCGCCTCTTCGGGCAGCCGCGGCGCCACCCGTGGTCTCCTTCGCCGTTGCATCCTCACCGCCGCTGACTACGTCCACGACCTCATCGTTGACTTATTGCTGCGCGTCCCGCGCATAGTCTTCGTCAAGCTGTACGGGTTCTTCGCCATCTCCTTCGAGCACCGCCGCCGCGCAATCTGGATCATTCAGTCTTGTGCTGGAAAATCTGGGTTCCCTTCCTCACTTCGTCTAGCACAACCACGTCGCCAGCGTCGCCATCTCGTCCTCGACTACTTCGTCTACTCCAGCAACAGCAGGCGTTGGCACCTTCTACCTCGCCTTCTTCTGCGCCTGCGACCGCCATGGAGGCCTTCTCTGCTGGTCCCCCTCGGCGACGGCGTCTGGTTGTGCATCCTCCCTTGCACGTCCGGTATTGGCAACACCGGTGCGTGCCCATCATCCCCGATGCGTTCCCGAGCCTGGCAAACTCGGGCATGTGTCGCCCGATGGCCTGACTGCATCGACTTTGGCATCGCTCCCTCTACGACTGCCTCGACGCGTCGCCATCTTCGTCTCCGGCGTCTTCTCCATTACGCCACCACCATGGCGCCTCCTCGTGCGCCCGCGGCTTCATGTGCGGCTACCTCGTCTTCGGCAACTTCGACAGCTCTACGTCGACCACGGCTACTCTACGCACGGCATCTTCGACCATGGCTCCTTCAGTTCGGCTATCTCGACATCGGCACAAAGGGCTACCATCCGCATGAGTTACTCGCCGGTTTTCTCTCCAGTCGCAGCATCCGCACCACACCGATGTTATGAATGCAAGGGGATGTTAGTCCGTTGGCTACTGCTTTCGGCTTCTTCTCCAGTCTCACCGTTTGCGGTGCTCCCGCTGTGACTGCGGGGGAGTATTAGAGTATATTTGGTAGTTGTAGATATATGTATCGTAGACTGCCATATGTATCCCGGGGAGTCTTGCCCCCCAAGTCATGTACTCTTATATATACCGGCCGAAGCCTCAATGCAATACAACAATCCATCCATTACACCAATTCTATCCTTCCTACACAAGGAATAAATTGTCACTATCATCAAAAGTCAAACTATAAATTAGATACAAGGTTGAAGCACATTGACCTTTTGGAATTAGCTTGGATTGTTTGTTTTATTTAATATTCTTGCAACAGTTGTACACATATTTCCACTTCTTGGCTTTTATTCTAGCTAACATCTAGTTTGCTTGCTATTAATGCACCTTTCTGGCAAGTGGCAACCTAACACTGCTCTTTTCCTTCAAGAAAATGTTGGATAATCCCAACATAATTACATTTCCGTTGAAGTTTCACACTGTAAGGCAACCATTTGAACTTAATTTTACAGTGCTATTCAAACTAACAATTCATTGTGGGTCTGTATAGCCCTAAAATTGGATGCATCTGGCCAAATGTGCCAGTGTGATTAAACTTTTATCTATTTAGCTTTTTTGTATACAAAGTACCATCATATCATTTCATCGCACGCTGGGACTGGGGAACAAGAAGTTTTGCAAGCATATTGCTTCAAGGTTTGTCTCATAGCACACGAGGAAACACTGTAGGTAGTTGATTCTATGGTTGTGGAGAGAGCCCGTGGAGAATCACAGAGTACATCTGGATCTCTCCAGTCGCTCTGTTGGGGATCTTCTGCCTTTGGAGGAATTGTGAGTGCCTACTTTAGCGGTTCATTTGTGGATACTTATGGAGTAAGGTTTGTTCGATTGTACCACTTATGCTGACTCACACCTTGTTATTTTTTAGTTCAGTTTACTGATAAAAGTACTCCTGTAAACGCAGATTTGTCTTTGGTGTTACAGCGTTTTTACCCCTGATGACATCTGCTGTTGCAGTTCTTGTAAATGAACATCGCATACCTCCCGGAGAACGTACTATCTTACTCTCTGGTTCAGGATATCTTGAGAGCTCTAAGCAGCATGTCAGGCAGCTTTGGACTTCAGTCAAACAACCTAATATTTTCTTGCCGACCTTGTTTATATTCCTTTGGCAAGCAACACCACAGTCAGATTCTGCTATGTTTTTCTTCATGTATGTATGAAAAAGCCTTTTACGGTGTTCAGTTACTTTTTGACTGTTGCATTTAGTTACTAGTAATCCGATAACTATAGCATTCATGGAGTGGAAGAAAGGTCACAGTTCATGCAGATTGTTCGATACTTCTATTAGAGTATATTAGGCAACTCCGGATATGGTTAGTTTAGGATTAATTGTAATCCCGGGATAACCTTCCTTATCTCTAGGAGAGGCTAATTGCCCTCCAAGCCATGTACTCCTATATAATCAGCCAAAGGGGCTCAAGCAATACATCCACACATTATACGCATCCTACTTTCCTACTGCGGGGGGATGTTAGAGTATATTAGGCAACTCCGGATATGGTTAGTTTATGATTGATTGTAATCCCGGGATAACCTTCCTTATCTCTAGGAGAGGCTACTTGCCCTCCAAGCCATGTACTCCTATATAATCAGCCCAAGGGGCTCAAGCAATACATCCACACATTATACGCATCCTACTTTCCTACAACTTCCTTTAGCTTTTCTATACATGGAGCGATTTCACTACTCTGGGTTGTAACACTGTACACAAAAGCAAGGAAATATTATCTAGCTTCACAAAATACAAAGACAAAGTATTGATCTTGGTTCATTTGGATCACTATTTTGTACATGCCAATAAAGTGTTCCTTTCATTATGTGCTGTCCTTTCTTTACTAGTTGTGTATAACAGTTTAAAGATATCTCCCAAAGTACCAATATGATCTAAAACCTTTTTTTTTACTGAATACGATCTCAAATCTCTAATGTTTATTCTATATTAAATAATTAAGCAAGTATCTCAGATCATTGGTGCTTGTGGTTTGCATTTTAATGACCATTAACCTATTACCTATGCCATGTTTCATTATGAGTTACTAGCCTAAGGTAAGCCGTAAGCATGCAGGGGGCTTGATTTTTTTTTTCGGATTTATATCTTTTTCTTGTCTGGTTTCCTTTTATACCCTATATAAACACTTTAGCCACATATTTAAGGATGGACTATTGTTACATCCCTTCTTTTCATTTTTCTTTGGATCCTCACTTCTGTGTACCTATGGTCTTTTACCTGTTTGGGTTTTCCATGCTAAACCTCTCATCTGATTGATCATATTCTTTACTCACTTTTCAATTCTATAATGAATAGACGTGATTAACTGTATTTATCCATGTGGTTTTTAAATGATCAAATTTTTATGTCCCCCTATAATATATTTCAGCACAAATAAGCTTGGATTCACTCCAGAGTTTCTAGGGCGTGTGAAGCTCGTTACCTCTATTGCATCCCTGCTTGGTGTTGGGCTCTACAACTATTTTCTGAAGGAAATTCCTCTAAGAAAAATCTTTCTAGTGACGACCATCATAGGGTCAGCTCTTGGGATGACGCAGGTGCCCTTTTGTGCTATTGATTTGATTGTGGCTGGAGTTGTTTTCCATCCTTTAAACATACTGCATTGTATATATTTAGGTGCTTCTCGTAACTGGGCTTAATCGGCAGTTTGGTATCAGTGACGAGTGGTTCTCTATTGGTGATTCATTAATCATCACTGTCCTTGGTCAGGTATGTAACATTACTGCAATGCTTAATAATGTAAACTAGTTGCATAATTGGAGTGCACGGAAAATATATGTTCATCAGTCATCACATATAAGCAAGCATTCAGCTGGTCATGTACCTTTTCTTTCGTCACATAGACAGTGACACTGCAACCTAGTATTTTTATATGTCCGATAGACAGTGACACTGCAACCTAGTATTTTTATATGTCCGTCAGTAACTTAGGCTGACTGACAAGTCCAGAATCAGCAGATCTGGCTTGTGAACATTGGTATTCTTAGGATTGGTATTCTTAGGAATACGTTGACCTCTTTTGAGGAGAGCATTGTCAACATCTCATGTGTACAATCAGGACATCATTTATGTGTTGATCACATCTAGCTTAGACTTGTGCTTTGAGACTCCTGCCTTCAATTGCTTCCTTGAATGCAAGCTTATGTTGCCTAACTTTTTTGTAGGCTTCATTTATGCCGGTCTTGGTTTTAGCTGCAAAATTGTGCCCTCCAGGAATGGAAGCCACTTTATTTGCAACTTTGATGTCCATTTCTAATGCTGGGAGTGTTACTGGTAGTCTGGTTGGTGCTGGTCTAACTCGGGTTTTTGGAGTCACGAGGGACTCCTTTGGAAATCTACCTCTCTTGATTGTCGTCTGCAATCTTAGTTCGCTGCTTCCCTTACCTCTTTTAGGTCTCCTGCCTGAGGAATCAGGTGGCACAGATAATGGAGAAATGAAACACAACTGACTTACTGATGGTTCTGTCTCCATGTGTTCTGGCTCTCAAGTATGGCATACCACCGTGTCCAGCTCCAACTCAGATATGGCCCATTAAGTTGGAGTTCGAAAAACCAGTAGGGAAATGTGAAAGTGACGTTGGATTTAATTTCAGTCGGTCGCCGCTTTCCTCGGTCAGGTTAATCTACTGTAGCTGTTTACCTGTGTCATGGAAGTGATTTATGAATGACCGAAAATGATCTCTGGTACTACAATACACAGGTACTTGACGCTTTTTTATAGTTTCTAAGTTTACCTTGTATACTAAGACAAGGTAGGGTTTCTTTTTCTCAACACTCTGTCAGTTAATGCAACCCCATGAAAATAAATCTAGGGGTTGAAGATTAGTAGTGGATTCCCTTACAGTGCTGAATGTATTGTGCCAACAAAAAGGGGATATTTATACTTTATTTGAATCCTGAAGTATGGGCATGTAGAGAATAAATACTTGCACACAGTTCAATGTCTGATACAATATCGGGTTCAACTTACATCAGTAGGGCTAAACGAAGTGAAATCACAGGCAGAGGTGCATACAGAAAGCTACAGGCACAACAGAAATGCAACATCCTTCATCCTGAACTCATTGGAATTTTCAGTGCCAATAGACAGTGTGGGTATCAATGATATCATAACAATCGATGGTATTTTGTAATCATCGACCTTCCCTTTGCTGACTGTCTTGAGGTTAACCTGAAATATAATTTCAAATTATTGGCAAGTTGAATAACAGTTCAGTAACAGGGTATCACTGTAATCAAAGCAATGCAAAAGACAACCTGGAGAGGGAAAATCCCGGATCCTATGTACTTGTACTTTCATTTTCTTCCTTTTGACTTGAGAGGTGTGCTCCTACTCCATTTGTTTTATATATCCAGTGAGATAGGGTCGGTTAAGTTATATCATGAGTACATGCAATTGTTGTTAGTTCACTTCAGAAAACTGCAACTGTTGTTGACTAGATATTGTTGAATTTTGCTATGAATCAGTTCAAACTTGAAAATCAATAGAAATACGAGATCTATTTTGTACTGTTTCTTACGTGTTAAAGGAGGGCAGCATAAATGACCATATGCTCTGAATACTCTGCCTGGGTTGCTCTCGGAGTCCTTGAGTCGTCAGAATGTTAACAATGCCCCTTGGTTACAGTAAACGTCATCTCCTAGAGCAATGCATTCGGGTTTCTGTCAACATCATCTCCACATCATGTTCTGGCATCAGTGCATCACATCAGTTTATCACGTGGGTTTTATATTCACAATTGGGTCCATGTAGGCTTATGCATCGTGTCAGCATTCCAGCGTAGTTTAAGTGCTTGTCTACTCAGCATCGTTGGATTATTATTCTGCCACATGAAGGATCCTGACTGACCTCTACTTCCATTGCAAAGTGTGGGGTCAACTCTGACCTGCATCACCGTTTCTCCCTTCTGCATCTGACAAGAAAGGCTGGAGCTTATGTTCCGATCCGATTTCTGGCGTCAGATCCGCCCTCTCTGGCCATCCTTGTTTATTTGTGTTCCCCTTTTATTTTTGCGAAACATTTCTTTTCTAGGCCATCACTGTTCACCAGCATCTTGAGATGCCTGATATGATTGTAGAAGTGGAAACTCTCATCATGGACAAAACCATGAATTTGAGTACAAGTTGTAGTGGTACAGGTGGTGCTTGTTTGTATGGATGCCCTGCCGCCATGCAAGTCCTGACAGTGACAAGTGGCGAGTCAAGCTGTTCCATTCAGTTGCTATGCATTACTTATAATTTCTGGATATGATTATTATTACTCCATTCCGAATGAAAGGATTTCAAGCCATGTGTTCACAAGCAGTGGCAGATCTGGCCAAGAGATGTAGAGGGATTGATGTCTTCTTTCCTTCTCTTCCTCACCCCTGCTCTCTATTTTTTATTCTCCTTTCTTCTTCTTCACTAGCAGACTAGCTATCCCTTGCTTCTTGCTTCTAATGGAGGTTGCAACTAGTACGGGGTTGGAGCTCTCTCAACCCCCCACTGGATGACCCCTGTTCACAAGTCTTGACAAGTAGTCTTGCACTTGCTATTTGGGTTAAGTAATAGGTTTTGAACAATGATATTCACACGAGATGTTTTTTTTCCTCTGTTGCAATGACAATGGATAATTGATATGCCAAAAAAAACATGGTGGCTAGCACTGGTCATTGGTAGGCCTGTCTCTGGCATACGGGCTCCACGTTGTGGTGGCAAGTCCTGACAGCGACAAGTGGCGAGTCAAGCTTGTTCCATAGCAAAGGATTTCAAGCCATGTGCTCGCAAGCTTTGACAAGGAGTCGGTCATTCAATTGCGACTTGGATTAGTTAAGTAATTGGTTTTGAACAATGGCAATCAGACGAGATGTTTCCCCCTCTCTTGCAATACACTGGATAATTAATTATTCAAAAAAAAGAAAAAAGAAAACATTGTGACTAGCACTGGTCATTTGGGGCCTGTCTCTAGCATGCGGGCTCCACGTTGTGGTGGGCTCCGCAACTTGGGAGTGCGTGACGTGGATGGCCCTGCGTGGACGAGGACTGTGCGAATGGGGCACACTTCACGTCCTAAGACTGACTCCAACAACGTAAAGGAAAACGCGACAGGCATTCGCGAGTTTGCATTGCTCACAGTGTTTGCCTCACACACGCAAAAACTCCAGTCTCCAACAGCGCGGAGGCAAAATCCCGTCGCCACCCCATCCCTCTCCTGCACTTGCCGCCGGCACCGCCCCCTCCCCTACTCTTCCGCTCCATCTGCTGCCGGCGGTGGGCCGTAGGAGGAGCGCGGTGTCCGCCCCCTCCCCTCCTCCCGCCGGTGTACACGGCCGCGCGGCCGACGTGGTGGCGGTGCCGCCCCCCCTCCCCTCCTCCCGCCGATGTCCGCGGCCGGCGTACACCTCGATGAGCCATCGGCGCGACGCCATAGAGGAGGAGGCAAGGTCGGCGCCGCCGGAGTGGGATACCGGGGCGCAGAGCAGGCCCGCGGGGCGGCGCTGCGCGCGCGGAGCTGGCCCGCCCAAGGCCGCGGCGGCGCTGCCCGCGCGCGAAGCTCGCCCGCGGACCACGGCTGGCAGCCGAGCGGCGCGCCATGGCCGTCGCGCCGAAGGATGAAGTGGCCGGCGGCCGAGGGAGCAGTGAAGGGTCCTCCATGGCCGCCGCTTGGCCTGCACGTCGTGCGGGGAAGAGGTAGGCCCCAGGGAAGGAGGAAGCCCCCCCGGAGCGGATCCGCCATGGCCGCCGCGAGCTTTGCCATGCCGGCCGCCACGAGCTCCTCCGCCGAGGGGGGGGGGCGCGGCCCTGCTCGCCATGGCTCGATCTGCCGCCGGCATGAGGCTCGATCTGCTCTCCATGGCCGGATCCGTGCGCCATGGCCGCCGCCGGCCCGCACCTATGGCCGTCGTTCCGCGCGCGCTCGAGGTCGTTCCGTGCACGCTCGAGGTCGTCCCGCGCGCGCTCGGCCGCCGTCCCGCGCACGCCTAGGGATGAGGAGGGCGGCTCGGCGGTGGGTGAGGAGAGCTGTGGCTGGGGGCGAGAGAGAAGCGGCGGCGGGCAAGCGAGGCGAGGCGGAGAGGAGAGCCCGCAGCAGGAATGCGTCGGAGGAGAGAGGGAGAGCATTTTTCCATCGCCTCTCTCCTCCGAGACAGTTTGCCTCTCCGTTTGCGTTTCTTTGTTGGAGACGGTTCCCCTTGCTACAGTAGCCCTGGGGGAGGCAAAAATGGAATTGCCTCTCCCGATGCCTCACCTGTTGGCCTCAGTCTAAACGTGTGCGCTTTCTTATCCTACGATCCTATCCCCTCTAGGCCTCTACTAGGCATCACCATTGTTTCTTCTCCGTTCTTTTTTCTCTCTCGTTCAGGCTCTGTTTAGTTTCTAAAATTTGTTCCTACCCTATATTAATTTCGTATATTTGATCATTATTTGAAGTATTAAATATAAATAACTAATAAATTCATTTTATAACCTTCGAGCAAAATCACGAAACGAATCTAATGAATCTAATTATGCAATATTATTTAGACAATGTCGTGCTACAGTAAACAATATCTAATGATGAATTAATTAGGCTTAATAGATTCGTCTTGATTTCCCGCCCATCCGTGTAATTAATTTTATAATTAATTTATACTTAATAGTTCTAACTAGTATTGTAAATGTCGCCAAAAAATTTGCTCAATTTTTTTGGAAACTAAATGCGCTCGGTCACTCTCTGTTTCATCTCGTGCAATCTTTTTCATGTTTCCAACTCGATCAGATTTGAGGTCAGGCTTTTAGAATATCTCTTGGTTGGAAATAAATGTAAATATTAATGTTCACATGAAGAAAAATGTTTTTCCAACTTTGACGTCATCTGCGATGGTGCTAGAAAAAAACCAACATGTAAACTTCAATCGCTGTTGGTCTAAATGGCCATCTTGCCAGTTTTTAACACGATCAATGACCATGCGTCTCGTTTTAAATGGCTGTTTAGTACAATAAAATTGTTGTTTTGTGTGATAATAGGTAAAGGATGTATGACTAGTCGTTTAGTATCTAGGTAACCACTAGCTCTAGTATATCTAATCAAGGTAGATGAACCCTACAGATCCTACCGCTGTTTACTAGCGAGACGGAAGGTATAAAAAAAAGTCTATATAATAAAAGTTCTAATTGTGAGGTACAATATAATATATTTTGCTTATTTCACAGTAACTAATTCAAAGACGATGCCATAATCGTAACAATAACAAGATAAGTCAAATTTTAGTCGCGATCCAAATCTTATTCCAACTCTCTAATCCCTAATCCTTATCATGGATTAACTATTTTCCCTTGATAAAGAAATAACGAGAGCCCAAATTAAAATCACGGCACCACCTCTTCCGTCCCGTTCCGTTTCTCCTTCCCCCTCCCATCTCCAAACAAATCCCCAGCGCACAAGCACGGAGCGTCTCCACCCACACCCCACACCGCCCCGCCCCGCCGCGAATTCCGAGGCGCCCCTCCGATCCGCCCTCCCCACCGCGTCCCTAGGGTTAGGGCTCCCCGTCCCCGTCCTCCCGGCCTCCCGACGCGGCCCCGCCACGCCATGAGGGTCCACCCGGCGCCGCGGAAGCGCACCATCGCCGTGCAGCGCTGCGCGGCCGCCGCGGGCGCGCTCGGCGGGAAGAAGCTGCGCCGCCTGCCGCACATCTTCGCCAAGGTGCTGGAGCTCCCGTTCGCGGCCGATGCGGACGTCTCCGTCGAGGAGGACGCGGCCGCGCTGCGGTTCGTCGCCGCCGCCGTCGACGGGTTCTCCCCCGCGGGCGCCAGCGCGCACGCCGTCGAGATCCACCCGGGGGTCACCAAGGTCGTCGTCCGGGACCTCGCCTCCGGCGGCGCCGACGACGACGGGGCCGCGGCCTTCGAGCTCGACCGGTGGCGCTTCCGCCTCCCGCCCTGCACGCGCCCCGCCATGGCCACCGCCACCTACGCTGAGGGCGAGCTCGTCGTCACCGTCCCCAAGGGCGCCAACCCCGACGACGGCGACGGCGAGGGGGCCACCGTCCTCGGAGGCGCGGAGAGCGTCCTTGTGCTTGTATAGTATATTTGTGCCATGACTCAACTGTTTTGCTGATGCGCCTGTTTCTACTACTGCTAATATCAATATTTATGCCATGCGAGATAATGATGATGATAATATGCTGCTGATGATAATATGCTAATAACAGAGCAGTGAGAGTATGAACAATGGATGCGAATCACCGTTTGCTTTGAGTTCTCTGATCTGCTCTTGCAACTTTTTGTGGTATTGGGTCAGTTCTTGCAAACCATGACATATACCTGTATTTTTGAGTTGGTTAGGCGGGTAAAGGTTTAGCATGAATTAGCATTAGTCATTTGTCGAAGTTTGATTAGCTCACTGAAATTGCAGCATCAAATGATTTGGGTTAGGATTGGGATCTTTTAATCAGGTTGGTTCAGGAGTTGGGAAGTTTGCTTCAATAGATGGCTTCATCTAGATGAAGAATCACCTTTGTTTCTAGTGATGTTTTGCAGTAAGCTATCGAATCTGGAAACGGCAAGACTAGGAGTTGACTCTATAATTCATTTGATGCTTGAGTGCTTCTGAGCAAATTTTCAATCTCGTGGCATCTGTGATGCATAGTTGATTTTAATGTGTAGTATGGTTGTAGTTGTCAGGCAACTTGGCTAGTTTCATTATGTATGTGCATCTGCTGTGCATAACTGATGGAAATGATTGCGTTGCGATTTGGTGGTTAAGATGTCGTGTGTGATTCAATCAGGTTTCCTTTTCTCTTATCAGTTTGTTTATAACTTAATCTAGGCGCATGGATCATCTTGGGGTGTATTTTAACCTCTAGATGTTTTGGACTGGTGTTGCTTGTAAATTAATAGCAATCCGTTAAAGGAGATATATATGTTGTCTTGCATGCACCATAACAGAAATTCCTCATGTGTCCTCTAAAACTTGTAATAATTGCATCCTCAGACCTCAGAGAAATAGAGCATATCCAACCAACCATTGAGCATATATTGGCCTAGATCTCCTTGTCAACTTTATCCTAGTTTTGTTCCGATGTATTCGCTCCCTTTTATCACATCTTTTGCTTTTGGAAGATGCTCAGCTTGCTTGTCAAACTAGCTTGCTTCTAACGAGTCTTGCCCCCACCTGAATTCCTTTCATTTTTGTTGATTGGATGATTCTTTAATCAATTTTCTTGTAAAATTGCTGGACTTTCTGTGTGCTCCAAATACACTTAACCACTTGGAGAAACACCTTTCTTGAGTTTCTTATTGTGTTTTCCTCCGTGGATTCTTTTTATGCATTTGTTCAAGGGGGACGAATGAGTGTGTTACATGTCCCCAATTTTGTTTGGGGTTGGATTGAAGCTTATCATTCTCTGAACCTATTGACATTATCCCCCCACCCCCCTCAAATTTTCACCGTACTGCTCATACTGTTACAGTCTTATTTTGCCATGCTATTGGCTTGTTGACCCAGTGCAGCATCTGAAGGATTTGCCAAGATGCTAAATACCGATGGTCACTCTTTTTCTGTGAAGACTTGGAATTCACTCTTATTTCAACTTTTTGAGTGGAGGGGGAAGGAACAAAAATTTCATAGAAACTTGCTGCATCTTTACACCATCTGTTCGTGCAACTTTGGTGCGAAACGAGGAGATATTTTCCAGTTGCGTTGCGAGACTGCAAGAGGATATCATGTCATTTCCTGGGAATAGTGTGATGGAGCTTTCCTTTCCCAGTCGCCGTAGACGCTGGAGAGAATCTCGAATTTACCTGGACTTCAACTCTTGATTTTACAGGGATTGAAGTCGAGGCGTGACGCATCAGCCAGGAGCAGATTTTTTTTTTTCTTCGTTCACCGGGGACGGGGATGTGAAGCCGAGAAAGCATGTGTGTTTTTTGGGGTAATGAGGTGCTAAAGCATCTTTTTGCCGTCCCATTGCTATGAACAAAAGCCTATTAATCAATTAAACCCAGACAAAATTTGTAGCCATAGACAAAATGTCCACCTTGTTAAACAGAGGGAATTGTCGCGTAGTGGTCATGCGCACCACGAATGCACCATGCCACCGTTAGATTAAGATGACCATCAACGGCAAAGCAGTGTCATCGTCTGAATTATGAAATGCTGAAAATGCTTCAGAGAAGATGAAACAAGGTAGAAGAGCCAACGATGATCAAAATGACCATCAGCAGCAAAGCAGTCTCACAACATTCATATATAACTATGCTTAATAATGCCGCCAGGTGGAACGAAAAGACCACCAAAGCAACAATGGTATCATCATAGAAAATGAAATGCTATCCTTGCGAAGAACATGCATCTGTTCGCTACCGTGGAACACTGTATTATTACTGCTCATAGGGTACTGTTTACCACTGTATCATCACTGTAGCAATCCATCTGGTTCGTTCCCCGGGGAAATGGATGGCTCAGATCGCGTGCAGTCGCTACTGCGACTGCAGGCGATCTCCGTCGGCATGCATGATGCATCTGCTAGCCTCTGCCTGCTCTTGGCACTACACTGGCACCAAATTGGACAGGCAGAGCCATGATGCATCTGCTAGCGATCTGAGCCATGTGATGGCTCAGATCGCGTGCAGTCGCTACTGCGACTGCAGGCGATCTCCGTCGGCATGCATGATGCATCTGCTAGCCTCTGCCTGCTCTTGGCACTACACTGGCACCAAATTGGACAGGCAGAGCCATGTGACGGCCACCTACACTCATTATGATCAACAAGACCACCACCTCCAGTTCACTCACAAACCATCCCCCCTCCAAACGAACTCCAGTTGACTACAACAGTTGAACACAAGACAAACAAATAATAGAGATTGCTTACAAAAACTCAAGGCAAGTACCCAGACCATAATGACCACACAGCCACAAACACAGCAAAGATAATCTAAAACTCCTTTAATTAAGTCCCTGGTACATCCAGTGCCTCATAAGGATTACATGCTGATTTTTTTTTTGGTTTTTTCTTAGTTCCAAATAGAATTACATAAGGCAACAAAGAGTCTCGCTGGTAGCATACATAATTTACATCCAGGTTCCTTAGTAGTAAAAAGTAGTGTTCTAGGATGAGACGAGTGCTAATACAACACAACACATCTACTAGTAGTAGTAGTGGTAAGAACATATGAGCTGAGATACCAATCTACCGTTGTAGTCAGTCACTACAAAATAGGGCCATTGCGCGATTGAGTCGTTGGCATCATTAGTTGTTATCATGTCATTCATCAGCGACTTTTTTTCCTGACTGAACCTACCGGTAGTAAGCCTGGTGGAAGGCAGGAGCCATTCCATTGTTATAAGCTGCCATACCATTGCCATACCCACCATAGGGGGAAGGGTAACTCATGGGTGGGGTGGAGTATGGCATCGCGATGCCGACATTGACAGTTGCTACCTCCTCAGCTGGGTAAACATATGCCTCCCTGATAGCCGGTGGGCTCCGATTGCAGTAGATGCCATGACCAGCAGGCCTTTCATAAGGGTAAGGGGAAGCAGTGGCGTATGATGCGTGGGAGGGGGAAGCAGTGGCGTATGATGCATGGGATGGGGAGGTGGTGGCATATGAGGTGTGGGAAGGGGAAGTGGTGGCGTATGAGGTGTGGGAAGGAGAGTGGGCAAATGTGGTGGCTGCTGGGAAAGAAGACACAGATGCATTGTTAGTTAGACGACCTGCCTTGGCAGGAGGCATTGGGCCTCCATTGCTTGCACGTATACGCTTGGTTGCAGGGCCGCTGCTGCCACCACTGGAAGCACTTGATGCTGCCTTTTTCTTCTCAGTCTTGGCCTTCTCCAGTTCTTCGAGCTGCTTCCGGAGATCCTCCAGTGGAAACTCAGCTTCCAGTTTGCGGTCCTCAACACACTTAATAACAGCTCGCAGCGCAGACTGCTCTTTCTTGTTCACATTGCTCTGCAAATAAATAATATCAGACCCCATTGGGTTCCATGTAACAAAGAGTGAGTAGCACAGTAGAATCCAATTAACAGCCGAGGTGCTAAAGAACTGAAATTGAAAGTGACATGTGGAGGATGGATAGCAGTATGCACATGCTAGAACTGTTAACAAGTTGCTTAATATTTTTTCAGTTAAAAAATTACAATTGAACATACCCCTGATTGGCCACTGCTAGTGCTTGAATTATCTGAAGCAACACATGATGTCTTCTTAGAGTCTTCCAGGTAGGACTTCAGAAGAGGAACTGGAGGGAACTTCTCCTGAAGACCAGCCTCATATGCGAAGTTCACAGCATCAAGCTGCTGCCTCTTAGCAATTAGCTCCTCAATGATATCTACAAATAAGGTAATATTAATATGTAATGAGTAATGACTAGTCTAATTAAGTCTAAACAACACAACAAGCCAATGACCAACATGCCATCGTGCAAACACACCAAATTTAATGAAGAAAAAGAAAATAGTACATACATAAGCACCAAACTGGCATGAATTTGACAGCAAACTCCATTTTAGTAACAGAACTAATGTGATATTGCATTGCAGAGGCATGGGATTATCAGTGATGTGGTGGCATGTCAAGTTAATATAGTGTAGTATGTGCTGGAAGTTGGAAGAGTGAAGAAGGCTGGGCAGCACTGGAACCTGAGAGTCCAAACGAGAGTGCAACACTGAATTGCCCTTTACTCCAAGGCAACAACAGTACTGTAGGCACAAGAATCTGACAGCAACTAAAGGCTAAAGCAATGGCCCCCAAGACAAGCGCCACTAAGAATAATGGCCATCAGGAACAGAAGACACAGTTATCCTGAGCACTTGATAAACAACCTTTTCTAGCACATGGCTATGACAGAGACCACCCAGCCCAGTAAAAGACATACTCCAGTCTAATCATAGTACAACTATCATAACCTTGCACTGTGGAGTAATTAGCACTGCAGCAGCACTAGTTAGGGAAAATAAAGAAGAAACTTTTCTCCTCATTTTGCCTGGGTGATTTTTTTACCCTCCTACAAAAGCCTATTGAAATGCTGCTGCTGCTGCTCTGATCTACAATTACACTGGTGCCAGCCACTTAATCCTATTGATGACAATTTAATGCTAGATACCTAGATCTAGGTCAATTTATACCGCTGCACACTTGCTTATTCCCAAATCAACCATCTGAACACATAAATGGTTCACCATTTCATCAGTTGCTTGGCATATAGTAGAGCACTTGGAACAAAGACTTGGCAGAGATAATTGTATGTCAAACAGGAACAAAAAAAAACATGCAGCAGCAAGCAAGAAGCAAGCGAATATACCGGCCATTTCTTCCTCGAGGCCGAGGGTGAGCGCGAGGCGCGGCATCTGCCGGCGCCAGGAGAAGCTGACGACAATCCTGCGGTAGAGCGGGCGGTCCTCCCTCTCGGCGACTGCAAACGTGGCCACGTGCTGCAGGAAGGCGTGCGCGTCGGGGGGCTTGGCGCCCTCCACCCCGCCCTTCCTCTCCGCGGCGTCCTTCCACTCCCGCGCCATGCCCCGCGCGCGCTCCCGCGCGGCCCGCGGCACGAGCGGGCGCGCGGAGCCGATCTCCGGGTCCGGGTCGGCGAGCGCCGGTACGGCCGCCTCGAGGATGAGCACGCACGCCCAGGCCAGGTCGGCCGGGCTCCGGACCTCGCGGCGGTCGACGGGGAACACGTCGGCGACGGCGTCCATGACGAACTTGGCCGGATCCACGCAGAGCTTGAGGGCGGGCGGCATCTCGGCGCGCAGCGCGTCGGCCTCCTTGCGGCGGGCCACAACGAAGCCCAGGAACGCGGCGGAGTCCATCCGCGCGCAGAGCGCCCGCAGGCCCTCGGCGAGCCCGGCCTCCGCGCCGGCGGGGCCGGGAGCCGCGCCCTTGCCGCCGGGGGCGGCGGAGAGGGAGCCGAGGTGGTCGAGCGCGCGCGCGACGGAGCCGTCGATGGAGGCCTCCCTGCGGTGGAGCGAGTCGAGCGCGCGGTGGGTGCGCGCGTCGAAGGCGCGGCGGCGGACGCGCAGCGCGTCGGAGCGCGCCGCCAGCCCGCGCTCGAGCGAGCCGAAGTGGTCGGCCAGCTGCTGGTAGAGGCGCGTGCAGGTGGCCAGCAGCTGCTGCTGGCGCTCCAGCTCCGCGAACCCCGCGCTCACCATGTCCCCCGTCACCGCCCCCTCCCCCGCCTCCTCCGCCGCCGCGGCCGCAGCCAGCGAGGCCATGCCGGCGCCGCCGACCTCGACCCGAAACCCTAGCCGCCCTCCCCCCTCCCCCTCTCTCGATCCGCGAAACCCTAGCCGGAAATTCCCCTCGTGATTTGCCCCCGAGGCGTGCCCGCCGGTCGGAATGAAAGGGGAAAGCGAAGGTGGGAGAGGGAGGGGAGTGCAGTGCATAAAGAGGTGGGTGGGGTGGTGGGGTCGCGCGGCTGCCAACGGCGGCGCGACGCGTGGCGGTTGCGGCACTGTAAAGTGGTCGCGGGTCGGGGCTCCTCGCGGCTACGCGGGGTGGGGGAGGCGCGGCCGCGTGGGGCCCGGGCGTCGGTTGGTGGGGGTCGGAAGCGAGGGCGTCGTGAAGACTGAAGCGGGCGGGAGGTGGCGGGGAAAGCTGGCGGCGGGGGTGCGGTGGCGGGCAGCGTGGGATGGCGGGAACAGGAGGGGGAGGGGCGCGCGCAGGCGCACCCCGGGAGTGTACCCCGCGGCGGGTGTCCACCCGCCGGTGAGCCTGTCCGCCACCGTGCACGAGGCGGTTGGTTGGGCGCCGGTGGCAGGCAATGAGCGTTGCCACCACCGGCGAGCAGTAGCCGTGTTCGGCTGGCAAGTGTTCGGCTGCTCTCGGCTGCCATTGGCTGAAAGCAGCGGCTTGGCGGCTGCTGGCCGGCTGGTTCTGGCTGCACCAGCTCGAGCCACAACCAGCCGCAAGTGCACCAGTCGAATACGGTGAAGTGTTGAAAAAACTAGCAGTGTTTTTTTCTCAACTTAAATCAGTACCAGCCACCAATCATCAGTCAGTCAGCAATATATTTTTTACAACAAATTAGCATTAGTTGCCAACCGCAACGATCTGGCCATCGCCATCCAATGCGAGGAGGGTCCGATCATGAGGCTCGGCTTTGGCTCGCCTTATTAGCTGAGAAATTGACACCGGGAATCCTTGGCGTGCATGATTAATTAGCGAGTAGGTTTGGTTAAAAATTATAGTCCTCTCTGCATGACTGCATATGGTAGTAGGATTGCATAGTCATAGACGAGACAACTATAGTTTGGGTCCGGTAAAGGGAGAGCCGACAGGGCGTGCGTGCGTGGAAGCTAGCAGCCCGCAACCACCGGAGCTTTGTTTCCGGCCGGCCACAGCAGTCGGCAGCACACCTTTTTTTTTTGCCCGTGAATATATGAAATTGAAACTAACATCGACGTTGATGGAATGATGTGTGTGTTTGGTTCATCACCAATAATCTAGTATAAGAATGATATCTAGAGAAAGAGGACAATGATGTTAACAGGGGCTAGAGGCTACAAATAGCTAGTGTCACACTTTTAAAAAAAACTAGTGTCACGTAAACGCTACGGACCAGGTTCTCTTTCTGATATCTCTAGATGCGGGGTCACGTTCTCTATACGATACTCCCCGTTCAAAATTGTAGGTCGTTTTAGCTTTTTCTAGGATTATCGATTTATGTGTATGCACTTAGATGTATATTATTATATCTAGATGCATACAACATGAACTTAGAAAAGCTAAAACGAACCTACATTTTGAAACGGAGGGAGTACGTCTATCTTAATCCAAGCTCGATGGGTTATATTTTCTTTGAAAAGATATTAGGGTTATTTAGAAAAGGGAGGCTGTCGGTACCCCAGGACTGGGGTACCCCCTCTTGCTGTGACTAGGCAAGAGCCTTTGTAGTCATCCTTGACTACAACCAAACAGCCGGACCCCTGCAGTCCGAAGTCCTGTCCTCCCGACAAAGGTCCGGACCTGTTCCACGGTCGGGGAAGGTCTGGGAACGCCACGTCCCAGGAAAAACAGGCGCTCAAGCGCAAGCAGCCAGGGCTCCGGACCTCCCAAGGAATCCGGACCCCCGCGGGGTCCCGGACCCCTCATAGGGTCCTGGATAGCAACCGGACCCCTCTCCAAGGGAAAGTTTGGACGCCCCGCCTCAGGGTGGTCCGGGGCCGACACGTGTATGAGGCCCTTAGTCTCCATATTGAGGTCCACCTACCTTCGCATTTATTGCGGTAGGTGGACGTCCACTTTGATATAGTGGAAGCCGAGGCGTTTGACTGACCAGGGGGCACTATTGATCGCGTATTACCAAGGCAGTGGAGCCGATGGCGCCGCCCATGCCGCGTCTGCCAGTCTGCCGTAACAGTCGGATACGACGGCTCGGCTTCACCCATTATGACGCTACATAATAGCCTCAGCAGGCCACGCCGCAAGCTACGCTACTCCAACGGGCGCCTCGCTGACGGGACAAGAGAAGACCCCCTGTGTCAGAAGAGCAGCAGTACGCATATCGAAGGAAAGATTCGCTACCACTGTAGCCACAGTCACGTTGGGCCCACCTGTCGGGGCATCAACGTTCTATGTATCCGCCCCCCCCCCCTTTGATCTATAAAAAGGGGAGAGCGCCGTTAGAAAACCTCAGGCTGGGTAAGAGCCAAGACCAGCAGAGGATAGATTCATTCACACAACCAAGACAATACATCTCCCAGTGGACGTAGGGTATTACGCTCCGGCGGCCCGAACCACTCTAAATCGTGTATTCCTGAGTCCCAATCTCAGCGTAGATCTAGCCCCATCGCCTAGTACTTCCCCGAGTACTCCCTCACTGGGAATAGGCGGGTGCGCTCCGCCACCCGGCTGTGGGTACCCCTGAAAATCCCCGCGACATTTTGGCGCCGTCCGTGGGGAAGACAGGCGTTGGCTGGATCTTCAGGCCTCTGGGCTGCGTTCTCCCTCTGCAACGGCAAACTTGAAGATGAAGGAAGGCACACTCACTCCGCATGCTATGGCACCGGCGCTCCGACGACCTCGGTGCGGCGGCGCACGGCAGCGGCGTCTGCTGTGTGTCGCCACCGCGACACCTCAGAGCCGGCGTAGCAGCATGCAGCAGAGGCGCCGCTGCGCGCCGCCGCTCCTACGTCGACTCAAGGTTTTTTCTCAGGCAACGGCCACGCCCCCTCTGCGATGGCATGACGTCGGCTCAAGGCTTTCTCTCAACTTGGAGCCTAGAGCCGACAGCCATCCCGGAGGAAGTTGACTGAGACCTCCTGCCGCAGCAGCACCGGAGATCCACCTCAGCGTTGCTCGGTGCTGCTGCAGGCAGGACCCCGCCACCTCGCGCGGGGGCCCTTGGCGCTAGCACCAAGGACAAGCCGGCGAACGACCGCACTTCTCCACGCGTCGCACCGGTCCATCTGCTGCGCAAGGGTTCTGGTTTCCATCGGCAACGGCGACGGCAGGGGGAGGGGGCCTCTTCCATTCAAGGCCAAAGAATTTGTCTCATGCCATGTAAGCATGTGACAGCTCTTAGGCAAGGAGGGGCCCCCCGAGCTCCCGAGGTGATCCTGGATGATGCGGTTCAGGCACGTCCAAGGTGCCTTCACCTCCGAAGAACACGCTGTATAGCATGCAGCCGTAGGTTACTCCTAAGAAAGGAATAAGAGAATTTCTCCTTTGTAATAGCGTGGTGTCTATGTGTGTGTCCAGAGCGGTTAAGGTCCGACCTTGTAAACCCGGCCTCTGGCCCTATCACACAAACAGGCAAAAGCGGTCCGGAGCGGTGGAGGTCCGACCTCGTAATCCCGACCTCTGATGTATACCGTGATAACCACAATGATAAAGGAGATTTTCTTTCTTGACCTTATCTAGGCTCCACCCCGGTTACATCCATTCATTCTGGATGGCTGTTTTTTCGGTTGACCATTTCTTCCTCCCAAACAGAGTCTTTACCATTGTTGCTAACAATCCAAGTTGAGTTGCTGGCTTGTGGTCAGGTGAAGACACCCCTTCTAGCTGGAAGGCAGTCCGGACCCCTAGGGACCTGCTCTGGAGAAGTGGTATTTGTATCCTGGGGTAGAGAAGCTCCGCGTGGCTTAGCCTGGTAATGTACCCTAAGTTTACGTACTTCACTACCCTGTTACAAGTACTCTAGTATCCAGGACTGCTGACTTTAGAGGTCCCGGGCTCTCTTCTAGTATAAGGCTTGGTTTCTTTGCACCTTACTATGAGGTCTGGTAACATGCTTCATCGGATTGTCAGCAACGCCCGCTCCGGCGGAGACCGCTCGCCCCGGTCGCTCCAAGTCCACTCCGGTGGCCCGCTCCGGCGGAGACCGCTCGCCCCGGTCGCTCCAAGTCCACTCCGGTGGCCCGCTCCGGCGGAGACCGCTCGCCCCGGTCGCTCCAAGTCCACTCCGGTGGCCCGCTCCGGCGGAGACCGCTCGCCCCGGTCGCTCCAAGTCCACTCCGGTGGCCCGCTCCGGCGGAGACCGCTCGCCCCGGTCGCTCCAAGTCCACTCCGGTGGCCCGCTCCGGCGGAGACCGCTCGCCCCGGTCGCTCAAAGTCCACTCCGGTGGCCCGCTCCGGCGGAGACCGCTCGCCACGGTCGACAAAAGCCGGGTCCGGGAAGTAGTGCTACCCCCTGAGCGATCCGAAGTCCGTGTAGCCGCTTAGCTTGTTTTCCGTACCCTAAGCCTACACCTTCGTCGCCCCGTGGAGAAGCACTCTAGTACCTAAACCAGGCAACAAGCATACCGGCCTCAGGGGTCCGGGATGCCCACTCTCTCCAAGAGCACACCAACGCAATCAAGTTGCGTAGGAACACATCACGGTGGTGGCCCCACCCGCGGGTTCGGACCTCTCCCGAGGTGGGCCCGGGGGCCACTGTCGGTACCCCAGGACTGGGGTACCCCCTCTTGCTGTGACTAGGCAAGAGCCTTTGTAGTCATCCTTGACTACAACCAAACAGCCGGACCCCTGCAGTCCGAAGTCCTGTCCTCCCGACAAAGGTCCGGACCTGTTCCACGGCCGGGGAAGGTCTGGGAACGCCACGTCCCAGGAAAAACAGGCGCTCAAGCGCAAGCAGCCAGGGCTCCGGACCTCCCAAGGAATCCGGACCCCCGCGGGGTCCCGGACCCCTCATAGGGTCCTGGATAGCAACCGGACCCCTCTCCAAGGGAAAGTTTGGACGCCCCGCCTCAGGGTGGTCCGGGGCCGACACGTGTATGAGGCCCTTAGTCTCCATATTGAGGTCCACCTACCTTCGCATTTATTGCGGTAGGTGGACGTCCACTTTGATATAGTGGAAGCCGAGGCGTTTGACTGACCAGGGGGCACTATTGATCGCGTATTACCAAGGCAGTGGAGCCGATGGCGCCGCCCATGCCGCGTCTGCCAGTCTGCCGTAACAGTCGGATACGACGGCTCGGCTTCACCCATTATGACGCTACATAATAGCCTCAGCAGGCCACGCCGCAAGCTACGCTACTCCAACGGGCGCCTCGCTGACGGGACAAGAGAAGACCCCCTGTGTCAGAAGAGCAGCAGTACGCATATCGAAGGAAAGATTCGCTACCACTGTAGCCACAGTCACGTTGGGCCCACCTGTCGGGGCATCAACGTTCTATGTATCCGCCCCCCCCTTTGATCTATAAAAAGGGGAGAGCGCCGTTAGAAAACCTCAGGCTGGGTAAGAGCCAAGACCAGCAGAGGATAGATTCATTCACACAACCAAGACAATACATCTCCCAGTGGACGTAGGGTATTACGCTCCGGCGGCCCGAACCACTCTAAATCGTGTATTCCTGAGTCCCAATCTCAGCGTAGATCTAGCCCCATCGCCTAGTACTTCCCCGAGTACTCCCTCACTGGGAATAGGCGGGTGCGCTCCGCCACCCGGCTGTGGGTACCCCTGAAAATCCCCGCGACAGAGGCCCAAGCACACGAGCAAGTGACGAGAAAAAGGGGGAATAAAAATATCATAAATTTTTTCTCTAGCCATGACTCACTTATGAGGAAATGTGTCTTATTTGCTCTGTTAGAAAAAGAAAATAAAAAACTCGACTCCACCTTGCTTGATGCAAATTCGGGCATCTATTTCCACTTTATTAAGTAGAAGCATCGAGCTCCTCTTGCATGCCATAATGTGATTCATCATTTTACTCGACCCTTTTGTCTTTCTAATCATTATTCCGTATACCTTGTGTGTGTAACGTGATCATCACTGCTTTTATATTTCATGGTACGGGAGAAATGTTGTGGATTAAACATTGTGTGTCTAAGAATGAACAACAAGTGTTTGATAGATATTTATCTATGTATATACATCCAATTTTAATACGTACGTTATGCTTTTTTAGGGCAAGTCACATGCACTGATCAAAATGAGATTTGGGCCAAGCTAAAAAAAAATGAGACATGGGCCACCTAAAAGAATGAGGCATGGGCCTTAAGAGGGGGGCCACTCCTCGCCCGGCCCAACTGAGTTTCGCGACCATCAGTCCTTGGACGGAAATCCTATCTATCTTCTGGAAGAAAAAAATCTACTCATCTTCCGATGTATAAGATTCGTGCAGCTTTCCTACATCGTCCGATTCAAATGATATTTTAGTTGCGAGAGGCCAGGCCACGAGTAGATGAGCGACACGTGCAACTAGTTCTACGCAGGAAATCAGCCTCGGGTGCATGGCATATCCACGTGTTGGGGAAAGACCGGAGGTGGGTGGCCGTTAAACGTTTTCCTATTTTGAAATGATTTTTTCCTAAACTATACATTCAATTTAAAATCCGTCTGAACCATAATGTTTGTGGCAATTAATACTACAGAATGAGATCCAATATGTTATTTTTATTTTTTTATTTTAGTATTTCAACATTTTAATATACTAGTTCAACATCTTCAATATATCACTCCAACATTTGTATTATACTATTTCAACATTTTTAAAATGTTAAATTAGTATTTTCGAATTGTTGAGTTACTTTTTTCAAGATATCAATTCAGTTTGTTAAGATTGTTGAATCTTGCACTACAATAATTAGTAGAACAAATAAAACTAAAGATGATAAAAAATAAAGCACGGTGGGCTGAGCCTCCTTACGCCCTGACGAAAAAAGGCAGCGTCCCCCCGCATTTTGTCTGGTGCACGTGCTGTTTGCTACTGTTGTCCAATTGGGCCATACGTTGCTGGGCTTCGGTTCATGGGCTGTGCGATCGTTAAAGTTTTTATCACACGGAAGATATATAGGATCCCCCGTCCTTGATCCGTTTTTTCTTTGGGTTAGCATAATAAAGTCCCCGTTTTTCTGTATTATCCCAAGTGGTCCTTTATTTTTTCCGAGGCACGTACGTATTTTTTTAAAAGAAAATTATGAGGCTCGATTGGTAAAATGACATCATGCACAAACTATTTTTTATGGTATCTATTGTATAGAAAATATTTTTGACTGTCGGAAGCATAGAACTCTACCTCCCTCTCTCAAACTGAGCTATTCCTGCCTTTGCCTTTGCCTTTCCCTATCGTATTAACGAGGGTGGTATGGAATTTATTACAGAATAAAGTATATTGACCTTGTCCTAGTATAAAGTCTTCGATGCATTATTTTCAAACCTTTCTTTCTCTTTTTTTTTGCAAGAAGCCTTACTTCAATTTAAATATGTGCCAAAAGAAATGATATTTTATGCCCTTTTTATTAGGAAGAAATGGCAATGAACGAGTTTTTTATTTTTAATTTTTTAAATAATATTTTAAGTTTAACCCGTTTCGGGTTTTATTTGCACTGCATAGTCCGTTTCATCGCGCCACTGCTACTAGCGGGTAGTGTTGGCTTGGTCAACCTTGTCGCGCCACATGCAACGACGCGATAAGGCTGTCGCGCCATGAGGGCTGGCACGACAAGCCCAATGTTCTGGATCCGCGCCAGCCCCTTCTCCCCCGCCTTCCCATTCCTTCCTTCCAGCGACAAGTACAATGCCTGCAACAGGTATTGATCGTATATCTTTGAATATATTGTTCAACGAAAAAATAGCGCGCTATTTCACCGCTATAGCGGCCCAAAGCAACTCGCGCGACGCAATTGCTCGTTTTTGCGCTATGCGCGCTATTGCGGCTATTGCCCGCTAAAGCGCCGCTAAGCACGTTTAGCGATAAAGCGCCGCTAACCAGCCGCTATCGCTGGCAGGCTCAAATCAAACAGTGCGGCCCGATAATTCCAAAAAAAAAAAACATCATGGCTCGGCCCAATCGGTTTGAAGCCTTCAGCTGAATCCTAGTCCATCAGCTGAACTCAGTCACTCGAGTTATTCAGTTGGCGGCTAAGGGCGGCGGCTGCTTGACGGGCGAGCGCGGCGGCTCGAGCGGCAGCCACCTCCCACGAGCTTCCATTTCCGGCGGCGGGCGAGCGCGGCAGATCGGCGGCGGGCGAGCGCGGCGGCTGCGGGCAGCGGGCGAGCGCAGCGGTTCGGCAATGGCAGAGGCGGACGAGCGCAGCGGCGAGGGGCAAGCAGTTGCCGGCAGCGGAGGCGGTGAGGGGCGACCAGCTGCAACGGGGAGACCGGCAACGATCTCCAGTGAGCGGCGACGACAAGCTACCTCACGCCCAATTATGTCTGATCCAAGAGAAAGTCCAAATGCGCCAACACCAACACTAGTCAAGTTGTTCTCCCCTGTTCTTCTCCCCAGCAAACACTAGGCAATAGGCAATATTGACTATTGAGACCTTGAGGAGGATTGATACATTTTAATGTTTTATGTATTTGTAAACAAATAGCGCGCTATAGCGTGAAAATAGCAGCGACATAGCATTTTCATTCAGCTGGCGCCAATAGCATTCAGGACAGCCTCGCGCTAAATTTCATAGCGCGCGATTTAAAATATTGATATTGTTTAATAACTCGGCGTTGTTTGTCATGATACCGTACCACTTCCCCCCTTCATCATAAGCAAGAGCTCATTTATCCTTGTCCACCATTTTGCTTTTCAACCACTCCTTGTCCGTCTCATTCATGTCCTCCATCACAAACACTAGAAGGAAGGAATGTGAGGGTGGGGGAGAAGGGGCTGGCGTGGGTCCAGGATATTGGCCTTGTCGCGCCAGCCCTCATGGCACGACAGTCTTATCGCACTGTTGCATGTGGCGCGACAAGATTGGACAATCAGCACAGCGCTGGCTCGGACCGTCAGTGTGGCGGCCCTATCACGCCACTGTATGTGGCGCGACAAAGGATACGCGCCAGTAGCAGTGACGCGACCAAACGAGTTATGGCGCGACAAAGGGTACGCGCCAGTAGCAGTAGCAATGACGCGACCAAACCAGTTATGCAGTGCAAATAAAACTCAAAACGGATTAAACTTTAAATATTATTAAAAAATTCGCAATGAACCTGTAAGAATGTTGTACGCTCACTCATCAGGGCGGACAGGTGACGATGAATCAGTGACAGCTAAACTACGAGGTGTCAGTTGCTTTGCACCATAATAATCATTGCAGGCTCGGAATAAAAGATTGATAATAAAAGCCATCAAAACGTAGCGGTTAGCAAAATCACCATTTTCATATGTAAAACAAATCTGGCTGGGATATGAGATCAAGGTCATGTATATGGTGTAGCACCTGACCTCGTTTAACACATCTAATCCACTCCATTTACATTCTCCCAATGAAGGAAAAACATTTTTCACGTTAATGGTACACAAACATAGGGGCCAGCAGAGACATCAAGTGATGGTAGTGTATATAAAATTTTCTTTATATTTGTAAAGGAGTAAGGCAAAATTCCAAAGAAAAAGAGTACACGCATTCTACAACGACCATGGCTAAGATGAGATTTTTTGTATTTTACCAAATTTGCAGATCAAATATCTATCTTTGTTTTTTTGGCATAAAAATTTAACGACGACACCAACCAAAAACGCATTCTTACTACTGCCTTTGCATGATACAGCATGCTACACCAACTTTCCATAAGATGTTTACGTTCAATTTATTGATAAACCCCTATCGTCACTTTGGCCTGACAACTCCTATTTCTACAAGGAAAAAAATCTCGATTCATCCGGCTCGGGTATGACCTCATCCTATTTGCACTGGTATTTACTATCTAATTCTTAATTTGTCCAAAGTTCATCCTTGCATTTTTAGGCCATTGCATTTTCATCTCTGGTTTTTTGTTAAGAAGAAAAAAAAACCTATTTTGCAAGAAAACGAAGGAAAGGGAAAACCGAGCCCAAAACTGACACGCGAAATACCTGCTCTCCAGGGTGTTAACTGCAAACATTGACAGCGCACGGGAAATTATCAATCAGCCCCTTCCCGGTGCCCCGTTTTAGCCCGTAGACGCCGGCCCCCTCCCGACGACGAGCACGAGAAGCAGGCGAGGCAATCCCGTCGGCTTCTCCCAGTCCCCCCCCCCCCCCCCCCAATCCCCCGCGATCCCCGAAACCCTAGCCCCCAGCGCCGCAAACCGACCTCTCCGCCGCCGCCTCCGCGCTCCCGCAATCCAGGTGAGCCCCGACTCGCCCCCCCACCGCGCGGAATTCCCTCCGGAAACGCCCTCCCGGGCCGTCGGAGGCAGCGCCGTCGCGGAATTATTTTTTTTGGCGTTCTTATCTCTTGTTGCTTGGGTTGTGGGATTGGATTGAGATTGCTTGGGCGCTCACAGGTTGAGTGTTTTTCGTGGTTCTGACGCAGGGCCGCCCGGCGATGGTTTTGGAGCGGGACGTTTGAGCTGTTCGGGATTCGTTCGGGAGGTTTTTTTTGATGGGTTCGGATGGGGATGAGCGCGGCTCGGCGGCTGCGTCGGCGAGGAAGCCGCGGAAGAGGCAGCTGGTGATGGAGTCCAGCGACTCCGAGGCAGACGAGTACTGCATCTCGACGCGGCAGAATGCTGGCGCCGCCGCGTCCGTGGGCAATGCTGGTGCCGGTGGTCGAGGTGATGGTGATCAGTTGGTGGAGAAAGCCGTGACTGTTAGTTCCGAGAAGGTTTCAGATGTTAAGTCCACTGATGGAGAGGGTTCAGAGAAGAACAAGGAAACTGAGCTTGAGAAGAGCAGTCCACAGCCTGTTGCCAAGAAGATCAGAGTTGAGGCCGTCCATGGTAGTGGCAGTGGAGGTGCATCTAAGGGTGGAACTGGTGGGAAAATGCTGCCCCGGGGGCTCCCGACATGGCGGTTTGAGAAGCCGGAGGTAAGGGGAGGGCGAGTTCTTGATGACAAAGGTGAGGTGGATATGAAGGCAAGCAGTGCCTCAAAGGTGAAAGGGCAGGTATCGAGTTTGGATGACAAGAGGAGGCGGGTGGAGCTGCAGAAACATGAAAAACGGGCACCATTGAAGACTGATCAAGGCAAATCTGTTGATTCTGGCCAACAGGAGGTTATTAGATTGCAGGGGAAAAGGGGTGTTTTAAGGATATTGCCGAAGAATGATAAGTTGGTCAGGGATACTGGTGATGGCAAGACTATGTCGAAGAAAACTAAGGTAGATGGGGAGACTGGCGATGGCAAGAATCTGCCAACGAACATTAAAGCGGATGAGAGGATTGGTGATGTTAGGATTCCAACAAAGAGAGGTGTTTTAAAGCTCCTGCCGAAGAACAAGGTCGATGGGGAAACTGGGGATGCCAGGATACTGATGAAGAACTCCAGGGTGGATAAGGAGTCCAGTGATGGAAAGGTTCTAACAAATAATACTAAGTTGGATGCAGAGTTTAGTGGTCACAAGATTCCTATGCAGAACTCTACCATGGGCTTGGAAACTGTTGCTGAGAAGTTTCATCCCTGGAGCAGTAAGGCAGATGGTGAAACCAACGAGAGCTATAAAGGATATAAGGAGAAAAGTGGTGCCCTTGCAGAAATTCAGAAGCAGGATTCAAATGGTGAGAAGAGAGTTATGGGTAAGCTAGTCTCTCCCATCATGTTGAGGAAAAGTGATCCAAGTGTAGTGGGAGTTTCTTTGGGCCAGAGTATGAAACAACAAAATTCAAAGCAACAGCAAAAGGACTACTCAGTAAACCGTCATCAGTCTACTCTGAGTCAGAAAGATGAGAACACCAAATCAAGTGAACACAAGAATATGAAAAAGAGATTGCTAGATCATAAAGGGCTGCCGGGAAATTTATCAAAGAAGGCAAAATCAGAAGCCAATGACCTGCAAGGCACATCTGGCCCTGTGCTCAACAAGCTTGAAATGAAGAAGCCAAGGGGAGGACCTGTCAACAAACTCAAGCAGGATGTCAGGAACCAGATAAAACACTTGCTTTTAGATAATGGATGGAAAATTGAACTAAGACAGAGGAAAAATAAAGATTATGAAGACTCTGTCTATGTTTCTCCTGAAGGGACTGGTTACTGGTCAATCACTAAGGCTTATGCAGTTTACCAAGAGCAGTTTCAAAATCCACACGATGAAAATCATATGGGACGCTCATCTGAACTTAATAATATTATACCAAAGGATGATCTAGCAATGCTAAAAAAGAACATAGTTAGGAGAAGGACGAATAAAGAAATTTATGGTACTAAAAAAAAACCTGGGGGCAGCAAAAGCAGAGGCTCAAAAGATATCCTTGCTAAAAGAATTTATAGAAACAAGCAACGAAACAAGGATGATGGGGTAAAAACCAATCATCGGAGATGTGGGCTTCTTGTCCGTGGGGGTACTCATAATACAGAAAATAACATGGATGGATATATTCCATATGAATGGAAGCGGACAGTATATTCATGGATGATAGATCTGGAGGTTATTTCTGAAGACACAGAGGTCAAATACATGAACAATAAGAGAACAAGGGCAATGTTGGAGGGCAAAATTACTAGGAGGGGTATTTTCTGTGGATGCTGTTCCAAGATTCTCACAGCCGCGAAGTTTGAACTTCATGCTGGTTCGAATGAGAAGGAGCCCTACACGAACATCTTTCTAAAAGATGGTAGGGTTTCTTTGTTGCAATGCTTACATGATGCATGGGAGAAGCACGCACAATATGAAAAGAAAGGATTCTACAAGATAGATCTTGGTGAGGATCAACATGATGACACTTGTGCTATTTGTGGTGATGGTGGTAATTTGCTGTGCTGCGATCACTGTGCCTCAACTTTTCACTTGGATTGTTTGGGAATTAAGGTAACCATACAAATATATATCATTTGTTTTCTCCACCCCAACACATTAGATGAACAATTACCATGGTACGAGATGTTAAGCATTCTTGAATGGTTTCTTGTTTGCTTGTAGCTTTCCCTTGATAGCTGTTTGCTAGGATGGTACCCTAATTTGTTTAATTTGCTTGTATCTAGAATGACTATGTTGTTGCATGCTTTTATGTTATATTTAATATATGCCAATTGCATCTGCAGATGCCCCGTGGAGAATGGTACTGCCGTAGCTGTTTATGTAGGTTCTGTGGTTCTGCCCAAGAAAAGACATCATCTTCTCCTGAACTACTTTCTTGCTTGCAATGTTCAAGGAAATGTAAGACTTTCTACTACATACAACTCCCCCTCCCTCCTTCCCTCTGTTCACTTTTACATTGCCTTACCCAATGAGTTTGCAGATCACCAAGCTTGTTCACCTGGAACAGAGAGTGACTCCGTTTGTACCAAACCCAGTACCTCGATTGATTGCTTTTGCAGTCCAGGATGCAGAAAGGTACAGAGTTTTACTTAGTTCAGTTTTTTTTTTCAACTTGCGAGGATTTATTTTCCTTCATTATTTGTGTGCCATTCTGCCGTCACATATGCCTATATATATGCACACGATTCAATAGTTGGTGTTTTAACAGCACACGTCATATGACTAAGTTTTGAGATTGCACGATTTGGTGCAGTTTTGTTTTTAGCATTTAATGACTTGGTAATAATGCATATAGAGATGATAATACCTGTGATTACTAGTGTTAATCTATTTCAGTCTGTATGATGGGAACATATCATCTATGGAGCCTCAGGTTTACCTGGATGCGTGTCCGTTAATCTCTGAAAATTTTGGTCCTCTTGTATTTCTGGGAATATATGACATAAGAAATCTCCCTTACATGATGGAATGCATGTTTTGTTACATGGATTCCCCTGCAAAGTCATCTACAACAATGATATGTTCGGTCCACGTCCACATTCAGTGCTTCATTGATGCTTACTACTGCTGAATGGCTTAAGGCGCCTAACTGATTCATCTTAAGTTTTGCTGTTATACTTGATATTTGAGATTTTCTTGGGCAGCATATATTAATACTCATACTTAATTATATCTGGATGATGATGATGTTTCTGACCCGTGTCACTGCATGGTTCGCCAGAATCATGCCCTTTAGGGGTTATATTAAAGCACAGCATCAATAAATCTCCGAAAAATTTGCAGCTGATGCAAAAAAAAATGTGGATGCATATTTATCACTATATAATTTGCCTTCGCATTCAACAAATGAGCCTGTGAAATTTTCCATTTTACCTGATACGTCTTAGTTAATACTGTTAATGTCTTGAGAAATGTATGTATTTGCAGGCTTTTAGTTGTATTTGTATATGCAAATTACTTTAACATATGGATACTGAAGCTGTTCTGTTCGTTGAATAACTCAGGTTTATAGACGACTAAAAAAGCTTCTTGGGACAAAGAATGATATAGAGGCTGGATTTTCGTGGAGTCTGGTTCGCTGTTTTGCCTGTCAGACCACACCCCCAAAAAATAAAGCACAGTCGGTCCATTGCAACTCCAAGACAGCCCTTGCTTTCGCAGTTATGGATGAGTGTTTTCGACCACACATTGATGAGAGAAGTGGAATTAATATGATTCACAATGTTGTATATAACTGTGGGTAAGTATGTTTTTGCATTCTTCATTCAATAAAAAATCAAGATGAATGGTTTTCTTAAGCTAGATGCAATTCTAATGGAAGCTCAAAAACTCTTAGAAGCTGGGAGTCTTGTTTTCTTAACACTGACTGTTCTTTACGTTTCCAAGAGCATGTCTATATGAAAGTCAATTGAAATTTTGGTTCATGGGTTCTAGAAATACCTATTTGGGGAGCAAGTACTAACGTTCCTAGATCTTTCATTTTTATCTTAGTATTCCTTAGATCCCATGTTTCATCATCATAGCCATTCTAGGCGTGCCACCTTTCTTGTTTCTTTCCCCAATGTAGTCACTTTTTGAAATTCTGTAATCTGCTATTGCAGGTCTGATGTCAGTCGTTTAGACTTTAGTGGCTTCTATACATTCATCCTGGAACGAGGTGACGAAGTAATATCTGTGGCATCTATAAGGTACATTTGTATGTGCATATGCTTTTAATTTTGTTGTCATGATGATTGCATATTTTTTGGATAATATTTGGGTAAAGCTTCTTAGGAATTCAAATGAAGCTAACCCTATGAAAAAGTCAGCGCTGTGTCCACTGAATGCAAAAACAGACAAAGTGTTCTTTAGTCTCCTTACATTTCTCAGAGCCTTGAGTTAGTGTCATGGGAGAGGAGTTCCTGGCTAACTGGTCAATTACGAGTCCTCTACCCTCACCTCACCCCTCAGACCCTTACCAACCATGCACATGGTAGCGTAACACACGGGTAACTGGTTTTCCAGGGAAAAACCATCTGGAGTAATGACGGGAATAATTAGTGTATTCCTCCAACCCTAGATGGGTGGGTATATATAGATCCTATACATGGGCCTCTAGATGGGCCTCTATACACATGGGTTCAATATACTCCAACACCTCTCCGCAGTCTGAACTACCGGCGCAGCGGTGTTCAAGACTGGACAACAAGAAAGCTAACACCCCCCCGCAGTCTGAACAACCGACGCAGCGGTGTTCAAGACTGGACAAGATGAGAGTACAAGTAGAGCACAAAAGAGCTAACCCCCCCCCCCCGGCAGCCACAACTAGCCACCGGCTACGTTGAGGCTGGATCGAAACTCCGAGAAGGTCGACGAGGGCAGCCCCTTCGTGAAGATGTCAGCAAACTGGGAGGTAGTCGGGACATGGAGTACCCAAACATCGCCGATGGCGACTCTGTCGCGCATGAAGTGTAGGTCGATCTCCACGTGCTTCGTCCGCTGATGCTGGACGGGGTTGGTGGAGAGATACACGGCGCTGACGTTGTCGCAGTAGACGAGCGTGCTCTTGGCGAGCGGGCTGTGGAGCTCCGCCAAGAGCTGTCGCAGCCAGGACGCCTCCGCCACGCCGTTAGCGACAGCCCGGTACTCCGCCTCGGCACTGGCGCGGGAGACAACCGGCTGCCGCTTGGACGACCAGGAGACCAGGTTGCCGCCCAGGAAGACGGCGTAGCCGGAGGTGGAGCGACGAGTGTCCGGGCAGCCAGCCCAGTCAGCGTCGGTGTAGACTACCAGCTCAGCAGAGGACGAGCGGTGAAGTACCAGGCCGAGGTCCACGGTGCCACGGACGTACCGGAGGAGACGCTTCAGCGCAGCAAGATGTGACTCCCGGGGATCATGCATGTGGAGACAGACCTGCTGAACAGCGTAGGTGAGGTCCGGCCTGGTGAAGGTGAGGTACTGCAAAGCGCCAGCCAGACTCCGGTAGGCTGTAGGGTCAGCCACCGGATCACCCAGATCAGCAGACAGGTTCGCCTGAGTGTCGACTGGAGTGGAGCAGGGCTTGCAATCAGTCGTCCCGGCCCGCTCCAGAATATCGAGGGCGTACTGCCGCTGGTGCAGAAGGAGACCAGACGGGCGAGGCTCAACAGTGACGCCCAAGAAGTGGAGCTGACCAAGATCCTTCATAGAGAACTCCTGCTGCAAAGAGTTGATGACACTCTGAAGCAACTGCTGACTGGAAGCTGTGAGCACAATGTCATCGACATATAGCAGCAGATATGCCGTCTCATCCCCACGGCGGTAGATGAAGAGAGACGTGTCAGACTTGGCCTCGGTGAACCCCAGTGTCAGCAAGAACGTGGCGAACCGAGAGTACCAAGCTCGTGGAGGCTGCTTCAGTCCATAGAGAGACTTGTTGAGCCGGCAGACCATATCCGGACGACTCGAGTCCACAAATCCCGCAGGCTGAGAGCAGTAAACGGTCTCTGACAAGGTGCCGTGAAGAAATGCATTCTTCACGTCCAGCTGGTGCACAGGCCAAGTGCGCGAGAGCGCAAGTGAGAGGACCGTGCGCACCGTAGCGGGCTTCACGACCGGGCTGAAAGTCTCATCATAGTCCACACCAGGCCGCTGAGTGAACCCCCGGAGAACCCAGCGAGCCTTGTAGCGCTCCAGTGTGCCGTCAGCCCGACGCTTTTGCGTCCAGATCCACTTGCCAGTCACCACATTGCAACCAGACGGACGTGGCACGAGGTCCCACGTCTGGTTGGCAAGAAGAGCCGCGTACTCCTCTTCCATTGCGCGACGCCAGTGAGGATCCGCCAAGGCGTCGCGGACAGAGGAGGGTACCGGAGAGACCCGCGACTCTCCCTCGGTGGCGGAGAGAGTCGCGGCCTGGGACGCCATCCGCCGAGTCACTATGGGATGGATATGTCGAGGATCCCGATGGATGACCGGCGGGTGGTACACCTCCGGCTCTGCTCGAGAGGGAGCCGGAGGAGGCGGCGGCGGCGGCGGCGACGGCTCCGGTGTCGGCGTCGCAGGAGCCTCCGGAGCAGGAGGCGGCGCAGGTGTCGACGCGGAACGACGCCGGTACACCTGCACCGGCTGAGCGTACCGCTCAGGTGCAGGGGAAGGCACCGGGGCCGCGCGTGGCGCAGCAGAAGACACCGGGTCCGTGCGCGGCACGACCGGAGGGCCGGGGGCTGCGCTCGGCGCAGCAGGGATCACCGGTAGTGGTGCCGGTGCGCCGGGAAAACCTGCAGGAAAAGGACAGACAGGTAACGGTGGCTGAACCACCGGGTCAGTCGGAAACAGAGACGCCAGCTCGGGATCAGAAGAAGGTGTGGAGGAGGTGGAGCAGGGGAAATCCGACTCGTCGAAGACGACGTGTCGGGAGATCAGAACGCGGCGAGAGGTGAGGTCAAAGCATCGGTACCCCTTGTGGTCAGGGGAGTACCCGAGGAACACATAACGAGTCGAGCGGGGCGCCAGCTTGTGAGAAGCGGTGGCGGAGGTGTTAGGGTAACACGCACACCCGAAGACCCGAAGGTGGTCGTAGCGAGGAGGGGTACCGAAAAGAGCGTGGTGTGGAGTGGGAGCAGGAGAAGCAGTGGACGGAAGGCGGTTGAGCAGGTAGGTGGCGGTGTGGAGGCTCTCAGGCCAAAAGCGCGGGGGGAGAGAAGCCTGGATCAGAAGGGTGCGCACGACGTCGTTCGTCGTGCGAATCATCCGCTCAGCCTTGCCGTTCTGAGGAGAGGTGTACGGACAAGACATACGCAGCTGAACACCCCGAGACAGGAAGAAAGACCGGGAGGTGGAGTTATCGAACTCCCGCCCGTTGTCACACTGGACGGCCTTAACGGTGAGGCCGAACTGAGTGGACACCCAGGCAAAGAAGTGGAGGAGGGTGGGGAAGGTCTCAGACTTGGCGCGCAAAGGGAAAGTCCAAGAGTAATGAGAAAAATCATCAACAATGACCAGATAATATCTATAGCCAGACATGCTGACTTGCTGAGTACAGGAGATGTCCACAGGTCACAGTGAATGAGATCAAAAGCATGCGCAGCATGCGAAGAAGAAAAAGAAAACGGAAGTCTAACATGACGACCTAACTGGCACGCATGACAGAGGTGCTCAGGAGCCCTAGTACATGGAACATCGGTACTACGGCGGAGCTGAGCCAAAACGTCGCGGCCGGGGTGACCAAGCCGGCGGTGCCAGGTGGTGGAAGAAGGCGTCACGGCAAAAGCAGAAGACGAAGAAGCCGAAGGCGAGGCAGCGAAAGTAGGAAGCCGAAGAGTGTAAAGGGGCCCCGGGCTGTCACATCGGAGGAGCGGACGCCGGGAAGCCGAATCCTTCACAGTAAGACCAGAGGAGTCAAATTCGATAGAACAGGAGTTGTCAGCAGTAAACTGGCGAATAGAAAAAAGGTTGTGAACCATTTGAGGAGCAACAAGAACAGTGGGAAGACGAGGAGCAGAACCCACGGCGGTGACAGGAAGGCAAGACTCATCACCAACCATGATAGAAGAAGGACAAGAGGGGTGTGGGGGTCGGACAGAAGAGAGGATACCAGCATCGTGGGTGGTGTGGAACGAGGCGCCCGAGTCGGCGATCCACTCGGTGCTGGTCGGCGGCGTCAGTCCCATGGTGCTGAAGGACTGCGCCAGAGCGGCCTGGTCCCACCCCCAGGCCAGGTCGGCTGTTGGCTGGGCTGAGCGGGCGGGGTCCAGGATGTCGCGAAGAGTGGAGCAGCGCCAGTGAACATGGCCGCCGGCTGGAGCTGAGGACGGTGCCCTCCTCCCGGACCCTGGAACGGCCACATCTAGATGCGCCCTGACCATGGGTTGCTGAAGGATGGCCAGGGCATACCTCCAGCGGCAGTGGCAGGAGCCGGAGCCGGTGGCGGCGCGCCCCGACGGCCCCCACCGGTACCGGTGCCCCCAGAAGTAGGGCCACCAGTGCCACCACCACCACCACCCCGTCGCCGGCGACGTCCACGGCCCCCCTCCTCCGGTCTGCCCGGCGGGAGCAGCACCAAGGAGGGAGGTAGCAGGAGCAGCGGAGGAGGCCGGTGGAGTGGCAACGAGCGCGGCGGGGGTGGGCGAGGACGATCCGGGCGCGAGACCCCTGGTGATCTCCTCGAGGGCGAGGTCGTCCCGAACCTGCAGGAAGGTGGGGAAGGGCCTCTGGCGGGCGATCCAGCCCTTCAGGTGGTCGTAGGTGCTGCTCAGTCCCCGTAGGACATTGAGCACCAAGACCCGATCGGACACTGGATCCCCGAGGTCGTGAAGAGCATCGGCCATGCTCTTCATCCGCCGGCAGTACTCACCGACGGAGAGGTCCCTCTGCACGAAGGTGCGGAAGGTGGCGTCGAGCTGGAGAGCGCGGTACTCGGCGTTGCCGAGGAACTGCCCCTCGAGCGCCACCCAGGCCTGCCGCGCGGTGCCGCCGTGTGTCCTGACGAGGTCCTGAAGATCCAGGAAGATGGTCCCGAAGATCCAGGACAGGGCGACGCTGTCGAGGCGCAGCCACGTCACGTCACGCGCCTCGATCGGCAAGTCGACGAGGACGTGGTCGTCGAGGGCGTAGCGGCGGAGGGTGAGGACCTGGTCCCGCCAGCGGCCGTAGGAGGAGGACGCGGGGTCGAGGAGTACGGAGACCAGAGCCCTGATGTTCTGGACGCCGGCCGCCTGGAGGTGGAGCTGGGCGACCATGGGGTCAGTCGGGTCGTACCGAGCTCCAGATCCAGCGTCCGGGGCCTGGTGGGAGGAGGAGGTGCCGTGCTCGGGGTCGACGGGCTGGCCGGAGGAGACGCGGAGGAAGCGCTCCGCCTCGGCGACCCGGAGGGCGAGGGCGTCGGCCGTGGCGCGCTCGCGCTCCCAGGCGAGGGCAGCCACGCGGACCCGCTCCTGGGCCGCTGAAGCTTCCGACTTGGCGGCGAGGAGTGCCGCAGCGAGAGCGGCGTCGGCCTGCTGACCACGGAAGGCGGCGGCGGAGAGTGGCGCATCCATGGGAGGCATCCTGAGCTCGGGCCACGAGGGACCGGCGGCGGCCGCGGCTGCTGCGGGCTGCTTGCCGGCAGCGATCGCGGCGTGGTGGGCGGCGGCATCACCCGCGCCCTCACCCGAGACGTCGTGAGCTGCGGCGGCGACGTCGGCGGGCCCACCCGCGCCTGCGCCTGCATCAGGGACGGCCTGAGCGGCGGCCCTGCCCTGCTCGGGATCGAGCAGGGCCAGGGAGGCGGCGGGCCGGGCTGGCCATGGCGCCGGCGCAGAGAGGGGGAAAGGAAGGGAAGAGAGGGAGGGGAAGTCGGAGAGGAGAGGAGGAGGAGCCGGAGGCCGGCGGCGGCGGCGCAACAAGGGAGCGGCTCCCTGGCGGCTGGAACAGAGGAAGGTGGAAAACCTAAGCTAATGATACCATAATGACGGGAATAATTAGTGTATTCCTCCAACCCTAGATGGGTGGGTATATATAGATCCTATACATGGGCCTCTAGATGGGCCTTTATACACATGGGTTCAATATACTCCAACATGGAGTCTTCTGAGTTCAAATTTGATCTGTTTGTTCAGAAGTTTCCTTGTTCTGTGAGATTTCAGAAGGATATGGAAATAGTGAGGATGAACTAGATAATTGAAATTTATGTGAATTATAGACGAAAATGTAGTGGATTTTTTGAAATGTAAACTTAGATGTGTCCAAAGCACTGAAACTGGCCATATTGTTTTCGCTAAGCTGATACTAATAAACTTCCACGCTAGAGTGTTAGCCATCCCCATCACCTGTTCTGTCATGATTATTCAACTCAACTTCTGCATGCAACATGTGTGTATGCTCTTTAGCATGGTATTTTGAGTCTTTCATGTCTTTCATTTCTCCAGTAACATCTATCCATTGTATAGGAAGTTAATCAACTATTGTTTTTGAAGTTTGCCATGATATTTGTTCCTCAATCCTCATTACTGACCAATCACTACCCATGACCCATAAGAAATAATGTGAAACCTACAAACTTGCCCCTCATTGAGTTCTTTTTGTGAATTTATTTATGAATTCTAACATAATTTCAGTTCTAAAATGCTTCGTTTGTTTCTTTTTCTCAATGAATCAGGATTCACGGAACTGACTTGGCAGAAATGCCATTCATAGGCACAAGAGGCATGTATAGGCACCAAGGGATGTGCCGTCGTCTACTCAGTGGAATTGAATCGGTAATTTGCTTTCTCTTCTCAGTTGTACATTCATGTTAGTACTATGCTTGCAGTCGCTTGCTATCATATGTTCCCCTTGTGTGTTGTGTCATACTTCCCTTGTCTTGCTTCTTGTCCTTCAAAGATATTTCTGCCTTTCTCTATTCCGGTCCTTTATGTGGGCTACTGATGTTTATATGGATAGTCCTAGTATGTTTGCAGAATTGATCTTATTCACATATTGGTTTTAACATGTCTCTGAATCTTTCATTATATGATTTGAAATTGTCAGATGCACCATCTCTACCCTAGCTTGTTTCCTAAATTGTCTGGTATACTAATTAGCAGACAACTGTGCGAATTATGTGTTGCCTTGTAATTGAGCATCAATGTGTGTTCTTTATAACAAAGAATGTATTGCAGCATCCAAAATGAGTTTAATCCTAAATGGCATCAAGTATCTTTGTGAGGCTGAGGTATTGTATAAAATCCTACGTTCTAGTTCCATGTTTTTCTGTTGATTTTCAGAAGAAGGGATTCACTAACTGACTCCAAGCTAGCCTTGTGTTTGGCTTTACCAAACTAAAACCCACATAATCAGGCTAAGTTTTTCTCTTTTGTAGTCACACCTATTGGCATTCTTGTTTTCTGGCCTTCTGACATTTTATTGTTTTGTAGGCCCTTTGCTCTCTCAATGTTCGGAAGTTAGTAATATCTGCTGTACCAGAAATGGAAAACACTTGGACAACTGTTTTTGGTTTCAAGCCTGTTGAACCTTCCAAGAAACAAAGAATCAAGTCGCTAAATCTCTTGATTATCAATGGGACCGGTCTACTAGAGAAGAGGTTACTGCCAACTGGCACAGTTGATGGACAGACCACTGCCAAGCCAGGTTACAATACCAAACTGTTCTTGTAAAGTTGTAATGCTGTAGTTTCTTTTCTTTTCTTTTAATCTGGTAATGCTTTAGTTTCATGTCTGAACAATGGTCAATTGTTTTGTGCAGCTAATGCTGTTGGATCTGACAAGGCAGATGCTAAAATTTTTGGTGAAGCAAGTGGATCTGTGACACCTGTTCATGTTTCTCGTGAATTTGGTGTCGCTAATGATCTTGAAATCAAGTGTCATGAGAGTCCTCGTCCTTTAAATGGAAACTCAGCAGGTTTGACATCTGACCAGCCTCCTGCTGCTGAAGAAGATGATGTAAAAAGGACTCTAGAAAGGACATCCACAGTGTCTGTAGGAGATAATAAGTTGCATACACTTCCAGGAATTAATTGTGGAGATGACATGTTGTTGAAGGCTGGAGCAGACAACTCTCAAGAAGAGAAATGCGGAGAAATAAATGGGCAATTGATTGCTGAAAACACTGTTGCAGAACAGAATTGTGAAGATAAATCAAATTCCAGTCATTCAAACTCACATGCTACTCCGGTGTCCGTGGATCCATGTTCTTGTTTATCTACTGAGGTTGGGAAAAGTGAAAATTGTCCATCTAGTGAACTTTCTGTTGGAGCTGCTCCCATAACAGGCAAAACTGAATCCAATCTGACATCCAATTCTCCATCTGTCCACTGTGCCAATCAGGAGCATGAAAAATCTTGTGCAGCTCCTGTTGACACTAACAGACCTTTAGCTACTATGGATGAAAAGCCTGATAACCATGATCTGAAATCTGTGGCTGCTGATGGTTATCTTCAAAGCTCAATGGAAGCAAAAAGCTTGGAAGATACAACTAACATAGCAAATGGAACATCAATATCCTATATAGATAAAGATACTAGTGAAGATCACAGTGCTTCTGCAGTTGACAGTGGAGTATCAGTGAAGGGATCTGTTCTGGAAACAGAGATTATTGAGGACAAAGTTGGTTCTTTTTTACCAGATTTGAAACATCCTAGTTGTAAAGGTAGCTTGGAGAAATTGACTGAGTCAAAGTCACTTACAAGTGATATGAATGAAACGGATGATGTGGCTATTAAAGTGGGAATGACAGTTGAGAGTTGCAATGAAGCAGGAATTTCAGCTCCTATCCTCGACATTTCAAATGCCGTTTGTAAAGTTGTGATTAAGCCTACTCAAACTTGTGGGGATGGTCAACTTTGTGGAGAGGATGTCATATGCAGTAATAACAGGGAAAGCGACCTAGCTTCCAGAGAACCTGTCAATGCATGATTGAAAGGTATTATTCTAGATAATGCTATATATTTATCATTAAACTTATCCTTATTTACGAAATTGTTTCCTTACATTGCCGCTTTCGAACTTTTTGTTTGAGTAATGACAGTCTGCGAGAAGAATGTTGCAGTTCGTTCTCACTTCTCAACAGCCATAGCTAAAGCGATTGGAATAGTTGTGTTTGCACCTGTGGCTTGTCGAAGTTTCTGGACTTTTGGTTCTTCTGAGGCTGTAAATCATGATGGCCTTTTGAGCAGTAGATGTTAGACTGTGCTGGAGAAGCTCTATATGACCTGCAAACTGGGTCAATTTTTTGCTGTACATACATGGGAGTTCTCTGTTGTTCTGGTCCGCCAGAACTTTCTGAAGGTGGTATATGGATGTTTAATAATGTAGACATGGACATGCGCTCTACCTATCCTGTACAGAACTTTTTTATATAAAAAAAACATCCTTTTTGTATGGTTCTCGTGTTGCTGGGCCGCTGGGGTGCTGCCATCGATCTGCTTGTGCTGTACCAGTAACGAGAATTCCTGGTAGCGCTATCTTAACGTCAAGAGTGTGAAACTGCAGACAGGATCAGAAGATGGAATGCTGGTTTGAGCTCTAATGCGGTTCTATTTCTCAAGCCAAACTAGAATCTGAATGAGATGATGATGGACAGCGTTATTTGGAACAGAACATCCCTTTTGTGCAAATTTCGTGATGGTGAAAAGCATGTGCCCTATGTGGTGTGGCTGTGTTGCACATTTGAATCTGTTTTAGTGGTCTGACTCTGCAATCTATCCATTTAAATTCAAACTGTAGGTTTTAAGCCAAAGTGACGTCCAATCTTCCATGAAAAAGCAGACAACGTTGTCACGTACTCACATGTCCAAAACAGAAAACACAAAAAAAAAACCTGGAGCCCTGCTTGGAAAAAAAAAACAAAAAGGTGAAAAATCTTGTTTAATGGAGCGCCTCAAAACCAATATTTTGGCCCGTTTACAGCCCAACCTGAAACGAAAGAGCCCGCTAAACCCTGGATCCACTCCGGTCGGTCCCACTCCGCATCCATCCTGGCCGTCGATCCGCTGCCCCTAGGGTTACTTCCACCCGCTGGCCGCTCACACTCCCAACTATAAAGCGCTCCCCGCTGCGCCGCCGCCGCCTCCGAGAGGAGAAACCCTACCCCGCGCAGCCGCCGCCGCCGCTTCGTCGAACTCCGGCGCGTGCCCGAGCCTCGCCAGTCGCTGCCGCCATGGTAAGCCTCGCCCTCCTTGGCGGCGGCATCGAGCCGCCACGGGCCGGTGGTTTCTTCTGACGCGCGGGTGGGGTTGGTCTTTGCAGTCTCTGATCGCGGGGGAGGACTTCCAGCACATCCTGCGTCTGCTCAACACCAACGTGGATGGCAAGCAGAAGATCATGTTCGCGCTCACCTCCATCAAGGGTGTCGGCCGCCGCTTCTCCAACATCGTCTGCAAGAAGGCCGACATCGACATGAACAAGCGGTGAGTTGTAAATGGAGTTTTGGCGTTGGTTCATGTAGTGTATTTGAATCATGTCGGTAATGGGGGGCTGTGGATGAGTCGTAGTTGATTTGTGGCTGGTTCGTCGGGAGTTAGGGGAAGATCACCCTCCATTTATTCATCGATTCGAGAAAGCTAGGGAGCAGCTGCAGATTTGAGTTTAGAGGCTACTCTTCTTTTTTGGATGCCAGGCTTCGATAATGAGGTTGTCTAGATCCTGCTTGATGAGTAATAAACGAGGAATGATTGGTGCTATGTGATGGATTTAATGTTCGCTGATGGTAAGATGGATTTACATAGGCTGATGATTTAGTGTTAAAGGATAATTTTCCTGTTCGTGCCTGTCTTAGATTTACCTGTAAATTGTTAGTTAGCACACTGGCAACTGCTGTACATGGAAGGGTAGGTCGTGGTGTAGTAGCAGTAAAAAGCTGTTCGTTTCTAACTTGACAAGTAAATTCCCTGCTAACTTTATCAGATGTGTCGTTCATGCGTCAGCAATTCATTCATTGTTACTTAAAGTTTTTTCATGCTTAGCTGTACAATCTTAACACAACAACAACAACATAGCCTTTTTTCCCAAGCAAGTTGGGGTAGGCTAGAGATGAAACCCGAAGGAAATAAGTTCAAGGTTCAGGCACATTGATAGCTAGTCTCCAAGCGCTCCTATCCAAAGCTATCTCTTTAGAAATATTCCAATCCTTAAGGTCTCTCTTAACCGACTCATCTCACGTCAGTTTAGGTCTACCTCTATCCCTCTTTACATTATCGACCCGCTCAAGAACCCCATTACGCACCGGCACCTCAGGAGGCCTTCGTTGGACATGTCCTGTACAATCTTAACACACTGGAATTATTGTGTTGACCAGTAACTTGTCAAAACTGTCTCTTTGCATTCACTTTTGTTCAATGAAGAAAGATGACCAAGAAATTATTCAACATTTTATATATCACTAATTTTGGTTTGGTTTGCTTTCTGGTCTAGTTGAGCAAGATATTATTTGCATGTGGAATTTGAATATGAAGATTAATTGAAAATTTGTAAAGATAGTAACAGTTTTCATGTTTTTCCTGTTTTGTATTGGTGACTGGCTCTGTTAATTTTAGAAATTGCGACTAGATAATAGGGTCAATTTGGTTTCTCCTCAGGAGCAATCTTGACAAATGACAACTGTGGGGAGAAATGTACATTGTTCATAAGTTGTAGTCATCTGAAGCTCTGTGCAGATCTTTAATTAGCTTTTTTGAATGCAACTTGAGAAAATGAAGTGACTACTGGAAAACGTTTGTAAAGAACTTCTGCCTAGACATAATCAGTGCAGAAGCCTTGTCATTTTGCAATGTTTGCTCATGTTCTTTTTCTTGAAGTTGGAGATTGATTTATTGCACCACCCTCACTACTAAAATTAACAGATGAGCTCCATTGCATGAAGTTGAGCTCTGATGATTATATTTTTGTGCAGGGCTGGTGAACTGACCCCAGATGAGCTTGAGCGCCTCATGACTGTGGTTGCCAACCCCCGCCAGTTCAAGGTCCCTGACTGGTTCCTCAACAGGAAGAAGGATTACAAGGATGGTAGGTTCTCCCAGGTCGTTTCTAACGCTCTCGACATGAAGCTCAGGGATGACCTTGAGAGACTGAAGAAGATCAGGTCAGTCTCTTGGACCATCTTGGTGTATGTTGCATTGCATTCACACAGATTCATCATCATGGCATTGTCGGAAATTTAGCTTCATTTTTGTTCTACATTATTTGCTGATGACGCGGTTAATAATTGTACCTAGTCAGTCCAATTGTGATGATAACCTATCAATACATTAGTTTATGAAACTTCCAGCTGCTCTTTGCACTGAATATGGACATCTGTAATTTATGTACTTGTACCTCAGTTCCGTTGCAGCTTTCGTTATATAACGACTCTCTTTTAACAAAACCCTCGTGCTATCTAGGAACCACCGTGGTCTGCGTCACTACTGGGGCCTTCGTGTCCGTGGCCAGCACACCAAGACCACCGGAAGGCGTGGAAAGACTGTTGGTGTGTCGAAGAAGAGATAAGCCCCATGTCGATGCGCCTTGTATTGGCTTGGCCTAGTTTGTGTCGAGTACGCGGACCTTTGTGCTGTGTTTTGCTGAAGGATATGTTTATCTCTAGGATTGATGGTGAGCTGTTTGGGTTCATGAATACTTGTAGCGACTCCTTTGGCGCCTATGTTCGTTCGAAGCACGGATTGAATTTCAGTGTTCTGTGAAAAACAATGAAGTTTTGCCTGTTTGGAAAAAGCATCCTATGTCCTTTCGTGGGTCTTTTCGGCAACAGGGTTCATGAGCAGCTGTTTCGATCTGTGTTCCAACCTGCTACCCTTACCATTCCAAATTTTTGGTTGTTTTAGCAATTTTAGATACATAATTTTTACTTTGCATCTAAATAAACACTATGTCTAGGTATGGTACAAAAATTATGTATCTAGATCTAGAGTTACCAAAATGACCTACAATTTGAAATAGAGGGAGTAGTGGATTCTGAACCTGGTTAATAGTTTTAGTTTTGTGATTGAAAAAATGCAAGAGCTCGATCTAAAGTTTGTGTTTTAGAATGCGTTTGGTTGGAGAGATAGGATGGAATGGCTCCATCCCAGATTAGAGGGATGGAATGGCTCTGTATCTATGTTTGGTTTGAGGGATGGAATCATTTCATTTTTTTTTTGTTTGGTTGGAAGGACAAGCATCAACTAGCTCTTGTTCCGTTAACCTCCGTTCCATGGAGCCCACCGGTCATAAACCCAAATCGGTCACGCCGCCGCCCGATTTGTCACCGCCGCCGCCGGATTTGTCGACCGCCGCTTAAATCGGGCCGCCGCTTGCACAGCAGAGATCGCCAGCAGCAGCCCGGGCTCGTGCTGGCCGCTGGACACCGGCGAGCGGGCGGCCAGAGCCCCGGCCCTTGTTCGGCCGTCGGGCACCCGCCCGGAGATGTTGGCGCGACACGGGTGCGGGAGGGAGGAGATCGGCGCCGGTGCGGAGAGGGACGGGTGCGCCGGTGCATGACGGAGGGCAGCGCGGGTGCGGAGGGAGACGGGAGGGGGCAGGGAGCGTCGGTGCGGGAGGGGGCCTGGCGGCATCGGTGCTAGAGGGGCGTCGCGGATGCGGGTGCGGCAGAGCGGCCGCCGGCGTCGGTGCGGGAGGAGGGCCGCTGGCGTCGCGAATGCGGCAGGTGTGGAGCGTGTGCTGGGGATGGGAGGGGCGACGGGCAGAGGGATCCAGAGGATGGCGCGAGGAGGAAGCATGAGACGGGAAGAGGAGGCGTTCAGCTGGAGCGAACTCGTTCGGTCGTTTCATCGGAACGAGCTCGTCCCGCATATTGTTGAAAGTGAAAGAGTAGAGAGAATGGAATGAATGATTGATCCATTGATTGATGGTTTAGACCACTCCTTTTATATGTACAAGAGGGGAAAATGTGTTTTCTCCCGAAGGGACATGCCCCTTCGGGAGTGACCCTTTCATGTGCTTAGTGACATCCTAATGATGTCATTAATCTAATTAATAAAGTAATTAAAGAATTGATCACTAATCTATTTGCTTCATAACACTCCCCCTTGATCAATTTGTTTTTTTTATTATCTTGTAATCAATTTGATTTTCTTGTGGTCTTGTAATCAATCGAAAAACTCTTTGAAAAATCATGTGGGAAAAATAAGGATATGTATGTATATGTCATGTGAAAAACTCCTTAAACCCTTTT